>NC_040084.1:15464624-16089624 GCF_003369695.1 Bos indicus x Bos taurus | reverse complement strand
GAGGGATAAATTGGGAGTTTGGGATTAACAGATACACAGGACTGTATATAAAATAGATAAACAACAAGGATTTGATATATGACACAGGGAACAATATTCAATATCTTATAATAACCTATAATGGAAAAGAATCTGAATATATATGCATATGCTATGCTATGCTATGCTATGCTATGCTAAGTCACTTCAGTCGTGTCCGACTCTGTGCAACCCCATAGATGGCAGCCCACCAGGCTCCCCCGTCCCTGGGATTCTCCAGGCAAGAACACTGGAGTGGGCTGCCATTTCCTTCTCCAATGCATGAAAGTGAAAAGTGAAAGTGAAGTCGCTCAGTCATGTCCGACTCTTAGCGACCCCATGGATTGCAGCCTGATAGGCTCCTCTGTCCATGGGATTTTCCAGGCAAGAGTACTGGAGTGGGGTGCCATTGCCTTCTCTGATATATGCATATACATATATGTATATATATAACTGAATCACTCTGCTGTACATCTGAAACTAACACAACACTGTAAATCAACTATACTTCAATAAAAAGATAAAATAATCTTTTTGAACATATGGTTGAACTTCCTGTTACAAAAATTTTGGAATTCTGTATCTGTTAGTGCTATATATGTTGCAAGACATCAAAAATCAGATGAGCTTAATGAGGCGAATCTATAACCAAAAGTAGTTTCTAGTTCAGTCAGATTGATCATGCAGTTCAAAAACCATTGCCCAGAACCATGTTTGTCTTTATTTCTCTGCACTGCCTTGCACAGCCTCAGTCTCCCATATAGGTATTATGCAACACCCAATGACCCCTCCCACCAACACACACACAGCGACACAGGAACAGACTCTACCTATAATGGTATAGCCAAATAGATGCCTTAGTTATAAACCTGAGAGACTCACATGCTTATTTTAGTAACTGTTGTAGAAGAAAAGCAGAATCTTCTCTTTTCCAGAAAAGCTTGGCTACTATCTCCTTACATCGTAACACCTTTGAATGACTTGTGTGTCCATCTCTGAACTCTGTATTATGACTCTGAAACTGGGATGGCCAGCTTAATTTAAAATTATGAAAACTCAACCTTGAAATCAGGAGTAGGTAAAACTGCCCCCCCAAAATTAAATGTGAATGAAAAAGGATGGTTCCATTAGAGGAAACATCTTAGAAAGTCAGGGGATTATTGGTAGAAAAGGCAGGAAATAGATATGAGAAGACACATAATAAAAGCCCAATCTGGATTGGTTTAAATTTTCTGTGTAATTACAACTACCTTCTTTTTTGAGTGATTAAGAACTATGCAGTCCATTAAGTACTATTACTACTATGCATTTTTTAAAAGATTAAGTGATTTTTAGTGATAGAATCCATTCATAGTTCCTAAGTTATTATCTTTCTCAAATCTTTATATACGCTGTTAAATGTCAATCCAAAAACTCAGAGCAGATGTTTCTATTTGACCCTATACTGATGGTACTAAGCATCGCCGTCAGGAACACCAAGCTGTGTCATATACAGATTTACAAGCTTTACCTGTGTCCCTATGCACCATGCCCTTTGATTATTCTTTAGATCAGAATTCCTCGAGACGTTTTCAGTGCTAAGAATAATCTCCAAAATTATTGTGAAAAATCTCTCAAATATCCTAAATTGAGGGCCCTGAAAATAATGATCACTTGGGAACTTCTGTCTCTAAAAATGTCTTGAACTTGTGCATTTTTGTGTCCCAGTAAGAAACACCACCTTGTGCAGTGTATCTTTCTCTTTCTCCAGGAGTTTTCTTGAAACATCAAAATCAGTCCCCAGACTGTCATAGCAGCTTAAGTCCATACTTCTACAGTACAATTACATTTCATTAAAAGCCAATAGTGTGCTAAAATATTTAAAAAAACAGCTAAATTGTGCCATCCTCGTTGACATTGACTTACTGTAGCTAAGCTCACTGTCTCTGGCACCCAACCGAGTAACCAGAATAATGCATTTTTATCTACTGGTGACAACCTTTGAATAGGAAGCAGCCTAGGAAGGAGGGGAAGGGGATGGGTATGTCACTTGGTACAGAAACAAGCAGCACAACATTTGGCTTCCTCTGCACCTGGGCTTTGAAAGAACACTAGGCAAGCTGCCAGCTTTTATTCTGATGCCCCAAAGGCAAAATACTTGCTGAGGTCGCACTGCCACTTCCAGACAGCAGAGAGAGTTTTGCCTTTGTGGATGCCCTCTCCAGAAGTTCACAGCTTGGAGTCGCTGGTTTTCTGCACTGCCCAACTTACTCAGCAAACCTGGGATAAGAGAGTGCTAGGGAAGCATTTTCGTGTATTCACTTTTCACATCCTGTCATTTGCAGTGACCTCAAGGAGACAGTACATGGCATTTGTCAAAGCAGCAGAAACAACGTGTCTGGGGGACTTTTACTTGAGTTGCTTTCTAATTTGAGATGGCAGCAATCTATAAGAATTGCTCTGGTGAGTGTGAAGGAGAAGAAAACCAGGGGCTCTCTGCCTGTGTAGCCATATTATTTCTGATGATGCTGAATTATATTAAGTGAATTAATACTTTGAAGTCAAGCCACACCTGTCTAATTGTATATTCCTAGATCAGGAAGATCCCCTAGAGAAGGGATAGGCTACCCACTCCAGTATTCTTGGGCTTCCCCTGTGGCTCAGCTGGTAAAGAATCCACCTGCAATGCGGGATACCTGGGTTCAATCCCTGGGTTGGGAAGATCCCCAGGAGAAGGGAAAGACTACCCATTCCAGTATTCTGGCCCGGAGAATTCCAAGGACTATACAGTCCATGGGGGTCACAAAGATTCAGACACGACTGAGCGACTTTCACTGAGAATTAGATGTCTTTGCAAAAGTAGTAAAATAGATCAAATGTTTCCTTTTATATATCTAGTTATTTAGCAAGCCACAGAGATTCTTATATTTTTACATTATTATTCACCATTAGAACAATAGAGAAAATATTTTTATTACTTCCAACCTCACCATCATCACAATAATTCTACTATCCCATACATTCCAGTCTTTCACAATGTGTATATAGAACTTACATCATAATCATGGTGTAAATCACTGTTATCTTAGAGTAAATATTAGTTTATATTCTCCCTGATTTCACAGAACATTATTTAATAAACATTATCCCAATGTTTTGCCTGTACTTCATAGAAATCATTTTATTTTGTATTTTTCCATTGAATTGGTGAACAATATTTCATTAAACAATTCTATTGTTGGACATTTAAGTTGTTCCAAATTATATTATAAATAATGCTGCAATTAACATCTTGCAGTAGAGAAATTTGGGGAAAATAATTTTGTTTTTCTAGGTACAAAAGCACCACATGCTCATTGCCTAAAACATGGAAAACAAAGCAAAACCTAAAAAAAAAAAAATTATCTGTAGCCCCACTACCCAGAAGTAACTATTTTTACTTTGGTAATGTCCTTCCATGCATTTAAGGAATTTTTTCAATGTGATAATATTATATATAATATTTTGTATCCTTTTGCTTCACTATAAGTCATGTGATTAAATTCACATTTAATTCATGTGATCAATTCACTATTCATAAAGTCTGATAAGCTTCAACTTTATAAACAGTCATACCTGGGTCTGAATCCAATTTTCATAATTTACCAGATATGTGGCTTTCAGGTGGTATATAATATCTCCAGCATTAGATTGTTATGAGGATTAAATTTTGAAATGTATTTAAGTGCATTAAATGGTACATATTAAGTACAGATGGCCTCTCTGGTAGCTCAGCTAGTAGAGAATCCACCTGCAATGTAGGATACCCCAGTTCGATTCCTGGGTCCAGAAGATCCCCCTGGAGAAGAAATAGGCTACCCACTCCAATATTCTTGGGCTTTTCTCTGCTCAGATAGTAAAGAATCCACCTGCAATGTGGGAGAGCTAGGTTCTATCCCTGTGTTGGAAAGATCCCTTGGAGGAGGGCATGGCAACCCACTCCAGTATTCTTGCCTGGAGAATCCCCATGGACAGAGGAGCCTGGCAGGTTACTGTCCATGGTGTCACAAAGAGTTGGACACAACGGAGTGACTAAGCACAGCACAGCATTAAATACAGCAGTCTTCTCTTCCCTGAGGGTATATGGTCCAAGACCCCCAGTGATGCCTGAAACCGCATGTGGCGCTGAACCCCATCTATATTATGTTGCTTTCTATACATACATAACTGTGATAAAGTGTAAAAGTTAATCAGTAAAGGAGCAATGATCATAACTAGGAATAAAATAGAACAGTTATAACAATATGTTTTACTAAAACTTACATGAATGTGGTCTCCTTCTCTCCATTGAAGTATCTTACTATGCAAATGTAATGCATTTTCCATCTCAGCTAAGTAAGCACTGTGCGGCTTGTAGTTTGAGGTGCCACATCAAAACTACCACAAAACTTATTTTCCTTCTTCACGATTTTAAAGATAGAAGATTTATTCTTACTGTAGATCTAAGCAAGCTCAGCACACAATTTTTTTTTCTTTCCTTATCCATGGAGAACTTTTACCTTTTCACTTAAAGGAAGCACTTATTAGCGTCTCTTTGGTGTATCCATGTTGCCAACATTGCTAGTCTTGCAAGATGTGGCCATTTTTCAGTAAAATCAGAGTCACATGAACATAAGCACCATGGTACCACAATAGTGCATCTGATAACCTAATGATTACTAAGTGGCTAACGTGGACAAAGGGATGCTTCAAATCCCAGAAGGGATGGAGTAGGACAGGGCCAGAGTTCATCCTGCTTCTCAGAATGGTGTGCAATTCAAAACTTAGGAATTATTCCTAAAATCTTCCATTTAATGTTACAATTAATATTACTATTTTGCATGATTTTAATTGTACCATATAATTTTATTATATAGAGAATATAATTAACTCATCCCCAATTATTGGTATTTAACTTATCCCCGCTTTTTCAGTAGTATAAAGAAAAAGATCATAAACATCTTCATTGAATAACAGTGCACTCAGTTCACTAGCTCAGTCCTGTCTGACTCTTTGAGACCCCAAGGACATCAGCAGGGCAGTTGTCCATCACCAATTCCAGAGCCTCAAACTCATGTCCATTGAGTCAGTGATGCCATCAAACCATCTCATCCTCTATCGTCCCCTTCTCCTCCCGCCTGTAATCTTTCCCAGCAGCAGGGTCTTGTCCAATGAGTCAATTCTTCATATCAGGTGGCCAAAGTATTGGAGTTTCAACTTCAGCATCAGTCCTTCCAATGAATATTCAAGACTGGTTTGCCTTAGGATTGACTGGTTTGATCTCATTGCAGTCTAAGGAACTCTCAAGAGACTTCTGCTCCTGCTGCTGCTGCTGCTGCTAAGTCGCTTCAGTCGTGTCCGACTCTGTGCGACCCCGTAGACGGCCTCCTACCTGGCTCCTCTGTCTCTGGGATTCTCCAGGCAAGAACACTGGAGTGGATTGCCATTGCCTTCTCCAATGCGTGAAAGTGAAGTCACTCAGTCACGTCCAACTCTTAGCGACCTCATGGACTGCAGCCTACCAGGCTCCTCCATCCATGGGATTTTCCAGGCAAGAGTACTGGAGTGGGGTGCCATTTCCTTCTCTATGCAAGAGACTTCTACAACACCACAATTGAAAAGCAACAATTCTTCGCCACTCAGTCTTCTTTATGGTCGAACACTTACATCCATACATGACTACTGGAAAAACCATAGTTTGACTGGAGGGACCTTTATTGGCAAAGTAATGTCTCTGCTTTTTAATATGCTGTCTAGGTTGGTCATAGCTTTTCTTCCAAGGAGCAAGCATCTTTTAATTACTTGGCTGCAATCACCATCTGCAGTGATTTTGGAACCCAGAAAAATAAAGTTTCTCACTGTTTCCATTGTTTCCCTATCGATTAGCCATGAAGTGATGGAACCAGACACCCTGATCTTGTTTTTTGAATGTTGAGTTTTAAGCCAGCTTTTTCACTCTCCTCTTTCACTTTCATTAAGAGGTTCTTCAGTTCCTCTTCGCTTTCTGTCATAGGGGTAGTGTCATCTGCATATCTGAAGGTATTGACATTGCTCCCAGCAATCTTTATTTCAGCTTGTGCTTCATCCAGCCTGGCATTTTGCATGATATACTCTGCATAAAAGTTAAATGAGCAGGGTGACAATATACAGCCTTGGTGTACTCCTTTCCCAATTGGAAGCAGTCTGTTGTTCTATGTCCAGTTCTAATTATTGCTTCTTGAACCACATAGATTTCTCAGGAGGCAGGTAAGGAGGTCTGATATTCCCATATCTTTAAGAATTTTCCAGTTTGCTGTGATCCACAGAGTAAAAGGCTTTGGCATAGTCAATAAAGCAGAAGTAGATGTTTTTCTAGAACTCTCTTGCTTTTTCTATGATCCAACACATGTTGTCAATTTGATCTCTAGCTCCTCTGCCCTTTCTAAATCCAGCTTGAACATCTGGAAGTTCTTGGATCACATAATGTTGAAGCCTCACTTGGAGAATTTTAAGCATTACTTTGCTAGAGTGTGGAATGAGTGCAGTTGTGTGGTAGTTTGAACATTCTTTGGCATTGCCTTTCTTTGGGATTGGAATGAAAACTAACCTTTTCCAGTCCTGTGATCACTGCTGAGTTTTCCAAATTTGCTGACATATTGAGTGCAGCACTTACACATCATCTTTTAGGATTTGAAATAGCTCAACTGGGATTCCATCACCTCCACTAGCTTTGTTCATAATGATGCTTCCTAAGGCCCACGAGTTTGAGTAAACTCCAGGAGTTGGTGATGGACAGGGAGGCCTGGCGTGCTGTGATTCATGGGGTCACAAAGAATCGGACAAGACTGAGCGACTGAACTGAACTGAACTGAGGGCCCACTTGACTTTGCATTCCAGGATGTCTGGCTCTAGGTGAGTGATCACACCGTCATGGTTATCTGGGTCATGAAGATCTTTTTCCTATAGTTGTTCTGTATATTCTTTCCACCTCTTCTTAATACCTTCTGCTTCTGTTAGGTCCATACCATTTCTGTCCTTTATTGTGCCCATCTTTGCATGAAATATTCCGTTGCTAGCTCTAATTTTCTTGAAGAGATCTATAGTCTTTTCCATTCTATTTTTTCCTCTATTTCTTTGCATTGATCGCTGAGGAAGGCTTTCTTGTCTCTCCTTGCGCTATTCTTTGGAATTCTGCATTCAAATGGGTATACCTTTCCTTTTTTCCTTTGGCTTTAGCTTCTCTTCTTAGCAATCTGTAAGGTCTCCTCATACAGCCATTTTGCCTTTTCAATTTCTTTTTGTTGGGGATGGTCTTAATCACTGTGTCACAAACCTCTGTCCATAGTTCTTCAGACAATATATCAGATCTAGCCCCTTGAGTTTATTTGTCACATCCACTGTATAATTATAAAGGATTTGATTTAGGTCATACCTGAATGGTCTAGTGATTTTTCCCTACTTTCTTCAATTGAAGTCTGATTTGGCAATAAGGAGTTCATGATCTGAGTCAGTCAGCTCCTGGCCTTGTTTTTGCTGACTCTAAAGAGCTTCTCCATCTTTGACTGCAAAGAATATAATCAATCTGATTTCAGTATTGACCATCTGGTGATATCCATGTGTACAGTGATCTCTTGCGTTTTTGGAAGAGAGTGTTTGCTATGACCAGTTGTGTTCTCTCGGCAAAACTCTCTTAGCCTTTCCCCTGCTTCGTTTTGTACTCCAAGGCCTAATTTGCCTGTTACTCCAGGTATCTCTTGATGTCCTACTTTTGCATTCCAATCCCCTATAATGAAAAAGATAGCTTTTTGGGGTGTTAGTTCTAGAAGGTCTTGTAGGTCATCATAGAAGCATTCAACTTCAGCTTCTTCGGCATTAGTGGTTGGGGCATAGTCTTGGATTACTGTGATATTAAATGGTTTGCCTTGGAAACAGAGATCTTTCTGTTGTTTTGAGAATGCATTCAAGTACTGCATTTCAGACTCCTTTATTGATTATGAGGGCTACTGCATTTCTTCTAAGGGATTCCTGCCCACAGTAGTAGATATAACGGTCATCTGAGTTAAATTCACCCATGCCCATCCATTTTAGTTCACTGATTCCTAAAATGTCAATGTTCACTCTTGCCATCTCCTGTTTGACCACTTCCAGTTTACCTTGATTCATGGACCTGACATTTCAGGTTCGTATGCAATATTGTTCTTTACAGCATCAAACTTTACTTCCATCACCAGTCACACCCACAACTGGACGTTGTTTTCATTGTGGCTCTGTCTCTTCATTCTTTCTGGAGGTATTTCTCCACTGTTCTCCAGGTACATATTGAGCAACTACCAACCTGAGCAGTTGATCTCTCAGTGTTATATCTTTTTTCCTTTTTATACTCTTCATGGGCTCTTAAGGTGAGAATGCTGAAGTGGTTTGCCATTCCTTTCTCCAGGGGACCACATTTTGTCAGAATTTTCCACCATGACTTGTCTGTCTTGGGTGGCCCTACACAGCATGGCTCATAGTTTCATTGAGTTAGACAAGGCTGTGGTCCATGTGATGTGTTTGGTTAGTTTTCTGTGATTGTGTTTTTCATTCTGTCTGCCTTCTGATAAGAATAAGAACAAGAGGCTTGTGGAAGCTTCTTGATAGGAGAGATTGACTATGGGAGAAACTGGGTCTTCTTCTAATGGTGGGGCCATGCTCAGTAAATCTTTAATCCAATTTTCTGTTAATGAGTAAGGTTGTGCTCCCTCCCTATTGTTTGGCCTGTGTCTCTGCTGGAGATTCCTAGACACTCACAGGCAAGTCTGACTCAGTCTCTTGTGGGGACACTGCTCCTTCCTCCTGGCTCCTGGTGCACACAAGGTTTTGTTTGTGCTCTGTTTCCCCAGGCCTGTGGACGTTCTGTGATCAAATCCCACTGGCCTCCAGAGTCAAATTCTCTGGGAGTTCTCCATCCCTTTGCCAAATCCCCAGGTTGGAAAATCTGTTGTGGGTCCTAGAACTTTCTTAACAGTGCAAGAATTTCTTTGGTATAATTGTTCTGCAGTTTTTGGGTTGTCTGCTTGGTGGTTCTGTATCCCTCTAATTCTTTAGCATTAATATATAGCAGCATAATTGTTGTGTCAAAGGATATAACTGTTTTTGAATTTTTAGTGAATGTAGCAAAAAAAGTCCAGAAAATGTCGCCCAATTTATACTCCCACACACAATTCACTGCCCTTCTGACTTGTTTACAAGAAAACCTGATTGATGTAAGGAGAGATAAAAATATATGAGCCAAATTTTCAAAAAAAAACCCTCTGTATAACTGAGGATGGAATGGATATAATTTAATATGTGCAACCAGTGATGTACTTCTTTCATTTAAATTTCATGTGCTATTACTGCTACTATATTCAGTCTGAAAATAAACTCCCTTAGAAGAAGATCTTCAAATCACAGTATCCAAAGTGTCAAACTAGGACTTTTAAAAAGTAATGAAGCATATTGCAATCACATTACTTTAAAAATATATATTATGAACTTTTGTAAGAATAAATGATTGAACACATAATAAACCAAAACTCAAGAGGATAACAAATAATCCTGATAATATTGTTGCTGATATTAGTGACAACCCATTTCACAATTTTTAATTTAATAATGTCAGATATTATATTTCTTCTAAAATATTCACATATCACAGGATAGATATTTCACATTTTTTTACTTAAATGCATAAAACTAACAGCCTAACAAGTTCACAAATATCTCATTACAGAAAAGCCATACTATATCATTAAATAATATAAAATAGTTGTGTTAAATGCATTCCTTATATTTCTGAATATTATTATTGGATCTCTGTCATAGCAAAAGCTTACACTGTACTGGAAGTGATTTAGTATCTTTTATTAAGAGATTCCTTTGTGAACACTTTAAAAAGAAGGAAATTTTGGTTTAGGTACTCTACAGGAATTATTCAAACAGCCCCCAAATTAAGATATTTTATTGATTTTCTAAATTTGGGTTGAAATTTACCAGAAAATCCCTGAATGACCAAAAGCCCTTTTGACTTTCAGACACTTATCAGAACCCATGAATTGTCAGAGACAATACATGTCCTGAGCTCTCAAGGAGAAAATCTTTTCCTAATGACTAATGGCTAATGACATAAAAAAAGATAGCACCTATCTTATCAAAGTATGCAATCATTTAAAATAAATTCCTTAAGTCCCGTAAAGATTTTCATCCTTGATAACTAGAAGGGTGATCTTTCTACAGTTCAGGCTAACATGCTAATGTCATCACCTTGCAACCCTCTACTCCCTGCAGGCTGCCACCTTGCAAATGTGAATCCATCTGTTGCAAAGTAAATCAGAAGAGTGTGGTTGAGTCAGCAAAAACCTAACACCACTTCAGAAAAGTCACTCCATTTATGCATGCCTTATAACACTGGGCTAGTAGCATTATCCACCTATGAACCAAATCAAATGTAGCTGCATCTTAACCATATCAGTTCCTTGCTAAGAGTAAGAATTCACACTGTCAGTTGTAACACTGTGACTTCATCTGTCATTAACCAAAGTGGAGTTCACTGATGTTCTAGTTTTCATTTTATTACACACTAAAATTCTCAGATTTGCTTTCATATCTCTGATTAGAATACAATATGTTAGTTAAGTTAAATATCCTCTACTCTCTATTACCTGTGTTATCTTGAATAAGTTTCTCAATCTCTATGGACCTTAGTTTTCTCATTTGTAAAATTGGAATCAGAATGCATTTCTTGTAGCATTGCTTTAGACATTTCTCGAAAGATATAGATCAAATTTATAGTTGATTGTGGCTCAGATCTCGAGCTCCTTATTGCAAAGTTCAGGCTTAAAACAAAGAAAGTAGGGAAAACCACTAGACCATTTAGGTACAACCTAAATCATTTCCTTATCATATACAGTGGAGGTGACAAACAAATTCAAGGGATTAGGTCTGGTAAACAGAGTGTCTGAAGAACTGTGGACAGAGGTTCGTAACACTGTACAGGAGGTGATGGTCAAAACTATCCCAAAGAAAAAGAAATGAAAGAAGAAAATTGGTTGTCTGAGGAAGCCTTACAAGTAGCTGGAAGAGAAGCAAAAGCAAAGGAGAAAGGGAAAGATATACCCAACTGAATGCAGAGTTCCAGAGAATATCAAGGAGAGATAGGAAAACTTTCTTAAGTAAACAGTGCAAAGAACTAGAGTAAAACAATAGAATGAAAAAGACTAGAGATCTCATCAAGAAAACTGGAGACACAAAGGGAATATTTCATGGAAAGATGGATACAACAAAGGACAGAAACAGCAAGAACCTAACAGAAGCAGACGAGATTAAGAAGAGGTTGCAAAAATACACAGAACTATACTGGCAACCCACTCCAGTACTCTTGCTTGGAAAATCCCATGGACTGAGGACCCTGGTGGGCTACAGTCCATGGGGTCACTAAGAGTCGGACACGACTGAGCGACTTCACTTTCACTTTTCACTTTCATGCATTGGAGAAGGAAATGGCAACCCACTCCAGTGTTCTTGCCTGGAGAATCCCAGGGATGGGGGAGCCTGGTGGGCTGCCATCTATGGGGTCGCATAGAGTCGGACACGACTGAAGCAACTTGGCAGCAGCAGCAGCATACAAAAGAAGTCTTAATGACCTGGATAACAGCAGTGGTATGATCACTAACCTAAAGCGAGACATCCAGGAGTGTGAAGTCAAGTTGGCCTTAGGAAGCACGGTTTGTTTGTTCATACTATGAACAAAACCAGTGGATGTGATGGAATTCTAGCTAAGCTATTTAAAACTCTAAAACATAATGCTATTTAAGTGTTTCACTCAATTTGCAAGCAAATTTGGAAAACTCATCAATGGTCACAGGGTTGGAAAAGATCAGTTTTTATTCCACTCCCAAAGAAGGGCAATGCCAAAGAATGTTCAAGCTACCACAGAATTGCACTCATTTCGCATGCTAGCTAGGTAATGCTCAAAATCATTCAAGTTAGCCTTCAACAGTACATGAACTGAAATTCCAGATGTACAAGCTGGATTTAGAAAAGGCAGAGGGACTAGAGATCAAATTGTCAACATCTGTTGGATCCTAGAAAAAGCAAGGGAATTTAAAAAGGAAAAAACTTCTCATGCTTCGTAGACTAGGCTAAAGCCTTTGACTGTGTGGATCACAACAAACTGTGAGAATTCTTGAAGAGATAGAAATACCAGACCATCTTACCTGTCTCCTAAGAAACCTGTATACAGGTCAAGAAAACAGTTAGCATCAGACATGGAACAACAGACTGGATCAAAATCGGGAAAGGAGTATAGCAAAGCTGTATTTTGTCACTTTGCTTATTAAGCTTCTATATAGAGTACATCATGCAAAATGCTTGGCTTGATGGAGTTTAAACTGGAATCAAGATTGCCAGGGGAAATATCAACAGCCTAAGATATGCAGATGATACCACTCAAATAGCAGAAAGTGAAGGGGAACTAAAGAGCATCTTGATGAGGGTGAAAGAGAAGAGTGAAGAAGCTGGCTTATGTATACCTATGGCTGATTCACGTTGAGGTTTGACAGAAAACAATAAAATTCTGTAAAGCGATTATCCTTCAATTAAAAAATAAATAAATTTATTAAAAAAAAAAAAAAAAAAACCCTCAACATTCAAAAAACTCAGATCATGGCATCTGGTCCCATCACTTCATGGCAAACAGATTGAGAAAAAGTGGAGACAGTGACAGATTTTATTTTCTTGGGCTCCAAGAAAGTAAAATCTAAATCTAAAATCACTGCAGACAGTGACTACAGCCATGAAATTAAAAAATGCTTGCTCCTTGGAAGAAAAGCTATGAGAAAACTTGACAGTGTACTAAAAAGCAGAGACACCACTTTGCCAACCAAGTCCATATAGTGAAAGCTATGATTTTTCCAGTAGTCATGTATGGATGTGGGAGTTGGACAATAGAGAAGGCTGAGCACCAAAGAATTGATGCTTTTGAACTGTGATGCTAGAGAAGACTTTTGAGAATTCCTTCGACAGCAAGGAGATCAAACCAGTCATTCCTAAGCGAAATCAACCCTGAATAGTCATTGGAAGGACTGATGCTGAAGCTGAGACTCCAATACTTTGGCCAACTCTTTGGAAACGACCCTGATGCTGGGAAAGATTGAGGGCAGGAGAAGAAGAGAGTGACAGAGGATGAGATGGATGGATGGCATCACCAACATAATGAACATGAATTTGAGTAAATTCCAGGAGATAATGAAGGACAGGGAAGCCTGGCATGCTGCGGTCCATGGAGTTGCAGAGTCAGACATGACTTAGCAATTAAACAGCAACAACAAAATCTAGATCAAATTTATAGCACAGTATCTGGCACATAATACATTGTTCGGTTAACCATAACTATTATCATTAAGTTCAGTATTTCTTAATTAATATTGATCATTAGATTGTTAATAATACATCCTTAAGATTTTCTTCTGACAAACATTAGATGCACTAAACAATTGGTAAACATAAAATGTTGGCTTAACTTAAATAATGTCATTGTTAAATAACACTTTAAGCAGTTCAGATTTTAAAAATTCTATTTAAAACTCAATTTGAGACATGCATGCACAGCAAGTGGTAAAAAAATCTAAGAAACATGCTGTTTCTGAGTAGCCTAAGTGGCAACTCTGCAATAGTCAATTTCACATCAACAGAAACTAATAGTTCAAGGCAGAGATGGGTTCAAGCCCATTTGCTCTCAATGGACCTCCACCCAGGGCCGTAAGTCATGATATTTGAAAGCTGACCTTGATAGCAAGCAGAGCTTGCAGCCTACCCTGCTCTTGGCACTAAACACTCACTAAACTCAAGCCTTGTGCACTCAACAAGATGAAATGCATGTATGGAAAAAACCAAAACCAAATATGTATGCAAAAGCTGACGGCAAACACTGAAAATAGACCCCAAAACAACAGAACACATAAATTAAAAGCATTCAACAATCAAAAATAATGTTTTAGATATTGAGGTAAAATTTCTATCCCACTAATTTTGTGAGTAGTAATCCCCTGCTCACAAAAACCACCGAGTATTCAAGAGACCAGAATTGTCTAAATCATTTTAACTCCTTTTTTCTACATTTTTTTTCTCTCCTCTGACCTACTCTACACACAATTTCCATAACAAGCTTACCAAACATTCATTAACATATCAATTAAAGGTCATCAGTGATTTTCCATAATTCACAGGATGAAGTCCCCAATTTTGTCTGACCCCTCCCTGTCTCTGCAATTCCATGTCCTGCCCATCTCTGCCTGCCTGCACTCTGTATTTAAGCTTGACTATCACTTATACATCAAATACCCACCTTATCCTCTTTCTCTTTTGACTGCTTTGGTGCAGTCATGCTCTTCTATTATTACCTAAATAGCCTACCTTTCCCTCCAGATTCAGTCCGAAGTCAAACCGCAGAATCTGGTTGTTAACATAAATTAATAGATTCAAAAATAAATGAGGGCTGTAAGACTATGGGACCAAAACTACAGCCCTTTGATTTTTTTCAAGAGGTGCTCCTCTCACATCCACCCCCTACTCTGATGGAGGGAAGATGCAAACCCAAACTGATGGAGATTGACATTGACATTGAAGTCACTCAGTCGTGTCCAACTCTTTGCGACCCCATGGACTGTAGCCTACCAGGCTCCTGCGTCCATGGAATTTTCCACGCAAGAGTACTGGAGTGGGTTGCCATTTCCTTCTCCAGGATGTTTTCCCGACCCAGGGATTGAACACAGGTCTCTCGCATTGTAGGCAGACGCTTTACTGTCTGAGCCAAGATGGAGATTAAACATCTACTAATCTGAAGACTATGAGCTCAAAATACAAATTACATTCACTTACAGAAAAGTGAAGTGTATTGCTTGATTGAGTTTTGGGTCTGCGGATGCACCTGCCCCACGTCTGCAAATCAGACCAGCCCAGCACTATCTTCCACAATGATCCTGCTGCCCAGTGATTCCTTTTTCCTCTCCAAATATTGAGAGTTTGTAGTTGGAAGCAACTACTAAAGGCAATTTCTATTTTTATATCTTTGGAGGCTTCTTCATCTATGTAACCATTCCTCAAGTTTCTGAAGGGGCCACATCTGTGTTCCACCATCCAACCCTGATCCTGGAATACTCCAGAGTAAGTCCTTTGTGTTTTGCTGAGAATTCTAAGCCACCAGGGAAACCCTTTCCCCCAGAGATGGAACACAGATGTGGCCCCTCCAGAAACTTGAGGAAAGGTCTTATAGAGGAAGAAATCCCCAAAGAGCTCAGATGGGAAAGAATCTGCCTACAATGCAGGAGACCCGAATTCAGTCCCTGGATTGGGAAGACCCTTAGGAGAAAGGAATGGCTACCCATTCCAGTATTCTTGCTTGAAGAATTCCATGGACAAAAGAGTCTGGTGGGCTACAGTCCATGGGGGCCCAAAGAGTCAGACACGACTGAGAAACTAACACACACAAACACATACCTGGGGAAACAGACTAAAGATATGAGAGGGAAGCAAGGAGCATAGATGGATACACCTGCTGCAGAGATTGACTGAACTCCTTTTGTACAAGTGATTGTTACTTTCATCACATTCCTGGAGGAATCTAAACCTCTCAGTGCAAGTGAAGTCCCTAGAGTCATGGCCCACAATACTCCTCCACTGCCTGCCAAGATAGACAGAACACACGCTGTGCTGTCCTTAGTCTGACTCTTTGTGATCCCGTGGACTACAGCCAGAAAGGTTCCTCTGTTCTGAAACTCCGCTGGCAAGAATACTGGAGTGAGTTGCCATCCCTCCTCTAGGACATCCTCCCAACCCAGGGATAGAACCCAGATCTCCTGCACTGCAAACGGATTCTTTACCATCTGAGCCACCAGGGAAGCCCATGAATACTGGAGTGGGTAGCCTATCCCTACTCCACGGGATCTCCCCAGCCCAGAATTGAACTGGGCTCTCCTGTATTGCAGGTGGATTCTTTACCAGGGAAGCCCCAGATAGAACATACATACTCCCTTGGAAATTAAGTCCCTGCTGCTTTTGTGTAATAGATACCTTTTGTAGAACATCTGCAGATTTAGCCTAAATCAAGGAACTTTGCAGCCCAGGGATTTATTGATAGATTCCATGGGAATAAAATTCTGTTAGGGAAGGTTTCATATTTACAACAAAAAGCCTAGGGTATGCAGGTGGGAAGAAAGGTTTGCCTCTACAGCGCCTGACTTCTGCCCTTTTTTCTGTTAATACTTCATTGTGAAAGTATGAATCCAACTGTGAGTCCCTCCCTAAATAATGGTGCTTTATTCCCAGCTGTCTACCTAGAACTTAGGAATTCCATTATCAGGTGGATGAACCTGGAGCCCATTATACAGAGTGAAGTAAATCAGAAACAGAAAGACAAATAATATATATTAACTCCTATATATGGAATTTAGAAAGACAGCAGCAACGATCCTATATGCAAGACAGCAAAAGAGATAAAGATGTAAAGAACAAACTTTTGGACTCAGTGGGAGAAAGTGAGGGTGGGATGATTTGAGAGAACAGCCTTGAAACATGTACATTACCATATGTAAAATAAATGATCAGTGCAAGTTCAATACATGAAGCAGTGAACTCAAAGCTGGTGCTCTGGGACAACCCAGAGGGACAGGGTGGGGAGGGAGGTGGGCGGAAGGGTTCAGGACAGGGGCATACATGTACACCTACGGCCAATTCATGTTGATGTATGGCAAAAACCATCACAGTATTGTAAAGTAACTATCCTCCAATTAAAATAAACACGCTATTTTTTTGAAGTCAAGCATCTTCCTTGGATTAATGGTATGCAGGCTCTTCTATATGCTAAGTGTGATGTCTCGCATCACCCATCCCTTTATTTTTGTTTTACCATCTAATACATATGACAGAGTGGGACACCAAGATTGGGGTCAAGCTGAGAAGTCGCATTGCATAGGGGACCTTATTCATCCTCTAGCATTCGCAGCATGGTTTTATGGTGTTGGCACAGGGCAGCTCTTGTGTTCATGGGTCCAGGGGTCTTTGATAAATGGTTTCACCTAAATCTGTTACTTCTGTTTAAAAATAGTGCGTTTTTTAATCTTCAGAAAGAGGAGTTGTTCGCTGTGATGTGTCATTCAAATAGCCAGAGGCATCTGGAGTTTCTAACAGCTGGAACCCAAAGATCCTTTTAAAGGAAAGCCCCCCTCACTCCATGATACCACTTACACATTCTAACTCAAGGCAGAAGTTCCCTGTGGTTTGCTGAAGAGTAACACAGGACCACCCAACACTTAGTAATTAACACATCATTGAAAATCCACTATTCTTCAATTAACATTTTTATTAAAAAAAAAAAGCAGTAAATAAAAACAGATTTCAATCAAATCTGTCACCCAAAGAAAGAAAGGAAAGAAGGAAGTAAAAAAGAAAAGATGCCCTCCAGAGTCAGTTTAATGCCATGAACCAGCCAGGGCTGAGTGGCCAGGTTTTTCTGTATTCTCCTAATGTTCTTCAACCCTCTTTTTAGCCTTTCCTATAAACAGATAGATCTCTATTTTTTTATACTTTTTATTTATTTTTAAATAGCCTTATTTTAGGTAGGTAGAATAATGTGAAAGTGTAAGTCCCTCAGTTGTCTGACTCTTTGCGACCCCACAGACTATAGCCTTCCAGGCTCCTCTGTCCATGGGATTATCCAGGCAAGAATACTGGAGTGGGTGGCCATTTCCTTCTCAAGAGGATCTTCCCAACCCAGGGATCCAGCCCAGAACTTTTGCGTTGCAGAGAGATTCTTTACAGCTGAGCCACCAGGGTAGAAGAATAGATCTGACTAACTATTTAGGAAATTCGTAATTCCATAAAAAACTTGTAGTTTTTAATTCTGTTCAGTTCAGTTCAGTCGCTCAGTTGTGTCTGGCTCTTTACAACACCATGAACCACAGCACACCAGGCCTCCCTGTCCATCACCAACTCCCAAACCCATGTCCATCAAGTTGATGGTGCCATCCAATCATCTCATCCTCTGTCATCCCCTTCTCCTCCTGGCCTCAATCTTTCCCAGCATCAGGGTCTTTTCCAATGAGTCAGCCCTTCACATCAGGTGGCCAAAGTATTGGAGTTTCAGCTTCAACATCAATCCTTCCAATGAACACCCAGGACTGATCTCCTTTAGGATGGACGGATTGGATCTCCTTGCAGTCCAAGGGACTCTCAAGAGTCTTCTCCAACATCACAATTCAAAAGCATCAATTCTTTAGTGCTCAGTTTTCTTTATAGTCCAACTCTCATATCCATATATGACCACTGGAAAAACCATAGCATTGACTAGATGGACCTTTGTTGGCAAAGTAATGTCTCTGCTTTTTAATATGCTGTCTAGATTGGTCATAACTTTCCTTCCAAGGAGTAAGCGTCTTTTAATTTCATTGCTGCAGTCACCATCTGCAGTGATTTTGGAGCCCCAAAAAATAAAATCAGCCACTGTTTCCACTGTTTCCCCAGCTATCTGCCATGAGGTGACAGGACCAGATGCCATGATCTTAGTTTTCTGAATGTTGAGCTTTAAGCCAACTTTTTCACTCTCCTCTTTCACTTTCATCAAGAGGCTCTTTAGTTCCTCTTCACTTTCTGCCATAAGCGTGGTGTCATCTGCATATCTGAGGTTATTGATATTTCTCCCGACAATCTTGATTCCAGCTTGTGCTTCCTCCAGCCCAGCATTTCTCAGAAGCAGAAGATATTAGGAAGAGGTGGCAAGAATACACAGAAGAACTGTACAAAAAAGATCTTCACTACCCAGATAATCATGATGGTGTGATCACTCACCTAGAGCCAGACATCCTGGAATGTGAAGAATGTTCAAACTACCTCACAATTGCACTCATCTCACACGCTAGTAAATTCTCCAAGCCAGGCTTCAGCAATATGTGAACCATGAACTTCTAGATGTTCAAGCTGGTTTTAGAAAAGGCAGAGGAACCAGAGATCAAATTGCCAACATCTGCTGGATTATCGAAAAAGCAAGAGAGTTCCAGAAGAACATCTATTTCTGCTTTATTGAGTATGCCAAAGCCTTTTCTTTGATTGTGTGGATCACAATAAACTGTGGGAAATTCTAAAAGAAATGGGAATACCAGACCACCTGCCTCTTGAGAAACCTGTATGCAGGTCAGGAAGCAACAGTTAGAACTGGACGTGGAACAACTGACTGGTTCCAAATAGGAAAAGGAGTACGTCAAGGCTGTATATTGTCACCCTGCTTGTTTAACTTATATTTAACTTATTTAATTCTGGAGCAACCTTAACTGGTACTTTATTTATTTTTTTTTTTTCAGTGTTACAGCTCCATTTTATTTAGAAGATAGCAGGAGAATCTGAGACTCAAAGAGAAGAGAGTGGAGTAGTGCGTGGGGAGGGAGAAAGAGAAAGAGAGAGAGAGAGAGAGTGCGCGCATGCACGTGGGAGAGAGAGTCCGAGAGAAAGCGCTTTGGCTCCTCCTTTTATATTTTTTTCCTCCACCTGGGCCTGCCCTATGCAAATTGGGCTTAGCCAGGAGTGCTGTTTGTTCTGTTTGTTCTGCCTGAAGTCTTCACTCTGGTCCTTGGATCTTCCTTGTCTTTTAGCCGCCGCCATTTTGGACTCCTTTTCCCTATTCTACCTACCTAACATTCCCCCCTCAAGAGATGGGAGGCCCAATTCTTTGGGAATAGGGGTGTCGAAGTCTTTCTGGGTACTTCCTGCTGAACTGGGGCGGCAAGGGGTATATTGGGCCTCCCCCTCTTGCTAGTCTCAATCTTCAGAGTCCTTATAGCGGTGTCCAGGGGTGTGTGATATTTTTCATGGTCAGCTGTAGTTTTATATCTTTGTTGAACTGGCACTGCATTTTGTAGCTGGTTGACCTGGGCAGAGACAAAACAGGTTAGACAATTGACAGTACATGGAATAATCATAGGCATCATCAATATAGCATAACGAGGACTAGTAGGGACATTGGTCAATTTTAAATTCACATGGCCAGGATGGCTCAAGTCCCTCCTTGTTCAGGGATCAGAAGATCTATCTCCTGTCTGTTTTGGAGTACAGTCTCTGTCAAGCTGTATTGACTCCTTAGAGTTATCCTGAGAAATCTTATCCCCAGAAACCAGATTTTGGGGATGTTCATTAGAATGACACTCATTGGTAGTTCTGAATAGGTATCTGAGATCTCCCAGGGGCTCACAGGTGTATTGAGTGTCCTCTTCTGTTTTCTTCCATGGCTTGACTCATGAGTAGTGAATCCAGGAGTCATGTCCTGGTACCTTGACTGCTGTGGGGGTAGAAAGTATCTTTAAAGTCTCAGTGTCACATTCCTTGTTAAGACTGTTGTGATGGTTTAATGAAGCATTTTATTTCTTCTTTTTTTTTTTTTAAATTTTATTTTATTTTTAAACTTTACAATATTGTATTAGTTTTGCCAAATATCGAAGTGAATCCGCCACAGGTATACCTGCGTTCCCCATCCTGAACCCTCCTCCCTCCTCCCTCCCCATACCCTCCCTCTGGGTCGTCCCAGTGTACCAGGCCCAAGCATCCAGTACCGTGTATCGAACCTGGACTGGCGACTCATTTCATACATGATAATATACATGTTTCAATGCTATTCTCCCAAATCTCCCCACCCTCTCCCTCTCCCACAGAGTCCATAAGACTGATCTATACATCGGTGTCTCTTTTGAAGTCTCGTACACAGGGTTATTGTTACCATCTTTCTAAATTCCATCTATATGCGTTAGTATACTGTATTGGTGTTTTTCTTTCTGGCTTACTTCACTCTGTATAATAGGTTCCAGTTTCATCCATCTCATTAGAACTGATTCAAATGTATTCTTTTTAATGGCTGAGTAATACTCCATTGTGTATATGTACCACAGCTTTCTTATCCATTCATCTGCTGATGGGCATCTAGGTTGCTTCCATGTCCTGGCTATTATAAACAGTGCTGCAATGAACATTGGGGTACACGTGTCTCTTTCCCTTCTGGTTTCCTCAGTGTGTATGCCCAGCAGTGGGATTGCTGGATCATAAGGCAGTTCTATTTCCAGTTTTTTAAGGAATCTCCACACTGTTCTCCATAGTGGCTGTACTAGTTTGCATTCCCACCAACAGTGTAAGAGAGTTCCCTTTTCTCCACACCCTCTCCAGCATTTATTGCTTGTAGACTTTTGGATCGCAGCCATTCTGACTGGCATGAAATGGTACCTCATAGTGGTTTTGATTTGCATTTCTCTGATAATGAGTGATGTTGAACATCTTTTCATATGTTTGTTAGCCATCTGTATGTCTTCTTTGGAGAAATGTCTATTTAGTTCTTTGGCCCATTTTTTGATTGGGTCATTTATTTTTCTGGAGTTGAGCTGGAGGAGTTGCTTGTATATTTTTGAGATTAGTTGTTTGTCCATTGCTTCATTTGCTATTATTTTCTCCCATTCTGAAGGCTGCCTTTTCACCTTGCTAATAGTTTCCTTATTGCTGCATTTCAGTATTTCTACCTTAAACATTGATCATCAAAATTTGAAAGTAGACAAGAAAAAACAATCTTCAGACCATCCTGTTTCATGAGTTAAGTCTAACTTAAGCTATTTTCAACTTTCAGAAATGAGTGTTCACAGAGAAAATGATCAGGCACGCATTTCTGAGATGATGACCAGGAAATTACCCTCAGTAGCAGGCTCACTGCTTCCCAGGCTCTACCGCATTTGTGCTTCACAACAACCCTGAATCAGGTGCTGTTAATATTCCAGTTTTAAAGCAGGAGAGAACCGAAGCTTGGAGAGATTAATAACTACAGTCAATGTCACACTGCTGGAGAGATGAAGCAGGGGTTTGGCCCCAGCTATAGCGTTGCAGAGTCCATGGCTACATCACCACACAGAACTGCATACACTGCCATACACTGCTAAACAGTGAAATCCTACTCTCTCACCCAGGAAAGAGTAAACCCTGCTCCTGGACTTCTTAATCAGAAGCCCCCAAACTTCTGATTAAGGAAGGGAACTTGATTCTCTCAGTTACATCACCAAGATTGAGTTCTTATTTCCCAAAGTATGTATTCCAAAGACCTAAATTCAATGAAGAAATAATACTGGGCAAGCCAATGTCCTAGTTTTCATACAAATCATTTAATCTTCAAAATGACATTTCAGGTGGATTTTGTTACAGACGTTTTCATAAAAGAAAAAAAAGAGAGACAGATAAGTGATGCAATTTACCCCTTGATGCACAGATAATAGAGATAAAAGCTGGAATTTATACCCATCTCTCTTTAACTCCAAAGATGACTCTACTAGCTGAATCCACATTGGTCTTGGATGAATTAGAAGCAGCAAAATCACAGCAATCAGATGGATTCTTGTTCTAGGAGTTGATTCAGCTGCCAGTGCTACATAGTAGCCCAAACAGCAGAGAGAGAACACTGCTGAATTACCAGTTCTGATGATCCCCTGAAAAGGATGCTCCTTATCCAACACAGTTCTAACTTCATTCCTCATGGTTTACACTATTATTAGTTCCATTACACACACACACACACACACACACACACACACACACACGTGTGTGTATATGTTTTTCCTAGAGGTTTTTCCTTTTTTATGCTCTTATAAGCACCACAAGATATGCTAAGAATTTTGTCATGTAACCAAACGGGGTTCTTGCCACAGACATTAAGAATATTTAGTTAGGGCCGCAGAAAACCATTAGAATCTGGCAACTAAATTGAAGCAAAACATGGAAACTCTTCTTCAGAAGAAACAGTACACTTCAAATGATTCATTTTATCTAACTTTGGCATTCCAAATGGATAATTTAAGTGTCAGCTTAAGACTTCAATGGATTAAAACTTCTCAGAAAATGATATTAGAGTTGTTCAGCATCTCAAGTGGTAGTGTAAAACGTCAAAGGTCATCCTTACCACTTCGTGCATATCACCATTTGCTCAGGTCAAAAACCTATGGGGCATCTCTGGTAGCTCCTTACCCTTTGTCCTTTATTCAAGTCCTTGCCCACATGAAATCTTGTAGAAACTTCACACTGAAAATAGAGCATATACCAACTAAAAAGGGTCTCTATAATAGTCCCCAAAATTGATAATATATTACACAAAGAAACCCAGCACATGCCTGCTCAGTCATGTCTGATTCTCTGCAACCCCACGGACTGTAGCCCACCAGAATCTTCCATCCACAAGATTCTCCAGGCAAGAACACTGGTGTGAATTGCCATTTCCTACTCCAGGGGATCTTCCTGATTCAGGGATTGAACCTGTATCTCCTGCATAGCAGGCAGATTCTTTACCACTGAGCCACCAGGAAGATCCATTCCAAAAACTATAACCAATCCAAGCTCTATTCCCTGATCACAAAATACTAACTCCACAAGTTACAAAAAAAAAAAAAAAAGTAAAAAAAAAAATTGTCAGGATAAGTGAAAGTGCTATCTTCCTAACTCTCTAAGAAAAAAATTACAAGAGCTAAAAAATAACAATGATGAAAATATCACAATTGAGCCTATAGAACACAGCAAAATGTGAAATAATCAGTATCAAATAAGAGAAAAAAGTAAGTAAATTAACCATTTCATCTCAAGAAACTAGAAAAAAATTTAAATTATCTTAAAGAATGCGAGAAGAAAAAATTGATAAAGAATATTAGAAAGTTAAAAATTATAATCCAGAAAACAAGCATAACCGATAAATAAATTCAACAGTTCATTCCTGAAAATAAAATAATTAACTAAAATGAATAAACCACTAGCACAATTAATTGAAAAAAGAGATGGACAGAGAAATCATAAATATATAAAAATTTTAAAAATAATGGTGAAAAAGTATAATAAGAAATTAAATAATTAATAAGAAGCAAACAATATCTAGCATAACATACAGTGTTCTAGCAGAACTTAATAGTCATTGATGAACTATTAATATGTTCTGTTCATCCAAGTGTATAACTATCACTGCAATTTAAAAGTTCTTTTTCTTAGATACTAGTCTTAATGAACCTAATAAATGAACTCCTGAAAAGGCAGAGGAACCAGAGATCAAATTGCCAATATCTGTTGGATCATAGAAAAATGAAGAGAATTCTAAAAAATGTCTACTTCTGCTTCATTGACTGTGCTAAAGCCTTTGATTGTGTGGATCACAACAAACTGTGGAAAATTCTTAAAAAGATAGGAATACCAGACTACCTTACTCCTAAGAAACCTGTATACAGGTCAAGAAGCAACAGTTACAAACGGACATGGAAACATGAACTGGTTCCAAATTGGGAAAGAACAGGTGTATATTGTACCCATGAGTACATCATGCCAAATGCTGGGCTGGATGAAGCACAAGCTGGAAACAAGATTGCCAGAAGAAATATCAATAACCTCAGATGTATATGACACCATCCTTATGGCAGAAAGTGAAGAAGAACTAAAGAGCCTCTTGATGAAAGTGAAAGAGGAGAGTGAAAAAGTTGGTTTAAAGCTTAACATTCAGAAAACTAAGATGATGGCATCTGGTCCCATCACTTCATGGCAAATAGATGGGGAAACAGTGGAAACAGTGGCTGACTTTATTTTCTGGGCTCCAAAATCACTGCAGATGGTAATTGTAGCCATGAAATTAAAAGACGCTTGCTCCTTGGAAGGAAAGTTATGACCAATCTAGACAGCATATTAAAAAGCAGAGACACTGCTTTGTCAACAAAGGTCCATCTAGTCAAGGCTATGGTTTTTCCTGTGGTCATGTATGGATGTGAGAGTTGGACTGTGAAGAAAGCTGAGCACCAAAGAATTCATGCTTTTGAACTGTGGTGTTGGAGAAGACTCTTGAGAGTCCCTTGGACTGCAAGGAGATCCAACCAGTCCATCCTAAAGAAGATCAGTCCTGAGTGTTCATTGGAAGGATTGATGTTAAAGCTAAAACTCCAATACTTTGGCCACCTCATGCGAAGAGCTGACTGATTTGAAAAGACGCTGATGCTGGGAAAGACTGAGGGCAGGAGAAGAAGGGGATGACAGAGGATAAGATGGTTGGATGGCATCATTGACTCGATGGGCACGGGTTTGGGTGGACTCCAGGAGTTGGTGATGGACAGGGAGGCCTGGCGTGCTGCGGTTCATGGGGTCGCAAAGAGTCGGACATGACTGAGCAATTGAACTGAACTGCACTGACATCATGTGTTGAATATCACAAAATAAATCTCCAAGAACTCATCCAATAGATGATAACTTATACAGGAAGGAAGAAAGTAGAAAGCTTTAACTACTGGCAATTTTAATATATGTCTCAATTGTACCTTCCTAAACCTTGATTATTAATCTGTTTGATACCCAAATTGTTTCATTCTCTAATTACCTTAGACATACTCACCAATTCTATCTCCAATTGCTCATCCTCCAAACCCTCTGAAACTTCAACCCCTCACCATTTGGGTAAGAAAATGCTAACTTATCATCCCAAGGAAAGGCAGGTTCTTTAGGATAGGGCAGGATGCTCAGTACTATCCAGAGGTACTCAGGAAACTTTGCCATTTCAAGACCCACTTAGTTGGTTATTGTCTTCCCTGGTGGTTCAAATGGTAAAGAATCTGCCTGCAATACAGGAGACCTGGGTCGGGAAAATCCCTTGGAGAAGGGAATTGCTACCCACTCCAGTGTTCTTGGAGAAGGCAATGGCACCCCACTCCAGTACTCTTGGCTGGAAAATCCCATGGACGGAGGAGCCTGGTAGGCTGCAGTCCATGGGGTGGCTACGAGTGGGATATGACTGAACGACTTCACTTTGACTTTTCACTTTCATGCATTGGAGAAGGAAATGGCAACCGACTCCAGTGTTCTTGCCCGGAGAATCCCAGGGACAGGGGAGCCTGGTGGGCTACAGTCCATGGGGTCGCAAAGAATCAGACATGACTGAGTGACTAACACTTTTACTTTGACTTTGTTCAATTTCACATAACCTGCATTTAGGAAAGACTCTCTCTCTCTCATTCTTATTCTAGAAAATTTCCTCTGGACAAAATGTCCCTCTTCCTGTCCCTGCATTTTCAGACAAAGTAAGTTCAGCACTTTCTGTAAACATTCCCACCCTTAATTCTCTCTGGCAGGTTTATAATCCCAGGAGTCTGTTAAAAATAAATTTAAAAATATGGAAAAAACAGAATGGATATATATCATTAATGGAAATGAGTCCTTAAATATCACATGAAACTGTGTGACACCTTTCAAAGTGTTGACAAAGTTGCTAAAACCTCAAGCTCTAGAAACAATGTCTTCTCTAATTTTGTTCCATCATATTACTCTTTACATCAATTGATTCAGTCAGTTGCTGTGTACTGGTCAGGCACAAGGCTGAGTGCTGCAACATGTAGCAAGTATGCTGCTGCTGCTGCTGCTGCTAAGTTGCTTCAGTCGTGTCCAACTCTGTGCGGCCCCATAGACAGCAGCCCACCAGGCTCCCCCGTCCCTGGGATTCTCCAAACAAGAACACTGGAGTGGGTTGCCATTTCCTTCTCCAATGCATGAAAAGTGAAAAGTGAAAGTGAAGTCGCTCAGTTGTGTCCAACTCCCAGCTACCCCATGGACTGCAACCCACTGGGCTCCTCAGCCCATGGGATTTGCCAGGCAAGAGTACTGGAGTGGGGTGCCATTGCCTTCTCCATGTAGCAAGTATAAAGAACTCATAAAACATATGGGAAGTTGATAAGACCTCTACATTATTATCCATGTTTCAAGGAAGAAAATAAATTTCAAATCTACTGGACACAGAGGGCCTTTTGTTGGGTACTTGGGCAAGAAGGTGCAGGAATGCAAAAGAGACATAAGACATAGGGCATATAGTATATAAGCCCTCTGAGACCCCACAGTCTACTTAAGGATGTGAAATATCTTAAGGAACATGTAGTTAAAAAGAACTGGCAAAACAACAAAAGCTATATGGTTATGCTCTTCCTTCTTCCCAACCCAAACTTGTCCTGCTCCTCATCCTCTAAACCCATTCTGAAGCCTCTCTTCAGGGTTAACAAACTGCCTCTCTCCTTATATTCTGCACTCACACACTTCAGACTTCCTCTGAACCTCTGAAATTGAGAGTAGTTATTCTCCCAGGCACCTTCATAGCCAGGAAGTGAGATAGACATTGCCCCTGAAATCAGTGTCATTTACAAACTATACAAAGCAGGCTTCAGCGCCTTCCCCACCCAGCGTCCATTGAAACTGAAATACACTGAGAATCTTGAGAGTTAGTGGTGAGAAACTGTCACGAGGCAACCTCAGGCTCAAGGGTAGGTTGACATTGGGTATTAGGTGCAGACCAATGGTAAGATGAGGAAATTCCAGAGAGAAAGCAGAGACGGACACAGAAACATGAGAGGAAACTTTAATGTGGCCTTTGAAAGAGTCCACAGAGAAACTCAGCTCCTGAGAACCCATCTACATCCCCCAATGGCCCTACTTTTTCTATAGTGCCAAGACTTTACACATCTACATACCAAACTAGTTTAAACTGCTTTGCATGTTTTCTCAGAAGAGACATGACCAGAACATAGGCCATTACCTCACTGCATCCATAAAATTCCTATTTTGAGCCCTGCTAGTCACTGCCTGCCCCCAACATGGATTTCTTCTAAGATGCTGATCACTCCTGCTCATGCACAGAAACTGTGACATATCACCTTGACCTTGCCTTCTGTACTGCCACCATCCTAGGTAACTTCAAAAACCATGCTGATAACAGTGACGGTAAATTTTAAAAGTCAACTTGGATGGGCTAAGGGATGCCAGGATATCTAGTAAAGAATTAATTCTGGGTGTGTCTGGGTGTTTTCAGATTTCAACATTTGAATAAGCAGACTAAGGAAGATCCACTCTCACCAATGTGAGTGTCACCCAGTCCTTTGAGGGAAGCAGAGGGTGAGACTCCTGCCACACTCCCCCCAACCCACCCTCACCCTCCTTGAGCCTGACATCAATCTTCTCCTGCTCTCACACAACAGAGCTCCTGCTTCTCAGGCCCTCAGACTCCGGGACTTATATCAGCACCCTCACCCCCTACAATTCCCTCCCTCCCATCCCAGGTCTTGGGACTGAATTATCCCACCAGCTTTCCTGGTTCTCCAGCTTGCAGACAGGACACCGTGACTTCTCAGCCTCCATAATCATGTGAATCAGTTCCCATAACACAACTCCTCTTATACTGATTCTGTTTCTCTGGAGAATGCTGACTAATACAATACCACATTGAACAGACTGCTTTACTATTTGTTCTTCATTCCCATCATGGCCACATCCCATCATAGCCACCACCAGAAGCTTCTCCAATTCCACCCTTCCCTCTCTGCACCCTCTCCAAGATCAGATCCCTTAATGATAAATTCATCTTACAGCTCATGTCTCACGTGGCCTTGCTACAGAGGTGGCAGGGCTTCCTGGTGGCTCAATGGCAAAGAATTCACCTGCTGATGCAGGAGATGTGAGTTCAATCCTTGGGTTGGGAAGAACCCTTGGAGAAGGAAATGGCAACCCACTCTAGTATTTTTGCCTGACAAATCCCAAGGACAGAGGAGCCTGGCAGACTACAGTACATGGGGTCACAAAAGAGTCAGATACGACTTAGCGACTAAAACAAAATAGATGTGGCATCACCGGCCACATCAGATGAAGCCAAACCTAATACTAGATGGGATATATTCAAGAAGAATTAAGCAAATCTGAAGTTGATCTAATGTCTTTTATTTTTAAACATATATATGCAATGATATTAAAATAAATAAATAATATGTTAAATTTTGCAATGTTTGCTTCTAAGCATATTGAAAAAATAGACATCCCAATTTAAAGATGATGACCACTTTCCATTTGCGTGAATTGAATTCTGCTAGAAGACAGTCACACGTATTCTTGATAGACGCACAAGCTATATTTTATATCATTTTGTTGCTACGGTTCAGTTGCTCAGTCATGTCTGACTCTGTGACACAATAGACTGCAGCACGCCAGGCTTCCCTGTCCTACACTATTTCCTGGAATTTACTCAAGCTCATGTCCATTATGTTGGTGATGCCATTCAACCATCTCATCCTCTGTTGCCCACTTCTCCTCCTGCCATCAGTCTTTCCCAGCATCAGGGTTTTATACATACTACAGAATAAAGTTATTATACACCCTAAAATAACAGACTGTTTTGGGAAAAGAGTGAAGGTATATTACAAAAACATTATCAGATCAGATCAGTCGCTCAGTCTGTCCGACTCTTTGTGACCCCATGAACCGCAGCACGCCCTCCATGTCCATCACCAACTCCCGGAGTTCACCCAGACTCATGTCCATCGAGTCAGTGATGCCATCCAGCCATCTCATCCTCTGCCGTCCCCTTCTCCTCCTGCCCCCAATCCCTCCCAGCATCACAGTCTTTTCCAATGAGTCAACTCTTCGCATGAGGTGGCCAAAGTATTAGAGTTTCAGCTTTAGCATCATTCCTTCCAAAGAAATCCCAGGGCCGATCTCCTTCAGAATGGACTGGTTGGATCTCCTTGCAGTCCAAGGGACTCTCAAGAGCCTTCTCCAACACCACAGTTCAAAAGCATGAATTCTTTGGCGCTCAGCCTTCTTCACAGTCCAACTCTCACATCCATACATGACCACAGGAAAAACCATAGCCTTGACTAGATGAACCTTTGTTGGCAAAGTAATGTTTCTGCTTTTGAATATGCTATCTAAGTTGGTCATAACTTTCCTTCCAAGGAGTAATCGTCTTTTAATTTCATGGCTATAGTCACCATCTGCAGTGATTTTGGAGCCCAGAAAAATAAAGTCTGACACTGTTTCCACTGTTTCCCCATATATTTCCCATGAAGTGATGGGACCGGATGCCATGATCTTAGTTTTCTGAATGTTGAGCTTTAAGCCAACTTTTTCACTCTCCACTTTCACTTTCATCAAGAGGCTTTTGAGTTCCTCTTCACTTTCTGCCATAAGGGTGGAGTCATCTGCATATCTGAGGTTATTCATATTTCTCCCGGCAATCTTGATTCCAGTTTGTGTTTCTTCCAGTCCAGCATTTCTCATGATGTACTCTGCATATAAGTTAAATAAACAGGGTGACAATATACAGCCTTGATGAACTCCTTTTCCTATTTGGAACCAGTCTGTTGTTCCATGTCCAGTTCTAACTATTGCTTCCTGACCTGCATACAAATTTCTCAAGAGGCAGATCAGGTGGTCTGGTATTCCCATCTCTTTCAGAATTTTCTGCAATTTATTGTGATCTACACAGTCGAAGGCTTTGGCATAGTCAATAAAGCAGAAATAGATGTTTTTCTGGAACTCTCTTGCTTTTTCCATGATCCAGCGGATGTTGGCAATTTGATCTCTGGTTCCTCTGCCTTTTCTAAAACCAGCTTGAACATCAGGAAGTTCACGGTTCACATATTGCTGAAGCCTGGCTTGGAGAATTTTGAGCATTACTTTACTAGCGTGTGAGATGAGTGCAATTGTGCAGTAGTTTGAGCATTCTTTGGCATTACCTTTCTTTGGGATTGGAATGAAAATTGGCCTTTTTCAGTCCTGTGGCCACTGCTGAGTTTTCCAAATTTGATGGCATATTGAGTGCAGCACTTTCACAGCATCATCTTTCAGGATTTGGAATAGCTCAACTGGAATTCCATCACTTCCACTAGCTTTGTTCATAGTGAGCTCTCTCAAATAATATGGTACCATAATTTATTTCTGTTTCTATTGAAGTGTATTGTTTTATACTGCTGTGTTAATTTATTGCTATTTCTTAAATACATAACGCTAGCAGGGCCAGAGGCTTCCATTCCTTATACTGCAGGCCCCCGAGTGTGTACTGTGTGCGTAGTCACGTCCGACTCTTTGTGACCCTGTGGATTGTAGCCTGTCAGGCTCCTCTGTCCATGGAATTTTCCAGGCAAGAATACTGGAGTGGGTTGCCATTTCCTACTCCTTGGGATCTTCCCAATGCAGGGATCAAACCCATATCTCTTGTGCCTCCTGCATTGGCAGACATTGCTTTATCACTGAGCAACTTGGGAAACCCCATGAAAATATATCAATCCCAAACCCTGCTTGATTAGGACTATTTGTTTTGCTGTCTCCCATTTGAAATTCCAGGCATGATTTAAAGGCTGATTCTAAATATTTCTAAAGTATCAATCATTCTGGAAACCAAAATATTGTAGAACAATTGAGAAAACAACACTCTTTCTTCATAATCATGACGCCAAAGACTTTGTATTGAATATATACCATAACTATCACGTTTGATTCTTTCACCTCTAACAAGGAACCTGGGCTTGCTATTCCTATATTAAATGAGAAAGCTAAGACACCTGGCATATTCTACCTTTAGAATTCCTAGGAAGATTTATGTCCTTGCCCTGTCATTATTAAATATTGACTTCATTCTCCAACATCACTTTAGTCCAATAAGTTCTAAACTGTCATTTGCTGCAGTTTTATACATTATGACTAATTTCACCAATATACATTTTACCCATTTCAATTGTCCTGTGAAGCAGTTTCTACCCGAAGGCCTTTAGAAAACACATAAACCACAGCTCTAAAGCATTCCTGAAAACTGCTTGTCCATTGATCAGTGTCAGTTGCATAAATATATTGTTTCACATGGGGCTTCCCTGGTGGCTCAGATGGTAAAGAATCTGCCTGTAATGCAGGAGATCCAGGTTCGATCTCTTGTTCGGGAAGATCCCCTGAAGGACATGGCAACCCACTCCAGTATCCTTGCCTGGACAATCCCATGGATGAAGAACCCTGGTGGGCTACAGTCCATGGGGTTGCAGAGGGTTGGGCATGACTGAGCAACTAAGCACACGCATGCACACACACACACACACACACAATTTTTTTTAACCTGAAGGCATCTGGGACTTAGCAATTAATACCACATATAATTTGAATACTGAAAACAGTGAAGTTCACAGCTAATCTAAGATCTGATCTAACAGCTCAGCTCTGTCAATCAACCTGCAGGATACCTCCTAATGACCCCTAAGGGCTAATTTATATTACCTGACCCAAAGCTAAGATGTTCCTCAATGAAAAGGAATGGCTTTAGCAAGTATTTCAAGCCCTTGCTTCTTTTCTTAGGTGGTGTATATGATTTAAATAATTCTTTTGTCCTAGACTTCTATAATCTTAATTTGATTAATACACATACAAATATATTGAGTACCACTGAGTCAAATTAATATTATGAAAACACTGCAAAGTCTGGCATCAGTGTCTAGGAGCCTAGAACTCTCACTTCTGCTCTTAAGTAAATATATTTGGATAGGAATGTTGACTCCAAAGCCAACATCTACTTGGTTTCAGTATGTCCATGGCTTAGACCTGTCATCATATCACATTATGTTACAGGCATTCCTTGAAAAACCACCTTGTCAAGTGCATTTCACAAATGCCTGACATGTGGCCCTGGCAACTTCCAGGTGTTACATGACATTCTGTGTCTGAGTAATACAGCATAATTCACAATTGGTCTGTTTCTCATTTTCAAATCAATTCTGCTGAATGACAAGGAAAAGACTGTTATATTTTGTAGATACTATTCTTTCTCCCCTTAAAGCTATCACAGAAGCTTCTCTCAGAGCAAACAAGGGCAAGTGTCACTGAGGACCAGTGTCTCCTAACAAGCATATGGAAGTTGATCCGTCCTAACACTCTGCTCATTAAGAGCCAGCCAGTCACACACACAAAAAAGATCATTTAACATGTGTCCACCCCCAAAATCATTAAGTTCACTTCAACCATCTAATTTCTTCTCTATTTCATTCGGCTCAAAAGCAAAATTGGTGCAATCTATTCACCACTGGAGATTAACTTCTAATAGAGTTGTTAGAGTACATATATGTGTATGAATTGTTTGCCATTGTTTCAGAAAATGAAGAAGTGAAGACTGGAACAGAAATTGGTACAAAGCTTCTAAATGCTTAGAGTGAGCCTGAAAATTACATTCTTGAAAGTCTTTTTTCAATTTAATGAGAAATAATGAAACAAGCATTTACAAAGAAAATAGAGAGCACAAAGAATCATTAGCAAAAGCAGCAAGCACTTTTGAGAACAAATCAGACCAAGTTGATAGCTTTTCAGTGAAATTATAACACTGATGGATAAAGACAGAAGCTATCTTATGTGTTGTGGATATATGTAAAAGAAAATGATTCTCTACTGCTCAAGTATTTTAACCACATAAACAGCAGAATAATAAAAGTTCAGTCTTTTGATCAACAAGGTCAATATTGGTCAATGTAATTCTCCTAAAGTCTTTTTCTTTTATTATAGTATAGTTGCTTAACAGTGGTGTGTTAGTTTCTGCTACACAGTGAAGTGAGTTAGTTATACATGTACTCTTTTCAGTTCAGTTCAGTTCAGTTCAGTCGCTCAGTCGTGTCCGACTCTTTGCGACTCCATGAACTGCAGCACACCAGACCTCCCTGTCCATCACCAACTCCCAGAGTTCACTCAAACTCACGTCCATCGAGTCGATGATGCCATCCAGCCATCTCATCCTCTGTCGTCCCCTTCTCCTTCTGCCCACAATCCCTCCCAGCGTCAGAGTCTTTTCCAATGAGTCAACTCTTCGCATGAGGTGGCCAAAGTACTGGAGTTTCAGCTTCAGCATCATTCCTTCCAAAGAAATCCCAGGGCTGATCTCCTTCAGAATGGACTGGTTGGATCTCCTTGCAGTCCAAGGGACTCTCAAGAGTCTTCTCCAACACCACACTTCAAAAGCATCAATTCTTCGGCACTCAGCTTTCTTCACAATCCAACTCTCACATCCATACATGACCACAGGAAAAACCATAGCCTTGACTAGATGGACCTTTGTTGGCAAAGTAATGTCTCTGCTTTTCAATATACTATCTAGGTTGGTCATAACTTTCCTTCCAAGGAGTAAGCGTCTTTTAATTTCATGGCTGCAGTCACCAGTCCCTTCCCATTTAGGTCACCATAGAGCACTGAGTTTCCTGTTCTATACAGTAGGTTCTCATTAGTTATCTATTTTACATATAGTAGTGTATATATGCCAATACCAATCTCCCAATTTATCCCACTTACCCTTCCCCCCTTGGTAGTCATAAATTTGTTGTCTATATTTGTCATTATTTTTGCTTTCCAAAAAGTTCATCTGTACCTTTAGATTCCACATATAAGCAATATTATATGATATTTCTCTTTCTCTTTCTGACTTTCTTCATTCTGTGTGACAATCTCTAGGTCCATGAAAATGGCATTATTTTTTCAATTTTTACAGCTAATATTTCAGTGTGTACATGTCTCACATCTTCTTTATCCATTCCTTTGCCAATGGACATTTAAGTCAATTCCACATCCTGGCTATAAAATAGTACTGCAATGAACATCCTGAAGTTTTAACAAGGAACCACTGGCAGTAGTAAGTTCCTGATTCAGGTAAATATTATTACTTTTTCTATGAAAATAAGAACATAAAACAAACTGAGATATTTCTCATTCACATATTTCAGTTCAGTTCAGTCACTCAGTTGTGTCTGACTCTTTGCGACCCCATGGATTGCAGCATACCTGGTTTCCCTGTCCTTCACCAACTCCCAGAGCATACTCAAACTCATGTCCATTGAGTCAGTGATACCATCCAACCATCTCATCCTGTGTCATCCCCTTTTCCTCCTGCCTTCAATCTTTCCCAGCATCAGGGTCTTTTCCAATGAGTCAGTTCTTCGCTTCAGGTGGCCAAAGTATTGGAGTTTCAGCTTCAGCATCAGTCCTTCCAATGAATATTCAGGACTGATTTCCTTTAGGATTTCCTTTAGAATCCTAAGTTCACTTATTTAGGAAACCTATCCATAATATTCCCAAAAGCAAACTATAGTAATGTATTCATTTAGTTTTAAGGCACTTACACAATTTAACAACAAAATTAGCTTAGAAAAAATATATTATCATTGGAAGACAGGTTTAGAGTGAGAAAAAAACTTTTCTACATTAACAAGAATGAGAAAATACTATAAATTAGCATTATAGTCTTAGTGAAACAATCAATAATTTATTTATGATATATAAAGTACTTAAGTTACTTCAGAAAAAGCTTTTGACAGCATTCAACATGCATTTATGATCAAAACTCTCCAAAAAGTGGGTATAGAGGAACAAACCTAAACATAATAAGGCTGTGTATGACAAGCCCACAGCCAATATCGCATTCAACAGTTAAAAGCTGAAAGCATTTTCTCTAAGATCAGTAACAAGACAAGGATGTCCATTCTCACCACCACTTTTATTCATTGTGGTATTGGAAGTCCTAGCCACAGCAATTAGGTAAGAAAAAGAAATCATAGTCATCCAAATTGGAAAGGAAGAGGTGAAATTGTCACTTGTCAAGTCATAGATGAAATTATTTACATGTATACATAAAATCCTGACAATACCACCAAAACCTGTTAGAACTAATAAACGAATTCAGTAAGTTGCAGGATACAAAAATCAGTACACAGAAATCTGTTATAATTATTTACACTAGTAATTAACTATCATAAAGAGAAACTAAGAAAATCATCGCATTTAGAATTGCAAAAAGAAAAAAATATGAAGGAACAAATTTAACCAAGGAGATGAAAGACTATAAAAAATACAACATTGATGAAAACCATTGGAAAAGACATAAATAAATGAATAGAAAAATATTACCAGCTCATGAGTTGGAAGAATTAATATTTTTTAAATGTCCAAAATACCCAAAACAATCCACAGATTCAATGCAATCCCTATTGTCAGGGCTTAGGGCAGGCCACCCCCAAAATATGCCTCAGTGGCATGTTGATTACTTTGAATTAAAATTATTTAAGGAACAACTGAGGCGAGAAGGACATCCAATTCTTCTTTCTGTATTCCTGAAAGCAGGAACTAAATCTCCCAAATGAAAGGTATTCTCCTCTTACCAGGAGGTAGAAAGACATCTTTGTCACCAGAGACTGAGAATTCAGAGCCAAGAAGCCAGTATAAACAAATCTTGCTATTTCTTTACTGATGCCCTACCCAAGCTCAAACTTTCCTTACATTTTTTACTAATTAAGCACCCAAACCTAAGTTTCTTTGTCTGATAAAATCCTCACAAGTTTCTCATTTATCTGTATTAAAATAAATATATAAATGTTGCCTGCTTATAGTCATGCTATGAACATCATTTTATGGTCTCCTCTGAACACAAAATTAAATTATTTTTTCTCCCATTAACCTGACATGTCAATTTTATTATTAATCTAGGCACAAGAACTATAAAAGGGTAGAGGAAGAAATTTCCCTCTTCCAAACACTATCAGAAATCCAATGGCATTTTTCACAGAAATAGAACAAACAGTCTTAAAATAGCCAAAACACCCTAGAGAAAAAAGAATAAAGCTGGAGACATACTCCCTGGTTTCAAACCATATTACAAAGCTACAGTAATCAAAACAGTATGGTGCTGGCATAAAACCAGACACATAGATCAATGGCACAGAATAGTCCAGAAATAAACCCAGCCATATATGGTCAAGTAATTTACAGCAAAGGAGCCAAGAATATGCAACGGAGAAAGGACAGTCTCATCAATAAACAGTCTTGGGGAAACTGAACAGCTACATGCAAAAAAATAAAACAGAAACACTATCTTATACCATAAACAAAAATCAAATTAAAATGGATCAAAAACTGGAATGTAAGGCCAAAAACCATAAAGAAAAAAAAAAACAAGGGGTAAGTTTTGAATTTGAACCAAAAATAAAGGCATCAAAAGCAAAAATTAACAAATGGAACTGCATCAAACTAAAAAGCTTCTGCACAGCAGAGGAAACCATCTATAAAATTAAAAAGTAATCACCTGAATGAAAGATAATACTTGAAAATAATACATCTGACAAGGGGTTAATATCCAAAGAACTCATAATTCTCAACAAGAAAAAAAAAATAACAAATCAATTAAAAAGGGACAGAAGATTTAAACAGACATTTTTCCAAAGAAGATATATTGATGGTCAACAAGAACATGAAAAGGTATGGAACATCACTAGTCACCAGGGGGGTGCCAATCAAAAATACAATGAGATATCACTTCACACCTGTCAGAATGGCCTATAATCTGAAAGATAAGAAGTAAGTTTGGGCAAATACGTAGAGGAAAGTTAACTTTTGTGAACTGTTGGTTGGAATGTAGTTGCTGTAATCACTGTGGAAAACAGTATGGAGGATCCTCAAAAAATTTAAAATAGAACTACCATATGATCCAACAATTCCAATTCTTGGTATTTATTTGACAGAAATGAAAACATTAGTTCAAAAGGATATATGCAGCACCTGTTCACTGCAACATTATTTACAATAGCCAAGCTATGGAAACAACTAAATGTCCATGGATGGATGAATGGATAAAGAAGTTGTGTCATATGTAGAAATACTCACATATGTCACAAAAAAGAAGGAAATCTTGCCCTTTGCAACAATAAATAGATCTCAAGAGCATTATACTAAGTGAAATAAGTCAGCCAAAGACAGAGAAATACCACACAATGGTTACCAGAAACTTGAGGAGATGGGGATAAAATGGGTGAATGGCGTCAAAAGGTACAAATGTCCAATTAGGAAATAAATGTCATAAGAATGTAATATAGAGCATGGTGGCTATAGTTAATAACACTGTATTGTATATTTGACAGTTGCTAAGAGAGTAAATCTTTAAATTCTCATCCCAAGAAAACAATGTACAACTACTTGTGGTGATGAAAGTTAACTAGACTTATTGCTGTAATCATTTTGCATTATATACAAACATCAGATCATTGCAGTAACCAAAGGGGAAAGTTGAGGTGGGACAAATTAAGAGTTTGAGATTAAAATATGCACACTGTTACATATAAAATAGATAACCAACAGGACCTATTATATAGCACAGGAAGCTATACCCAATATCTTATAATAATCTATATTGGAAAAGAATAAGGAAAAAAGAATATATGTATATACATATGCATGTGTTCAGTCAGTCAATCAAGTCTGACTTTTTGTGACCCCATGTACTGTAGCCCACCAGGATCGTCTATCAGTGGAATTTTCTATGCAAGAATACTGGAGTGGGTTGCTATTTCCTAATCCAGGGGATCATCCCATCTCTTGCATCTCCTGCATTGGCAGGCAGGTTCTTTACCACTGTGCCAGTTGGGAAGCCCGTGTGTGTGTGTGTGTATGTCTGTATGTGTGTGTGTGTCTGTCTGTGTGTGTGTGTCTGTCTGTCTGTGTGTGTGTGTATAACTGAATCACTTTGCTGTACATCTGAAGCTAACACCTTGTAAGTCAACTATATTTCAATAAAAAATTTTAATATCAAATCATCATGTTGTATATCTGAAAATAATATATTATCAGATGGCAATTATATCTCAAATTTTTTAAAAAAGAAAAAATTAGAATCCTTGTTTTTGAAGTGATAATATTAAAATGACAACACCAAGAAAACAGAAAGGAAACTTTCAGAAGAGATGCCAGAAGGAGACATGTACCAGAACACTTGTGAAACTTCTAGGATGCCAAACGAAAATTGAAACTAAGTTAAATACACATGGAGAGGGAAATCTCATATTAAAGTGTGGTGTAGTCAGTGAAATATCATACAGATAAATCAAGGGGATTAAATAAATCTACACAGGTAAATCTTAAGAAAAGCAAATTGTTCTACTGCTAAATTAAAAAACCAGCAGCTAGTTGTGAGATGATATGAATAAGATGATTCCTTTAAAACACACACACACACACAGAAACACCATATATTGTTCATGGGTACATTTATACTTGCATAGTAAGGTAATACTGCCAAAGGGGAAGTTCAGAACACATTAACTTAAGTTTAGTGATTCTTAGAGGAGGCCATCTTGAGTGGAAGGACAGCTATACTCCAAATACCTGGGGAGGAGAAAGGAGGGCTTTCACAGGTGGAAGCCATGAACCTGGGATGCAGGGGCATGGGGCCATTAGCCTGGCTGTTGAAAGGTGGGAACAGAGGAAAATGAGAAGTGGAAGGGTAAATCTGTGAACTGACTGTGGGAAACTCTTAGCCAGATCAGGCAGCCTTACCTTACCTACAGACAACTGCAAATCACTGACATTGTTCATGGAGGTACCAACACAGTTTGAGTTATTTGGGGAAGACTGGGCTGGGAATTGTGTGCATAATGGATTAAGATAAGAAATTTTAAAGGCAAGTGCCATTAAAAAGCTATCACAATAGCCCATGCATTAAATAATAAGGGTTCTGAATTCAGATGGTCTTGATAAGAGTGGAAAGGAAGGCACAGATGAATGTGTATGACAAAAAAAAAAAAAAAACTTGGAAAGATTTGGTGACTAAGAGAAAAAGGAGACATTATAGGCTGAAAGTTTGTGTTCCTCTCAAATTCATATGTTGGAGCTCTAACCCTCAAAGTGATGGTATTTGGAGATGGGGATCTATGGAAGTTAATTGGGTTAGAAGAGAGATGGCACTAGTGGTAAACAACCTGCCTGGCAATGCAGGAGACAGAAGAGATGTGGGTTTGATCCCTGGGTCAGGAGGATTCCTTCTGGAGAAGGAAATGGTAACTCACTCCAGTATTCTTGCCTGGGAAAATCCCATGGACAGGCAGACTACCGTTCATGGGGTTGCAAAGAGTTGGATATGACTGAAGTGACTTAGCACTAGGTCATGAGGGTCAGGCTGTCAATAAGCCCTTACAATAAGAGAGCTTTCCATCTCTGTCTGTCTGTCTCTCTCTCCCACTGCACACACAAAGAAGTCATGTGAACACATAGCAAGATGGTTGGTAGCCACCTACAAGCCAAGATAAGAAGCCTCATCATGAAACCTACCTTGCCAGCATCTTGATCTTGGATTTCTCAGCCTCCAGAACTGTAAGAAATAAAATTCTTTTGTTTAAATCACATAGTCTTGATATTTTTTATGGTGGTCTGAGCTAAGACAGGAGAGTGAGTGAAGTCGTTCAGTCATGTCCAACTCTTTGCTATCTCATGGACTATAGTCTACCAGGCTTCTCTGTCCATGGGATTTTCCAGGCAAGAGTACTGGAGTGGGTTGCCATTTCCTTCTCCAGGGGATCTTCCTGACCCAGGGATCGAACCCAGGTCTCCTGCATTGCAGGCAGACGCTTTACCCTCTGAGCCACCAGGGAAGCCCTGAAAGACAGGAGAAGTCAAAGATAAAACTCAGATTTTCAATCTGGATTCATAGGGAAAACGATAATGACCCTGATGAACAGGAAGGTGAGGATAGGACCTAGTCTGAGAAGAGACCAACCTAAATCTACATGATTTAGATCAGCTTCAGCCCCCTCTATGCTATGTAGATAAAATGGGGTTATGTGTTCAGTACATAATAAAGATGAATGTGATTAAGTATAAAATGATAATGCATGGGCATGTCTCTGTAGGATGACCACAGAATGATTTTGCATTTGAGACATCAGGATTAACAAAGCTGTAAGAACACACCAAAAAAAAAAAAAAAAAATCATTTGGCCCTCTCTGCTACTGGTTAATGTTTGGTATATGTTTTTATTTATTCTTCTCTAATGACATTGGTAATAGCTTGCCAAAAAATTTTAGTGCCAGGATTTGAAATATTATATTTCAAATTGTTTGGATTTTTAGTATGTTTTATTATAATGTGACAGTTACACATAATAAGAGGAAAACCACTTAATACCCACTCAGACCAAGAAGAAATTTTTTCTATTGCCAAACTTAAAATTGTTAAACCATCAACCAACTGTAAAGAAATCATACTTTTTTAAAGTAATCATCCAGGTATCAATCTGATACAACACCAAGTCTTCTGGACTGATTTTCTTTTTCTTTTACTGGGTTCATGATGGTTTGCAAACGACTGATGGAGGGCTACCCTATAGTGGTTCATGTAAAAGTTAGGATCAAGATGACCACATGTGTGCATGAGTTTTAATAACTTAGAATTAAGAGTTTAGAATAAATAATTAATTTTCTCTTGTTGGCTTTCACTAGTGTTTTATCAAAATCAACACCATTTTCTCCATTCAGCATTCTGTTTGATGAGGATATTAGTAGAGATAAGTTGAAACAAATTTTTTTTCCATTTTTTGCTCCTTAAAAAAAAAAAAGGTCAAAGACAAAAAAAAAATAATGTCATTGAGATCAATAGGAGAATGGAAAGGTCATTAAGTTTAAAGGAAAAGGAAAACAAGGACAAACCAACTTGTATAAATTTCATGATACATTCAATGGAATGTGATTCAGCAGAAATCAGTAGAAAAGCTGCTATATAACTAGGCTGGTGTCATCCAAAGCAGCCCCAGGTAATTAAAAATTCTGGTAGCTCAAGAGCACAATTTGAATTTCGGTAACTCCAGAAGCTGACTCTGAGACAAGTAAAAGTATTTGGAAGGTGATTGTGAAGTGAGACAAGGGCATCGGAATCAAGGGCTTATTGAAGCACACACAGCTGTGTCCAAGGGCCCAGAGCGCACCCAGCAGAAGGTACACTTTTTGGGTGAGCTCTGAAGGTCAGCATTACCAAGAAATTCCCAGGGATGCTGATGTGGATACAGAAACCACACTTTGAGAAAAATCACTTTAAAACATTCTGGGCATCAACTCCTATGGAAAGCCATCTCTGATGTCCTGTATTTTCCCCTGCATTTCACTCTGTTGTGCTGTTCTTAGATGCTCCGTCATGTCTGACTCTTTGCGACCCCAAGGATTGCAGCCCGCAAGACTCCTCTGTCCTTGGGGATTCTCCAGGCAAGAATACTGGATTGGGTTGCCATGCCCTCCTCCACGGGATCTTCCCAACCCAGGGATCGAACCCAGCTCTCCTGTATCGCAGGTGGGTTCTTTACTGACTGAGCCACCAGGGAAGCCCAAGAATACTGGAAGTGGGTAATCTATCCCTTCTTCAGGGGATTTTCCTGACCCAGGAATCAAACCAGTGTTTTCTGCATTGCAGGCAGATTCTTTACCAGCTTCACTTTGATATTACCTTGTATTTCTCTCCATCTTAGCACACTTACTACTCTGTACTATAACACTGTCTTTCCTATTCTGTCTCTCTGGAGAGACTTTGAAATTCTTTTTTAAATTTTATTTATTTATTTAATTGAAGGATAATTGCTTTACAGAATTGTGTTGATTTCTGCCAAACATCAACTTTGAAATTCTTGAAGGAAAAAAAAATAACTGTCTCTCATCTCTATTGTTTGGGGGTTGCAATAAAATAGGCATTCCACAAATACGGGATTAAGGAAAGGAAAGTCATAGGGTAGGGAGAGAGGAGACGAGTGAGAAAAGAAAAATAAAGAGGGCTTTAAATCCTTGATTAGCTCAGTGTCTTAAACTCTTCAGAAACCAGGCACTGCATTGAGGACTGAATGCATAGAGTTGATTTGGGAGGGGCAAAGAAACCAACATTGACTGGAGGGGCATAGGAAGAAAAGAGGAGGCAAACAAATGAAAGATGCATTATAAGGCAGCAAGCACTGTCAGCGAATGAAGTGGGTGATGGAGACGCTGTTGGAAAGAGTGTAAAGTGCATGTCCTCCCAGCAAGGCCGGGGGGAGCTGGAGTGGATTACCCCAACATCCTTCAGCAATCAGTTAGGGGCTGCCACAGGAGTACTTGAATTCTCAGGCACGTTCAGTGACGGTTCTAAGGTCCTAGATGTTGGAAGACAAGCTGGAACAGGCTGAAATGGTCAAGAGATCCCAGGAGATGGGGTGAAGAACTGACAACATCTGCTATACTCAGAGACCAAAGAGAACTTTCCAATCAGGTATGTCCAAGAGAAAAAAAAAGAAACTGGGTTGAAATATGGAAACTTGGCATGTTCTGATGCACCAGTGAATGAATCTTAGGCATTTCTATTAGAAGAATCTAATTTACAATAGCAGGAAACAATCCAAGGCAAATTAAGGAGAGACACCATCATTTTAAAAAATCTATATTTAAACCTCCCTAATATTAAGCTTTCTTAGAGACAATTTCCAGACTCAGTCATCCGAGAGAAATGAGCATTGTTACAGCTGACAAGAGAGAAAGCTCAGTTAAACAGCTCAGGGAGAGGCCCGGAGAGGCAAAGAGTCTGATTCCCTGGGTCCTTAGCTAGTAACTGATAAGCAAAAGAAAAACGAGCTCCCACAGCAAGAAATCTATGAAAATATTCATCTGGCACTTAATTAATGAAATATGTGAATGCAAATATGCAAGGAGATCCAACCAGTCCACCCTAAAGGAGATCAGTCCTGGGTGTTCATTGGAAGAACTGATGTTGAAGCTGAAACTCCAATACTTCAGCCACCTGATGTGAAGAGCTAACTCATTTGAAAAGACCCTGATGCTGGGAAAGATTGAGGGCAGGAGGAGAAGGGGACAACAGAGGATGAGATGGTTGGATGGCATCACCGACTCAATGGACATGGGTTTGGGTAAACTCGAAGTTGGTGATGGACAGGGAGGCCTGGCGTGCTGCAGTCCATGGGGTCGCAAACAGTCGGACATGACTGAGCAGCTGAACTGAACTGAATGAAATATGTATTTGTCAACCCTTTACACAAGCCGCATTGCTGTCAGAAAATAGGTCATGAGAGGATGGTCATGTGCCAGGTCTCAGGTGAGCTCCTGGGACAGGCCACCAAGTGAAGGTCTTTGGGCTCTCACAGGAAATAATTTGAGAGCAAGCCACAGTAAAGTGAAAGCAGGTTTACTGACACAGATATACAATTCTTAGGCAGAATGCAGTCCATCTCAAAAGGCAAAAGAAGCCCCAAAATATGAGCAGGTTAGTTTTTATGGGCTGGGTAATTTCATAGGCCAACGAGTGTAAGGACTATTCCAACTGTTTTGGAGAAGGGGCAGATATTTCCAGGAATTGGGCTATCCCTCACTTTGTTGTCCTTTTTTAGTGGGCCTTGATACTAACTCATGTGGCATTTGTGAGTATGTCATTTAGCATATGCTAATATATTATGAGCATAGAATGAGGCTCAAGGTTCATCAGAAATGGAACCTTCCACCATCTTCTACCTAGTTGCTTCCGACCAGTTTTGTCATATCCTCAGTGACTGTGTCATTCTTTCTTTTTTCTTTTGGCCAAACCACACAGAATGAAGGATCTTAGTTCCCTGACCAGGGATTGAACCCGTGTCCCCTACGGTTGAGACACAGACTCTTAACCACTGGACTGCCAGTGAAGTCCCTATGCCATTCTTTCAAAGGTTATGCCCTGGCCCCTTCCTCCTGTCTCATTATGAGTATGCTGTGGTTGGTAAAACTACGTTTTCCCCCAACTTGAAAGCACTGTTATAAAAGTCACATAAATCCAAAATAACTACATATGTATCCAGGTACACATTTTTCATTTCTGATTATTTGCAATCATTTTCGAAACCTAGTTAATAAAAATCACCCTCAGGTAGAGTTTAACTTATGATTCGTTAAGCGTTCAGTAAATGCCATCATGAGCAAAGCACAGGGCTAAGCTTTGTTACACAAAATTTTTTTTTTAATTTAATTTTATTTTTTTAACTTTACAATATTGTATTGGTTTTTCCATATATCAACATGCATCTGCCACAGGTATACACGTGTTACACAAATATTTTCATAGATTTCATGGAAGAAAACACAGTCCTTGGTCTCAAGAGATGTATGACCTGGTAAAAGAGATACGATGGCTGTGTAGAAAACTTAAGGTTGCTAACCGCCATCCCAGAATATAAGGCCTGAAAAGTCAGAGAGGGGAAAGCTTACTTCATGTGAGGGAAGATAGGACCTCCTGGGACAGGTTGCGTTTGAACAAAGTGTTAAAGCGCCTGCAAGACTAGGCAGTGCGGAAGAGAAAAAGCATCTCATGGGTACAAAACAGCACAGAGACATGGTGGCAAGATAATACAGATGATTTATAGACATGGATATTGAGTGCAACTTGACTCGAACGTACTGCATAAACAGAGGAAAGAAAACAGAGACAGAAACAGATCTGCAACACGTAGTGAAAGTTCTAGCGCTTCACTGTCTAACGGGGCAGCCATTACCCTCATACGGCATTGAGCCTTTGAAATGCAGCTAAAATCATATTTCAAGGTTTAGTAGAAAAGTAGAATGTTAAATATTAATACTTTTACATTGATGAGGTGTTGAACTGATAATTTAATAAAATATTGGGTTACAAATATATAACTTCCTTTTAACTTTTTAATGTGATTATGACAAAATTTTAAATTGTGTATGTGGTGCAAATTGTACTCTACTGGAAAACACAGTTCTAGAAAGAAAGTGAAAGTGGTGGTAGTCCAGCTGTGTCCAACTCTTTGCGACCCCCGTGAACTGTAGCCCACCAGGTTCCTCTGTCCATGTGATGTCCCAGGCAAGAACGCTGGAGTGGGTTACCATTCCCTTCTCCAGGGAATCTTCCTGACCCAGAGATTGAACCCAGGTCTTCTGCACTGCAGGCAGATTCTTTACTGTCACGATAGCTATAAAGCTCATACTTTGCTTCATAACAATTTGGGGGGCCTCAGGATGAAAAGTGCATGGATGGGTGACCTAATGAGATGTATGCTGCAAGACAATTTGAAGAGAGCAGATATCCTTTGGTTTAAAGAGAGGGACTAGGACAGAAAGAAGAAAGAAAACCAAACACACAAGATGTGGTGAAGTAAGTTGCAGTTGGGTGTGCAGACAAGGTTAAGTGATGCTGGGTAGGTGGCATTGGCAGTGTTTGGCCATGGACAAGAAACCATGTAGGAAAGGGTGAAGTCAAGCAGAATGCCAAATCCCTGGAAGAAGTAGCTGGAGTAAGTGTGATGATGTTAACACTGAGGGGGAATCTACTAAAAGAAAAAAGGCTGGGGACTTCCCTGGTGGTCTAGTGGTTGAGATTCCACTCTTCCAATGCAGGGTAGGTAGGTTTGATCCCTGCTTGGGGAACTAAGATCTCACATGACAATGAGTCAAAAAATAAAAATTTTTGTAAAATTTTTGTAAAGGAAGACATTAAAAACAAAGAAGAAAAAAAAAGATGGGTTCAGCTTGGGACAAAATGAAATTTAGGTCCATGGGACATACCTTTGGGTCCACAGTAAAAAAGCCAAGCAGACAGCTAGAAATGTGTTAGAACAGATGCTCCTACAACTCAGGAGGTTTTCGAAAACCATAAAAAAAGAAGGAAAACATGCTAGAAGATTTATTTTTTTAATTGTGAAAAGTTATGAGAGACTTTCCTGGTGGCTCAGATGGTAAAGTGTCTGCCTACAACGCAAGAGACCCAGGTTTGATCCCTGGGTTGGGAAGATCCTTTAGAGAAGGAAATGGCAACCCACTCCAGTACTCCTGTCTGGAAAATCCCATGGATGGAGGAGTGTGGTAGGCTACAGTCCATGGGATCGCAAAGAGTCGGACATGACTGAGCCCTTCACTTTCACTTTCATGTACTCATCATTCAGGTTAGATTGTTTTACTGTATTTGCATTTTGTAAGTAAATAATGGTAATTAATATTAAATTTGGTGTTTTTTTTTTTTTTGGTTGAGGAGTTGAATTCTATTTTATATTTTTTATTTTTTAATTGAAGGATAATTGCTTTACAGAATTGTGTTGGTTTCTGTCAAACATCAACATGAATCAGCTATAGGTTTACGTATGTCCCCTCCCTCTTGAAACTAACACTTTATACTCAGGAAATGGAGCCCTCTTGTTCCTCCTTGATCAGACATGGAGGCACAGTCCCAAGTGCTATGAAAACCAGTATAACATTGTCATATGTCACCAGCCAATGGCCTTTTTAAAAAGTTTTAATGAGAGAAAAGCATAAAATAAGGAAAAGCTCACCCTTCATTTAGCCATCATTTATTGAGCTCCACGCTCCAAAATCATTGCAGATGCTGACTGCAGCCATGAAATTAAAAGACGCTTACTCCTTAGAAGAAAAGTTATGACCAACCTAAACAGCATATTCAAAAGCAGAGACATTACTTTGCCAACCAAGGTCCATCTAGTCAAGGCTATGGTTTTTCCAGTGGTCATGTATGGATGTGAAAGTTGGACTGTGAAGAAAGCTGAGTGCTGAAGAATTGATGCTTTTTTTTTTTTTTTCCCTTCCATTTTATTTTATTTTTTTTAATTTTATTTTATTTTTAAACTTTACATAATTGTATTAGTTTTGCCAAATATCAAAATGAATCCACCACAGGTATACATGTGTTCCCTATCCTGAACCTTCCTCCCTCCTCCCTCCCCATACCATCCCTCTGGGTCGTCCCAGTGCACTAGCCCCAAGCATCCAGTACCGTGCATCGAACCTGGACTGGCATCTCATTTCATACATGATATTTTACATGTTTCAATGCCATTCTCCCAAATCTTCCCACCCTCTCCCTCTCCCACAGAGTCCAAAAGACTGTTCTATACATCAGTGTCTCTTTTGCTGTCTTGTACACAGGGTTATTGTTACCATCTTTCTAAATTCCATATATATGCGTTAGTATACTGTATTGATGTTTTTCCTTCTGGCTTACTTCACTCTGTACAATAGGCTCCAGTTTCATCCACCTCATTAGAACTGATTCAAATGTATTCTTTTTAATGGCTGAGTAATTTGAACTGTGGTGTTGGAGAAGATTCTTGAGAGTCCCATGGACTGCAAGGAGATCCAACCAGTCCATTCTAAAGGAGATCAGTCCTGGGTGTTCTTTGGAAGGACTGATGCTAAAGCTGAAACTCCAGTACTTTGGCCACCTCATGCGAAGAGTTGACTCATTGGAAAAGACTCTGATGCTGGGAGGGATTGGGGGCAGGAGGAGAAGGGTCTGGCAGAGGATGAGATGGCTGGATGGCATCACCGACTTGATGGACATGAGTTTGAGTGAACTCCGGGAGTTGGTGATGGACAGGGAGGCCTGGCGTGCTGTGTGTCCTGAGAGTATTCACTGTCTCAAAGCCTTTTCCCAGGGAAAGTGAAAAATGTTAGGAACACGTAGCTGGTATGAAAATGTGTTAAAACTTTAAGTGATAAAGATTACAACCCCGGATAGAAACAAAGCCTTAGGCAGAGTGGGGTGAAGAAAAGCACTGTTTTCTTTTCATTCTGTGATTGGTTGATTGGTTTTAGTATGAAAACAATACTAGAGTTTAACACTTTTGAGCATGCTGCATCGTTAAGTGTCTATTGTTTATGTTGATATTCAGGAACCATTTCTAATCAGTGGAAACAAAAGCTGCTCTGTTCTCTATGTGAGGTCACATCTCTAATTTTGAAATATCATGTCCATGATCAAAGATACCTACAGGATTCTCTTTACAGCTGAGAAGACTACACCTTGCAAACTAGAAGCAATATGTATCCACTCGCTAGGGAGACAAATGAAAACACCACATCAAATTCTCAAAGCATCACCTGGAACTGCATCATGGGTCAGATCCAGTTGCACAGGGCTTGGTCAGAGGTACCCTAACAACCCTAAATGGAACACTGTGATAGGTTTTGCAGGGCAGGGAAATAAGAACATTGAAGCCCTGAAGAACCATGATCTCCTGAAAGCTTGACCCCTGAGTCAAGGGAATAGAGAACACATCTTTTTTTCAACCAGAGAGATGGAAGAAAGTAGCCACAGTTCAGGTCTTCACTGATGGGTCAGCAGTAAAGAATCCACCTGCAATGCAGGAGAAACAGAAAACACGGGTTCAATCCCTGGGTGGGGAAGATCCCCTGGAGGAGGAAATGGCTACCCACTCCAATTCTTCCCTGGAGAATCCCATGGGCAGAGGAGCCCAGTGAGCTCTACAGTCCACAAACAGTCGGACATGACTGAACGAACTGATGCATGTACAGTCACAGTTTAAGAAACCAAACGCCCAGAAACTATAACCACATCTGACAGAGCAGGTAAGTTCTGCACAGTGTTAGCACTGAGCTCTGTCATTTTCATCAACTGAGGGGGAACCCACAGTTTTTTCCAGATCTGTACAGCTGGTTCTAGCAAAGCACGATGTAAAATTCCCTAGAAAAAGAAGACACAAAACTAAAAAAAGTCCAAGTGTGGTGATTTTTGACTACTGACAAATTATATAGTCACTTTAACTCGTTTCCCTTCCAAAAACAGAACAGAAAAGATAGATGTAGCGCCAAGATTCTGCTTTGTCAGAATCACAATGAAACTTTCTAGGATACAGTAATGGTACTAGGGAGAGAGGCTGATGGCAAGTCTTAAGCTTGTAATTAACCCTAAAAGGAAAAAGTATGATTGGATGATTATTCTAATAACAGAAGAATAAATGATGATCCGGTGACAGATCAGACAAAGGAGTTCTTTCTCAGAGGAAAAATATTACAGTAATTTTCATTTTAATTTGAGCTGATCTATTATTTGGTAAAACTCCATAGATCCTTAAAGAATATTAATTCAAATCTTCTAAGCTGTTGGTGAAATACACTATAACTTTTTTCTCCTTCTCATTTCTTCAAAAATCCTGACAATGAAGATGTAGTCCCCCATTCCCGAAAATGACGTTCTGTATAACCCTTATAATGATTATGGAAAATCAAGGCATTGATCTTCTCCTCATTTCTCATTGAAATGATGGCATAGTCAATCCCCTTTCCTGCTAGAACATTTGTTTAAATTTAATTACTGTACAGTTAGAAAGCCATCTTGTCACATTAAATGCAAAACATAAATTTAAAAAGATATAAAATATCTATATCCCATGCCCCCTAAATACCAGCTAGGGACAAGTCACCCTAGAACAAAGAGCATTTCTTAATTTTGATATTCAAGTAGCCATTTTTAGAGGGAGATAGCTAACCTTTACAGATCTGATATTGAAGGCCAAGCACTAGGTGAAGAGCTCTATGTAGATTATGGCATTTAATTATCATTCTATCTTATGAGATCCAAAACCAGGCATGCCAAGGATTGACAATACTGGAAATGTGAAAACGCAGGAGAAATGTACACCTCACCACAGTCTCCAACTTCCACCCCACCTATGCACACCCCCAGCCCCGGGTCTGCTATTCCTCCACCTGTAGCGTCCCTGGGCTGGCTGCAACAGCACAGGCAGCCCTGAAATCCTGGCAGAAGAAAACACAGGCTTAAGGGGCAACTGTAAACATATATCCTGAAGATTCCCCAGGAGAAGAAAGTAAACTCTGAATGTGCTGCTTCTGAGTTTATTCTACTAAAGTAAAAAACAACATATTTAGGGATTTTCTTTCCCATCATTCATCATTTTCCCTACAAATAATAAGCAGAGAATGATAAGAATGTTGCAGAAATGTTTTATAAAAATAGCTGGGTAAAGCAAATGCGGTGATTGATTAACTATAAAGTTAGAGGCAAGGGGGAATAAAGAGCTCCCTGGGAAAGCTGAATCAGAAATGGTTACAAGTAACAGAAACCAAATTACAGGAGTTTAAGCATACAGAGGAGTGGGAGGATGCTGGAGTTTCTTCTGAAACACAAGAAAAATATTAAAGGAACTGGCCTTGGGACACTTAGATTTAGAAAAACTGATGACAGGAGTTCCTTTAGAAATCTGTTAGTGGTGACATGTGAAAAGCTTGTGAAAAGAGCACTGATTATTAGGGAAATGCAAATCAAAACCACGAAGATACCACTTCACATCCAGTAGAATGATGACTATTTTTTAAAAGAAATGAAAGAAAAGAATGGTGAGGATGTGGAAAAATGGGAACTCTTTGCATTACTAGCAGGAATGTAAAGTGGTGCAGCTGCTTTGGAAAACAGAATGCTAACTCCTCAAAAACTTGAAATGACCATATGATTGAGCAATTCCTCTTCTGGGTATGTGGGCTTCCCTGGTGGCTCAGAGGGTAAAGCGTCCTGCCTGCAGTGAGGGAGGCCTGGGTTCAAATCCCAGGTGGGTAAGATCCCCAGGAGAAGGAAATGGCAACACACTCCAGTACTCTTGCCTGGAAAATTCCACAGATGGAGGAGCCTGATAGGCTACAAGTGCATGGGATCACAAAGAGTTGCACATGACTGAGCAACCTCACTTCTCACTTCTGGGTATGTACCCACAAGAATTGAGAGCAGAAACCCTCGTGTTCATAGTGGCATTATTTACAACAGCCAAAAAGTAGAAACAACTCAAATATTCAGTCATGGATGAGTGAACAAACATATTATGGTATATACATACAAGGAAATACCGTGTGTGTGCCTTCAGTCATGTCCAACTCTGCACTCCCACGGACTCTAGTCTGCCAGGCTCCTTGTTCCAAGATCCAACCCAAGTCTCTTGCATCTCCTGCACTTGGCAGGTGGATTCTTTACCACTGTGCCACCTGGGGAGCCCATAATGGAATATTATTCAGCCTTGTAAAGAAAGAGAATTCTGACACATGCTACAACAGAGTGAACCTTGAAGACATTATGCTAAGTGAAATAAATCATAAAGATTGTATTAGAAAGTGTGATACATTCCATGACTCCACTTACATGTGGTACCTAGTCAGACTGATAGAGACAGAAAGTAGAATGGTGGTTCCTAGTGGGTCTAGGGGAGGGGAAGTAGGGAGTTAATGGGCGCAGTTTCAGTTTGGAAGGGTGAAAAAGCTCTGGAGATGGATAGTGGTATTTTCATGCATGCTGAGTCACTTCAGTCATGCTTCACTCTTTGCGACCCTACGGACTGTAGCCCGCCGGGCTCCTCTGCCCATGGGATTCTCCAGGCAAGAATACTGGAGTGGATTGCCATGCCCTCCTAAAGGGGATCTTCCCAACCCAGGGATCGAACTCGGGTCTTTCATGTCCCCTGCGTTGGCAGACGGGTTCTTTACCACTAGCACCACCTGGGAAGCCCTGGGATAGTGGTGATGGTTATACAGTAATGTGAATGTGAGACAGGCCGGGACCTGGAACCTGGGGACTTTGCTACAGTGCCTGCACCTCATGCAACAAAGCACAAAGAAATTATAAGGGACTAAAAACAACTGTGTACATGCATAGTTGGGGAAAATTAGCAACAAGATACATAAAGACCAAAAACCCTCTACCACTTCTGAAATGTCGGGAGCAAAAGCAGGTATTACGCATGCTCGCTACACACATCACCACCAAGGGGAGTAGGGCAAATACCTAAGCCACCCCTCCAGTCCAATCACTAGACACACCCCTACCATCATCCATTTAGGGGACCAGCTTGCCTGCCCAGGGGCCCCTGGTCAGGGAGCAATCAAGGGCACCTATTTGTTGTTTAGTCGATAATTCATGTTAGATTCTTTTACAACCCCATGGACTGTAGCCTGCCACGCTCCTCTGTCCATGGGATTTCCCAGGCAAGAATTCTGGGCTGGGTTGCTATTTCCTTCTCCAGGGGATCTTCTCGACCCAGGGATCAAACTCGAATTGCGGGTGGATTCTTTACCACTGAGTCACCTGGAAAGCCCAGGGCACCCCTTCCTGTTACTTGTTTTCACTCTCTCCTGCTGCAGCACAAGTCTCAATAAAGCCCTGTCTGAAATTTTGCCTGATCTCTTATCAAGTTCTATTAAGAGTCCAAGAACTCTGATCACTAACTTGTGTATGTAATGCCATTAAACTGTATGTCTAAAAATGTTGTGTTAGTTTTTTAAGATCACTAGATTTAGATCTGATCTTTGAAGTGTTCAGATCAGATCAGATCAGTCGCTCAGTCATGTCCGACTCTTTGCGACCCCATGAATCGCAGCAGGCCAGGCCTCCCTGTCCATCACCAACTCCCGGAGTTCACTCAGACTCACATCCACCAAGTCAGTGATGCCATCCAGCCATCTCATCCTCTGTCGTCCCCTTCTCCTCCAGCCCCCAATCCCTCCCAGCACCACAGTCTTTTCCAATGAGTCAACTCTTCGCATGAGGTGGCCAAAGTACTGGAGTTTCAGCTTTAGCATCATTCCTTCCAAAGAAATGTTACTAGCTGCCAAATGAGCGATTTCAGGAAAGATAAAAGATAAAAGCCAGGCTGTGAAGACCTAGGATTCTGGCCAGGTATGAGCAGGAAGTGGTGGACAAGTGTGTTCACTGAGGTCAGATAGGGTCCTGGACATGGTGGATGGATGAGAGAATAAACACAGAAATAAATGACTGAAAGAAAGTGAAAGTTTCTACTTTCAGATTAACAAAAAGGATCCTGCAGCTAAAGGCTCAACAATTGATATTTTCTGTTCAGCAAACAGTATCAGTTCAGTTCAGTTTAGCCACTCAGTCATGTTCGACTCTTTGTGACCCCATGGACTGCAGCATGCCAGACTTCCCTGTCCATCACAAATGCCTGGAGCTTGCTCAAACTCATATCCATCAAGTCGGTGATATCATCCAACCATCTCATCCTCTGTCATCCCCTCTCCTCCTGCCTTCATTCTTGCCTAGCATCAGGGTCTTTTCCAATGAGTCAGTTCTTCTCATCAAGTGGCCAAAGTATTGGAATTTCAGCTTCAGCATCAGTCCTTCCAATGACTATTCAGAACTAATTTCCTTGAGGATTGACTGGTTGGATCTCCTTGCAGTCCAAGGGACTCTTAAGAGTCTTCTACAACACCACAGTTCAACAGCATCAATTCTTCGGCACTCAGCTTTCTTTATGGTCCAACTCTCACATCCATACATGACTACTGGAAAAAACTAGATGGATTTTGTCAGCAAAGGAATGTCTCTGCTTTTTGATATGCTGTCTAGGTTGGTCATAGCTTTTTTTGCAAGAGTAAGCATCTTTTAGCTTCATTGCTCGGAGAAGGCAATGGCACCCCACTCCAGTACTCTTGCCTGGAAAATCCCATGGATGGAGGAGCCTAGTGGGCTGCAGTCCATGGGGTCACAAAGAGTCGGACATGACTGAGCGACTTGACTTTCACTTTTCACTTTCATGCATTGGAGAAGGAAATGGCAACCCACTCCAGTGTTCTTGCCTGGAGAATCCCAGGGACGGGGTGCCTGGTGGGCTGCCCTCTATGGGGTCGCACAGAGTCGGACACGACTGAAGTGACTTAGCAGCAGCAGCAGCAGCAGCTTCACTGCTGCAGTCACCATCTACAGTGATTTTGGAGCCCCAAAATATAATCTGTCACTGTTTCCACTGTTTCCCAATCTATTTGCCATGAAATGATGAGACCAGATGTTATGATATTAGTTTCCTAAATGTTGTGTTTTAAGCCAACTTTTTCACTCTCCTCTTTCACTTTCATCAAGAGGATCTTTAGTTCTTCTTCACTTTCTGCCATGAGAGTGGTGTCCTCTGCGTATCTGAGGTTAATGTTATTTCTCCCAGCAATCTTGATTCCAGCTTGTGCTTCATCCAGCCTGGCATTTTGTATGATGTACTCTGCATATAAATTAAATAAGCAGAGTGATCCCTGTCTACTGTACAATGTCATGAACCTCCATCCATAGTTCATCAGGCAATCTGTCTATCAGATCTAGTCCTTCAAATCTATTTCTCATTTCCACTGTATAATTGTAAGGGATTTGATTTAGGTCATACCTGAAACTCGAATACTTTGGCCACCTTATATGAAGAGTTGACTCATTGGAAAAGACCCTGATGCTGGGAGGGATTGGGGGTAGGAGGAGAAGGGGAAGACAGAGGATGAGATGGCTGGATGGCATCACCAGCTCGATGGACATGAGTTTGGGTAAACTCCAGGAGTCGGTGATGGATAGGGAGGCCTGGCGTGCTGCAATTCATGGGGTCGCAATGAGTTGGATATGACTAAGTGACTGAACTGAACTGAACTGAATGGTCTAGTGGTTTTCCCCACTTTCTTCAATTTAAGTCTGAATTTGGCAATAAGGAGTTCATGGTCTGAGCCACAGTCAGTTCCCAGTCTTGTTTTCACTGACTGTATAAAACTTCTCCATCTTTCGCTGCAAAGAATATAATCAATCTGATTTTGGAGTTGGCCATCTGGTGATGTACACGTGTAAAGTTTTCTCTTGTGTTGTTGGAAGAGGGTGTTTGCTATGACCAGTGCCTTCTCTTGACAAAACTCTATTACCCTTTGCCCTGCTTCATTCTGTACTCCAAGGCCAAATTTGCCTGTTACTCCAGGTGTTTCTTGACTTCCTACTTTTGCATTCCAGTCCCCCATAATGAAAAGGACATCTTTTCTGGGTGTTAGTTCTAAAAGGTCGTGTAGGTCTTCATAGAACCATTCAACTTCAGCTTCTTCAGCATTACTGGTTGAGGCATAGACTTGGATTATCGTGATATTGAATGGTTTACCTTGGAAATGAACAGAGATCATTCTGTCGTTTTTGAGATTGCATCCAAGTACTGCATTTCGGACTCTTTTGTTGACCATGATGGCTACTCCATTTCTTCTAAGGGATTCTTGCCCACAGTAGTAGATATAATGGTCATCTGAGTTAAACTCACCCATTCCAGTCCATTTTAGTTCGCTGATTCCTAGAATGTCGATGTTCACTCTTGCCGTCTCCTGTTTGACCACTTCCACTTTGCCTTGATTCATGGACCTAACATTCCAGGTTCCCATGCAATATTGCTCTTTACAGCATCAGACCTTGCTTCTATCACCAGTCACATCCACAACTTGGTGTTGTTTTTGCTTTGGCTCTATCCCTTCATTCTTTCTGGAGTTATTTCTCCACTGATCTCTAGTAGCATATTGGGCACTTACCGACCTGGGGAGTTCATCTTTCAGTGTCCTATCTTTTTGCCTTTTCATACTGTTCATTGAGTTCTCAAGGCAAGAATACTGAAGTGGTTTGCCATTCCCTTCTCCAGCGGACCACATTCTGTTAGACCTCTCCACCATGACCCGTCCATCTTGGGTGGCCCCACAGGGCATGGCTTAGTTTCATTGAGTTAGACAAGGCTGTGGTCCATGTGATTAGATTGGTTAGTTGTCTGTGGCTGTGGTTTCAGTCTGTCTGCAGTCTGATGCCCTCTCTCAGCACCTACTGTCTTACTGGGGTTTCTCTTACCCAGAACATGGGGTATCCCTTCACGGCTGCTCCAGCAAAGTGCAGCCACTGTTCCTTAACTTGGACGCGGGTTATCTCCTCTCAGCTGCTTCTGCACCACACAGCAAATAAGTATATCTTTCCTTTTCTCCTTTGCCTTTAGCTCCTCAGACAACCATTTTTCCTTTTTGCATTTCTTTTTCTTGGGGATGGTGTTGATCACTGCCTCCTGTACAATGTCACGAACCTCTGTCCATATGTCTTCAGGCATTCTATCAGATCTAGTCCCTTAAATCTATTTCTCACTTCCACTGTATAATTCTAAGGGATTTTACTTAGATCATACCTGAACGGTGTAGTGGCTTTCCCTACTTTTTTCAGTTTAAGCCTGAATTTTGCAATATCTGAGCACAATATCTGTGATTCATGATCTAAGCCACAGTCAGCTCCCAATCTTGTTTTTGCTGTCTGTATAGAGCTTCTCCATCTTTGGCTGAAAAGAATATAATCAATCTGATTTCGTTACTGACCATCTCATGATGTCCATGTGTAGAGCTTTCTCTTGTGTTGTTGGAAGAGGGTATTTGCTATAACCAGTGTGTTCTCTTTGCAAAACTCTCTTAGCCTTTTCCCTGCTTCATTTCCAAGGCCTAATTTGCCTGTTACTCCAGGTATCTCTTGACTTCCTACTTTTGCATTCCTATGATGAAAAGGACATATTTTTCAGGTGTTAGTTCCAGAAGGTCTTGTAGATCTTCATAGAATTGTTCAACTTCAGCTTCTTCAGCATTAGTGGTTAGGGCATAGGCTTGGATTACTATGATAGTGAATGGTTTGCCTTGGAAACAAACAGATCATTCTGTCATTTTTGAGATTGCACCCAAGTAATGTATTTTGGGCTCTTGTTGACTATGAGGGCTACTCCATTTCTTCTAAGAGATTCTTGTCCACATTAGCAGATATTATGGTCATCTGAATTAAATTCACCCTTTCCAGTCCATTTTAGTTCACTGGTTCCTAAAATGTCGATGTTTACTCTTGCCATCTCCTGTTTGACCACTTCCAGTTTGCCTTGATTCAGGAAATGGCAACCCACTCCAGTGTTCTTGCCTGGAGAATCCCAGGGATGGGAGAGCTTGGTGGGCTACCGTCTATGGGGTCGCATAGAGTCGGTCATGACTGAAGTGACTTAGCAGCAGCAGCAGCAGCAGCATGGACCTAACATTCCAGGTTCCTAGGCATTATTGTTCTTTGCAGCATCAGACTTTACTTCCATCACCAGTTACATCCACAACTGGGTGTTGTTTTCACTTTGGCTCTGTCTCTTCATTCTTTCTGGAGTTATTTCTCCATTGATCTCCAATAGCATGTTGAGCACCTACCAACCTGGGGAGTTCTTCCAGTGTCCTATCTTTTTGCCATTTCATAATATTCATGGGGTTCTCCAGGCAAGCATACTGAAGTGGTTTGCCATTCCCTTTTCCAGTGGACCACTTTTAGTCAGAACTTTCCCCTGTGACTCATCTGTCTTTAGTAGCCCTACATGGCATGGCCTAGTTTCATTGAGTTAGACAAAGTTGAGGTCCATGTGATCAGTTTGATTAGTTTTCTGTGACTGTGTTTTTCATTCTGTCTGCCCTCTGAAGGATAAGGATAAGAGGCTTATGGAAGCTTCCTGATGGGAGAGACTGACTAAGTGGAAAACTGGGTCTTGTTCTGATGGGTGTGGCCAATCTCAGTAAATCTTTAATCCAATTTTCTGTTGATGGGCAGGGCTGTGTTTCCTCCCAGTTGTTTGACCTGAGACCAAACTATGGTGAAGGTAATGAAGATAATGGTGACCTCCTTCAAAAGGACTGTGCACACACAGAAGTATTCAGTGCCCCCCACCCCGCTGCAGGCCACCAGTGACCCACGCCTCCACTGGAGACTCCTGGACTCTCACAGGCAAGTCTGGGTCAGTCTCCTGTAGGGTCACTGCTTTCTCCTGGGTCCTGGTGCCCACAAGCAAACAGTATATAAACTACCTAAGAACCGCTCATATACTTGTTACACACAGAGTATGACTTTCTAATTGTCTCAGAAAGAAAATACTGTGTTGAGTTAAACAAATCAGTTAGGTACCATTCAGTCTTATCTTTATCATGGTTTCTGTGGTTTTATCCCTAGAGATTTTGTCATTTTGGCTAACAATAAGTGAAATTACAAGAGAAGATTCATATGAAACATTACCCTCTGTAATTGGAAAGTAAAAAAAAAAAAAGTGAGACAAAGTAGAAAACAAACAAGAGAAACCAACATTTAGGTATTTACACTTTGGCAATCTTTATAGACAGGCAGTAGCAAATTTTGTTGGTGGTGGTGTTTAGTTGCTAAGTCATGTCCAATTCTTTTGTGACCCCATGGATTGCAGCCCACCAGGCTCTTCTGTCCATGGGATTTCCTGGGCAAGAATAGTAGAGTGGTAGATGATATTTAACCTCCTCCAGATTTAGTAATTTCCTTTTGAAGCTAATTGTGCTTTGACTTAAAGTGCATATCACTGCATAGAAATTTCTCTATAAAATAATGCTTTTATTCAAAGGGATAAAATGTTCAATTGGAACAACCTGAAGAATTATCTCCCTTACGCAGGAAAAGAGTTAAAATTAAAATAAGCAAATTAAAAGTAAATTTTTAAGATTAAATTCCAATGTAAAAAAATGGCAAACCTTGTAACTTTATCAAGCCTAACATAAAGAGACTAATACATAGTCGATCAATAAAGAAAGTATCATGTTACTTAATTCTCAACATCGTTAATCCTGCCAGAGGCGCTACAGTTTAAGAGTCCATCACTCAAGCCTCACAGCTACACTCCGGGGGTTTGGAGCCCACTTCTGACAGTACCCGTCACTTAATCTCCCAATGCAAAATACAGATGATGACAATGAGGAGGATGATGGTGGGAGCAGTGATGATGATAAACCTAACAAGTTTGCTGTCAAGATTGGACAGGTAAGTGTTTATAGTGGTAGCTGACACATAGAAAGTGGGACAAAAGTACTACCATTGGGTCTCCTGGTCAGTGCAGGGTCTGAAATTTGCAAATTGTATTAACAGGTAAGAAACAAATGGTACCTTTCAACTACCTCCTGCTGACACCAGTTCTCCTTGTGTCACTCTGCTGTCGTTAGGAACATGCCCAGCATTTGCTCTCCCAAAAGGCGGCCTCACACCAACCCCTCAATGCCCCCTCCCTGTCCTGCCAGGCTGCTTCCTGAGATAGAGGAGGGGTGCTCTCTGCTGCTTCTGATAGCATTCAGCAGCTTCCTTAATTATTGGACAGCTTTATACATGACTGAACACTCAAATTTGTTACAATGACATGATAATGTGAACAAACCAGAGAAATTAAGTAATTGCATACAGCAAATAAAATCACTGCTGCCGAAACTATTTATGTCAAAAAGGAAGACACCTGAAGCAAGAATTCACATAAAAAGTACACTCTTTAGCACCAAAATATTTTTGTTTTACATTGTTATTAATATACATATGAGTGTGAAAAGGAAAAACTGAATATAAAAATATACACTGAAGTCATGCTAGTGGTTGCTTCTGAGGTAAAAGAAAGAAATATGACTGGAGCATGTGGTCAAAAGAAGCATCACCTGTACCTGGGACTCTGTTTTTCTAACTGTAAAGTCTGTATAATGGTATTATGTACCTCATAAGATTACTGTATGAGATAATTCAGCACAGTAAAATGCTATAGTAATACGTATTTTTTTCATTAACCAGGTGTTTTCCAATAAATTGTGTATCATAATGTTACCTTGAAATAAAATTATCTGCTTGCATAATTTGTAATGAAAGACATTTATTTGAAATGTTATTTTTAAATACACTATTTCACTCTTCTATCCTCTCATCGGAGAAGGCAATGGCACCCCACTCCAGTACTCTTGCCTGGAAAATCCCATGGGCAGAGGAGCCTGGTAGGCTGCAGTCCATGGGGTGGCTAGGAGTCGGACACAACTGAGCGACTTCACTTTCACTCTTCACTTTCATGCATTGGAGGAGGAAATGGCAACCCACTCCAGAGTTCTTGCCTGGAGAATCCCAGGGATGGGGGAGCCTGATGGGCTGCCGTCTCTGGGGTCACACAGACTTGGACACGACTGAAGCGACTTAGCAGCAGCAGCAGCAGCAGCATCCTCTCATATTTTAACTATATTTGATCATTTCTATGTTTACAACAGACATATTGATTAAAAGTAGGTGTAAATATATACTCTAAAGAAGCTTATTTCAATGTTATAATAGGTTTTGAATCCTAATCTATCAGTAAGTATATAAAGATATTATTTGTATCTCTTAGTTATAATTTAGACATCAGATCAGATCAGATCAGTTGTTCAGTCATGTCCGACTCTTTGCGACCCCATGAAACGCAGCACACCAGGCCTCCCTGTCCATCACCAACTCCTGGAGTTCACTCAAACTCATGCCCATCGAGTTGGTGATGCCATCCAGCCATCTCATCCTCTGTCGTCCCCTTCTCCTCCTGCCCCCAATCCCTCCCAGCATCACAGTCTTTTCCAATGAGTCAACTCTTCGCATGAGGTGGCCAAAGTACTGGAGTTTCAGCTTTAGCATCATTCCTTCCAAAGAAATGCCAGGGCTGATGTCCTTCAGAATGGACTGGTTGGATCTCCTTGCAGTCCAAGGGACTCTCAAGAGTCTTCTCCAACACCACAGTTCAAAACCATCAATTCTTCAGTGCTCAGCCTTCTTCACAGTCCAACTCTCACATCCATACATGACCACAGGAAAAACCACAGCCTTGACTAGACGAACCTTTGTTGGCAAAGTAATGTCTCTGTTTTTCAATATGCTATCTAGGTTGGTCATAACTTTCCTTCCAAGGAGTAAGTGTCTTTTAATTTCGTGGCTGCCATCACCATCTGTAGTGATTTTGGAGCCCAGAAAAATAAAGTCTGACACTGTTTCCACTGTTTCCCCATCAATTTCCCATGAAGTGATGGGACCGGATGCCATGATCTTTGTTTTCTGAATGTTGAGCTTTAAGCCAACTATTTCACTCTCAACTTTCACTTTCATCAAGAGGCTTTTGAGTTCCTCTTCACTTTCTGCCATAAGGGTGGTGTCATCTGCATATCTGAGGTTATTGATATTTCTGCTGGCAATCTTGATTCCAGCTTGTGTTTATTCCAGTCCAGCGTTTCTCGTGATGTACTCTGCATATAAGTTAAATAAACAAGGTGACAATATACAGCCTTGACATACACCTTTTCGTATTTGGAACCAGTCTGTTGTTCCATGTCCAGTTCTAACTGTTGCTTCCTGACCTGCATACAAATTTCTCAAAAGGCAGATCAGGTGGTCTGGTATTCCCATCTCTTTCAGAATTTTCCACAGTTTATTGTGATCCACAGAGTCAAAGGCTTAGGCATAGTCAATAAAGCAGAAATAGATGTTTTTCTGGAACTCACTTGCTTTTTCCATGATCCAGCAGATGTTGGCAATTTGATCTCTGGTTCCTCTGCCTTTTCTAAAACCAGCTTGAACATCAGGAAGTTCACGGTTCACATATTGCTGAAGCCTGGCTTGGAGAATTTTGAGCATTACTTTACTAGCGTGTGAGATGAGTGCAATTGTGCAGTAGTTTGCACATTCTTTGGTATTGCCTTTCTTTGGGATTGGAATGAAAACTACCTTTTCCAGTCCTGTGGCCACTGCTGAGTTTTCCAAATTTGCTGACATATTGAGTGCAGTACATTCACAGCATCATCTTTCAGGATTTGGAATAGCTCAACTGGAAATCTATCACCTGAACTAGCTTTGTTCGTAGTGACGCTTTCTAAGGCCCGCTTGACTTCACATTCCAGGATGTTTGGCTCTAGGTGAGTGATCACACCATTGTGATTATCTGGGTCGTGAAGATCTTTTTTGTACAGTTCTTCTGTGTATTCTTACCACCTCTTCTTGATATCTTCTGCTTCTGTTAGGTCCATACCATTTCTGTCCTTTATCGAGCCCATCTTTGCATGAAATGTTCCTTTGGTATCTCTGATTTTCTTGAAGAGATCTCTAGTCTTTCCCATTCTGTTGTTTTCCTCTATTTCTTTGCATTGATCTCTGAAGAAGGCTTTCTTATCTCTTCTTGCTATTCTTTAGAACTCTGCATTCAGATGTTTATATCTTTCCTTTTCTCCTTTGCTTTTCACTTCTCTTCTTTTCACAGCTATTTGTAAGGCCTCCCCAGGCAGCCATTTTGCTTTTTTGCATTTCTTTTTCATGGGGATGGTCTTGATCCCTGTCTCCTGTACAATTTCACGAACCTCATTCCATAGTTCATCAGGCACTCTATCTATCAGATCTAGGCCCTTAAATCTATTTCTCACTTCCACTGTATAATCATAAGGGATTTGATTTAGGTCATACCTGAATGGTCTAGTGGTTTTCCCTACTTTATTCAATTTAAGTCTGAATATGGCAATAAGGAGTTCATGGTCTGAGCCACAGTCAGTCCCTGGTCTTGTTTTTGCTGACTGTATAGAGCTTCTCCATCTTTGGCTGCAAAGAATATAATCAATCTGATTTCAGTGTTGACCATCTGGTGATGTCCATGTATAGAGTCTTCTCTTGTCTTGTTGGAAGAGGGTGTTTGTTATGACCAGTGCATTTTCTTGGCAAAACTCTATTAGTCTTTGCCCTGCTTCATTCCGTATTCCAAGGCCAAATTTGCCTGTTACTCCAGGTGTTTCTTGACTTCCTACTTTTGCATTCCAGTCCTATATAATGAAAAGGACATCCTTTTGGGGTGTTAGTTCTAAAAGGTCTTATAGGTCTTCATAGAACCATTCAACTTCAGCTTCTTCAGCATTAGTGGTTGGGGCATAGACTTGGATTACTGTGATATTGAATGGTTTTCCTTGGAAACGAACAGCAATCATTCTGTCGTTATTGAGATTGCATCCAAGTACTGCATTTCAAACTCTTTTGTTGACCATGATGGCTAGTCCACTTCTTCTGAGGGATTCCTGCCCTCAGTAGTAGATATAATGGTCATCTGAGTTAGATTCACCCATTCCAGTCCATTTTAGTTCGCTGATTTCTAGAATGTCGACATTCACTGTTGCCATCTCCTGTTTGACCACTTCCAATTTGCCTTGATTCATGGATCTGACATTCCAGGTTCCTATGCAATATTGCTCTTTACAGCATCAGACCTTGCTTCTATCACCAGTCACATCCACAGCTGGGTATTGTTTTTGTTTTGGCTCTATCCCTTCATTCTTTCTGGAGTTATTTCTCCACTGATCTCCAGTAGCATATTGGGCACCTACTGACCTGGGGAGTTTCTCTTTCAGTATCCTATCATTCTGCCTTTTCATACTGTTCATGGGGTTCTCAAGGCAAGAATACTGAAGTGGTTTGCCATTCCCTTCTCCAGTGGACCACATTCTGTCAGATCTCTCCACCATGACCCTCCTGTCTTGGGTTGCCCCACGGGCATGGCTTAGTTTCATTGAGTTAGACAAGGCTGTGGTTCTAGTGTGATTAGATTGACTAGTTTTCTGTGAGTATGATTTCAGTGTGTTTGCCCTCTGATGCCCTCTTGCAACACCTACTGTCTTACTTGGGTTTCTCTTACCTTGGGCGTGGGGTATCTCTTCATGGCTGCTCCAGCAAAGTGTAGCCATTGCCCCTTACCTTGGATGAGGGATATCTCCTCACCGCCACCCTTCCTGACCTTCCACGTGGGATAGCTCCTCTAGGCCCTCCTGGGCCCGCGCAGCCACGGCTCCTTGGACGTGGGGTTGCTCCGCCTGGCCGCCGTCCCTGGCCTTTAGACATATGTTTAATCAAATGAAAGCATTTTCAGGTTAATTTTAAGGTTAAGTCTAAGCCTAATCAAGCAATGGTATAAAGTGAAAAAAAAAAATTAAAAATCAGTGAGTCGTTAGGTAAACAGAACCACTGAACAAACCTCAGAGGATGGGTCTACTCATTGCTGTATCCCCATTGCCTAGAGCAGTGTGACATTAGTGGCATTTAAACAGCTGTCTGCATTTTGAATGAATGAATGAACTATTAACCTCTAAAGCTATTATTAGGCAGAAAGTTCTGGGTTTTGTAAAAGAAGTGATTCTCAACTCGGGGGGAAGAGCAACTTTCTTATGGGTATTTGGAAATATGCTGTGAGATCAGCTTGTCACAATGACTGTGCTATGGACAGTTAGTATCTGGGGGCCAGGGATGCTAAACTCTCTACAATATGAAGAGAGGTGGAGGGGACATCAGCAGGACAGTTCAGTCCAACAAAGATCTTTCAATGCAAAAGGCAAATAGCAGTCCATCAAGAGCTGCTGGAAGCATGTACCCACTGCCATGTTTGAAATGGATAGCCAGCAAGGACCTTCTGCATAGTAAAGGGACCTCTGTTCAAAATTATGTAGCAATCCTTATGGGAAAGGAATTTGAAAAAGAATAGATACATGTGTTTGTATAACTGGGTTCACTTCGCTGTACACCTGAAACCATCACACATTGCTAATCAACCATACTCCCATATAAAATAAAACGTTAAAAAGAAAAAGAATTACTCCAAGAAGCACTGGGGTGGAAGGGATAAATGAAATAAAGACAAGCAAACCAGAAAAATGAGATCAAAAGGCAGGGGCAGGACGTGGGCATCCTTCATAGTGCTCAGGAAGTCTCTGCTAAGAGTGGAGAAGGAACTGTTCTGAAAACTGAGCCGGCCTAAAAATGCCTCCCAATGTTTAAATCAGAGCTTCTGGGATACATGTACTAGCCCATAAACGACACCAAGCATCTACTTTTTATAGTTAAAAAATATGGAATAATTATAAAATAGAATGCAAATTTACTTTATATAAAGATAAGAGATTCAAAGCAATTTCACGTTTGTGGCAAGCATCTGGGGCATATTCCCAGAGCCCCGTATAACCCACTCCCACACCTTGGGTGGGTGGCACTTTAGTGGAAATTCTGCCTCAAGCCCTGAGCGGTGAACAGTTCATCAGAGGCAAACATCAGTACGAAGTATGGAACGCCGTGTACCAGGAGAGGAGCAAGCAGAAAAACTGCATCTAAAGGAAGGGAAGATGTTCAGGAGAACACAACAAAGACAAGTTCTAAGGTGTGAAATACACAAAGTACGGAAAACAACGAAACTAAGGCCATGTTTATTTCACTTATCATTTGTTAAATGTTTGCATATGCATCAGGCATCATGCTGGGCCCTAAGCACAAAATGAACAACAACAACAAAAAAAATGACCTGACGCCTAGAGTCTCCAGAAGAAGAGGACATTAAACAAATAAACCATTATTGAAACTCACGGAGCACTTAGAGAGACGATAGCAAGGGCTTCTTTTTAAAGGATGAAAAAGAACCTCTCAAAGAAGACCTCTTCTGTGGTTCTGAACAATGATCAGGAACAAGGCAATCTTTGCAGACAAGCATTCAGGGATAGAGGTCAACCTGTATCCAGGCTCGAGGCAGGACTAAGTCTCACACATTCCTTTTGCAACAACAAGGAAAGTGTGGCTGCTATCTTGGTCAGCTGGGAGGAGGGACGTGACATAAAGTTGAGGACAGGTTGGGGACATACTGCTTCGGCCTCCTATAGGAATTTGGGTTTCACCCTAATTGGGAAATCACTGAAGGGCTTTCATCAGGCCATGAGTCAGGTTTCATCTTACTAAGATCACTGCCTATAGTGTGGAGAAGAATTAAAGAGGAGACAAAAACAAGGGGTGGGGAGAACATTAAGGAAGCCAGAGCAAGAGTCAAGGTGAGAGATGATGACAGCTTGGTCAAGGGTGACAGCAACTGAAATAGGAAATACAGATAGATATGAAGCACAGAGTTGGCCATGAATTGGATATAGAGAGTGAGCCAGATGTGAGTAACGAACAAGCATGACTCTGGCATGAGTAACTGCAAGGGTGTCAGAAGCAGGCATGTTCCAAGTGGGCATGTTGGAGGAAGAAGGGTTTCAAGAGAGGTTGATCAAAGACTCAGTTCTGGACTTCCTCACCAGCAGTGCCTGAGAATCATCCTCATGGAGGTGTCTAATAATCAAATCTCCAAGTCAGAAGTGAGCTCTGGATCAGGCTGTGAATTTCAGAGCTCCAGACACACATGGAGCCTTTAAACACCTGGCGTTGGATTGTTGTTATTTAGTTGCAAAGTCACCCCAACTCTTTGCAACCCCATGGACTGTAGCCTGCCAGTCTCCTCTGTCCATGGGATTGCCCAGGTAAGAATCCTGGAGTGGGTTGCCATTTCCTTCTCCAGGGAATCTTCCTGACCTAGCGGTCCCACCCATGTCTCTTACACTCCCTGCATTGCAGGCAGATTCTTTACCACGGAGCCACCAGGGAAGCGCTATTTAATAGGATCACCCAGGAAATGTGTGTTTGTCTCAGACCACAGAAAACACACTGAAGTCAAGTAAATATGATCCCATGGGAGAATAATGTCATTTCCAAACCTTTGTCCATTATATTTCTCTTGTCAATGGTTTTGTCTGGTCTTTCTTCTCATACACTAAAGTGCAAAAGAAAAGAAACAAAAAAGTCTAAATGTTCTGGCTCTGTGTGCTTCACATTTTAATGAATGATTCCATTTCAAGATGTAGCAATAATTGCTTTTTTTATTCATGTGCTTCCTGTGTTATCTGTAATGAATGATTCCATTTCAAGATGTAGCAATAATTGCTTTTTTTATTCATGTGCTTCCTGTGTTATCTGTGAGTTGAGTAAAATGGTCACTAACAAATGTTTCTCAGAAGTTCACTGTGAATCTATAACATACACTACATTAATGTGGGAAGCATGCAGTCTACTTACATGTCTATGCTTCCATAATTCAAATCTCGTCGGCCCCCAGCATCACCTTACAAGGTAAACTCAACCCCAGGCTGCATATTCTTCCAGCCTCTCTCTTCCCAAACCCACATAACAAGGCATGACTTAGCAGTCAGTGCTTATACAGCTTCCCACTGCTCTGCTATTGCCCATGCTTTTCCAATGCCTGGGAAAAATGAAAATGCAATGTTTCTTATTCAAAAATTATGAAGACTTTGAAGGCATTACACCAATGCAGGGTCCCTCTGAGGCCCTGTGTAATTGTACAGATCTGCAGGCCCCTGGAGCCGGCCCTGGCCTGTTTCCTGCCCTGGGAATAATAGTATCTGCTTCCTAAGGTTGGTATGGGGATTAAATGAGGCAATACATGTAAAACAATTAGAGAGTGCCTGGCACATAGGAGACATAATGAAAGTGTGAGCGACACTGTTGTTGCTGTTCAGTTGCCAAGTCGCATCCGACTTTGCAACCCCATGGACTGCAGCACATCGGGCTCTGCTGTTCTTCACTATCTCCTGGAGTTTGCTCAAATCCATGTCCATTGAGTCCGTGATACTATCTAACCATCTCATCCTCTGCCGGCCTCTTCTTTTGCCTTCAATCTTTCCCATCATTCAACAACTAAAGACACTAGAGTCATTTTTGAGTTAGAAAGAGTCTGTCTTCCAAATTTTAATTTTATAATTTAAGCATAATAAAAAAAAGAGTACAAGAAAATTTTTCATTTTTGCATCTTTCATTCTTTACCTTCCTTCCACTGAAACCTTCTCCCACTACAACTCAGCACCCAGCCCTTCCAGGTCATTCCTTCTTTGGTAGCTCAAGGGAAAGCAAAGGTGTAAAGACAATGTCTATGAAATATTTCAACTTCTTCAGGAAGTTGTGGAGAAGATGAAGTACCTAAAATCCATTGGTCAAAGTCTGTTTTTGGAAAGAGGTTCAGCAAAACATGTCTTTGAGAAAAGAGTAATGGAAAGCAACTCTGACCTGACAAAAGGGAATCTTCCCATGTTGTCAAACTTGGAGGAAAGGAATCAAGGGAGGAAAATCTGCAACACTGGGGTAAGGCCCCAAGACCATTTTTGTCCCCAGTCTGCCTTTTTTGCTTTGTGGAGGAAAAAGTACTTGGGGACTTCCCTGGTGGTCCAATAGTTAAGAATCCACCTTCCAAAGCAGAAGATCCAGGTTCAATCCCTGGTCAGGAAACTAAGATCCCACGTGTGATGAGGCAACTAAGCCGACATGCCACAATGAAGACCCAGTGTAGATAAAATTTAAAAAAAAAAAAAAAAAAAAAGAACTTGAACTTGGAATGAGGAACTTAGAATTCATCGTGTTGAAGTTGATTTTTTTTTAAATAGCTTGTTGAGTATTTGACACTCATCTACAATGGTAAAATTTTAGGATTAAAACAGAACAACCAATTTTATAAAGAAAAAAGGTGACTAGAGTCTTATCACTCAAGGTCTCTAATTTCTTTTTCTTCTGTATGTGTCCCTGCTTATTTTTAAGTGCATTTATTCTTTAATTGAAGGATAATTATTTTACAGAATTTTTCTGTTTTCTGCCAAATAATTAGAAGCAGAAATATAATTTCAAATATTCTGTCAATGGATATTTTAAAAGTAATAGCATTTTTTCTTAAATTTACATGAAAAATAGTGTAGGCATTTCCCCTTTCTCAGATATTTTCTTTATACCCAAAAAAGGAGGAAAAAATGACCAAAATTAATAGCAATCATTATCACAGTTGTAGTGATTTTCTTCCCAGAAGCTTAAAGTACTTTTTAAACATCATTTTATAATGAAAAGAAAGCAAATGGACTATTGAATTACTATGCTACCATCATTATTTGAATAATTTTATAGCATCTGTGGTGAATTTTAAGATAGTTGAGAACATCAGACATGTAAGAAATGCAAAATGGCAGAGGCATTTCTATTATTTTTAACCCTGAACTTTATTTTCTCTAGAAAAGTACTGGGTGATTGTGTACTGATAGCTCCTAACACCAAATACACCAGGGTGAGCCTAAGACAAAATAACAATTTAGAAAATGAGGGACCAAATGGGAAATGTCACATCAATCTATCAGCCTGGTTCGTGACTCATATAGAAAAGATATTTCAATACTGGCATCCATGACAATCCTCATACCAGCTTATCATACAAATTAGATTATTTTGGAATAAAAATTTAGCCAGTAGTGTAGGTTGTACTCAGTTCAGTTCAGTTCAGTCGCTCAGTCGTGTCCGACCCTTTGCGACCCCATGAATCGCAGCACACAGGCCTCCCTGTCCATCACCAATTCCCAGAGTTTACTCAAACTCATGTCCATTGAGTCGGTGATGCCATCCAGCCATCTCATCCTCTGTCGTCCCCTTCTGCTGCTGCCCCCAATTCCTCCCAGCAGCAGTGAGTCAACGCTTTGCATCAGGTGGCCAAATTATTGGAGCTTCAGCTTCAGCATCAGTCCTTCCAATGAACACGCAGGACTGATCTCCTTTAGGATGGACTGATTGGATCTCCTTGCAGTCCAAGGGACTCTCTCAAGAGTCTTCTCCAACACCACAGCTCAAAAGCATCAATTCTTTGGTGCTCAGCTTTCTTTACGGTCCATCTCTCACATCCATACATGACTACTGGAAAAACCATAGCCTTGACTAGACAGACCTTTGTTGGCAAAGTAATGTCTCTGCTTTTCAATGTCCTATCTAAGTTGGTAATAACTTTCCTTCCAAGGAGTAAGTGTCTTTTAATTTCATGGCTGAAAACATCATCTACAGTGATTCTGGAGCCCAAAAAAATGATAAAGTCTGACACTGTTTCCACTGTTTCCCCATCTATTTGCCATGAAGTGATGGGACCAGATGCCATGATCTTAGTTTTCTGAATGTTGAGCTTTAAGCCAACTTTTTCACTCTCCACTTTCACTTTCATCAAGAGGCTCTTTAGTTCCTCTTCACTTTCTGCCATAAGGGTGGTGTCATCTGCATATCTGAAGTTATTGATATTTCTCTCAGCAATCTTGATTCCAGCTTGTGCCTCTTCCAGCCCAGCGTTTCTCATGATGTACTCTGCATATAAGTTAAATAAGCAGGGTGACAATATACAGCCTTGACGAACTCCTTTTCCTATTTGGAACTAGTCTGTTGTTTCATGTCCAGTTCTAACTGTTGCTTCCTGACCTGCATATAGGTTTCTCAAGAGGCAGGTCAAGTGGTCTGGTATTCCCATCTCTTGAAGAATTTTCCACAGTTTATTGTGATCCACACAGTCAAAGGCTTTGGCATAGTCAATAAAGCACAAATAGATGTTTTTCTGGAACTCTCCTGCATTTTGATGATCCAGCAGATGTTGGCAATTTGATCTCTGATTCTTCTGCCTTTTTTTTTTTTAACTTTACATTATTGTATTAGTTTTGCCAAATATCAAAACTTATCCACCACAGGTATACATGTGTTCCCCATCCTGAACCCTCCTCCCTCCTCCCTCCCCATACCATCCCTCTGGGTCGTCCCAGTGCACTAGCCCCAAGCATCCAGTATTGTGCATCGAACCTGGACTGGCAACTCATTTCTTACATGACATTTCACATGTTTCAATGCCATTCTCCCAAATCTTCCCACCCTCTCCCTCTCCCACAGAGTCCATAAGACTGTTCTATACATCAGTGTCTCTTTTGCTGTCTCATATACACAGTTACTGTTACCATCTTTCTAAATTCCATATATATGCGTTAGTATACTGTATTGGTGTTTTTCCTTCTGGCTTACTTCACTCTGTATAATAGGCTCCAGTGTCATCCACCTCATTAGAACTGATTCAAATGTATTCTTTTTAATGGCTGAGTAATACTCCATTGTGTATATGTACCATAGCTTTCTTATCCATTCTTCTGCTGATGGACATCTAGGTTGCTTCCATGTCCTGGCTATTATAAACAGTGCTGCGATGAACACTGGGGTACACGTGTCTCTTTCCCTTCTGGTTTCCTCAGTGTGTATGCCCAGCAGTGGGATTGCTGGATCATAACCTTCTGCCTTTTCTAAAACCAGCTTGAACATCAGGAAGTTCACAGTTCACATATTGCTGAAACCTGGCTTGGAGAATTTTGAGCATTACTTTACTAGCATGTGAGATGAGTGCAATTGTGCAGTAGTTTGAGCATTCTTTGGCATTGCCTTTCTTTGGGATTGGAATGAAAACTGACCTTTTCCAGTCCTGTGGCCACTCCTGAGTTTTCCAAATGTGCTGGCATATTGAGTGCAGCACTTTCACAGCATCATCTTTCAGGATTTGAAATAGGTCCACTGGAATTCCATCACCTCCACTAGCTTTGTTCATAATGATGCTTTCTAAGGCCCACTTGACTTCACATTCCAGGATGTCTGGCTCCAGGTAAGTGATCACACCATTGTGATTATCTGGGTCGTGAAGATTTTTTTGTACAGTTCTTCTGTGTGTTCTTGCCACCTCTTCTTAATATCTTCTGCTTCTGTTAGGTCCATACCATTTCTGTCCTTTATCGAGCCCATCTTTGCATTAAATGTTTCCTTGGTATCTCTAATTTTCTTGAAGAGATCTCTAGTCTTTCACCTTCTATTGTTTTCCTCTATTTCCTTGCATTGATCGCTGAAGAAGCCTTTCTTATCTCTCCTTGCTATTCTTTGGAACTCTGCATTCAGATGCTTATCTCTTTCCTTTTCTCCTTTGCTTTTCCCTTCTCTTTTCACAGCTATTTGTAAGGCTTCCTCAAACAGCCATTTTGCTTTTTTGCTTTTCTTTTCCATGGGGATGGTCTTGATCCCTGTCTCCTGTACAGTGTCACGAACCTCTGCCCATAGTTCATCAGGCACTCTATCTATCAGATCTAGGCCCTTAAATCTATTTCTCACTTCCACTGTATAATCATAAGGGATTTGATTTAGGTCATACCTGAATGATCTAGTGGTTTTCCCCACTTTCTTCAATTTAAGTCTGATTTTGGCAATAAGGGTTCATTATCTGAGCCACAGTCAGCTCCCAGTCTTGTTTTTGCTGACTGTATAGAGCTTCTCCATCTTTGGCTGCAAAGAATATAATCAGTCTGATTTCAGTGTTGACCATCTGGTGATGTACATGTGTAGAGTCTTCTCTTGTGTTGTTGGAAGAGGGTGTTTACTATGACCAGTGCATTCTCTTGGCAAAACTCTATTAGCCTTTTCCCTGCTTCATTCCATACTCCAAGGCCAAATTTGCCTGTTACTCCAGGTGTTTCTTGACTTCCTACTTTTGCATTCCAGTCCCATATAATGAAAAGGACATCCTTTTTGGGTGTTAGTTTTGGGTGTTAATTCCACCACCTTTGTCTTGTAGGTCTTCGTAGAACCATTCAGCTTCAGCTTCTTCAGCATTAATGGTCAGAGCATAGACTTGGATTGCCGTGATATTGAATGGTTTGCCTTGGAAATGAACAGAGATCATTCTGTCATTTTTGAGATTGCATCTAAGTACTGCATTTCGGACTCTTTTGTTGACCATGATAGCTACTCCATTTCTTCTAAGGGATTCTTCCCCACAGTAGTAGATATAATGGTCATCTGAGTTAAATTCACCCATTCCAGTCCATTTTAGTTCACTGATTCCTAAAACGTCAACATTCCCTCTTGCCATCTCCTGTTTGACCACTTCCAATTGCCTTGATTCATGGACCTAACATTCCAGGTTCCTATGCAATATTGCTCTTTATAGCATCAGACCTTGCTTCTATCACCAGTCACGTCCACAGCTGGGTATTGTTTTTGCTTTGGCTCCATCCCTTCATTCTTTTTTTTTTTTTAATTTTATTTTATTTTTAAACTTTACATAATTGCACTAGTTTTGCCAAATATCAAAATGAATCCGCCACAGGCATACATGTGTTCCCCATCCTGAACCCTCCTCCCTCCTCCCTCCCCACACCATCCCTCTGGGTCGTCCCAGTGCACCAGCCCCAAGCATCCAGTATTGCACATCGAACCTGGACTGGCAACTCGTTTCTTACATGATATTCTACATGTTTCAATGTCACTCTCCCAAATCTTCCCACCCTCTCCCTCTCCCACAGAGTCCATAAGACTGTTTCTCCACTGATCTCCAGTAGCATATTGGGCACTTACCGAGCTGGGGAGTTCCTCTTTCAGTATCCTATCCTTTTGCCTTTTCATACTGTTCATGGGGTTCTCAAGGCAAGAATACTGAAGTGGTTTCCCATTCCCTTCTCCAGGTTGTACTAGTCAGTCCTTATTAGAGAATTTTGAATGCTGAAGTCCTTTCATGTACAGGTAGAAATGATGTCATTTCTCTGAGATTCTATCAGCACATATCACTAATCTCTCTCAATTAAGTATTTAATTCCTCACATGTAGAATTTTCATACAATTATTTGAAAGTGAGACATATAATTTTGCAATCAGTGTAACTGAGTGGATTAAAGACATTACTCATTTTACAGAGACAGAATGTAGTTCTGTGGGACTGGAATTTGGAATTACAGAATTACATACATTTTTGTCCCCACCACTTATTAGCTGTGTGAATGTGGGCAAATTACCTTAACTTTTCCAACCCTCAGTATTCTTGGCCATAAAATTGTCCTAATAACAGTGCCTGCTTCATAGGGTTGCTACTAGGAGTCATGAAATTATCTATGAGGAGCACTCAATACATATGAACTGTAGGATTTTATTTATACATTCAAATGCATTTAATAGCATATTGATAAAGAATCCACCTTCCAATGCAGGAGACACAAGAGATGTGGGTTTGGTCCCTGGGTCAGGAAGATTCCCTGGAGAAGGAAATGGGAACCCACTCCAGTATTCTTGCCTGGGAAATTCCATGGACAGAGAAGCCTGGATGACTACAGTCCTGTGGGGTCCCAAAGAGCCAGACACGACTGAGCCACTGAGCACTCACAGAAAGAATATAGTGTCTAATATAACTTGGGATAGGAGCAAGTTTAACATAACTTCAAAGATAAATATTATCGGAACCTGCAGCCATTATTACCACAACAGCCATTTTTGAACAGGCTCTGAAGAATTCACCCAGGAGCTCTCAGGAGCCACTTGGGGTAGGGAAGCAACTTGGCATAGGGAAAACTTGGCTTATGGAATGGTGGGTTGTGGGGAGCCGTGGTCAACTGGGGACATAAGAGTTGGGGGGGCTAGACTGACACATCCTTCCCTCAGGCCCACGAGAGCATCACAACTTCATCTGAAGACAACTTTGATTCTTCACTTTCTTTCATGCCCACACCCAACCCATCAACTAATTATCAGTGCTACCTTCAAAATACATCTGCAGTCTGACCATATCAGGCCACCTCTAACTCCAACACTTTGACCTACATCTTCATTATTTTTCTGCTGTTATCCCTTCTCCCATTCCTCCACAAAACCTATTCACAGCTATAATGATCCTGTTGAAACCTGAACATGATCTTGTCACTCTTGTACTCAAAAGTGTCAATGGTTTCCCAATGAACGTAGAATAGAATCAAGATTTTTTTTCTATGAGTTTCAAGGCTATATACTCCTTTTAGATAGCTTTTCCTACCAATCTCCTGTTCAGTCTTCCTGATCCAACTTCAGTGGTCTCCTTAGTGTTCCTCCAACACATCAAACACACACCCATCTCAAGGTCTTTGCACCCATGATGCCCACCATCTGGACTACCTTTCTGCGTGGTATCCACAGGGGCACTTCCTTCATATTTCTCTTCAAATGACATTGTACTAGAGATGCCTTCCTTGACCCTCCTGCATAAACTAAATTCCCCATCACCACCACTTTCTTCTTCGTATACCTTTTATTCTTCACAACACCTATCACGACCATCAGACAGATATACTATTCATTGTTTACTGCCTGATCTTGTACTAAAATGTAAATTTCATAAGAGGAGATTATTCTATTTTATTCACCAATGCATCCTAGAATCTAAATTGGGCTTCCCAGATGGTACTAGTGGTAAAGAACCCACTTGCCAATGCAGGAGACGTTAGAGAAATGGGTTCCCTGGGTCAGGAAGATCCCCAGGAGGAGGGCATGGCAACCCACTCCAGTATTCTTGCCTGGAGAATCCCCATGGACAGAAGAGCCTGGCAGGCTACAGTCCACAGGGTCGCAAAGAGTTGGACATGACTGAAGCGACATAGCATACACACAGTATCTAAATTAGTCCCCAGGACACAATAAGTGATTAACAGAACTTTATAATTGATTGGCAGAGTGAAGAAGAAAGTGGTACCCTGGACGACTTCCAATCCTGGCTCATGGAAGTGAGCAAGATGATGGTTCAATTCATCAATGCTGGGCATCCAAGAAGAGGGTCTGGTAAGCAGTATATTAGCTCTCCTTTCCTGCTTAACAAATTACCCTAAAAGATATCAACTTAACATACTAAGCACAGAGTTTCTAAAGGTCAGAAATATGGGAGCAGGTCTCCATGAAATTGCCAGCAAGCTACCTGCCAGGGCCACAGTCATCTTAGAGTCTGTTGTTACTGAAGGGTTCATTCCTAGGCTTGCTCATGTGGTTGTTGGCAGGTCTCGGATCCTCCTTAGTGATTGACTGTAGGTGTCTGTTCTTCTCCATAAGACTGCTCCCAACAGAGCAGCTGGCTTCCACTCCTCCCCACTCTGTGCCCCACCCTCCCCATACAGTGAGATAGCCAAAGGAAAGAAAACACAAGCAAGAGAAAACTTTCAAGATGGAAGCTGCAGAGTTGTTTAACCTAACAGCATAATTGACATACCATCACTTCCTCCATATTGGTCACATAGACCAACCCTGGTACAATGTGGGAGAGGATCACACAAGCAGTTGACCCTCAGGGAGCAGGGACCCTTAGGAAGATGGCCAGGAAAGGGGACGAACTGTGACTTCAGTAAAGGACAGGCTAACATTGAAAGGTCTCTATGATATTTAAGGGGAACAAGTCAAGGAAAAGTTGGGGTATAGGGCAGTTCTAACAAATGAGGACAGGCCAGGAAAACATCCCTCTTAAGTGTGCTTCAGTGATAGTCTATGGGGTCGCCCAGAGTCAGACACGACTGAATCGACTTAGCAGCAGCAGCAGCAGTGATAGTTACAGCTCATGATTCAGATTTATTCCATTGGGATTAAAGTTGATCTAAATTCATTTCATTTTATACTACCAATATTATTTCTCTTTTCATTGAAGTATTGTTGATTTGCAATATTGTGTTAGCTTCAGGTGTGCAGCAAAGTGATTCAGTTTTACACCAATATATATGCATGTATCTCCTTTTTCAGATAACATTGTTATTTCTGATGTGTGAATTTTGAAGAATGTATATACTTATTAAAATTAAGGAAAATCTTCTACTCTATATTTAAAGATTAATACAATTATATGTAATTAAATGAACTATTGATTCACTCTGGTAACAACACTTTACTTAGTGCATTAAGGAACATCTGTAAAGGATAAAATCAGAACACATAAAATTCATTTTCCATTTATCCTACACCACTGTGAAGTTTGAGATCATCAGGCAAAAACAACCCAACATTCCCCTATCTGATTGAAATCTTCTCTATTACTTTCCATTTCAGTGAGAAAAAAGAAAGGGTAATAATCCTTCCCATCATGCCCTGGATGCCACTTGGCCTGACCTTCTCTGAGAACTTGCTCTCGGAGAATCTTTCCACTACTTACTCCTCACATCACATTCTCTCAAAGGACTCTTCCCTACAGTTTGTAAATACCTGCACATGCCCTCTTCTTAAACAACAACCTTTCTGTACCTTTCCTACCTTTTTGTTCAAGTGCAATCTTACCTGCTTCCTTCCTTTTTCTGCCAAACTTTTCAAAAATAAAATATGCTAGCAAATTCCTATATTCTTCTTTTCATTTACCATAATCCAAAGTATATTCTCATCTGATGTGCTGAAATTGTTCTCCCATAGCCATCAGTGACCTCATAGCCATCAAGCCCACTGGCTTCTTCCCATTTTCAACTTCCCCTGCAGCACTCGATTGTGTTAACAGCCTTCTTGTATAAAAACCTCCACTGGTTCACTATAGACTCTTCTGCTCCCATTCCCACTCTCTCTTCATTGTGGTTCATCTCCTGACACCAACTTCAATATGAACATCTCTTATGGATTAATCCATGGATTTCTTCTCTTCTCTCAAACTGTTTTCTTCTTTGTCAGTTTGATCCAGGCTCATAACTTGAAATACCAGCTGGATGTTGATAATTCCTTTTTATCTATGTAGAGCTCTTATTTTTCTCTCAAGGTCAGCACCACATTTTTAACTGAACTAAATACGTTTCCTCCTTCGTGGGGACACCATCCTCCTGAGCCCTAAGCTGAAAACATTTTCACACCCTTAACAGCTCACTCTCCCTCGGTTGCCCACATGTAATCAATATTCCTTCTGCCCTCATAACAGCTCTAACATCCATTTCATCCTCCACATTCTCACCACCACTAGCTTTAGACTCTTGGGATTTTTCATTTGGAGCACTGGGGAAGTCTCCAAATTGTCTCTATTTTTTTCCCCTTCACATTCTGTTTAATATGTCATTCCAGAATCTTCTAATGTCCCTAGAAAGCTTTCAGTGACTGCTTATTATAAAAGGAAATCCAAACCCTTATTCTGATCTTTTATTCTCTCCAATTAACTGATATATACTTAGATGTCACACTTTTAACCAATCTTACAAAAAGGCCCCAGCCTTCTTGATTTGGTTTCTGCTTTTGCTTGGACTCAGTGACTTAAGATTCATTACTAGTAAAGTCACTGTTTGGCCTCAGATTAATGATCAAATAGTTTATCTGTTAAAGAAAATAAATTCATGAGACCATGATACTTGTTAAAGAACAGTGAGGCAGAATTCATTTAGGGGAATGAATGAATGTCCCTTGTATAGGGACAAGGAGTTTTGCATCAGGGAAGAGAGACTGGACTCAACTCCAAATACAACAGGAAAAAGTGAGGATTAATAGCCAGGAATATAAGGGAGCAGGATGAGGGTCAGGGGATGGGAAATTACTAAGGGGAAATATGGGGGCAGGGGAATTCTGGCTAAACTAACCTAGCAGAATTCTTGCTAAAGGCAGGCCAGGGTGATCACACATCACTGGAGATGGTAGAGAATGGGGAGCTTAAGTGGATATTGAGAGTGATTTGATATCAAGGGAGGGCTTCCCTGGTGGTTCAGAGGTAAAGAATCTGCCTGCAGCCTTGCAGACTCCACCACCCCAGAGCCTTCCATGCTGTCCATGGTCATGGTCAACCCCACCATGTTCTTCAACATTGCTGTTAATGGTGAGCCCTTGGGCCTCATCTCTTTCAAGCTGTTTGCAAAGTTCTAAAAACAGCAGAAAATTTTCCTGCTCTGAGCACTGGGGAGAAAGTATTTGGTTATAGAATTTCCTGCCTTCACAGAATAATTCCAGGACTTATGTGCCAGGGAGGTGACTTCACACCCCTAATGGCACTGGTGGCAAGTTCATCTATGGCAAGAAATCTGATGATAAGAATTTCACCCCAAAGCATACAAGTCCTGGCATCTTGTCCATGGCCAACACTGGCCCGAACACAAATGGTTCCCAGTTTTTCATCTGCACTGCCAAGACTGAGTGGTTGGATGGCGAGTATGTGGTGTTTGGCAAGATGAAAGAGGGCATGAATATTGTGGAATTTGTGCAGTGCTTTGGGTCCATTAACGGCAAGACCAACAAGAAGATCATTGCTGACTGTGGACAAATCTAATAAATTTGACTTGTGCTTTACTTAACCGGATGTGAAGAACTGACTCATTTGAAAAGACCCTGATGCTGGGAAAGATTGAACGTGGGAGAAGAAGGGGACGACAGAGGATGTGATGGTTGGATGGCATCACTGACTCAATGGATGTGAGTTTGAGTAAACTCTGGGAGTTGGTGATGGACAGGGGCCTGGTGTGCTGCAGTCCATGGGGTCGCAAAGAGTCAGACATGACTGAGCGACTGAACTTCCTTAACCACAAGACCATTCTTTCTGCAGCCCAGGAAAGGACCCTTCACCTCCATCTGCTAGAAATATCCTATAATCTTTATGCTCTCGCTTTAGTTTTTTGGGTTCCATATTTTCCTTATCCCCTCTTCAACTTTAGTTGGATTTCAAAGTTAAATTTATGATTATGAAATAAAAACTAAACAACAAGAAAAGAATCTGCTTGCAATTCAGGAGACACAGATGAGTCAGGCTCAATCCCTAGGTCAGGAAGATCCCCTGGAGGAGGCTATGGCAACCCACTCCAATATTCTTGACTGGGAAATCCCATGGAGAGAGGAACCTGGTGGGCTACAGTCCATGAGGTCAAAAAGGGCCAGACACAGCTGAAGCGACTGAGCATGGCACGGCGCATGGACAGCAAAGGTAGGGGATTCTGGCTGCACGGACAGCAGGATTGCTGCTAAAACTAACAAAGCCAAGACAGACATGGAAGCCCAAAGTCAGAGCTTAACTGAGAAGAGCTCAGAAGAGTCTGAGGAGATGATCAAAGGAGATTATCTTTGTCAATCTTAGCTGAGTTCAAATACTAATAACCTTCAAAAATTATCCCCATGTCTCATTTTTTGAAGATCAAGAAATATTTTCAATGATAGATCTCCCATTGGCACTTTTAATTATTCTTTTCTGCAAGAGAACTGGTTTCTTATCACATAGTCAAGTGCAAAGTTTTGCTCTGTGTCTTTGTCTAGCTGTATCAAATTTGAAATGCATCCTTTTCCTAGTTTTCTAATGAAAAAAAATTTTAACTGATATGAAAAAAAAGTCCCATGAGACATACTTTTGCACTTACAATCACCTAATAACAAATCATTCCTTATTTATTCAGTAATAATATTTTATGATTTATTCTAGGAATTTAGAGATAAAAATCATTGATAACTAAAGCCACCGATAATTGATGCAAACTCATTGGAAAAGACCCCCGATGCTGGGAAAGACTGAAGGCAGGAAGAGAAGGGGGCAACAGCAGATGAGATAGTTGGACGGCATCATCAACTGAATGGACATGAGTCTGAGCAAACTCCAGGAGATAGTGAAGGACAGGGCATGCTGTAATCCATGGAGTTGCAGAGCTGGACACGAATATAGAGACTGAATGACAACAACAATAATTTTCGTGGGCTAGAAAGCCACCAAAAATATATAAATAATAATTCTCCAAAATATTGGCTAATTCACTAAAGCCACTATTAGATACCATACTAAAATTTAAAACTTCGCAGAGAGCAAATCTGACAAGAAAACAAATCACTCCAAGGAAAATGTTCTCCTTTTCTGCTTGATAACTGACTAAAACGGAGAAAGTGAGTAAACTGAATGATCATCTCCACAGACCAATTTCTCACTGCTACTGCTAAGTCACTTCAGTTGTGTCCGACTCTGTGTCACCCCATAGACAGCAGCCCACCAGGCTTCCCCGTCCCTGGGATTCTCCAGGCAAGAACACTGGAGTGGGTTGCCATTTCCTTCTCCAATGCATGAAAGCGAAAAGTGAAAGTGAAGTCGCTCAGTCGTGTCCGACTCTGTGCGACCCAATGGACTGCTGCCTACCAGGCTCCTCCATCCATGAGATTTTCCAGGCAAGAGTACTGGAGTGGGGTGCCATTGCCTTCTCCGAATTTCTCACAGTCTACGTGATAATTCTTTCAGGCTCTCCAGGGTACTTTCAGCTCCACCAGCCCTATCTCGGTCCTCACTTTCTTGGCTCTAAGTCTGAGCCCAGCAATCGTGGGTACCAAGCTGCTTTCTTAGTACAACTCATTGTCAGTATGATTCAGTTGGGCATGGAGGAAACATACTTTGCCTTCATAACCAAAAGAAGTGGTTCTTTGACTCTAATTCTTAACTCTGAAAAATATTTTACTTCCTAATATTTGTAAACTTTACAAATCACATTAGTATGTTGACCTGAAAAGAAATACTTTACCACCACACTTGACAAGCACTGAGGAGTCACCCAGTAAAGGTCTGTCAAGAAAACACTGGACGTGGAGCCACAAGACCCAGTGTGACTCTCAGCGCTTATCAGCTCAGTGACTAGCATGGCACGTGCCCTCTTTGATTTTCAGTTTCCTCAGGTGTAAAACAGAAGTAATTACCCTCAGGTGAGAGAGTTCTCGTGCCAGTGAAAAGTGAGACACTACATGAGACAATCTTTTTGTGAAAACTATAAAGCAATACACAAGTATAAAGTATGTTTTTTATGAGGCCTCAAAAAATCTCACCTATCAAAGCCAAGCTCCTCACATCACATTCACATCTTTGGAAACTCATATTTTTCAGGTTAGAAAAACATTTAGCTCCATGTGTCTCTGTATGAAACTGAAAAGCAAATGCACTTTGATTGACTAATAGCTGTATAACTCCGAAGAAACCTGAGCTAAAATAGGACTTGGGTAATATTAAGGTGAAATTGAACAATATTAGAGGCAAAAAGTTCTGCTAGATTCCAACTTAAGGGGAAAAAATAGGAAATAAAAATACATATTTCTGTCAAAATCCCTAAAGAAGTTGCCTTTATTAGTGTCAGGAGACACACTATAAAACTTACAGACCACTTAAGGACCAGTTATAATCTTCCTGGAGAAGAAGAAAACTTTCAGTTCTTTCTCCACAAATCATCTCTTTTCTCATACAGCAATATCTTTCCTCAAATTTTCTTATGGCTAATATTAGAAAGCCAATGGTGCGCTCCATTTTTTCCAATAATTAATACACCTCTCCATATTTTTCTTAAATCAAATCACATCCACTTACAGTGATGTGGCTAAGTTCTCAGGCTAGAGAGATCCTGTTTATATTTAAACATCCATCACAAATAGAAAGGATGATACATAAGTATGTCTGATTAATTGAAGCTCATCAAGTATCTAGTCATTCAATACAGGACTACACCAGAAAGATCTGGTTATTAACAATGGCTGTGGGACCATCATTATGGAAGACATTAGAAGCAGTACCAATCTTAATGAAAAGATAATCTTAACAAATCCTAATGAAAAGATAAAATCAAATTACTTTTTTTCCAGCTCTTCCATTTTTATGTCTTTCTTCCCCGACAGCGCTTCCATGCTCTTCTCCAGTTGTCCATGTGGTGTAATCACACACACACACACACACACACACACACACCCACCCCTACCATTTTGTTGTTGTTGCTAAGCCCTGTCTGACTCTTTGTGACCCCATGGACTGCAGCATATCAGTCTTCTCTGTTCTCATTGTCTCCCAAAGTTTGCTCAGATTTATGTCCATTGAATCGGTGATGCTATCTGTTTCATCCTCTGTCATCCCCTTCTCCTCCTGCCCTCAATCTTTCTCAGCATCAGGGTCTTTTCCAATGAGTCAGTTCTTTGCATCAGGTGGCCAAAGTATTGGAGCTTCAGCTTTAGCGTCAGTCCTACCAAAGAGTATTCAGGGTTGATTTCCTTTAGTAATGACTTCTTTAATCTCCTTGCAGTTTAAGGTACTCTCAAGAGTCTTCTCCAACACCACAATTTAAAAACACCAATTGTTCAGCACTCAGCCTTCTTTAAGTCCAACTCTCACATCCATACATGACTACTGGAAAAAAAACATAGCTACTGTATGGACCTTTGTCAGCAAAGTGGTGTCTCTGCTTTTTAATATGCTGTCTAGTTTTGTCGTAGCTTTTCTTCCAAAGAGCAAGCATCTTTCAATTTCATGGCTGCAGTCACCATCCACAGTGATCTTGGAGACCAAGAAAATAAAATATGTCACTGCTTCCACTTTTTCCCCTGCTATTTTCCATGAAATGATGGGAGTGAGTGATAGTCGCTCAGTCGTGTCCAACTCTCTGTGACCCCCATGGACTGCAGCCTGCCAGGCTCCTCTGTCCACTGAATTCTCCAGGTAAGAATACTGGAGTGGGTTGCCATTTCCTTATCCAGAGGTAATGGGACCAGATGCTATAATCTTACTTTTTAAAATGTTGAATTTCAAGCCAGCTTTTTCACTCTCTTCTTTCACCTTTATCAAGAGGCTCTTTAGTTCCTCTTCACTTTCTCTCATTAGAGTGGTATCATATTTCTCCCAGCAATCTTGATTCCAGCTTGTGATTCATCCAGCCCAGCATTTTGCATGATGTACTCTGCAGATCAGTTATATAAGCAGGGTGACAATATAACAGCCTTGACATATTCCTTTCCCAATTTTGAACCAGCCTGCTGTTCCATGTCTGGTTGTAATTGTTGCTTTTTGACCCAAATGTAGGTTTCTCATGAGACAAGTAAGGTGGTCTGGCATTCCTATCTCTTTAAGAATCTTTTACAGTTTGTGGTGATCCACACACCTACCATGACCCTCATCAAATGCCATAAAAATCTCTATCCACCTCCTTTCAAATGCAGTGGCTTTAGTACCACTTAACTGTCTTCTGCTCATAGCAATGTCTGCACAAATACAAAAGATAAAATATAATATTAATACCATGAATATTTTTAATATTTACACATATATACATATACTTAAATAACTTTATAAATCTAAAATGCCAACTGTCTGGCACTGGCTTTTATGGATTGTGATAGTTTCAGTGCAAAAAAAGATATGTGAAAATGAAAAAGTAAGTAGATAGACAGACAGATACAGACAGCTAGACAAATGACAGCCAAGCAGCCAGAAATTAACTGCTTATATGTCTGTGTATATTTCTAGGGATATCTCTTCCTACTGAGGGGAAAGTGAAAGTGAAGTCGCTCAGTCGTGTCCGACTCTTTGCGACCCCATGGACACCAGGCTTCTCCATCCATGGGATTTTCTGAGCAAGAGCACTGTAGTGGGTTGCCATTTCCTTCTCCAGGGAGCTTCCCAACCCAGGGATTGAACCCAGGTCTCCCACATTGTAGACAGACGCTTTACCGTCTGAGCAGAGAGTTTTTATATCACACTACTTTAGATGACATTCTAGTCTGTTATATGTGAGGTCAATCATGAGATGAAACAACCATTTTTTCCCTGAACCAAGTACAACATCAAACAATGGACAAGACTTTTGCAAAATATTTCTTACCTTGCAAATGCCTTTTTAATCTTAGGTAAGAACACTTTCTAAAATTGGATTTGAATCCTCACATTGCTTGACTTATAGCACTCCTTATTCTGAAGCCTCTTTCTGATGTCTTGGTATCTATGATAGCTTTTCCAAAGAAATCTTTTCTATTTTCTGAAAAAAATTACTTGCTTCAAGAAACTTTTCTTTAGAGTTCTCTTTCAAAGATTATTTATTTATGAAAACAGCTATAATATTGAGACCTATAGTATATAGAGAGAATTACATTATTACATTTATGTTAATCAATATTTATTCTTCTGCAACCCTTAAAATCCAGGAAGTAAGCATAATCCCAGTTCTGTGATGAAGGAAAGCACATGTATGGCTCAAACTGACAGAGCTACATATAACATACAATTAACACACCACTTGCAGAAGCAACTGACACAATTAGGAATCAAGAGTCCTTTTTCCACTCTTCCCTACATTTTCTTGGTAATTCTGGATTTTAATTTGCTCCCAGAGACACCAATATTTTCCCTGCCTGCTTCAGAAGGCCATATTGAGAATCATATGGGACAATATATTTTAACACAATGTATTGTGTTATTATTAGTATTTATAGACAAAGAACACTACAAACTATTTTTGGCTTTTCAAGAAAATAAGCTCCCAGATTTTACCATTAACTTCCAGAATGATGTGTTTTTTTATAACTTGTTTTACAGTCTTATAGAACTGCCAAATCTTAGATATGGGGCTTAAAGACCCTAGTAAGTATAGTCTTTACCATCTGAGCCACCAGGGAAGCCCCAAGAATACTGGAATGGGTAGCCATTCCCTCCTCCAGGGGACCTTTCTGACCCAGGGGTCAAACCTGGGTCTTATGCATCACAGGCAGATTTTTTACCATCCAAGCCACTAGTGAAGCTCTAGAAGTGGTTAAGCAATTACTTAAGATCCTGTAAGTTTTAAGGCACAGACTTCAAGGACAGTGGAGGCCTTCAGTTAGTTGAAGACCATAAGATGAAGTCCAGGAGGCTTAGGCAGTCCCACAAGGTCAGCACAATATGATTTCGCCTCTCCTCTCTCTCATCATCTCCTAACACACCAACAGTACCTATGCAGGGAAATAAACATTCATGTCTATTCCCTCCCCAACCCCACATGGAATTCTCTCTCCACTGATTCAAATTCTACCCAAGGTCACACACTATAAGGATCTCTGCCTTCCTTGGTGATCTCTGTAGCTATTCCAAACCAATGCCACTGACCAACATTTAAAGTGCTTCTTAGCATCCTTCCTTCATTTTTGCTTTTACTACTATCTGATTGTTTAATTATATATGTCTGGTTTCAACCTTTAAAGTATGAGGTCCTTATAACAGAATAAACTTGGGATTATGGACAACCATCAGAACAACTGTGCAAGTGCGTGCGTGCTAAGTTGCATCAGTTCTGTCTGACTCTTTGTGACCCTGTGGACTATAGCCCTTCTGGCTTCTCTGTCTGTGGGATTCTTCAGGCAAAAATATGGGAGTGGGCTTCCATGCCCTCCTCCAGGGGCTCTTCTCTACCCAGGGATCAAACCAGCTGTTTTCTTATGTCTCCAGCATTGGCAGATGGGTTCTTTACCACTGAGCCACCTGGGAACCCCAGAACAACTGCAGGAAAAGGCAATCAATTGCAGAGCCAATTTGAAAGATGGAGGTAAACATGAGTTAATACCACCATCCTCATAAACCCTCAAAATGTTCATAGTATTGTTTTATTAGAGTGGATGATAATTTTGTTCTATTTGCTATGAAGGACACACTTTACAATGAAATTTGAGTTTCCACCCTCCAATGCTATACTTAGACAATTTAGTCTCTACTTTCCTGAAATGCAACCAGAATCAGAACTGAAAGACTGTCCCTATTAATACTGTCACCAAGGCACATACACACATCATTTAAGACAAAAAAGTAGGCTTGAGACTATTACAGTTTAATTTTACCAAGTGTAGGTGTTGATAATATTTCTAAATATCTCTAGCTATTAGTCATTCATTTCTTCCACTTGAAATTTTCATCTTTTCAAAGTCAAGGAGAAATGAGGGAAACAAGTGGAAAGTTTCACCAAATTTTAACCCTTCTTTCCCAATTTCATCACAATCCTAGTGCTGGTCAAATTTCTAAGACTGTAAATAGACCATTGCTAAACCCAAACCTTTGACCTAAAAGAAAATAAAATATGTACAGAGACTGATCATGTTTCTCAATTGTACTTCCAAAATCTTTTTTAAGTATTATTAAATGAAATTAAATTCAATTTAAAATCAGGATATAAATGTGTCTATGTATATTACTTAAAAGTCACCTTATAGACTTTATATTGTTCTGCAGTTTAATGTATTTTAGTTTTTATCTATTGGAGCAGACTAAAGGTAAACTAGAGCTCTGGTTAAAAAAAAAAAAATGCCAAGGAGATTAAATTCTGTATTGGGTTGGCCAAAAAGTTCCTTTGGTTTCTTTAAGTAAAAATAAAAGACATATTTTTCATTTTCACCAAGAACTTTATTGAACAACATATTCACCATTTTGTTCTACTACTTTCTGCCATTTTTCAGGCAACTTCATAATTCCATATTCCCAAAGATTTTTATCTTTTTTAGCAAAGAACTCTTCCAGGTGCCTTTTACAGTCTTCCAGGGAACTGAATTTTTTTCCATTAAGAGAATTTTATAAAGACCAAAATAAATGGAAATCTGAAGGTGCAATAGCTAAGTGAATTAAGCAGGTGAATCAGAAATCCCTAACCAAACTATAACAATTTTTGCCTGGTCATCAAAGAAACATGCAATCTTGCATTATCCTGAAAGATTATGTATTTTCTCTTGATTAATTCTGGGTGCTTTTTGTTGAGCTTCCCTGGTAGCTCAGCTGGTAAAGAATCCACCTGCAATGCAGGAGACCCCTGTTCAATTCCTGGGTTGGGAAGATCCACTAGAGAAGGGATAGGTTACCCACTCCAGTATTCTTGGGCTTTCCTGGTGGCTCAGCTGGTAAAGAAGCCTCCTGCAATGTGTGAGATCTGGGTTCAATCCCTGGATAGGAAGATGCCCTGGAGAAGGGAATGGCTACCCACTGTAGCATTCTTGCCTGGAGAATTCCATGGACTGTATAGTCCATGGGGTCGCAAAGAGTTAGATACAACTGAGTGACTTTCACTTTCACTTTTGTTGAGTGCTGCCTTTAGTTGGTCTAACTGGAAGCAGGACTTGTTGGAATTATTCATTTGGTTTTCCAGAAGGAGCTCATAATAGAGGACTTCCTTTTAATCCCACCATTTACACAGCACCATCTTTTTTGGATAAAGTCAAGTCTTTGGTGTGGTTGGCAGTGGTTCATTTCACTTGTCCCACAATCCCTTCTGTTCCACATTGCTGTAGAGTATCCACCTTTCATTACCCATCAAATTTTTTTTTAAAAAACAGAACATTTTTGTTACATTTAATTAGAGAATCACATGAGGAAATATGGTCAAGAAGGTTTTTTCTTACTTATGTGGAACCCAAACATCAAAGCAATTAACATAACCAAGCTGGTGCAGATGCTTTTCAATACTTGATTTGAATATTTTGAGTTTGTCGACTATCCCCCCTGTGGTATAACTTTGGTTATTCTTAATTAATGTCTTGATCGCTATCAACTTCAACTGGTCTACTCAACTGTGGAGCATTGTCCAGTGAGTAATCCCCAGCAGGAAACTTCGCAAACCACTTTTGACACATTGAATCAGTGATAGCAGCCTTCCATACACTGCACAAATCTATTTTGCCCTTCTTGAAATAACAAAGCATAATATGCCAAAATATTTTTTATTCCATCTTCAGTATTAAAATGGCTACATAAAAATTCACCAATTTTAATGTTTTTTTAAAAAATGCACACTGATATGACAGCTGTCAAAATACAATCTAACAAAATTATTTTGAATGAAATTAAAGACAACTAAGCATTATTAGAGCCATCTTATGGGGGGGAGAATGAACCCAAAAGTATTAGGAAATAATTCTAATAATTTATAGAAACAGCTGTGACATACCTGTTGTTGAGGCCAAGTTGACATATTAGAAAAGGACACTGTGATAAGAGTAGAAACTCCAAGGCAAGTACAAATTCACATAGTGGAGAATTTAGCAAGAATATACAGGTGGAGTTCCAAAGAAATCTGTGCAGAAGTTAACCTGGGTGGAATATTTCCAGGCAAAAGTTACCTGTTTGCCATAAGCTTTTTAGAAATTGTGAAAGTAGGTTTGATTTTATTTGGATTGATAATTATTATCCCTCTAATAAAGTCCTCTAAAGGCCTTCAACTAAGATGGTACCGAATATTCCAACATCATCTGACATGAATATGCTTGTATACATGGTTCCCTTACCTGGCTCCTTCCTCCAACTGCCTAAATTTCCTCTTGGCTTCAGATTCTCTTGTTCATGCTTATTCAGGTTTGGAGATTCGGCTAATGGTTTTTCTTTCCCGTTGAGCTTCCCCAAGGCTGCTTTGGTGACCTACCTCTACCGTTTATGGGACCTGTGTTCAGCTCCTCCCATTTCAGCATGAACATCTCACAGGAGACACAGTCTACCTTATCTCTAGGACGTAGCCCAGTTTTCTCCCCATGAAAATCAGTATTATGAAAGAGTAATGTGTTAGCATGCCTCGAAGAAAGAAGGAAATGTACTATGTCACATAAGACCACAAGTTTTGAAGGGATTTTTAATTCTTACTAATGGAAAAATGTCCAAAAAATCTGAAGATTCAAGATAGCTTTCTTGAGAACAAAATTCTTGACCCAACTGAACCCTAAGACTTTTCTCCTGCTTGTACATTCCCTCCAAGAACTGCTCTCAATTTATTTGATTTGGCCTTAAGAGTAAATAAAACCCATACAACTTGCTTAAGCAATCCAATTTTATAATGTTTTCTGTAAATGTCAATCTCCCTTCTATTTCCCTTTTCCCACTAGAATCATAATTTAGTATTGCATTAGTTCAATATTCATTTACCTTTTCTTTCCCTCTATCACCCAGCTATTTGAACATAGTAAATGCCAAAATAAAGCTTTGAAAGATAACAGAATAAGTATCATCTAATATTATATAAAATGCATTCTGAAAATTTTTTTCTTTTGAGTCTTCCAATTGTTATAAGTAAATTGATCTTCACTCTACCAATTTAACACTTCAGATAATATATACATTAGGAGATTCACAGCTCTTCAATTTTTATAACTCTCTTCCCTGAGCCAAGAAATTCCTCCATCACATGATTATATTAAATTCAGAGTATTCTTCAAACTTCAGCAAAAGAGTGGTCCCCCCAAGAAAGCCTTCCCAACACCACCAGACTTCTCTGGTCTCATGCTGTCTCTCAGGGTCTTTGTTTCTTCATGTTGCCTTCTGTGGCAACGTGACAAACATCATAACAAAACCCACCCTCACCCCCAAGACCTCACTCCCACAAAAACATATCCGTCCCACAAACACACCCTCAGAACTCTGCTGAGTAACTGCAGATAATGAAATCAGATGTTTTATCTAGCTTCATCATTGTGAAGCGAGACTGGGTGAGCTCAACGGCAGTCTGCATTACTTTAAATTATAAATGGTCTGATGAGAAATTTTAAGGCACGATGCAAAAATTTTTTAAGCATAAGATGCAAAGGAGAATGTTTTAGAGTAAAGGGGAACTTTGTAACTCCTTAAGTGAGCCATTCATTGATGTTATAAATGTCAACACTATCTTGCCAGCAACTTGTAGCCAACGAAAGCTATAAATGTTCTGAAATCCAAGTTCAAGCAGGAATCAATATAAACATACAGTTTAGAAAAAACATTCTAACTCATGAGGCTCCTATAACATGTTTTTCAACTTATAATTATTAGTCCTTATAAAGAATATCAGCTTTATTATATCTTATCTAATTAAATCAAACTAGGCTTAATCTATTGGAGAAGGAAATGGAAACCCACTCCAGTGTTCTTGCCTGAAGAATCCCAGGGATGGGGGAGCCTGGTGGGCTGCCATCTATGTGGTCACACAGAGTCGGACATGACTGGAGCGACTTAGCAGCAGCAGCAGCAGCAGCAGGCTTAACCTTATAGGTGGGTTGCTTTGAAGAATGTTATCTAAGTCCCATAAGTATTGAGTGCTTTCTTCATTTCCTTTATATCTGGACATAATTTGGGCTTATCTCTTTCCACACAGTACCTCCTGAAATAATTTTGACCCCTGCTAATTTTAGTTAGCTTCACACAGATAAAAGTTTGTGTGCTGAAAATGGTAAGACATTGATGAAAGAAATTGAAGAAGGCACAAATAAATGGAAAGATAGTGCATATTTATAGACTGAAAGAATTAATCATTCAAATGCTATGCAGAGCCAACTATAGATTCAATGAAATCACTATCAAAATGCCAGGGTAGGACAAATACTATATGATATCTAGAATCTAGAAACTGAACTTGAAAACAGAGAGTGGTTACCAGAGGTGAGGGTGGAAGAAATGGATGAAGAAGGTCAAACAGTACAAATTTCCAGTTACCGGATACATAAGTTCTGGAGACTAATAAATAGCATGATGACATGTTAGCAATACTATATTGTATACTTGAAAGCTGCTAATAGAACAAGTCTTACAAGTTCTCACCCCACACACACCAGAGAAAAGGTAGTGTGAGTGACGGATGTGTTAACTAATCTTGGTGGGGTAATCATTTTGCAATATATAAGAATACTAAATTATCATGTTGGACACATTAAACCTACACAGTGTAATGTGTCAATTACATCTCAATAAGGCCACTTGCGTGTATGTGTGTGTATGTGTGTGTGTGTGTGTGTGTGAATTCTACAACCATAGGCATTCTTCCTACAAAAACACATAATTTGCAAAAAGCAAACCAGGTAACAGTGTCACATAATGAAATACAGCCAAAAGTAGGAAATGGCCATCCTAGCCATCTTTGCAGACACGCAACAGAATAAATGATAATATTTTGCACTATGGTTAATCTTGTAAGTTGCCTCAAATCCTCTCTAAACTTTAAATCCTAAATAACAGTGCAACATGATTTTTACTAAACAAAATAAACATAAAAAATATTTGGCTTTTTTGTGATGATCCCACTATCAATCTAGAAGTTAGAAACTTGATAATCATACACAACGAATATTAGAGAAGCATGGCCTACCATAAACTGGCCTGGCCTACCATAAATGTGAAATTGTTCAAACCTTCCTAACTAGCAACAGAGTTTTGCATAAGTGACATCTAGGGGCTTAAAATGATTAACAGGAAAGCAGAGTCTTCAGCTAGAGTCCTTAAATTTTCCCCCTATTTGCATCTGAGTAATTAACATATATATAGTTCAACATCTAGTATAGAATCTATACTTAAAATGGAACTCCTGTTATTAAAAATGCCATTACCTAAGACCATTTCTTTATTTTTTTTTCCTTTTTAAAATAGCTTTATTGAGATGTAGTACACATACCAAACAATTCACCCATTGAAGTATACAATTCAATAACTTTTAGTATAGTCACAGAATTGTGCATCCATTAGCACAATTTTAGAATTATAAAAGAAACCCCACATCCTTCATCCATCACCCCCAATTTAAACTATTGCAATACTGTATGAGTTCACTTATTGAAGACTTAAGAACCAAAGAATGGAAAAGAATTTAGTCCTCCCTATTCTTTAATCTCCTATCATTGTCCTCAATAGATTTCATTCTATAATCTCTTCATAGCAATGTTGGAATCCTCTTTATCTACCTTGCTTCTCCAGTAAAGCTTTTGCTGTGGTTCTATTATCTAGGAATAATGCTTGTGATACTAAAGGAAAGTAAGTTTCCACCTGAGGAAGTGGGATGGAAAAAGAGGTTAAGCTATATATTAGCTCCCTATACCTACATGGCACTCATATGAGGTGCGGTAATTCCCCTTGTCCTTGAGGGATGCATTCCAAGACCACCAGTGGATGCCTGAAATCTCGGATAGTACCAAACTCTTATAAATACTGTCCTTGTTACAATGCATACATACCTATGATGAACTTTAATATGTAAGTTAGAACTGGAAAAAGAGTAACAGTAATAATGAAATAGAACAATTTTAATAATACACTATCAGTCAGTCAGTCAGTTCAGTCTCTCAGTCGTGTCCAACTCTGCAACCTCATGAATCGCAGCATGCCAGGCCTCCCTGTCCATCACCAACTCCTGGAGTTCACTCAAACTCACATCCATCGAGTCGGTGATGCCATCCAGCCATCTCATCCTCTGTCATCCCCTTCTCCTTCTGCCCCCAAACCCTCCCAGCATCAGTCTTGTCCAATGAGTCAACTCTTCGCATGAGGTGGCCAAAGTACTGGAGTTTCAGCTTCAGCATCATTCCTTCCAAAGAACACCCAGGGCTGATCTCCTTTAGAATGGACTGGTTGCATCTCCTTGCAGTCCAAGGGGCTCTCAAGAGTCTTCTCCAACACCACAGTTCAAAAGCATCAATTCTTCAGCACTCAGCCTTCTTCACAGTCCAATTCTCACATCCATACATGACCACAGGAAAAAACATAGCCCTGACTAGACAGACCTTTGTTGGCAAAGTAATGTCTCTGCTTTTCAATATGTTATCTAGGTTGGTCATAACTTTCCTTCCAAGGAGTAAGCGTCTTTTAATTTCATGGTTGCAGTCACCACCTGCAGTGATTTTGGAGTCCAGAAAAATAAAGTCTGACACTGTTTCCACTGTTTCCCCATCTATTTCCCATGAAGTGATGGGACCAGATGCCATGATCTTCTGAATGTTGAGCTTTAAGCCAGCTTTTTCACTCTCCTCTTTCACTTTCATCAAGAGGCTTTTGAGTTCCTCTTCACTTTCTGCCATAAGGGTGGTGTTATCTGCATATCTGAGGTTATTGATATTTCTCCCAGCAATCTTGATTCCAGCACTGTAATGAAAGTTAAACGAAGGTAGTCTCTCTCTCTTTTTCAGAGTATCTTATTATATAAATTTAATGCCTTTGCCTTTCAAACTGTGGTGCTGGAGAAGACTTTTGAGAGTCCCTTGGACTGTAAGGAGGTCAACCAGTCAATCCTAAAGGAAATCAACTCTGAATATTCATTGGAATGACTGATACTCAAGCTGAAACTCCAATATTTTGGCCACCTGATGTGAAGAGTTAACTCTTTGGAAAAGACCCAGATGCTGGGTAAGCTAGAGGGCGAAAGGAGAAGGGAGCAACGGAGGATGAGATGGTTGGATGGCATCACTGACTCAATGGACATGAGTCTGAGTGAACTCTGGGAGACAGTGAAGGATAGAGAAGCCTGGTGTGCTGTAGTTCATGGGGTCACAAAGAGTTGGACACAATTTAGCAACTGAACAACAATAACAATACCGTTGCCATCTTAACTAAGCGTGTATGGGATATTCCCTGGTGGTCCAGTGGTTAGGACTCAGGACAACCACTGCCATGGCAGCCCAGGTTCAGTCCCCAATCTGGGAACTAAGATCTCAGAAGCTGCTTGGAGCTGCCAAAACACAAACAGAAGCACATATCATGCACTATGGCCATAACCTTTGTGCTTTGAGATGCAACAGTAAAACTAGCAGGAATTTCTTTTTCCTTCTTCAAATTCCACGGATAGAAGATTCATTCTTATGCTAGATCTTAGCAACTTCAGTGACTTCTTTTCTTTCCTTGTTAAGTCAAGAACTTTCACCTTTTCACTTAAAGGAAATATGTTATAGCTTATTTATTTTTGGCATATAATAATTGCCAGCATCACTCCTCTTGGGGTTTGCAGCCATTATTCAGTAAAATAAGAGTCACTTGAACACAAGCATAGCAATAACCTACAGACAGCTTGATAACTGAGAAAGATGCTGAGGGGTTAAAAGGCAGAATATGCTAGACAAAGAGATGATTCATGTCCTGGAGAGATGGAGCCAGACTGTGCAAGGTTTCATTACACTACTCAGAATGGTGCTCAATTTAAAGCTTATGAATTATCTCTAGAATTTTCCATTTGACATATATGACCGTGGTTGGCCACAGCTAACCGAAACCATGAAAAGAAAAAGTGCAGATGGGCTGGGAGGACTACTATATTTACTTATTAAAAGTGTTTAGAGTAGTTTGATATAGTAAAAGCCCATTCATATATTAAATGTTTCATTCAAGCATGTTTATATAATTTTTATATCCAAATATAAAAATCTACTTTAAGAATTTTGATGACTTAAGAAAACAATTACATTTAGACTTCTTGATGCTTGTGTTTTTATATCTGGTGAGTAACTAAGAGATTGAAAAAAAAACTATCTCAGAATGTTTTAATAGCTTTGATATTGTGTAAAATAAAGGCTTTGGTATTCATCTTGGTTTTCCTTACTATGAATTAAATAGGAGTATCCAGGTATCTCAAAAATAACACTTTCTTTTCTTCAAAACAAGTCCAGGAGGATTTCTTCAATTCATTGTCAGAATTGCTCTTTATATTGCAAGAAAACACTGGAGTTTTTTAAATTATTTATTTAAAGATCTTCACCTCACCCAATTATCAGCAACATACTAACCACGTCTCGAGTTTGGATGCACACGTACCTAGAAAATGGCTGTGGAGGGCCATACTCCCCTTTAGAGACTCAGGCTATTTGGAAGGAAAATTTCTAGGTTATTCCTACAGGATTTCTGGAATCAACTCTACTGGAAACTAGCCCCATAAATACTAAAACAGCTCTTCTTCATTTCCTTTACATCTGGACATAATTTGTATTCATCTCCTTCCACCCAGTTTCCAGTTACAGTCTAGTTAAATCCTAACGACATGACTATTAGGAGGAACCGCTGCACTGAGAGAGCACAACTCAGGCAGCACCAGCCACACAGTGGGAATAAGAAAACCAATTCTTATGATCAAAATACAAACCAACACATTGTACTGGAGAGAGGGAAGAGAGTCATTTGCTATACAATTTTACATTATTTTTAAAACTCACATTAGAATAATTAAATATGAAAAGGTATGGAAATAAGAGAGATTTTGATCGGGTATATGGTAGGGTTACAATAGCTATTTGTTGAATGAGTAAATGAAATGCAAAGCAGTACAGTCACTGAAGAGGCTTCCACAAAGAACGCAAAACAAGAAAGACGGTAAGGAAGGTGTCCACTCTCTCCACCCCACTAGCAAGTGAAACCCTGTTGACCAAGCCCCCTCCACACATTCTGTTATTTTTCTACATCCACTTCACAGCCGATTATATCAAGTTGTTTATACCCATCATCACTACTTCACCACCTTCCATTCATTTTATACCTTATTTTTTAGTCTGAGGCCGTCTTCCCCAAAGCCTCAGAGTGACACGAGATGACCACAGTGGAACCAAAATGGCGGCAGAGCAGCTGTGCTTATGTTGGGGAGGGGGGACAGTGGGAGAAGAGGGCCTGAGATACAGCAAATACACCCGGAGTTTCTCTCACTCTTCCCAAGGTGACTCAAAGGATAACCAGCTGAGGCCCATGGCAGAGGATGTGAGCTTCTCTAATTGGAGACGAAAGAGATGGGAATACTAGACCATCTCAACTGCCTCTTGAGAAACCTGTGTGCAGGTCAGAAAGCAACAGTAAGAACTGGACATGGAACGACAGACTGGTTCCAAATAGGAAAAGGAGGACGTCAAGGCTGTATATTGTCACCCTGCTTATTTAACTTATATGCAGAGTACATCATGAGAAACACTGGGCTGGAAGAAGCACAAGCTGGAGTCAAGCTTGCCGGGAAAAATATCAATAACCTCAGATATGCAGATGACATCACCCTTATGGCAGAAAGTGTAGAACTAAAGAGCCTCTTGATGAAAGTGAAAGAGGAGAGTGTAAAAGTTGGCTTAAAGTTCAACATTCAGAAAACTAAGATCATGGCATCTGGTCCCATCACTTCATGGGAAATAGATGGAGAAACAGTGGCTGACTTTATTTTTGGGGCTCCAAAATCACTGTAGATGGTAATTGCAGCCATGAAATTAAGATGCTTACTCCTTGAAAGGAAAGTATGACCAACCTAGACAGCATATTAAAAAGCAGAGATAGTACTTTGTCAACAAAGGTCCATCTAATCGAAGCTATGGTTTTTCCAGTAGTCATGTGTGGAGATGAGAGTTGGACTATAAAGAAAGCTAAGCACTTAAGAATTGGTGCTTTTGAACTATGGTATTGGAGAAGGCTTGAGAGTCCCTTGGACTGCAAGGAGATCCAACCAGTCCATCCTAAAGGAGATCAGTACTGGATGTTCATTGAAGGGACTGATGTTGAAGCTGAAACTCCAATACCTTGGCCACCTGATGAGAAGGGCTGACTCATTTGAAAAGACCCTGATGCTGGGAAAGATTGAGGGCAGGAGGAAAAGGGGACAAAAGAGGATGAGATGGCTGGATGGCATCACCGACTCAATGGACATGGGTTTGGGTAAACTCTGGGAGTTGGTGATGGACAGGGAGGCCTGGCGTGCTGCAGTTCATGGGGTCGCAAAGAGTTGGACACGACTGAGAGACTGAACTGAGCTGAACTGGAGGATTGACAGCACAATCTCAGACCCATGTGAATGGGAAAGCCAGTGGGAAGGGACCACTGTGCACCTTCAGTGTTGAGAACAAACGTCAGTTCAACAGGCATACTGTACCTAGATCCAGAGGGGGCAGAGGAAGAGATGCACATGACCGGCAACTGAGACCCCTCACTGGAAGCCAGAAAGGGCCAGAGGGCAGCAGGTTCCTGCCCTAATGCTGTGAAGTTCAATCAGGATGCAGTATTGGTGAGCAAGGGTATTCCTGTCCCCAGATTCAGCAGGAAGAAAAGGAAAAGGAGATACTCTGAAAGCTTGAGTATTTACTCAAAAGACACTGACATAACCTGGATGAAACTGAGGAAACCAGAAGGACTATTGTCTTTAAAGAGCCAGATGATCAATCCTGCCACACAAGACAGGTCGCAGGAACAGATCAAGTTCACTTGCAGAGAAATAAAATTAGATGCCTGCATATCTGAGTTGTAACTGTGAATTTTAAACTTATTACATTTGAAAATGGAGAGACTAGAACCCAGAGAAATTCTATAATTAGCATCTTTCCCTGCCAGATGGATCTCCACAGAAGCTGAGCAATTTAAGCTCATGTGGCGGACGATTTCCCCTCCACAAATGACAAACAGATGTGACACAAATTTCCTCATTCTGAAGAAGGGAAATTGAGATGCAAAAAATTTTAATGATTAACCCAACTAAATTCTGTGATTCTAAATACCCAATTTATTAGTCACAGAAATAAGATCGAGACTTTTTTTCCGCCAGCATCAGTCTAGGTGGGATAAGAAACAGAGGGTGAAGGCCGAGTGAGCACTTGTCCCATGAAAGTGAAGGTTAGGGAAAGAAGACAGCAAGGCCTTCAGTGAGAGATCAACTGAAATTAAAGTGTTTTTTTTGTTTGTTTGTTTTGTTTTGTTTTAAAGATTTAATTATGTTTTATTTGGTGGAAATTTTTAGGACTTAGGCCTGGGAGGCAGCATCTCAAGTAACCTTGAGAGAAGTGAAAGTGAGAAGTGTTAGTTGCTCAGTCATGTCCAGCTCTTTGTGATCCCATGGACTGTAGCCTGCCAGGATCCTCTGTCCATGGGATTCTCCAGGCAATACTGGAGTGCGTAGCCACTTCACTCCCTTCTCCAGGGGATCTTCCCAACCCAGGGATCGAACCCAGGTCTCCCACATTGCAGGCAAATTCTTGACCATCTGAAGCACCAGAGAAACCCTGAGAGAACTGCTCCTGAAATTACTGTTTTGAACCTGAGTTTTATGTTGCTTTAATTAAATTAGGAGCTCTCTTGTGCTCTCCCTCTCTGATAATTCTTCTAATCATTCACGAGATGTTTATTGAGGGCTTGCTGCTGCTGCTGCTGCTGCTAAGTCGCTTCAGTCGTGTCCAACTCTGCGACCCCATAGACGACAGCCCACCAGGCTCCTTCATCCATGGGATTTTCCAGGCAAGAGTACTGGAGTGGGGTGCCATTGCCTTCTCCTTAATGAGGGCTTATTTCTGATCAATTCAGTTTATTCCAATTAAGTGTTGACAGGAATTAGTCATGTGTCTGCCACTGTGCTAACTTCTCGGGACAGAGGAATGAAATGGACTAAAACACTTCCTGCCCCCTGGCCTAAAGCAGTGGGGAGGAGGCTTTAAGAGGTTACTGTGATTGTGATAAGAGTTAAAAAATATAAAGTATAAGGTACCATGTGGAGCATGAAATCGAATCTAATCTGGACCAGAGCCTTACTCTAGTAATGGTCTTCATAGGCTTTTATTTACAAAAAATAGATACAAATGCATCTTTCTTTGAGGTTAAAATTAGAATGCTTTTTTTTTTTAATGATAACATTTTAAAAATCAGATAGCATAGAAAACCAAAGTAATTTATAAAACTTACAGATTATTGGGATTTGAACATTCACTGAGCACAACCCTTGTGCAACATTTGAGTTCTCTCATTCACATTGTTCCCTGAAGCATCATAATTTATATACATAATATTATATATCTATATATATGCACACACCATATTTTATATCTCACTAATCACTCTTTGAAAGAGAGTGAATCCAAAACCACTTTGTCATGTAAACAGCCTAAATTGATTTTGTACATAGTATATTATAGCAGGCATGGTATTACTATGTGTTCATGTGTAATGAGTTTTTAGACCTAAAAGCTAAACATTGTTTGTGCCAATATTGAGAATGAATTGATTGAAAAAAATGTTTACATTATTTTTAAAGCCCTAAAATCTACGTAGTCTGGAACTCTTTCCGTTGTCCAGTTGCTAACTCATGTCCGACTCTTTGGGACCCCATGGACTGCAGCACATTAGGCCCCTCTGTCCTCCACTATCTCCCGGAATTTGCTCAAATTTCTGTGCACTGAGTCAGAGATGCTATCTGACCATCTCATCCTCTGTCATCCTCTTCTCCCTTTCCCTTCAATCTTTCACATCAGGGTCTTTCCCACTGAGTCAGCTCTTTACATCAAATGGCCAAAATATTGGAGCTTTAACTTCAGTATCAGTCCTTCCAATGAAAATTCAGAATTGATTTCCTTTAGGATTGACTGCTTTGATCTCCTTACAAGGGATTCTCGAGGGTCTTCTCCAGCACCATAATTCGAAAGTAAACGTTCTTTGGCACTCAGCCTTCTTTATGGTTTATAAACTCTCACATTTGTACGTGACTACTGAAAAAATCACAGCTTTGACTAGTCGGACCTTTGTTGGAAAGATGATGTCTCCACTTTTTAATACATTGTCTTGATTTGTCATAGCTTTTCTTCCAAGAAGGAAGCATCTTTTAATTTCATGGCTGCAGTTACCATCTGCAGTGATTTTGGAGCCCAAGAAAATAAAGTCTGTCACTGTTTCCATTGTTTCCCTATTTGCCCTGAAGTGATGAAACTGGATGCCATGATCTTAGTTTTTTGAATGTTGAGCTTTAAGCCAGCTTTTTCACTCTCCTCTTTCACTTTCATCAAGAAGCTCTTCAGTTCCTCTCTGCTTTCTGCCATAAGGGTGGTGTCATCTGCATATCTGAGGTTATTGATATTTCTCCCAGCAATCTTGATTCCAGCTTGTGCTTCTTCCAGCCAAGCGTTTCTCATGATGTACTCTGCATATAAGTTAAATAAGCAGGGTGACAATATACAGCCTTGACATACTCCTTTCCCAATTTTGAACCAGTCAGTTGTTCCATGTCTGATTCTAACTGTTGCTTCTTGACCTGCATACAGCTTTCTCAGGAGACAGGAAAGGTGGTATGGTGTTCCCATTCCTAAGAATTTTCCAAAATTAGTTGTGACAGAATTTGGCAACATGATGGCAACTTCAGTTACTGGGAACTACAAAAATTATCTGGAGATACAAATAATTAAAAGTATATTTAACACTATAAAGTTCAAATAGTTTTACAGTAAATTAGAGTATATGTGATATTACTGACATCATAAGATTATTCTCTCACTTGCATTCTGATATGCTCTCATGAGAAAGATAACGAGATGACATTATGACCAGCACATTGGTAAGAGTGGGTAGGAGTGGGCCTGTGGGAGTGTCAGACATGGGAATAGCAAGTGTATCCTACAGGTTACATGTCAAGGACATCTGCTCTAACCGCTAAATGGTCCTCCCTGTCAGGGCCGCTATCCTCTGACCTTGGGTATTTCCAAGAACAGAAAATATCTCTACCATGAGTCTGTTGAAGAAGCAATAGAACAAAATAAAGAGAAATCAGGAAAGCAGCAGCGGGAAAACAGAAGTGGATTTCATTGAATGAATGTGATAGCTTAAGGATAGGAGGGAAAGAGGGATAACAAAAGCAAAACCGTCATTCACACACGTCCCGAATTTTCTGAACCCTTATTCACATTTGAAAATACATGGATCCCAAGAAAAATGTTTCCATCCCCCCTTTTATTGCTTAAGCCATGATAGGTGTTTTAATCCCACCAACAGAAGCATCTGTGGGTTAAAGCATGACTTTAACTCAGAACTAAATTACAGGAAGAGATGGGACAAGAGGTTGCCATGGATGTGGATCATAGCCATGTCGGTGTTGTTCTGAAGTCCCCAGCTCAGAGGAAGCTCTAATTCAGCATCTTATGGATGATGGAAGGCATGGCACATTTTTGGAGCTGGCAGGTGGAGTGGCACCTTCATAATTGGAGGCGCTGGTCTTCGCAGGGCTAGCAGATGGTGCTGTCAGCTTCAGAAACTCAATCTGTATCAATCAGTCTCCCCACAGGAAAGAGTCAACATACTCAGAAAAGTTTGGCTGAAGAGAATTTAATGAAATGACTGATACAGAGTTTCGGGAGAATTTAAAGGAACCAAACAAAAAGGTTAAGCAGCCAGACAGTAAGCGCCATTAAGTGTGAGGGAACAATAAAGGAAAGAGTAAGGTATAGCCAGGGAGAAGGGGCCCCCTGACAGAAGATACAACCTTAAAGAAATTCAGCGACTGCCAGACCACCACATGGCAGAAAAGAATAAGGAGGAATAAATGCCTAACTTCCCTCTGAACTCTGAACTCTGCTCTTCTGCTTCATGCTCCTATTGGCTGAACCTGACTGGAAGCCAAGGTGCAAAAAGCCCAGCTAATGCTGTTCGTGGAGGTCCATGTTCTGGGGTACTACAGGGCAAAGAATGGAGCAGGGAGAAGCCAGGAAGCAGGAAGTAACTCTGATGTAGCCCATAGTCTACTTATTCATCTTGAGCTTTTTATCTTCCTTAATAAATCTACTTAAATTACAATCAGGGATTCTGTTGTCTATGACTTAAAAACCGGATCTGCATGTTGTTTGCACTAGAAAATGAAGACCCTTAGGAAAATTAGATGGGTTGTCTTATTTACTTGGGTTTGAAGGTGATTAACATGAGGGAGGCCTGGCATGCTTCTGTCCGTAGGGTCGCAAAGAGTCAGAGATGACTGAGCAACTGAACTGAACAGAACATGAGGAAAGCTTTAATGTAGGAGCAGCTCAGTCAGTAAAGAATCTGCCTGCAATGCAGGAGAAAGTGAAAGTCACTCAGTTGTGTCTGACTCTACTACCCCAGAGACTCTACAGTCCATGGAATTCTCCAGGCCAGAATACCCAGTCCAGGGATCAAACCCAGGTCACCCACATTGCAGGGTGATTCTTTACCAGCTGAGCCACAAGGGAAGCCCAAGAATACTGGAGTGGGTAGCCTATCCTTTCTCCAGTGGGTCTTCTCCACCCAGGAATCGAACCAGGGTCTCCTGCGTTGTAGGCGGATTCTTTACCAACTGAGCTACCAGGGAAGCCTGCGGTGCAGGAGACCAGAGTTCAATCCCTGGCTGGGGAAGATGCTCTGGAGAAGGAAATGGCAACCCACTCCAGTATTCTTTACAGGAGAATCCTACGGACAGAAGAGCCTGGCAGGCTACAGTCCATGGGGTCACAAGAGTCAGACATGACTTTGTGACTAAACCACCACGAGGATGAGAAAAGACCCTAATGCTGGTAAAGATTGAAGGGAAAAGGAGAGGAGGGCGGCAGAGGATGAGATGGTTGGATGGCATCATCGACTCAATGGACATGAACTTGGGCAAACTCCAGGAGATAGGGACAGGGAGGTCTGGTGTGCTACAGTCCATGGAGTCACAAAGAGCTGAACGTGACTTAACAACTGAATAACAACAAGATGATGTTACCATTAGAGGATGGTACACCACTACTCCTTGTAATGAGATGCAGGCAAATATTACCTACAGTAGCCTTGTCAACCCCATCAACTTACCCCTGTACAATGCTTCCCAGCTAGAAGGGCAGCTTGCTCCAGTGGACCTCACTGGTATTTGCAGTAACGCCCATATGGATTTGCCAGTATTGTGCAATCTGTCATACATGCTTTGCTTCTCTAAACACTGAATTCCTCCTCTCTGCAGTTAAGATTTCACAGCCTTCTTGATAGAGTTGTTGTTCAAAAATACTAGTACTTGCAACAGCAACTAGCACTTAGATACTCAATAAATGTTAGTTCTCTCTAGACTGGATGAATGGCCTTGAAGACATCTCAGCAAATGACCTGAGCGAGCCTGCATTGACTTTTTCTACTATGCATAAAGGCCTGGACATCATGAATATTTTTTCCTTGTGAATTATCACATCTGAGTTTAAATCTGTGATGCATTAGTTAGAATAACTCATCTCACTTTAGAATTCATCTGCAGTTTGAAGTTCAGGGTCAGGATATTGCATTATTATCCACACATAGCTCTGCTCTTGAATTTAATGCCAAAAAAGAGTGAAAATATAGACTCCCCCCAAAAAAACGATGCTGTAAGGGAAAATTTTTTGAAAAGGGCTTAATAATAGACTCCCAGTTTCCTTCTTTGTTTTACTTTCCTGTTACTTAACTACAGCTATAGATGCAAGAATTACAGGCAGGCAGACTCCCCAAAATCACATTTAAATTACTTCAGATTTTTTGCTTTCTTCTTTTTATTCTTGACTCCCTCTCCTTGCTTTTTTCAGAGTTGCTGCCTTTCTTTCCTGCTGCAGAACCCCTTGCTTCAGAGGAAACTCACTTCCCATGGTTACAAACGGCTCCACAGAAGCAATGACTCTCTCCTTCTTCTGCATTCTCCTACTTCTTCAGCCCACAAGGAGACCTTCACCATGTCATGGAAAGTGATCTTTTCCAGGGGCGTTTAGCCTGATTTCATCTTGAAGTCCTAACTGCATTCTGGCAGTTGCATTTCTAATTTTCATCTTCCTTCTTTCAAGCTGAAGATTTTTTGCATTATTACAGAGATAAGGCAGTTGAAGCAAGAAGGACAGAACTCAGGTGAGACACTGAGATCTCTGGTTCAGTTCTGGTTTCTTGCTTCATGTATTTCTTTAGGACAAATGCATGGACACAGAATCCTTTCTTCTTAAAGTCTCTTAAACAGTTCTCCTATTAATCACCAATTGGTTTCTTAAAATAATTTGGCATAGCTAAAAGGAGAGGAGTAAGGAAGTTCTGACATATGGTGAAGTTCTCCAACAGCAATTGTGAGATTACAATTTAACAGCCACAAATCTGTATGCACATCTATTAAAAGTGTCTAGAGACTTCACGGGGGAGTGAAAGTGAAAGTCTTAGTCATTCAGGCGTGTCTGACTTTTTTCAATGCTATGGACTGTAACCAGCCAGGCTTCTCCGTCCATGGAATTCTCCAGGCAAGAATACTAGAGTGTGTAACCATTCCCTTCTCCAGGGATCTTCCCAACCCAAGGATTGAACCTAGGTCTCCTGCACTGCAGGCAGATTCTTTACCATCTGAGCCACCAAGGGAAAGTCCCAAACAATGCTAATGGCAGCCACACCCAAATGGCCGGTCCAGGAACCTGAAGAATCTGAGTATACAGGCTTGTGAAGGATAATTAAAATAATTTATGATTTTGTGCCTGCAAAAATATAGACTAAGCTTTTTTTCTAATAGCAATTTAAACTCATATCCCTACCTTTTCCAAGAAAATTGGAGATATCAAGGGAATATTTCATGTAAGGATGGGCACGATAAAGGACAGAAACAGTAAAGATCTAACAGAAGCAGAAAAGATTAAGAAGAGGTGCCAAGAATACACAGAAGGAACTATACAGAAAAGGTCTTAATGACCCGGATAACCATGATTGTGTGGTCGCTCACCTAGAGTCAGACATCCTGGAGTATTAAGTAAAGTGAGCCTTAGGAAGCATTACTATGAACAAAGATAGTGGAGGTGATGGAATACCAGCTGAACTATTTCAAATCCTAAAAGATGGTGTTGTTAAAGTGCTGCACTCAATATCTCAGAAAATTTGGAAAACTCAGCAGTGGCCGCAGGATTGGAAAAGGTCAGTTTTCATTCAAATGCCAAAGAAGGCAATGCCAAAGAATGTTCCAACTACCATACAGTTAGTCATTTCACATTCTAGCAAAGTTATACTCAAAATCCTTCAAGCTAGGTTTCAGCAGTACAAGAATAAAGAATGTACAAGCTGGGTTTTGAAAAAGCAGAAGAACTAGAGATCAAATGCCCAACATTTGTTGGATCATGGAGAAAGCAAAGGAAATACAAAAACACATCTACTTCTGCTTCATTGACTATGCTAAAGCCTTTGACTGCGTAGATCACATTAGATCACATAGATCACATATGGAAAATTCTCAAAGAGATGGGAATAACAGACCACCTTACCTGTTTCCTGAGAAACCTGTATGTGAGACAGGAAGCAACAGTTAGAACCAGATGTGGGACAACTGACTGACTCAACACTGGGACAGGAGTACGACAAGGCTATATATTATCACCCTGCTTGTTCAACTTGCTATGCAAGGTACATCATGGGAAATCCCCTGCTGGATGAATCACAAGCTGGAACCAAGATTGCCAGGAGAAATATCAATAACCTCAGATGTGCAGATGATACCACTCTAATGGCAGGAATGTGAAGAAGAATTAAAGATCCTCTTGAGGGCAAAAGAGGAGAGTGAAAAAGCTGGCTTGAAACTCAATATTCAAAAAACTAAGATCATGGCACCTGGTCTCATCACTTCATGGCAAATGGAGAAAAAGTGGAAACAGTGACAAATTTTATTTTCCTGGGCTCCAAAATCACTGTGAACAGTGACTGTAGCCATGAAACTATAAGACGCTTGCTTCTTGGAAGAAAAGCTATGACCAACCAAGAAAGTGTATCAAAAAGCAGAGACATCACTTTGCTGACAATGGTCTATATAGTGAAAGCTATGGTTTTTTCAGTAGTCACGTACAGACGTGAGATCTGTATCATAAAGGCTGAGCACCAAAGAAAGGATGATTTTGAATTGTGGTTCTGGAGAAGACACTTGAGAGTCCCTTGGACTGCAAGGAGGTCAAACCAGTCAATCCTAAAGGAAATCAACCCTGAATACTCATTGGAAGGGCTGATGCTGAAACTGAAGCTCCAATATTTTGGCCACCTAATGCAAGAGCTGACTCTTTGCATTAGGTGGACCCTGATGTTGGAGAAGATTGAAGGCAGGAGGAGGTGAAGGAGAAGGCATCTCTGACTAACAAACATGAATTTGAGCAAACTCCAGGAGATAGTGGAGGACAGAAGAGCCTGACATGCTGCAGTCCATGGGGTACCAAAGAGTCAGACACCACTTAGCAACTGAACAACAACAAAACTCTTCCACTAAGCTGACCTAGGAAGAAAGCCACGTCAGAAAGTCAATCCCAGGACTTTCAAAAAACTGGGTGGGTTTCTTTTTTTTCATTTTCTGTCTAGAATATTTAAGGACATTTAATCAAGCTACAGAATGTAAAAGAAATTAATTCTGCAATCTATTGTGACTGCTAAAAAGAAAGACACAGAAGGAAATTTCAACTATAATGAAAGATTCAATTATTTCAATTACATCTCTTTTCAAAATGAACATTCTTTTCCATCAGACATCTGCACATTAGTGCTAATTTGCTCCCCAAAATAGCATCAATTATAATACTTTAACCAAAAAAAGATAAAATACATTCACAAATTATTTAATAGTATTTATAAAATGTAAGAATTATAAACATATCTGATTGGTAAAGTTTTGTCTTTATAGTTAATTCAATTATTATCAAGGACAGCATGTAATTACACATATATATTCTCTACTTACAGTGTGTGTCTCTGTGTGTAAATGTGTATTATTCACATATGTAAATAAATTGCCCTCTCCTCACAGTCTCCTGCATTGCAGGTAGATTTTTTACCAACTGAGCTATCAGGGAAGCCCCTTCACTTCACTTCACAGTCATAAATACCCAAAGAAAACTTTTTATTTATTAACATGTCTTTGCCTTCCGAATTTCCATGAATATCTACAAGCATTGAAGATCCAAAAAAGGAATTAACTGACATTTTCTTTTATGGGGATCCATCTAGTTTGTACCTTAGCAATTGTAAATTCCAGCAAAGAGAACAGTAATTCTTCTATGGACCTTACATTTGGAGATAAAGATCAGATGTGCTTCTCCAATCAGGACATGTCATTACACAGTAAGCCTGTCTTATTATCCCCAGGCAGCGTCGGGACAACCAGTTTTCAATGACAGACAGGAATGGACTCATGAAAGCAGTCTTCAGGAAATCTTAACGAGGATGAGTAGATGAGAACTTGGCACTGATATGCAGAAGCTGGCTCCTACTGGAGTGCCAACTGGTAAATACTTGGGACTTAGGAATTAATACTTAATTTGCTAGAACAATAGTATTTTTAATTAAAATGAAAATGAGTCATAATATTTTACTTCCACCATACAAAGATTCATTAAACTTATCAAAGCAGTAATCATTATTATTACTGTTGAGTACCTGTTATACATTATAAGGTACTTTTTTTAACACATTGATATTCCACTTTATGAGTCAGAAATTATTATTAGCATTTTACAGCAGCAGAACTGAGAGGCCTAAGGAGTTTAACTTACCTAGTTTCACAACAGGTAAGAGTCCAAGCTTGGATTAGAACCTTCTCTTTGACTCCAAATTCCCTCCATTTAACCACTAACATTTTATTGCTTCTTGTGCATACATAGTTCCCATGCACAGACCAACACAATTGTTTCTTTTTACCTGCTTAAAACCATCAGAACTGTGCTCTGAGCTAATCATAATGATTATTGACATGCTCATGACTAATGTGTAGTCCCAGGCTGTTTAAATTGACTGCCTTTGAGAGTTTATGCTAAACTGGGTTGTTAGTTTTAATTCATCCACCAACTAAATATTTGTATCAAAATTGCCACAATAGTCAAACCCCTTCATTACATAGTGAATCTATGGTCCAAAATCTTTCCTGCTTCTCACATCGCCTCAACATTCTGCAATGAAATTTCAGTTTAGTACTGATGACTGCACATACTTAAAAAAAATTTTTTAAGTTAATTTTTAGGTTAAGTGTTATCTTTGATCCAAAATAATATAGCAAGTCACAAAGTCCACACTTTCCTATTGGTTTCAATATCTAAAAATTGGATCCTATGATTGAATGTGGAAAATGAAACTGATCCTACAATCCGTACATCCATTTGGCCCCATCTTTATCAGTAAGAGGAACATTTAGAATGAAATCGAAATGTTCTTAGAAATAAGGCCAAGACACAGCTGATAGAACTCCACAGCAGCAATTGACAGGAAAATATCATTTACTTTCAGAAACCGGCAAATTGAATGGTGTCTGGTATGTTGAAAATGTCTTATAAATGTTAGAGAAGGCAAGGTTTAAACCTTGGGGAAGTCACTGAAAGTTCAACCTTATGATAATCACAGTGTGAGGAGAGAGATGCCCCCAGGATTTCAGGGACGTTATTAAATCTGTGGGCAGACTTCTATTGGTTCACAAACTATTCATTAGCACTTCACCTAATCCTGAGTTCTCTTGAAATTGAGAGACCCTTATCTTGTCCATTTATTTTCAAGTAATTCCAATAGGAGAATGTTATTAGATGAGTTTTAAAGATGAATAAGGGAGTTTTGAGGGCAATCAGCAACTGCTTTTTAGCTCAGAGTCATTCCTTATACCTTCAAGAATAATGTAATTTAGCTCAACTTCATTTTCAGTAGTGAATAATTAGTTATCTCACATATACAAGAAAAAAATTGCATTAAAAACTCAATTACTTTGCTCAACTGAGATTACTCTCTAGATGAAATGGCTCATTACCATAAAAACGTGTACTCCAAACAGAGGTTTCTTTGATATTATGAGAAAATACATTTATTTCATTAATAAAAAAGTGAATTTGAAACCTTATGATGTCTACTTTGATTACTCCACATTTCTCCTGATCCCAATATGTTTCCAGGGTTCACTGATTTCCCACAAGAAATTATACATGTAATTTGCTGAGGAACAGTGCTATTTTTTTTTTTACATTAAAACAAGTTAATAGCTTATACTAGATTGTTCTTAAAGTCCTTTCCAGGGCTACATTTCAATGACCTCATGTTTATATTCCATGTATTTTCATAATTATACTGAATAAGCACACAAAAGAAGCTCTGTGCATCAAGTATATATATTTATGCTATTTTTTCTCTAAAATTTCCCTGATCTCATGTGATAACAATATTCTACTTTGTCCTTTTTCCAACCAGTTTGACAATGAGTTTTATGTTAATATCACCTGTTCCTAAATAATTATTCTCATAAACAATGGTCTTATCTTCCTGCTCAGCAAATGCACTGCTGAATCTGTGAAATTGCAACTGTTACCATGACAACAGAAGTGGCCAACAAGGAGAAGAGGCAAAGCTTTTGTATAGCATCAAGTAGAAACAGCGTGTAATTTCTTAAAGTTGTTATTCAAATTAGATTTTGTGATCTGTTTCAAAAAAAAAAGAGAAGGAAACGTGTAACTTTCTCACTTTTATTCTCTCCTATAGGTTAATAGCTCTAGGACAATCTCTCTGCACAAGATAAAATAATTCCAATCAAATTCAATTTTTGTAAGCTTAACTGGCCTAAATGGCATGGACTAACAGTATGCATAAAATAGAATTGATGCAACACTGATGCTAGTGTTTAATAAAAACAGACCAACCCAAATTATCCTCTGGTAACCCGATCCTAGTTTCACCCAGATTGTTAAAACTTCTGGGATGATAAGAAGAAAGGATTTGATACAGATGTATTTTTCTGTCAGCACATACTGCCCTCCAAGTCAGAGCACAATGTGGCTTCAGGAATAACTGAAAAGGTGGATGGGGAGGGCTAGCCAGGCACACAGACAAGGGCCCTTCACTGTGCAGCTAAAGCAGCTTTTCTGCAATTGGTTTTTCCTCACTCTGCCTCTTAGATCCCCAAGGATTTCAGAGTCTCTAATACATCCCACTCCAGTACTCTTGCCTGGAAAATCCCATGGACGGAGGAGCCTGGAAGGCTGCAGTCCACGGGGTCGCTAGGAGTCAGACACGAATGAGCGACTTCACTTTCACTTTTCACTTTCGTGCATTGGAGAAGGAAATGGCAACCCACTCCAGTGTTCTTGCCTGGAGAATCTCAGGGACAGGGGAGCCTGGTGGGCTGCCGTCTCTGGGGTTGCACAGAGTCGGACACGACTGAAGCGACTTAGCAGCAGCAGCAGCAGCAATAAGAAAACAGATAAGCGCCAAGGCCAGAGCCTGTAGAAAAATGACAACAGGCATTCTGAAGCAATTTGGGCTGACACAAATGAATAAATCTAAAACACAAACGGAAGCCAGGTATCACTGAATCCTGGCATCCCGCCAGGATGAATTGTGAGAAGCGTTGGAAGCGCTGGACACCCTTGAAGTCGGCGTGTTAAAGAGGAAACTGCACAGCGCTTGTCAAGCAGAGTAACGTAGTTTGGGAAGAGAAAGGAGGTGGAGGAAGCTGACAGATCACACAACTCTGGGCCTTCCCAAAATACAAGTAATTTTGCCCACACACGAACAATCTCAAATTGTTTGCCAGTTAATCACAGGCAAACACTGATTTTCCTCGCCCTAGGGATTGTACGAGCAAGGCAGTTAGAGTCCCCCAGGGCACTGGGGGTAACTCTTGCAGAGCTGCTGGTCCACAGTGGCTATCTGGTTTTTATTTCTCTGTGGACAGCATGTGGATTTTTTTTGATCTAAGATTTACAAATGGATTGCACCCAAGGTCCCATCCTGGGCCCAGACAAACCAGAGAGAAACGTGCAACCTGGAACAATACGGAGGAGTCTCAGGGGAGTGGAGATATCTCAGCAGCAAGAGACTCCTCCCTCCACCCACCCCACCCCCAACCCCCAACAACCCACCCCTCCCCACCCTCCATGACCTCCATCCCCCTCTCCCCCCGCCCTCTCCAGACACAAAGCTCCTTGGTCATGGAAAAGCAGGTAAATTCTGAGCACAGCCTGGAGTTTGCCACTCTAACTGGTCTCCGGATGCCCAGAAACTGCTGTCTGCTCAATTAAGCTCCTGCTGGTCACTAGACTGGGCTCTGAGGATACAGAGGTGAGCAAGATAAAACTGTCAGTGAACAATTAAAACTTAACCTCTAGCACAGAAACCAAGCTCTTGCAGAGCAAGCTGCTCCAGGTGGGCTCAGTGTATAACGGGCTGTGAGACTCTGTAAGAGCACTGAAACAGGGAGATGTAACCCGGGGAAGTCAAAGGAAGCTTCTCTGGGGAAAAGACAAATTGGGATGTAACCAGGCAGGAGCCAGAGGCTAGGGATGGAAAGATTAAACTGTGCCAAGGCCCTAAGGACCCATGTGATGGACTCAACTCCAGCAAGTCCAAAGAGGGGGTCCATAGGTATCAGAAGGTGTGGCAATTCTATCCTGTGTTTAAGGAAATGGGCCAGGGGAATTCCCTGGTTGTCCAGGGGCTTCCATGGTGACTCAGATGGTAAAGAATCTGCCTGCAGCTCAGGAGACATGGATTCAATACTCTGGGTGGGGAAGATCCCCTGGAGAAGGGAATGGCAACCCACTTCAGTATTCTTGCCTCGAGAACCCCATGGACAGAGGAGCCTGGTGACTACAGTCCATGGGGTTATAAGGAGTCACAGAGACCAGTGTCTGCCCATATGAGGCACACAGATTATTGTTGATTCCAGCAATGGAGCCTCCAGATTCCTGTTTTCTGGATTCCCTTCCAAAAGCTCCACCTTCTCACTTCCTTATACAGAATAATTTGCATTTGACCTCCTACTCTTTTCCAGAGCTGTCCTTACACACCTCCAAAGATTCATTAATATGCTCCGACAGAGGTTCTCACGCCTTACCCATTACATAGGGAGGAACTATCAGAGACTGGATTTCATCTTCTCTACCCTCCAGTCTCTGCACATAGTTCATGTGGGATTAAAATAGCTTGCTTTCTATCCAGCTACTCACAGGAACGGGAAAAAATGTGTGGAAATTTTATTTCCTAAATTCACTTAGTTGAAATAATATTAATGAAAATATCTAAACTGAAAATGAAGTAAAAGTGAAAGTTCATTTTTTTAAAATTCATTTTTGCTTTAAATTAAGTTTTTAAAATGAAGTCTACTTCCTGGGCTTCCTTGGTGACTTAGATGGTAAAGAATCTGCACAAAATGAGGGAGACCTGGGTTAGATCCCCGTGTCAGGAAGATCCCCTGGAGAAGGGAATGGCAACTCATTCCAGTATTCTTGCCTGGAGAATTCCATGGACAGAGGAGCCTGCCAGGCTTAAGTTCATGGGGTCACAAAGAGTTGGACACAACTGAGTGACTAACACTCTCACTTTCATACTGCCTATTTTATAAAATAGCATAGCATAGTGATTAGACTTTGCCAAGGAGACTCCCTTTTTTGTTCTTATTTCTTTCATGTTTTCTTTTCCTTTTTCCTCTGAATATGCATGCTCATTACAGAAACCTATATATAATATGTGTGTGTGTTATATACACACATATATGCACAAAAATGAAATCAATCATTATTTTTTTCCTAAAATTTATTTTTTATGCATTTTCTATCCATAGTTAAAATGATACTATATACACAAAACTGTCCTGGTGCCTCAAAGCTCTTGAACTATAGGGGTTTTTGTTAGCCTAAAATATACTGACACTACATTAAATCAATTGCCAAGACTATGATACAAACAATGTGTGCTGTGGAATGAAGAGAACAAAGAAATCACTGGGATAGTTTTTCAGAAGACCTGTGACTTGGACATGAAGAAACAGAGAAGGAAATTTGGAAAGAGAAGTTACTCTGAAAGTGGGGAGGGCAGGCATCAGGGCAAAGCAAGGGATTCATGCTGAAGAGAGAGCAGGATCATGAGGGAAGAATGTTAGAGACAGAGTTTGGGTTGCTTAAGAAGTGGTAGGACAGGCATGCTGACGAGCAGCCAGGTCTAGATATATCAGCAATTTCAATTAGGAGGTAGAAAGAGATAAACTTGGAGAAGATTTGATTTGATCCTCATACAATGCTGTTGAATTACAGTTTTTGCCATGTTTTAAGACATGATGCTTTCTGAACTTATTTTAGAAAAGATTAGCATAATCAGACTAAGTATCTTTCAGGTAATGAGATGGTTCGTCTATTTTTGCAAATATAACTCTTGACTGCCAAAAAGCACGCTGCAATCCTATAACTAGTAATTAGATATACTCCAATAACTTTTAGATACATCATGTAAAACCATGACTAGCATATGTAAAGTTCTTCTGTACCATATTTTAACTTTAGGGGAGAGAGCTTATTAGTAGTTGCTATAATTATTCTCACTCTTCTTAAAATTTTATCCAAAAGTGTTTGTTTTCTGATTATAATCTAGCAAAAAGCAAGTGCTCAGATCAGATCAGATCAGTCGCTCAGTCGTGTCCGACTGTTTACGACCCTATGAATCGCAGCACACCAGGCCTCCCTGTCCATCACCAACTCCCGGAATTCACTCAGACTCACGTCCATCGAGTCAGTGATGCCATCCAGCCATTTCATCCTCTGTCGTTGCCTTCTTCTCCTGCCCCTAATCCCTCCCAGCATCACAGTCTTTTCAAATGAGTCAACTCTTCGCATGAGGTGGCCAAACTACTGGAGTTTCAGCTTTAGCATCATTCCTTCCAAAGAAATCCCAGGGCTGATCTCCTTCAGAATGGACTGGTTGGATCTCCTTGCAGTCTAAGGGACTCTCAAGAGTCTTCTCCAACACCACAGTTCAAAAGCATCAATTCTAGGAAAGATTAAATTTACTTTTGTTTTGTATTTGCACTAGAAGACTTCAACCCCATGATTTTTTTTTTAATTTATACAAAGACTCTGTTTCAGAAATAAAGAGAAGAATAGAAAGAGTGGAAGAAGGTGCTGCCTTCTAGAGAGAGAGTGTGTGTGTGTTAATTTTCAGTGTTCAAGGGCCTCTCATTTCATCAGTAACCTATTTATTCTTCTGTCAAAGATATAAGGTTAAAAGAAAAAATTTGCACTTAAATTTTTCATATAATATTATTAGACTTCCTCTAGTATTTTTACATTATCTCAGGAAGGACTTACTATATTCTTATTCCACTTATTATTAACCAGCCCTTCAGTGTCAGACAGTATTGTGCTACAAATTATGTGTTAGGATAAACTCAAGGGAGTTGGCACATAAGCAAAAGCACATTACAAATTATCATTCATTCCTGTTTCAAACTGTAAATGCAATACAGATCTTAACCAACAATATCTTTTTTCCATGCATGTAATTTTTTTCCCCAATAGTGAAACTTAGTTTATTCAAAATCACAAATGATGCTAAAAGAAGCCCCCATTGCCCTTTGGGATCTGCCATTCTGAACAGCAACTCCAAATGGCTTTTCCTCTGTTGTTCAGATGCTGATATTTCAGTACAAGTGTGTGAACCATAGTCAGTAGCAGCTGAAATAGCATCACACCTGCAACAAAATAATTGTTCCTTTTGGTTATCTAACTGGCTACCGCCCCCCTTTGTTTCATTGATAATGATGATCCTGCATTGTATTTTTTAATTAATTTTTATTTGAGCATAGTTGCTTTATAGTGTTGTGTTAGTTTTTGCTGTACAGAAAAGTGAATCAGATATACATATACATATATGTATCTTTTTTGGATTTCCATCCCATTTAGGTCATAACAGAGCATTGAGCAGAGTTCCCTGTGTTATACAGTAGGTTCTCATTAGCTGATCTATTTTATATATAGTAATCGTTATATGTCAATCCCAATCTCCCAATCCATCCCATCAACCCCCTTCCCTGGTTGCTATCCAGATGTTTGTTCTCTACATCTGTGCCTCTATTTCTGCTTTGCAAATATAATCATCTATACCATTTTTCTAGATTGTGCATATATGTGTTAATATACAATATGTGTTTCTCTCTATCTGACTTACATCACTCAGTCTCTAGGTCCATCAATAGCTCCACAAATGATCCAGCTTTGTTCTTTTTATGGTTGAGTAATATTCCATTGTATATGTACCATGACTTCTTTATCCATTCTTCTGTTGATGGACGTTTAGGTCGTTTCCCTATTTAGAGTCAAGTAAAATGATATTGCCTGGAAAATCCCATGGGCAGAGGAGCCTGGTAGGCTGCAGTCCATGGGGTCGCTAGGAGTCAGACACGACTGAGCGACTTCACTTTCACTTTTCACTTTCCTGCATTGGAGAAGGAAATGACAACCCACTCCAGTGTTCTTGCCTGGAGAATCCCAGGGACGGCGGAGCCTGGTGGGCTGCTGTCTATGGGATTGCAAAGAGTCAGACACGACTGAAGCGACTTAGCAGCAGCAGCAGCAGCAGCAGCAAATGACACACAGCCCAGGCGGCTGAGATGGCGCACATAGCGCAGGCTAGAGGAGCTACCCCACGTCCAAGGTCAGGGGCAGAAGCCGGGAGGACCCCATGCCCGAGGGGCAGTGGCCAAGAGGAGTTACCCCACATCCAAGGTCAGGGGTGGCGGCCAGGAGGAGCTACCCCACTCTGGAGGAGCAGTGGCTGCACGGGCACAGGAGGGCCTAGAGGAGCTATTCCACGTTCAAGGTCAGGAAGGGCGGCGATGAGGAGATACCCTTCGTCCAAGGTAAGGAGCAGCGGCTGCGCTTTGCTGAAGCAGCTGTGAAGAGATACCCCACATCCAAGGTAAGAGAAACCCAAGTAAGACAGTAGGTGTTGCAAGAGGGCACCAGAGGGCAGACACACTGAAACCATAGTCACAGAAAACTAGTCAATCTAATCACACTAGGACCACAGCCTTGTCTAACTCAATGAAACCAAGCCATGCCTGTGGGGCCACCCAAGATGGGCAAGTCATGATGGAGAGGTCTGACAGAATGTGGTCCACTGGAGAAGGGAATGGCAAACCACTTCAGTGTTCTTGCCTTGAGAACCCCATGAACAGTATGAAAAAGCAAAATGATAGGATACTGAAAGAGGAACTCCCAAGGTCAGTAGGTGCCCAATATGCTACTGGAGATCAGTGGAGAAATAACTCCAGAAAGAATGAAGGGATGGAGCCAAAGCAAAAGCAATACCCAGTTGTGGATGTGACTGGTGATAGAAGCAAGGTAGATCCAACCAGTCCATTCTGAAGGAGATCAGCCCTGGGATTTCTTTGGAAGGAATGATGCTAAAGCTGAAACTCCAGTACTTTGGCCACCTCATGTGAAGAGTTGACTTGTTGGAAAACACTCTGATGCTGGGAGGGATTGGAGGCAGGAGGAGAAGGGGATGACAGAGGATGAGATGGTTGGATGGCATCACCGACTTGATGGACGTGAGTCTGAGTGAACTCCGGGAGTTGGTGATGGACGGGGAGGCCTGGCGTGCTGCAGTTCATGAGGTCACAAAGAGTCGGACACGACTGAGCAACTGAACTGAACTGAACAGAAATGAAACAAGCTTAGGTGAGGGGTATTCATTGTAAGTAGGTGACCGGATACAAGCTTTCTTCATTCATTAGTTTTAACAACAGAATAGAACTTAATTATGGCCTGAAAGTTTTGACTTAGAGTGGCCTCAGTGAATAGTATCTCTGTTTCATATTTCACTGTCTCCAATATGAAGAGGTACAGATACCTTGGAAACATAAAGCTTATCCATCATGTTAACTCTGCTTGGTTGGAAAGTCTTCAAACAATTAGTGAATCATTTGGAAGGAATTTAACAAATAATTTTGTGAGCAACCACTGTGCTCTGCTGTGCTAAGTTGTGTCAGACTCTTTTGTGACCGCATGGACTGTGGACCACTAGGTCCTCTATCCACACAATTTTCCAGGAAAGAATACTATGATACACAAGCAGTTTCAAGGTATTCTGTCTGTGACTCAATTTCATTTTCAAAGCAAACTTAATTCTCCTGATTTCTTCTGCAAGTTAACTTTCCAGATTCTCTGAGCAGGGCTGCCATAAATAGGCATGTGTTATTTCTACCAATGTATTTAAACTCCAAGGGGAATCTAGTCACTTGGTAAGGTTAATCTTTTTAATTGTTTCTATTCTAATGGATAAAGTGATATCTCTTTGGGAATTTTAATTTGCACTTCGCTAATGACTAATGATGTTGAGCATCTTTCTGTGTGGCTATTTGAAAACTGTTTATCTTCTTTGTGAAGTATCTTTTCAAATCCATTTCTTTTTTAATTAATTTTTTTTGTTTGTTTTCTTATAGCTAAGAACCGAGTGTTCATTATGTATTCTGGGTACAAGTCCTTTATCAGATATAACATTTGCTAATATTTCCTCTCAGCATGTAGTTTGTCATGGCATTCTATTACAATCTCTTTTGAAGAGAAAAAGTTTTTAATTTTGATGAAGTCCAGATTATCACTTGGTCCTTTTATAGATCATGCTTTTAGTGTTGGATCCAAGAGATGTTTGCCTAAGTTAAGATCACAAAATTTTTCACCTATGTTTTATCTTAGCAGTTTTATAGTTTTAGGTTTCATTTTCACATTTATCATTTATTTTTGTTTTAACTTTTGTGTACTGCTCAAATATGAACCAAACTTTTTTTTGCACAAGGCTATCCAGAGGCCTTACAAATAGCTGTGAAAAGATGAGAAACGAAAAGCAAAGGAGAAAAGGAAAGATATAAACATCTGAATGCAGAGTTCCAAAGAATAGCAAGAAGAGATAAGAAAGCCTTCTTCAATGATCAGTGCAAAGAAATAGAGGAAAACAACAGAATGGGAAAGACTAGGAATCTCTTCAAGAAAATCAGAGATATCAAAGGAATATTTCATGCAAAGATGAGCTCGATAAAGGACAGAAATGGTATGGACCTAACAGAAGAAGAAGATATTAAGAAGAGGTGGCAAGAATACACAGAAGAACTGTACAAAAAAGATCTTTACAACCCAGATAATCACGATGGTGTGATCACTCACCTAGAGCCAGACATCCTGGAATGCGAAGTCAAGAGGGCCTTAGGAAGCATCACTACAAACAAAGCTAGTGGAGCTGATGGAATACCAGTTGAGCTATTCCAAATCCTGAAAGATGATGCTGTGAAAATGCTGCACTCAATGTGCCATCAAATTTGGAAAACTCAGCAGTGGCCACAGGACTGGAAAAGGTCAGTTTTCATTCCAATCCCAAAGAAAGGCAATGCCAAAGAATGCTCAAACTACCACACAATTGCACTCATCTCACACGCTAGTAAAGTAATGCTCAAAATTCTCCAAGCCAGGCTTCAGCAACATGTGAACCGTGAACTTCCTGATGTTCAAGCTGGTTTTAGAAAAGGCAGAGGAACCAGAGATCAAATTGCCAACATCCGCTGGATCATGGAAAAAGCAAGAGAGTTCCAGAAAAGCATCTATTTCTGCTTTATTGACTATGCCAAAGCCTTTGACTGTGTGGATCACAATAAACTGTGGAAAATTCTTCAAGAGATGGGAATACCAGACCACCTGATCTGCTTCTTGAGAAATTTGTATGCAGGTCAGGAAGCAACAGTTAGAACTGGACATGGAACAACAGACTGATTCCAAATAGGAAAAGGAGTTCGTCAAGGCTGTATATTGTCACCCTGTTTATTTAACTTCTATGCAGAGTACATCATGAGAAACGCTGGACTGGAAGAAACACAAGCTGGAATCAAGATTGCCGGGAGAAATATGAATAACCTCAGATATGCAGATGACACCACCCTATGACAGAAAGTGAAGAGGAACTCAAAAGCCTCTTGATGAAAGTGAAAGAGGAGAGTGAAAAAGTTGGCTTAAAGCTCAACATTCAGAAAACGAATATCATGGCATCCGGTCCCACCACTTCATGGGAAATAGATGGGGAAACAGTGGAAACAGTGTCAGACTTTATTTTTCTGGACTCCAAAATCACTACAGATGGTGACTGCAGCCATGAAATTAAAAGACGCTTACTCCTTGGAAGGAAAGTTATGACCAACCTAGATAGCATATTCAAAAGCAGAGACATTACTTTGCCAACAAAGCTTCGTCTAGTCAAGGCTATGGTTTTTCCTGTGGTCATGTATGGATGTGAGAGTTGGACTGTGAAGAAGGCTGAGCGCTGAAGAATTGATGCTTTTGAACTGTGGTGTTGGAGAAGACTCTTTAGAGTCCCTTGGACTGCAAAGAGATCCAACTAGTCCATTCTGAAGGAGATCATCCCTGGGATTTCTTTGGAAGGAATGATGCTAAAGGTGAAACTCCAGTACTTTGGCCACCTCACGCGAAGAGTTGATTCATTGGAAAAGACCCTGATGCTGCGAGGGATTGGGGGCAGGAGGAGAAGGGGACGACAGAGCATGAGATGGCTGGATGGCATCACTGACTCGATGGACGTGAGTCTCAGTGAACTCCGGGAGTTGGTGATGGACAGGGAGGCCTGGTGTGCTGCGATTCATGGGGTCGCAAAGGGTCGGACACAACTGAGCGACTGATCTGATCTGATCTGATCTGATCCAGTTGTTCCAGTGCCACTTGTTGAAAAATTGATTCTTTCTCCACTGAACTGTCTTTGCATCTCTGTAGACAATTAGTTGCCAATATTCTTGTGTGTTAATTTCTGGACTATTTTGTCCCATTGATCTACTGATGTCTGTCAATATCGAATCAATATGGTATTGATTATTGTAGTTTTATAATGTCTTATTATCAAGTAGTGTTAGTTTCCAACTTTACCATATGCATTTTAAAATTATAAAAATTTAAAAATGTATTCTCTATTAACCTATATGGGGAAAAACTGAAAAAAAAATGGACATATGTTTATGCATAACTGAATTACTTTGTTGTATACCTAAAACTAATACAACATCATAAATGAACTCTACACCAATATAAAATAAATATATAAAAGAGATAAACAAATAAATGCCTACTGTATGGCTCAGGGAACTATATTCAATATCTTGTAATAACCTATAATGAAACAGAATCTGAATAAAGTCTATATGTATATTTGAATCACTTTGCTATATACCCAAAACAGTGTAAATCAACTACAATTAAGAAATAATAAATTATAGAAATGGAAAAATTTATTAAAAAAATAAAAGAACAAAAGTTTCCCTGAAAAAATAAAAAAAAAATAAAACTTTTTTTTTTTTTTTTTTTTTTTACCATATAAAGATGTTAACATAACATTCCAGTTTAGGCTAGAAAGCCTGTTTAATCTGAATTTTCTTTTTTTTTTTTTTCTACAGCATTTTCTTTGTTTTTTTTTTTTTCTTTTTTTTTTTTTTTGCACATTTTTAATTTTTAATGTCAAGCTTAAAGAAAAGTTCCAAAAATAATACAAATAATATCCATATAACCTCTGCCCAGATTTTTCACTTGTTCTTATCATTTCACCCCATTTCTTTATTATTTGTCTGCTCCCCACCCAAAAAGTTTTTTTCTAAACTCTTGGAAGGCCTGCTGCAGATATCATGGTTTTTATTCCCATGAAGTATCCCACATACTTCAGTACATATTTCTGAATTTCCTAAGAATAGGGATATTCGGTTAATAACTGTAATAATACAGTTGTCAACTTCAGTAATTTAACATGGATAAAATACTTTTATTAAATCTACTGTCTGTATTCTAATACTGTTAACTGACCCTCAGTGTCCTTTTTAGCACTTTTTCCTTCTAGTACAAGATCTAGTCCAGGATCAGATATTGCATTTCATTGTCATGTTGATGAAGTCTCTTTTAATCTGAACACTTTTACAGCCTTTCTTTGTTTTTTATGATATTACTTGTTAGGATTTGTCTTACATACTGCGGTGCTCCCGTGTTGGGTGGATATATATTTATAATTGTTATATCTTCTTCTTGGATTGATCCTTTGATCATTATGTAGTGACCTTCTTTTTCTCTTTTCACAGCCTTTGTTTTAAAGTCTAATTTATCTGATACGAGTATTGTGACTCCTGCTTTCTTTTGGTCCCAGTTTGCATGGAAAATCTTTTTCCAGCCCTTCACTTTCAGTCTGTATGTGTCCCCTGTTTTGAGGTGGGTCTCTTGTAGACAACATATGTAGGGGTCTTGTTTTTGTATCCGTTCAGCCAGTCTTTGTCTTTTGGTTGGGGCATTCAACCCATTTATGTTTAAGGTAATTACTAATAAGTATGATCCCGTTGCCATTTATTTTATTGTTTTGGGTTCGAGTTTATACACCATTTTTGTGTTTCCTGTCTAGAGAATATCCTTTAGTATTTGTTGGAGAGCTGGTTTGGTGGTGCAGAATTCTCTCAGCTTTTGCTTGTCTGAAAAGCTTTTGATTTCTCCTTCATACTTGAATGAGATCCTTGCTGGGTACAATAATCTGGGCTGTAGGTTATTTTCTTTCATCATTTTAAGTATGTCTTGCCATTCCCTCCTGGCTTGAAGAGTTTCTATTGAAAGATCAGCTGTTATCCTTATGGGAATTCCCTTGTGTGTTATTTGTTGTTTTTCCCTTGCTGCTTTTAATATTTGTTCTTTGTGTTTGATCTTTGTTAATTTGATTAATATGTGTCTTGGGGTGTTTCTCCTTGGGTTTATCCTGTTTGGGACTCTCTGGGTTTCTTGTACTTGGGTGATTATTTCCTTCCCCATTTTAGGGAAGTTTTCAACTATTATCTCCTCAAGTATTTTCTCATGGTCTTTCTTTTTGTCTTCTTCTTCTGGAACCCCTATGATTCGAATGTTGTAGCGTTTAATATTGTCCTGGAGATCTCTGAGATTGTCCTCATTTCTTTTAATTCGTTTTTCTTTTATCCTCTCTGATTCATTTATTTCTACCATTCTATCTTCTAATTCACTAATCCTATCTTCTGCCTCTGTTATTCTACTATTTGTTGGCTCCAGAGTGTTTTTAATTTCATTTATTGCATTATTCATTATATATTGACTCTTTTTTATTTCTTCTAGGTCCTTGTTAAACCTTTCTTGCATCTTCTCAATCCTTGTCTCCAGGCTATTTATCTGTGATTCCATTTTAATTTCAAGATTTTGGATCAATTTCACTATCATTATTTGGAATTCTTTATCAGGTAGATTCCCTATCTCTTCCTCTTTTGTTTGGTTTGGTGGGCATTTATCCTGTTCCTTTATCTGCTGGGTATTCCTCTGTCTCTTCATCTTGTTTAAATTGCTGAGTTTGGGAGTCCTTTCTGTATTCTGGAAAAATAAAACTTTAAAAAAATTTTTTAAAACTAAACTAACAGTTCTCTTGTTATCATGGAACCCATTCATTATATCCTTTCAGTGTTGAGATACAGGTGTGCTGGGCCTATACTTGTCCACACTTGTGTCTGATCAAGGCTACTAATACTCTCCTTACTTTAGAAAGGCAGTCTTGTTCTTAGAAAATATGGGAAGTGTGGCCATTTGCAAACAATCTTATAAGCACCTCAAGTACTAGCAATAGGATATGGTAAAATACTGTTCACTTTCCCAAAATAACTTGCTCTTTGAACACAGTTTCCTTTACATACACATGGGAATTAATTCAAACTTCAGCAAAGCAAGATGTCATTGCAGCAGCAGAACTTAGTTCATGATCTCCTCTAGGGGCTGTCTCAGAGCTGTAGCCCTTGTCTTCTTTTATCCTTTCCACCCTTCAGCACCTCAAACATAACTCTAAGACCCTCCCCCAACCAAAAGTGTCCATTAATAATTAGTGATCATCTACTGTAAAGGAATGTTTTGGGCTAAATTAAACATCAGAATGTTTACCCACCATTTGGACTTCTTCTCTCCTAAAGATAATTGATAATAATTTCAAAAGAAGAAAAGTCGATCTCTTGTGGTTATTCTATTTTCAAATAGTATAAACTGTTTTCCTCAGAGACTAGTTTTAAACACCTTGCTGTTTTCTAACAAACAAAGAGAGATAGGGCCTACAAACAGGGGCTTCCTGGTAGCTCAGCTAGTAAAGAATCCGCCTGCAATGCAGGAGACCCCAGTTCAATTCTTGGCTTGGGAAGATGCCCTGGAGAAGGGATAGGCTACCCACTCCAGTATTCTTGGTCTTCCCTGGTGGCTCAGCTGGTAAAGAATCTGCCTGCAATGTGTGAGAACTGGGTTTGATCCCTGGGTTGGGAAGATTCCCTAGAGAAGGGAATGGTTACCCACTCCAGTATCCTGGCTTGGAGAATTCCATGGATATGTGTAGTCCATGGGGTTGCAAAGAGTTGGATACGACTAAGAGACTTCCACTTTCACTTTCACACCTTAAAAATAAAGTGATTTGATTAAAAGAATTAACAAAACTGGTTTTTAAAAAGCACTTTTTTACATACCTTTGCTTAAAAGAATATCATGAGAGTAAAATCACATTATCCCAAAAAGAACTCCAAAGTCAGGTAAGAGATTTACAATAAAATGGAAGACTTTTATTGTGTATTAAAAGCCATAAAGTCTACTATGTTCAGTGAAAAAGCTCAAAAAGCTTGCTTTTGAAATATTCAGTGATCAAGGTGTATAGTGATAATTCAACAAATATTTATTTTATTTAGTCACTAAACATTGATTGAACATCTAGGCTGTGCTCAACACTGTGTCAGGGACTAAGGTTTCAAACAAGAATGAATCAAATGTCTTTCGTTTCATAGAAACTTGTGGATGAGATTATCGGAACAGGGAAAAGAGGGAGGAGACAGACCTGTAAGCAAATAATCATAATATCGTAAGTATGCTTTAATAAAGTCAAACACAAAGTATATTGAAAGTCCATAAGAGAAAGTAACTAACTCTATGGTGGGGGATGAAGGGGAACTACAAAAGGTCAGCTCCCTGAAAGATTCCAAAAGAGTGTGTGACACAGGAGCTTAAACCCTCATTGCAGAGAGAAAACCTACCCATATGAAATAGCTACTGATTGAAATAAACACCACTTCAAAGAAATCAGTTACCAATTAGAATTTTCTAAAAGCAGCTTTTTCTATTTAACATTTCTATCTAGAAACAACGATGCTAGTAGAAACTTTAGAAAACTCTTAACCTTGAAAATAGTAACAAGTCCTAAAATAAAATTTTATTTTTTGTTTTACTTCATAAAATGTTAACCCATATTCAAATACTGGTTGTCACTTATTTTTTAAACTAAGCTGTTAGGGAGAGGGAGTGACTGTGTAGTTATTAAAAGACCATACTATGATCAAAAGGTACCATTAAGAGAGTGAAAATGCAAACCACAGACTGGGAAATATTCATAATACATACATCTACCAAAATGTATATATACATCTACCAAAATGTATCCACAAATATGGAAGAACTGCTAAAAGCCATAAAAAAGACAGTCTAATTTTTCGATGAGAAGAGCTAATCAACATTTCAAAACTATATATCCAAGGGACTAAAAAGCTAATTTAAAATGATCAACATCATCATTCTTCAGACAAAAGAAAATTGAATAAAAATGCCCCATCAGAATGATTGAAATTAAAGAGGTCAACAATTCCAAGAATTGAGGAGGATGAGATAAACTGGAACTCTAGTTACTGCTGGAGGGACTATAAATTTGTGCAGCCACCTTGGAAAACTGGCAAGATTTACTAAAGCCAGAGACCTGCTCTGTGTTGTGCTTAGTCACTCAGTCATGTCCTATTCTTTGCAGCCCTATGGAATGTAGCCCACCAGGCTCTGTGTGTGGGGATTCTCCAGGCAAGAATACTTGAGTGGGTTGCCATGCCATCCTCCAGGGGATCTTCCCAACAAATGTGGTATATAGATTCAACAGAATAGTATTCAGCCATAAAAAAAAATAAGGAAATTCTGTTATTTGCAACAACATGAATGAAACAAAAGCATTATGCTAAATGAAATAAGTCCTACAGAGAAAAATGTATGCTGTGTAATTTCACATTTGGAATCTGGAAAAAAGTTGAACTCATAGAAACAAAGAGCAAAATGGTGTTGCCAGGGGCTAGGTAGTGGTGGAAATGGGTAGATGTTGCTCAAAGGGTGCAAACTTCAATTTGTAAAATGGATCAGTTAGAAGATCTGATGTACATCTGGGTGACTATAGGTAATAACATTGCATTGTATATTTGAAGCTTGCTAAGACAGTAGATCTTAAGCATTTTCACTGTACACCCGCAAATGGTAACTATGTATGGTGATGGGTGTTTTAATTAACTTGATTTATGGTAATAATTTAACACTATATACATATATCAAATCATTTAAATATATATAATTTATCACATATACCTCAATAAAGCTGGGAAAAATAAAAAATTTAATTTGAAAAGATAGTAAAAAATTAAAAATCAAAAATATTAATCATTTCTGAGTGGTAGAAGTGTTCATGATTTTTATTTTCATTAAGGTTTCTGTGTTTTTTCAAAATTTCTTCAGTGCATGTACATCATTGTTATAAAGCACATTTTATTTTCAAAGTGTGTTATTAAAATGTATAGTTTACTTGCTGTTCTTGTTCTTTTTACTCTATGAATCCTTTATAAGTATTGTACATGAGAGCTTTTTATCATAAGTACATAGATCATTTCTCAGGCAAATTATAGCTTAAATACTAGCTATTCCATCAAAATCTTGCCCCAAATCAGCAGATAATGAGCATCCCAACTGAAAAAAGTATACAAACACTTCTTCACAGCTTTAGCTGTTACCTTAATTAATTATCAATGATTCTTGATTATAGTATTAATACATTCTTAAAGTAATTCAGTTTCAAGGAGAAACTACTACCATGTACTTCACTACATGATTGTTAATTATCCAGCTCTTTGCAAAAACTTTAAGGTGTTATAGATTAGTAAATGCATTGTGAATTCCTTATATGTCCCAGGTTTCCATGGACCAATAAAATTAGTATGCTGTTTTTGTGCATCCAGAATACTAATGCAGACATTTTTTCAGGAGGCAGAAAGACAATATTACAAACCAAAGTGCTAATCCCATCGATTAAGTTTAATCTTTATTTTTTTATTCATACACATTGATGATAATGTTACTTCTGTTCCCAGTGTCTCTTCAATATAGCGCAGAGAAAAGATCGGGATTTTAGTTTGCTTGCATTCTGCTTTGCTTGTCTGGTTTGTGGGTTTCCACTTTACGTCACATGGAATGAAGTGGAAGCCAGTCTGCAGTCCCACTACGTTTGCCTGAAGACAGATACTGTGTGGTGATTAGTAAGCAGTAAAATTGGCTCTAGGGAGAAGTTTATCTTTCCCTTAACTATAGCTTTCTGAAGTCAAATTACAGCTGGTACTAAGCAACACAATATATACTGGAACAGACTTTTCCAGCCTTAAGAGGCTATTGTTCAAGGTACCTTAATGACAGGCTGTCCGCGAGCTTCTGATTGACAAGTTCACAACTCTGACTCCAATGCTCATCATACTGCCTAAAGCTCAGTAGGGAACAAGAGAAGACAAGGAAATTAGCACAGAACTTTCAACAGATCTCAAGAGCTGAGAGAATTGAATTACATCGTAGAGGAGATACCTAAGCCGTAAAATAGAAAAGCTTTGAAATTGTGCACAAAAATGCAGCACAACTATGATCTATTAATGTCTTACGCTCTGTCCCACCTGAACTGACACAACAGACAGATATAGTCGGCAAAAATCCCAAAGGTCCACTCAGTACTTCATGTTGAAAGAATTCTACCATCACTATTGGATCAAAGACTAAGACCAAAACCCAGATGGGTCAGAGTCTGACCTTTGTTCAACCCCAGCTGTCCCTCAAACCTTGCCTTCTCTCCGTGATCTCTCCTCTCGCGCTCTGGGCTGAGTCTTTCTTCCATCACATTTCTGGGAGTGGGGTCTCTCACTTTTGACATATTTGCAAAATCTTTACAGAAAGTATTAAAACTTAAAAAAAGGAAAAAGACAGGAGCCACAAACAGAGATGAAATGTACAAAACAAACAGACGAACAAACTAAATGTTCTGGAAAGTATTTTACTTCAGAATGAAAAATGAACAGTTTTCACTCTGTTCATTGCAAAATACCCAGAATACAATGCTGGTCATTTGAGGAAATGTACACCCCTCAATTTCTCCATCACCCTTTTTCTTAATACTGTTTACCAAAAAGAAACTTCAACAGCATAGGAAAAATGATTTTCCGGGAGCCTGGTGGGCTGCCGTCCAGGGGGCCGCACAGAGTCGGACACAACTGACACGACTTAGCAGCAGCAGCAGCAAGATTCCCAACGGAATCAAGATTGCCTCCCCCCTCACCACCACCTTAATATAATCACTTGCTTATCAGAACACAAAAATTTGCACCATAAGGGTACATTAACTTAACAATGAGAGTCACTCTCAAAAAAAGAAAGAGAAGGAAAAAAACTTCAGTGTGGTAAATATAACATGGATTTCTGCAAGTATTAAGCGTCTAAAATAGGCAGCTAAAACTGGATTTAATATTATTTTGTAAATAAATTATTCCCTTGTCCCTAAACATAAATCTACACATTCACAATAGTCCTAGAAAAGAAATACTGTGATTAAGCATAATATATTATGACAAACTAGTTTCAAAATCCCCAAATTCAATGTCTTGATAAAAATTCTGATCAGAAAAAAATGTGACTCAATTTTAAAACATTGTCAAAACAACATCACATTTAAAATCTTCCACGGTTTACACAAATAATAAGAATTTTCAATTTTCCCATTGTGACTTAAAACACAAATAGTTCAGTTCAGTTGCTCTGTTGTGTCTCACTCTTTGCAACCCCATGGACTACAGCATGCCAAGCCTCCCTGTCCATCACCAACTCCAGGGCCTTGCTCAAACTCATGTCCATCAAGCTGGTAATGCCATCCAATCATCTCATCCTCTGTTGTCCCCTTCCCCTCCCGCCTTCAATCTTTCCCAGCATCAGGGTCTTTTCTAATGAGTCAGTTCTTCCCATCAGGTGGCCAAAGTATTGGAGTTTCAGCTTCAGGATCAATCCTTCCAATGAATATTCAGGGCTGATTTCCTTGAGGATGGAATGGTTGGATCTCCTTGCAGTCCAAGGCACTCTCAAGGGTCTTCTCCAACACCACAATTCAAAAGCATCAATTCTTCGGCACTCAGGTTTCTTAGTAGTCCAACTCTCACATCCATACCTGACTACTGGAAAAACCATAGCTTTGACTAGATGGATTTTGTCAGCAAAGCAATGTCTCTGCTTTTTAATATGTTGTCTAGGTTGGTCATAGCTTTTCTTCAGAGGAGCAAGCATCTTTTAATTTCATGGCTACAGTCACAATCTGCAGTGATTTTGGAGCCCCCCAAAAGTAAAGCCTCTCACTGTTTCCATTGTTTCCCCATCTATTTGTAATGAAGTGATGGGACCAGATGCCATCATCTTCATTTTCTGAATGTTGAGCTTTAAGCCAACTTTTTCACTCTCCTCTTTCACTTTCATCAAGAGGCTCCTTAGTTCTTCTTCACTTTCTGCCATAAGGGTGGTGTCATCTGCATATCTGAGGTTATTCATATTTCTCCCGGCAATGTTGATTTCAGCTTGTGCTTCTTCCAGCGTTTCTCATGATGTACTCTGCATATAAGTTAAATAAGCAGGGTGACAATATACAGCCTTGACATACTCCTTTTCCTATTTGGAACCAGTCTGTTGTTCCATGTCCAGTTCTAACTGTTGCTTCCTGACCTGCATATAGGTTTCTTAAGAGGCAGGTCAGGTGGTCTGGTATTCCCATCTCTTTCAGAATTTTCCACAGTTTGTTGTTATCCACACAGTCAAAGGCTTTGGCATAGTCAATAAAGCAGAAGTAGATATTTTTCTGGAACTCTCTTGCTATTTGATGATCCAGCAGATGTTGGCAATTTGATCTCTGGTTCCTCTGCCTTGTCTAAATCCAGCTTTAGCATCTGGAGGTTCACGGTTCACATATTATTGAAGCACAGCTTGGAGAATTTTGAGCATTACTTTGCTAGCATGTGAAATGAATGTAACTGTGTGGTAGTCTGAACATTCTTCGGCATTGCCTTTCTTTGGGATTGGAATGAAAACTGACCTTTTCCAGTCCTGTGGTCACTGCTGAGTTTTCCAACTTTGCTCGCATATTGAGTGTAGCACTTTCACAGCATCATCCTTTAGGATTTGAAAGAACTCAACTGGAATTTCATCACCTCCACTAGCTCTGTTTGTAGTGATGCTTCCTAAGGCCCACTTGACTTCCATTCCAGGATGTCTGGCTCTAGGTGAGTGATCACACCATTGTGGTTATCTGGGTCGTGAAGATCTTTTTTGTACAGTTCTTCTGTGTATTCTTGCCACCTCTTCTTTATATCTTCTGCTTCTGTTAGGTCCATACCATTTCTGTCCTTTATTGTGCCCATCTTTTCATGAAATGTTCCCTTGATATCTTTAATTTTCTTGAAGACGTCTCTAGTCTTTTCCATTCTATTGTTATAGAAAGCTGTTAATTTCAATGATGACATCAGTTTTGGTCTTTAGCATTATTTTCTTCATAAAAAAATTGAGTTGTAATGTGCTCATTTCTGGTCTGATTGGTTTTCAGTATTTTATAAATGTATATTAAAAATTTCTTAAAAGCCAACATGTTTAACTATTGTGAGAGAGAATAACTATAAACAGCTTTATTTAAATCATATTTAAAAATTAAAGATTAATAGGTCTACATTTCATTGCTTATTAAGGCCAAGTATTTCTTTTTTATTTGTTTTTTAATTGGAGGAAAACTGCTTTACAATGTTGTGTTTGTTTCTGCCATGCAACAACACAAATCTGCCATAATTATACAGGGAGGTGATATAAACATGAGGAAAGCATGGCAACCCGCTCCACTGTTCTTGCCTGGAGAATCCCATGGACAGAAGAGCCTGGTGGGCTACAGTCGATGGGGTTGCAAAGATCCAAACATGACTGAAGCAACTTAGCACACATGTACGCATGATTATATAATATATACCCTTCCTGATAGGTTTCTTGTGAGGATTAAGTGTGCACACAGGATGGTATATAGTAAACAGTCATTAAACATAGTGTAGGTGATGCCTCTCATTCTGCTTTGTCTCAAAGTCTTACATGTATGTATGTGTATATGTGTGTATCTCTCTCTCTCTCTCTCTCTCTCTCTCTCTCTCAAGAAACTCCTGGTGTAACAGGCAAATTTGGCCTTGGAATACGGAATGAAGCAGGGCAAAGACTAAGAGATTTTTGCCAAGAAAATGCACTGGTGAACACCCTTTTCCAACAACACAAGAGAAGACTCTACACATGAACATCACCAGATGGTCAACACCAAAATCAGATTGATTATATTCTTCGCAGCCAAAGATGGAGAATCTATATACTGTCAGCAAAAATAAGACCAGGAGCTGACTGTGGCTCAGATCATGAACTCCTTATTACCAAGTTCAAACTGAAATTGAAGAACGTAGGGAAAACCACCAGACCACTCAGGTATGACCTAAATCAAATCCCTTATGATTATACAGTGGAAGTGAGAAATAGATTTAAGGGCCTAGATCTGATAGATGGAGTGCCTGACGAACTATGGAATGAGGTTCGTGACATTGTACAGGAGACAGGGATCAAGACCATCTCCATGGAAAAGAAATGCAAAAAAGCAAAACAGCTCTCTGGGGAGGCCTTACAAATAGCTGTGAAAAGAAGAGAAGTGAAAAGCAAAGGAGAAAAGGAAAGATATAAGCATCTGAATGCGGAGTTCCAAAGAATAGCAAGAAGAGATAAGAAAGCCTTCCTCAGTGATGAATGCAAAGAAATAGAGGAAAACAACAGAATGGGAAAGACTAGGGATCTCTTCAAGAACATTAGAGATACCAAAGGAACATTTCATGCAAAGATGAGCTCGATAAAGGACAGAAATGGTATGGACATAACAGAAGCAGAAGTATTAAGAAGAGGTTGCAAGAATACACAGAAGAACTGTACAAAAAAGATCTTCACTACCCAGATAACCACAATGGTGTGATCACTGACCTAGAGCCAGACATCCTGGAATGTGAAGTCAAGTGGGCCTTAGAAAGCATCACTACGAACAAAGCTAGTTCAGGTGATAGATTTACAGTTGAGCTATTTCAAGTCCTGAAAGATGATGCAGTGAAAGTGCTGCACTCAATATGCCAGCAAATCTGGAAAACTCTGCAGTGGCCACAGGACTGGAAAAGGTCAGTTTTCATTCCAATCCCAAAGAAAGCAATGCCAAAGAATGTGCAAACTACTGCACAATTGCACTCATCTCACACAGTAGTAAAGTAATGCTCAAAATTCTCCAAGCCAGGCTTCAGCAATATGTGAACCGTGAACTTCCTGATGTTCAAGCTGGTTTTAGAAAGGGCAGAGGAACCAGAGATCAAATTGCCAACATCCACTGGATCATGGAAAAAGCAAGAGAGTTCCAGAAAAACATCTATTTCTGCTTCATTGACTATGCCAAAGCCTTTGACTGTGTGGATCACAATAAACTGTGGAAAATTCTGAAAGAGATGGGAATACCAGACCACCTGACCTGCCTCTTGAGAAATCTGTATGCAGGTCAGGAAGCAACAGTTAGAACTGGACATGGAACAACAGACTGGTTCCAAATAGGAAAAGGAGTACATCAAGGCTGTATATTGTCACCCTGTTTATTTAACTTATATGCAGAGTACATCATGAGAAACGCTGGACTGAAAGAAACACAAGCTGGAATCAAGATTGCTGGGAGAAATATCAATAACCTCAGATATGCAGATGACACCACCCTGATGGCAGAAAAGTGAAAGAGGAGAGTGAAAAAGTTGGCTTAAAGCTCAACATTCAGAAAACGAAGATCATGGCATCCAGTCTCATCACTTCATGGAAAATAGATGGGGAAACAGTGGAAACAGTGTCAGACTTTATTTTTCTGGACTCCAAAATCACTGCAGATGGTGACTGCAGCCATGAAATTAAAAGACGCTTACTCCTTGGAAGGAAAGTTATTACTAACCTAGATAGCATATTCAAAAGCAGAGACATTACTTTGCCAACAAAGCTTCGTCTAGTCAAGGCTATGGTTTTTCCTGTGGTGATGTATGGATGTGAGAGTAGGACTTGAAGAAGGCTGAGCACCGAAGAATTGATACTTTTGAACTGTGGTGTTGGAGAAGACTCTTGAGAGTCCCTTGTACTGCAAGGAGATCCAACCGGTCCATTGGGATTTCTTTGGAAGGAATGATGCTAAAGCTGAAACTCCAATATTTTGGCCACCTCATGCGAAGTGTTGACTCATTGGAAAAGACTCTGATGCTGGGAGGGATTGGGGGCAGGAGGAGAAGAGGATGACAGAGGATGAGATGGCTGGAAGGCATCACTGACTTGATGGAAGTGAGTCTGAGTGAACTCCGGGAGTTGGTGATGGACAGGGAGGCCTGGCGTGCTGCGATTCATGGGGTTGCAGAGTCAGACACGACTGAGCGACTGAACTGAACTGAACTGATAACCAAATATCTTGTAATCTCATTCTTTATCCTCTCCTTTCATGGATATATCTTTAACGAAAGATTTTTAAAGCATGGACTTGTTTCAAATCATACTGTAAATTTTGGTTGTGGTCAGACACGACCAAGCAACTAACAATTTCACTTTCTTTGAGTTCAAGGGACATATATAATTCTGTTATTCATCCCATGTTGAGTTTGAAATTTCATTAGGAATATTTAATGGAATGTAAGTGACATTTCTGAAAAATGCTTTCTCTAGGTCAGTGTGTGTGACTCTTAATTATAGCCATTTCTGAGATGAGATTCTTTCACATATATATATATATATATATATATATACACACACACTTATGAGAGCAAAATTTCTTGAACCCAACTCTCCCAGTCAAGCTCAGCTCCATCACTGACTCATCATGTGGCCTCCAGTAAATTATTTAATCTCTCTGAGCCTCAGTTTCCTCACATGTGAAATGAACACAATAATTGTACCTTCCTCAATATAGGGTTCTCGTGAGGATTAAGTGTGCACACAGGATGGTACACACTAAACAGTCACCAAACACAGTGTGATGGTCACATATCACACAGCGTGTGATGGTCCATTCCACCTTATCTCCACATGAGCTCAGTGCCTGAGGAAGGAACTAGCCCTCTCTGCCTAGCAAAGTTCAGTCTGAAACACGATTGAATGGCACGTGCAAATGACTATGTGTGGGAATGTAGCTGTTTTATTTTAGCTAAAAATCTATTCAAATAAGTCTTTCTCAGGTATGTATTTTTTTTTCTTTTTTTTTTCCTTTTCTCTAATTTTATTTTATTTTTAAACTTTACATAATTGTATTAGTTTTGCCAAATATCAAAATGAATCCACCACAGGTATACATGTGTTTCCCATCCTGAACCCTCCTCCCTCCTCCCTCCCCATACCATCCCTCTGGGCCGTCCCAGTGCACCAGCCCCAAGCATCCAGCATCATGCATCGAACCTGGACTGGCAACTCGTTTCCTACATGATATTTTACATGTTTCATTGCCATTCTCCCAAATCTTCCCACCCTCTCCCTCTCCCACAGAGTCCATAAGACTGTTCTACACATCAGTGTCTCTTTTGCTGTCTCGTACACCGGGTTATTGTTACCATCTTTCTAAATTCCATATATATGCGTTAGTATACTGTATTTATGTTTTTCCTTCTGGCTTACTTCACTCTGTATAATAGGCTCCAGTTTCATCCACCTCATTAGAACTGATTCAAATGTATTCTTTTTAATGGCTGAGTAATACTCCATTGTGTATATGTACCACAGCTTTCTTATCCATTCATCTGCTGAAGGACATCTAGGTTGCTTCCATGTCTTGGCTATTATAAACAGTGCTGCGATGAACATTGGGGTACACGTGTCTCTTTCCCTTCTGGTTTTCTCAGTGTGTATGCCCAGCAGTGGGGCTGCTGGATCATAAGGCAGATTCAACGCAATCCCTATCAAGCTACCAGCAGTATTCTTCACAGAGCTAGAACAAATAATTTCACAATTTGTATGGAAATACAAAAAACCTCGAATAGCCAAAGCGACCTTGAGAAAGAAGAATGGAACTGGAGGAATCAACCTACCTGACTTCAGGCTCTACTACAAAGCCACAGTTATCAAGACAGTATGGTACTGGCACAAAGACAGAAATATTGATCAATGGAATAAAATAGAAAGCCCAGAGATAAATCCACGCACATATGGACACCTTATCTTCGACAAAGGAGGCAAGAATATACAATGGATTAAAGACAATCTCTTTAACAAGTGGTGCTGGGAAATCTGGTCAACCACTTGTAAAAGAATGAAACTGGACCACTTTCTAACACCATACACAAAAATAAACTCAAAATGGATTAAAGATCTAAACGTAAGACCAGAAACTATAAAACTCCTAGAGGAGAACATAGGCAAAACACTCTCAGGTATGTATTTAAATCAATAAGTTCAAATGGTCTCTTAGGTCTGTTTCTCCCCACCATTCATACATAATTTGGTGACTGCCTTTCCATGTTGGAGGTAAAACAGTTTTCTTAACTCTTACGGATTCCTCTTCTGATAAAATTTTTCAAATGCTACCCATCTTTTACAGTCCATCCTGAATAGAACTTCTGTCAAAAATCTTTTCTGACTATAACAGGCAACTTGGCACCTTGCCTTTCTTCAGTTTCTAAGGGTTTTACATAGTCTGAATGTCACTTGATTCTACTGGCTCAGATTGCTGCATATCTTAAAATTGAAAACAATTTAAACAAAAACTAAAATCACTTAGAAATTATTGGAAATTATAGCTTTGTGTTAATTAAACCATAGGGCAAACATTCAGAAATATATTTCTGATTTCCTCAAATCCCATAGGTGTAAGTTGTTTAAAATTACTTCTTATTTAGTGAATGCATTCTATGTTCCATACTGTAGGCTATGTGCTTTTCCTATCTTGTTTAATTTAAACCTAATGGGTCTGGGTAACCAAGAGGTAGGTTAAAATAGATGGTAAAGAGAATTATTGTTTGAGGAGTTAAACATTATGGATTTTGTTCATATTATTAATTGAATTCTCCTAACAACCTTTGATGGAGACACTAAATTCTCTACTTTTTAGGTGAAAAAAACTGAAGGTAAATGGGTTTAAATCACTAATCCAAAGTCATGAATTGACCAATAATTAGCCAGTGTCAAGCCCAAGGTTAGAATTCCTTGATTTCTGACTCCAGTACCTGAGGACTAAGCCCTAATTCATTCTCTGACCAACTTGTGACCTTGGGAAAGTGAGTTAAACCTGCCAGACCTCAGTCCCCTTGCTGGAAAGGAATTACTATAAAACCAAAAGCTAACATTTATTGAAAATGTACTTTGTTCATGAGCTGTGGTAAGTGGTTTATGGAAATTATTTCATTCTGTCCTCAGAACAAATTCACAAGGCACTTATTATGATCCCTGTTTTAGAAATAAGGAAAGACAAGCCCAGAGAGTGTTAAAACACTCAGACCACAGAGCTCATGTGGTTGACCTCGACTTCATGTCCCACTTTCCTCTCCACCATGTGCTACGCTGCCTCCAGGGACTGAAAAAATCTGCCATCAACACTGCGAAGCATCCGGTGAAAGAGTGCATGTGAAATGGCTAGCACAAAAAATGTCAGCTTTGCTTACAAAATCATAGGTAATACCAACTAATGTATTAGGACAAAACTCAGCTCTAAAATATCCTTGACAAGCTCTAAAGGTTGGCCAAATTAACAAGAGGAAATTTCACAGGATAACAGCCAGGCCCTATAATTAAATTTAAAAAATCAAATGTACCTGTTCTGAAGAGAGCAGGCCTGATTAGCAGCTGGTACATAAAAGGATTTTAGTAGATTTCAAACTCCAGGATACAATACTGTAATATAACAACTCCCCCCAACAGAGTCAAAGTTATCTTAGGCTACTTTAATGGAAATTCAGTCTCCAAACAAAATGGACCATAATGGGACTCAATTTGCACTGGTTGGATCATGTCCGGAGTACTGGGGTTCAGTCAGTTTTAGAGAAAATGATGATAGAAGAGCCGAGAACTCAGAAACCTGCCACACTGGACCCTGAAGTTCCGACACTGTACCAGAAAGTTCACACTAGTGGTCATTAAATATTTGAAAGTTTTATATTCTAGATGGCCCTTTAAAGCAAAATAAGAATCATGGTTGGAAGATACAGGGAAGAATGTTCCAGTTCACTATAAGGGCAACTTTCAGAAGCAAGTAAAGTCACATAAAATTGTATGAGGGGCTTCCCAGGTGGCGATACTGGTAAAGAATTTGCCTACCAGAGACACAGAGATAAGGGTTAGATCCCTGGGGAGGGAAGATCCCCAGAAGTAGGAAATGGCACCCAAAATCACTAGGACAGTAACTATAGCCATGAAATTAAAAGGTGTTTGCTTCTTGGAAGGAAACCTATGACAAACCTAGACAGTGTATTCAGAAGCAGAGACATCACTTTGTCAACAAAGGTCCACATAGTCAAAGCTATGGTTTTTCCAGTAGTCAGATGTACGGATGTGAGAACTGGACCATAAAGAAGGCTGAGCACCAAAGAATTGATGCTTTTGAACTGTCATGTTGGAGAAGACTCATCAGAGTCCCTTGACGTCAAGGAGATCCAACCAGTCCATCCTAAAGGAGATCAGTCCTGGGTGTTCATTGGAAGGACTGACACTGAAGCTGAAGCTCCAATTCTTTGGCCACATGATGCAAAGAGCTGATTCATTGGGAAAGACTTTGATGCTGGGAAAGATTGAGGGTAGGAGGAGAAGGAGGAAACCGATAATGAGATGGTTGGGTAGCATTACCAGCTCAATGGACATGAATTTGAGCAAATGTCTGGAATAGTAGCAGACAGGGGAGCCTAGTATGCTGCGGTCCATGAGGTCACAAAATGTTGGACACAACTTAGTGACTAAAGAACAACAACAAAATTGTATGAACTTCTTTAAGACTATGAGTGTTTACTTTCATTGTAGGTGTTCAATCAAAAGGCCAACAATCTCTTGTCAGAAGTATTATGCAAGCAATCCAGGTAAGAGACAAGGGCTCAGAATACATAAAGTTACTATATTCCTTCCAGCTTTGTAATTCTATGTGTGAACAGGAGTAGGAAGATTTTAATCTGACAGAAGTTACATACTTCTGCTTGCTTAAATTATTTCAGACAGCACATTAATTGCATAGTGCCATACTCATAAGTGGCTTAATAAATAGTCTCTAAATAAAGAAAACTTTTCTACACATCAAAATAATATGTTGTCTAATAAATTTAAGTTTAACATGTAGTTCAAATGCATCCTACAAGTTTAACACTTTATAGGCTATCAGATAAGATCAGATCAGTCGCTGGGTCGTGTCCGACTCTTTGCAACCCCATGAATTGCAGCACGCCAGGCCTCCCTGTTCATCACCAACTCCTGGAGTTCACTCAGACTCACGTCCATTGAGTCAGTGATGCCATCCAGCCATCTCATCCTCTGCCGTCCCCTTCTCCTCTTGCCCCCAATCCCTCCCAGCATCAGAGTCTTTTCCAATGAGTCAACTCTTCCCATGAGGTGGCCAAAGTACTGGAGTTTCAGCTTTAGCATCATTCCTTCCAAAGAAATCCCAGGGCTGATCTCCTTCAGAATGGACTGGTTGGATCTCCTTGCAGTCCAAGGGACTCTCAAGAGTCTTCTCCAACACCACAGTTCAAAAGCATCAATTCTTCGGCACTCAGCCTTCTTCAAGTCCAACTCTCACATCCATACATGACCACAGGAAAAACCATAGCCTTGATTAGACGAACCTTTGTTGGCAAAGTAATGTCTCTGCTTTTCAATATGCTGTCTAGGTTGGTCATAACTTTCCTTCCAAGGAGTAAGTGTCTTTTAATTTCATGGCTGCAGTCACCATCTGCAGTGATTTTGGAGCCCAGAAAAATAAAGTCTGACACTGTTTCCACTGTTTCCCCATCTATTTCCCATGAAGTGGTGGGACCAGATGCCATGATCTTTGTTTTCTGAATGTCAAGCTTTAAGCCAACTTTTTCACTCTCCACTTTCACTTTCATCAAGAGGCTTCTGAGTTCCTCTTCAGTTTCTGCCATCAGGGTGGTGTCATCTGCATATCTGAGGTTATTGATATTTCTCCCAGCAATCATGATTCCAGCTTGTGTTTCTTCCAGTCCAGCGTTTCTCATGATGTACTCTGCATAGAAGTTAAATAAACAGGGTGACAATATACAGCCTTGACGTACTCCTTTTCCTATTTGGAACCAGTCTGTTCTTTGTGCAGTTCTAACTGTTGCTTCCTAACCTGCATACAAATTTCTCAAGAGGCAGATCAGGTGGTCTGGTATTCCCATCTCTTTCAGAATTTTCCACAGTTTATTGTGATCCACACAAAGGCTTTGGCATAGTCAATAAAGCAGAAATAGATGTTTTTCTGGAACTCTCTTGCTTTTCCCATGATCCAGCGGATGTTGGCAATTTGATCTCTGGTTCCTCTGCCTTTTCTAAAACCAGCTTGAACATCAGGAAGTTCACAGTTCACATATTGCTGAAGCCTGGCTTGGAGAATTTTGAGCATTGCTTTACTAGTGTGTCAGATGAGTGCAATTGTGCAGTAGTTTGAGCATTCTTTGGCATTGCCTTTCTTTGGGATTGGAATGAAAACTGACCTTTTCCAGTCCTGTGGCCACTGCTGAGTTTTCCAAATTTGCTGGCATATTGCGTGCAGCACTTTCACAACATCATCTTTCGGGATTTGGAATAGCTCAACTGGAATTCCATCACCTCCACTAGCTGTGTTCGTAGTGATGCTTTCTAAGGCCCACTTGACTTCACATTCCAGGATGTCTGGCTCTAGGTCAGTGATCACAGCATCGTGATTATCTGGGTCATGAAGATCTTTTTTGTACAGTTCTTCTGTGTATTCTTGCCATCCCTTCTTAATATCTTCTGCTTCTGTTAGGTCCATACCATTTCTGTCCTTTATCGAGCCCATCTTTGCATGAAATGTTTCTTTGGTATCTCTAATTTTCTTGAAGAGATCCCTAGTCTTTCCCATTCTGTTGTTTTCCTCTATTTGTTTGCATTGATCATTGAAGAAGGCTTTCTTATCTCTTCTTGCTATTCTTTGGAACTCTGCATTCAGATGTTTATATCTTTCCTTTTCTCCTTTGCTTTTCACTTCTCTTCTTTTCACAGCTATTTGTAAGGCCTCCCCAGACAGCCGTTTTGCTTTTTTGCATTTCTTTTCCATAGCTATGGTCTTGATCCCTGTCTCCTGTACAATGTCACAAACCTCATTCCATAGTTCATCAGGCACTCTATCTATCAGATCTAGGCCCTTAAATTTATTTCTCACTTCCACTGTATAATCAGAAGGGATTTGATTTAGGTCATACCTGAGTGGTCAGGTGATTTTCCCTACTTTCTTCAATTTAAGTCTGAATTTGGCAATAAGGAGTTCATGGTCTGAGCCACAGTCAGCTCCTGGTCTCGTTTCTGCTGACTGTATAGAGCTTCTCCATCTTTGGCTGCAAAGAATATAATCAGTCTGATTTCGGTGTTGACCATCTCGTGATGTCCATGTATACAGCCTACTAATTAATTTACCATTATGTGTGACAAACCATATTTAGGTTTCCTTTTCTTTTTGTTCTGCTTTTCTTTTTTCAGGGCTGAACTGACAAACTCCCCTCACCACAAGACTCGAAATACTACTATTACTAGCCCAGATCACTCTTCTGAGCTCCATATCAGTATCTCTTACTCGATAGTTCCATTTAGATAGCCAAGAGATATCTCAAAAAGATTATTGTTGCAATTGAGCTCTTAAAGGCTAAATCCCACCCACAATCTAGTCTTCCTCCAATTTTCCAAGTCTCAGTAAATGACCCATTCATCCCCAAATTTGTTTATGCCAGAAAGCTTGGAGCCTTCCATGAAAGTTCCTTCTCCTTACATCCCATAACTTGCCTGTAACCAAGTAGCAATTGTTCTCAAAAGCATTCCTCTATCCACTTCTCTCCATGGCTTATGCCCTCATTCCAGCCCATTCCATCCTCATCTCACACCTGAACTACTGCAAACCCTCAGAACTAGCCTACCCTGTCTTAACTGTTGTGTCCTAATTGTATTATCTCTGTTATAACAGCTTATCTTTTGGTTATTTTGCATTTCTATGTAGTCTACAATCTGAGATAGATATTTGTCAGTGGTCTTTTAACATATGGAGGTGGAAGGGCAGGATTTCATGCATGGAAAGAAATTCTTTGTGATATTTTCCATATTTTGATTAATATTTAATTTATTAAATTTATGCATGTTAAAATATTGCTTTACTTAGCTCCATAAGATAAATTGAAAGATCTTATTTTATTTCTGAACTTTCAGCTAAAAATAAAAACCTCAATTTCATTTGTTCTTTGAATAATACATAATAATTCATGTTTAACAAATTAAATCCTTTTAAAACATTTAATACCACTTACATACATAATTAATCAAATCCTGTTAGACAGTTCAAGTCTTAATCACCCACTCAGTATACCTGATTCTCTCAACTACATTAAACACAAAAAGGCAGACTTACAAATTGAACAAATACATTTTCTTAGACCATCACTCTTGTGAGTCTAAGTCACACATTGTTTTAACAGGTCATATTTTATTACACATTTCAAATATCTTGGAAAACAAAACAAGAATCTTTTGGGCTAAAAAATGTGAAGACATATCTAGATGTCTTCTCTCCTGAAATACTACTAAAACCCAGAGTAAAAGACATTTTTTTAAACAAATCAATACACCTAATCTCAGACTTCCAACCTCCAGAAATATGAGAAATGAAATTTGGTTATTTATAAGCCACCTAGTCTATGGTGTTTTGTTACAGCAGCCTAAACTAAGACAAAACCCGCAAATATATTCGGAAGACTACAGCGCAGAATTTTGGAAGTTAAAAAGCCTAAAGCCAAGAAAGGTAGAAACCAAGTAAGTAGTAAGGAAAGCGAAGAACCAGCCCAGTTTACAGCATAGAGTCTCCAAACTGTTCAGGAACAGGCAGCACCAGGTGTTTCAGGTAGAGGGGCTTAACTGTGGAGACAATTAAGGAAAATTTAGTTTTAAAGGACATTTACATGTTTAAATCGCCTGCCCCCATCCCATTTTTGACAGAGAGTTTATACCTTTGGATAAAGAAAACAGAAGGTCTCTAGACTGAAGAATACTGGAAAGAGTTGGGGGCTTAATTATTACTTCTACACAAGGGAAAATAATGAAACAGCAGACCAGTATAAATGCAGAGATTCACGATACCCTTGCCCCATTGAGCTCTCAGAAGTCTGACAGTCACATCTTCATCCTACAAACAAGTGATTAGAAGGCCCTTTTCTGGGAATCTGGCTAGCCCGAGAGGAGTTAGGAGAGTGTGTGTGTGTGTGTGTGCACACGCACGCGTGTGTAAGCACACGGGCGCACTCACAGGCACACGTGCGCATTCAGTCATGTCCAGCTCTTTGTAAACCTTTGAACTGTAGCCCTTCAGACTCCTCTGTCCTTGGGATTTTCCAACAATACTGGAGTAGGTTGCCATTTCCCACTCCAGGAGATCTTCTCAACCCAGGGATTGAACGTACATCTGTTGTGTCTCCTGCATTGGCAGGCGGATTCTTTACTAATGGCACCACCTAGGAAGCCCAATTCTAGGAAGTTTTTCTAAAAAGCAGCCTACACTAAAGCAGTAGTATTCAACTGAGAGCAATTTTCCCACCCCACTCCCCCAGGGAAAAATTTAGCAATATCTGAACACATTTTGCTGACACAACAGAAAGGAGAGTTTACTAGTATCTAGCAGGTAGAGGTCGGGAATGCTGCTATGTATCAGGACAGTCTCCACCTCTAATGACAGAAAACAGAAAAAAAAAATCTATCTCCAATTTTAAATAGTGCTGAGGTTGAGAAATCCTACCCCAAAGAGAAATTCAAAGTTCACAATTCCTGACAATCCATCAAAGTTACCAATAAGATTTTTGTCCCCCAGATTTTTAACTGGGAACTGGGAACCAAGAATTATCAGCCCCCTGAGCAAGACTTATAACTTGGAAGATAGGAAAACAGGATCAAAATAAAAGAAACTGAGACCATGGAGGGAGAATAAAATTTCAAAAATATATTATTCATCTTGAAAAAATGAGAGAAGATACTGACTCTGTAAAAATATAAAGAATGCAATAAAGCAGTTTTGGAAACAAAATTCATGCAGGCAAAAATTTAAAAATATCAGTGAAGGATTGCAAGATAAATGTGTACAAATCCCTAGAAAATCGGCAACAAGAAAAAGAAATGGAAACAAGAAAGAAAATAAGAGAGGAGAGAATTAGTTCATGAAGTGCAGCACCCATATAATATATGCTCAAAAGAGAGAAGAGAGACAGTAGAAGGAAGAAAATTATTTAAGAAATATCACAGGAAATTTCAGCAGAAAAAAAGACCTTGAATTTCCAGATTGAAAGGTTACACCAAACGCCCAGCTTACTGGTTTTAAACAGCAACTCTAGAAGATAAAAGTTAGTAGAATAATGCCTTTAAATTATAAAAGGAAACTCAATTCTCTACCCAGCCAAAATATTAGCTATTTTTGATGATATTTTTAAAGATATTTCAGACATAAAATGTATTTTAAAGTGTACCTTCCCACAGACATATGTACCAATGAATAAAATAGGGAAGCCAGAAATAAAACTTCAGGTACACAGTCAAATAACTTTTGACAAGGATGCCAAGATCATTCAGTGGAGAAAGGACAGTATTTTCAACAAATGGTGTTGGGGAAAGTGTATAAACATATGGGGAGAAATGAATTTGGACTTGTTACATAATAAAAAAATTTGAAAGTGTAAGTTAAGTTGCTCAGTCGTGTCCAACTCTTTGGGACCCCATAGACTGTAGCCCACCAGGCTTCTCCATCCATGGGATTCTCCAGGCAAGAATACTGGGGTGGGTTGCCATTTCCTTTTCCAGGGGATCTTCCCCACCCAGGGATTGAACCCAGGTCTCCCGCATTGCAGGCAGATGCTTTAACCTCTGAGCCACCAGGGAAGCCTTAAATAAAAAAATTTAAGTGGATCAAAATCTAAACATAAAACATAAACCTATATGTAGGAAAGCTTTTTGACACTGCAAATGACAATCATTTCTTAGATGTGACAACAAAAGTATAGGGGACAAAAGTAAAACTATATAAATTGCACTAAATAAAATTTAAACTTCTGTGCTTCAAAGCACTCAATTAACAGAGTGAAAAGGCAACCTAAAATATGAGAAACACTTGCAAATCATTGATCGGTTAAGAGGTTAATATCCAGAATATATGAAGAATTCCTAATAATGCAACAAGAGCAAAAGAAACAAGCCAATTTAAAAATGGGCAAAATATATGAATAGACATTTCTCTAAAGAAGATATACAAATGGCCAGCAAGCATATGAAAAATGTTCAACATCACTAATCACTAAGGAAATCAAAATCAAGATCACAGTGAGATGCCACCTCATATCCGTTAGGATGGCTACAGAAAGAGCAACAAAACTCAGAAAATGCCCATAAAATGGGCATCTTAGCACAAATGGATTTAGAATTTAGATTTCTAAATTCACAGAAATGTCCCCAGACTGAATCAAGAGAAATATAAAACATGAGCAGACCAATTGCCAGCAATGAAATTTATCAGTATTTTTAAAAACTTCCAGAAAACTAAATACCAACACCAGATGGCTTACCAAGCAGTTAAAAATGAATTAACACCTATTTTTCTAAAACTATTCCAAAATACTGATGAGGAAGGACTCATTTTGAATCCACCAATGGACTGTATACCTGATCATAATAAAGGCCATATATGACAAACCTGGGTTTCCCCAATGGCTCAGCAGCTAAAGAACTCACCAGCAATGCAGTTCAACCTCTGAGTCAGGAAGATCCCCTAGAGGAGGGCATGGCATCCCCCTCCAGTATTCTTGCCTGGAGAATCCCTTGGACTGAGGAGCCTGGTGGGCTACAGTCCAAAGGGTCGCAGAGAGTTGGACATGACTCATTAAGCATGCATGCATATGACAAAATACAGCCAGTATCATAAAAAACATTGAAAAGCTGAAAGCATTTTGTCTAAGATCAAAAACAAGACTAGGATGACCACGCTCACCAATTTTACTCAGCATAATATTGGAAGTCTTAACCACAGCATTTAGACAAGAAAAAGAAATTTTAAAAATCCAAATCAGTAGGCAGAAGTAAAACTGTCATTGTTTGCAGGTGGCATGATACTATGAAATCATAAAGACATCATCAAAAAAACTACTAGCATTTATCAATGAATTCAGTAAGGTTGTAGGATATAAAATTAATATGCAGAAATCTGTTTATACACTAACAACAAAATATCAGAAATAGAAACCAAGAAAACATTCCCATTTACAACCACATCAAAAAGAATAAAATACCTATGAATGAATCTAATTAAGAAGATAATTACTAAGGACTTCCCTGTTGACCTAGTGGTAAAGAATCCACCTTGCAATGCAGGGGACAAGAGTTCGATCCCTGGTTGGGGAACTAAGATTTTGCATGCTGCGGAGCAACCAAGCCCATGCTCCACAACTACCAAACCCAAGCACTCTAGAGCCTGTGCTCCACAAGAGAAACCTACACATCACAGCTAGAGAAAGCCCTCGGGCCACAGTGAAGACCCAATGCAGTCAAAAAAGAGAGAGAGAGAAAAAAAACTATACAATGGGGAAGTCTGACAAAAACTGCTTCAGCTAGGTGATCAAGGCCAACACCAAATATGAAATCATGTTGACAGTATGCCCCCAAATGATGAAATGAGCATGGTACTTTACCTCTTATGGTCTTCCTGTCCAGAAATTCAGATTTGCACTTTTGCTCTTATAGCCACACTCTAATCATGAGAAAAATATCAGACAAGTTCTTATGGAGGAAATAAAAAACTAAATGATATTTTGTCCTGAGGTCACATGTCTGTTTTTCACCTTTTCCTTTATGGGTCATGTTGTAAAATGCTTGATCTTCTTCTGCAAAATATCTGACCAGTACTCCTCAAAACTGTCAAGGTCATTGAAAAGAAGGAAAGTCTTAAAAACTATATAAATGAAAGTCTAAGGAGCTACAGTGTCTAAAATGTAATGTGGTATATATACTGAATTGGATCCTGGAATAGAAAAAAGGCATTAGGTTAAAAAGTAATCTGAATAAACTATGGACTTTAGTCAACAATAGTAAATAAATATTGGTTCACTAGTTGGAATAAATGCACCATATTAACGTAGTATAGTATAAAATACACACTAATATGTCCCCCTAAAGGGAAAATTGGGTGGGGCATATATGGGAACTCTCTGTACTCTTTGTAACTTTTCCATAAGTGTGATATTATTCTGATAACCTAAAATCTAAAAAATAAAAATGTATTAATAATAAAATAAATAGAAATAGTCAATAATACTCAGAAGCATGCAAGGTGAGTACTGAAATGACTGTTCACATTGAATGGCCAGGTAAATGCTAAGAATGGCAAAAATAAAGCCTTTTTTTTTCTCTAAGACAATATCAAATGTAGGTATTTCCTACATTTTAAAGAACTCAATAGAAGACCCAAAGCTTTCATCAGTTGATGATCATTACAATTAAATTACTTTACTGTTCCTCCCCCAAACTCTTCCTTACAATCTAATTAAATTCATTGTACTACAATTTCAGCTCATCTTCCTTTTGATTTTTCTAGATGAAGACCTGAATATGGTGGACCATAGTGTGTACTTGTGAATGCTGTACAAGTACTTAAAGAAATTATGAAAATGACCTTTAGTCTGGAGGCCAAATAACTGACCCTTTCACCTTTTCTCTCGTGGGTCATATTTCTGTCTTTAATCATCTTTGTGATTTTTTTAACCTCTTTATTAAAAAGTCTCAACAGTGCAAAAGAACAAACTATTTAGCAGACTTGCAGCATTATAACAGCATTGCTAAATTTCATCCTTCAGATTTTCCCTTTTCTTAAGTCATACTCAGACTTCTGCAGTTGAAAAAATAACGCCAAAATTTTGCCCTAAGATACAGAAATTATATTGTCACTGAAATAATATCTTTCTCCAAAATAACACTGTGCAAATTGAAATACCACTGTAGCTTTTCCAGAACCAAGTGTTTAGCATTCAAAATGCATATTTTGACTATCTTAGTACATGCTCCATAATTAGGTTATTATGGACAATCCTTACTTCAATAAATAATAAAGAACTAACCTCATAAAATAAAGCAATTACTTTCAAAATTCTAGCCTTTTCCTTTCTACAAGTAGACTCACTGACCTCTCTTTTTATAACTGCTGAGGTTAAACAAGATATGTCTGACAATGAATTATAATAACACAAGAGTCAATCCACTTAAACTGATCTGAAAAAGAATCATTTTATCTTCCTAAAGCTACCTATTATTGGTTTATCTTCACCTCATGAAGTTAATTTGACTTTTTTACATATAAAACTGCCAAAGTCTTACCAATGCTCAGGAAGGAAGTGCCAATACACTAATTTCTGGAGCGGCTTCATTTACCCAGTTTCTACGTCTTTTACATTTATCATTTTCATTGTTTTTTGTAGCTAATGTGTTCCTCGGTTAAATTCATCACACTTGTGACAAATAGAAAATAAGAAATTCACAAAAATTTGACCTATAAATCAATTCATATGTTTTATTGTAATTGTATTGCATGGGTTAATCCCAATGTGGAAGCACTAAATCCACAGTTCCAACTGGTCACACTTTCTCATCAGTCTCTCACCATCTCAAACACACGATTTTTCATTTACATGGGACTCATCTAAACACGAGAATATGAAAATCTTTGCTCACTTCTGATAAAAGTCCCCTGCTTTTTCCCCCAGTTTTCCTACCTTCTCTCCCATTTTCTATCTATGTTCTGAAATTCACTTGTCCCATAAGAATCCTGTAACAGACATATTCTGCCCCACTCACATTCCTCATCTCTTATCATTCTCATTCAGGCCAAGAACTTCATTGCAAGTCTGTCTGAGGAGCCTCTCAGACTAAAGAAGCAGGTATTGATGGGAAGGTCAGAGATGCGGGGAAGTTAATGCCTCAGGGGTAACTCTTCACCAGTGATGGGCAGGAGCTAGTAGGTGTGTTTGTCCTTCTGAGGGGCAACCTGGCTCTGTTCTACATAGTATTGAAGAGGTCTACGCTGACATTGAACTTCAGGTGCCCACAATGACAGTCTGTTTATTAATGCACTTAATAGCTCTTTCTTTTTCTGACAATATTCCCTGGGATCACCTCCCAAATAAAACTTCTTATGCTCAAATCCTTGTCTCAGGGGTCAATCTGAAGCCATGATCTTTATATCAATATTTATTTTTCTTTTCCATTCTCATTCTGAATACAGAGGGGTCAAAGCCACTCATTGATAGTTCTAGCTATGTTTGAGTTAATATTTAAGTCATAATCATGTAACTAGAAATCCTTGCTTGATTTCCATAAGCTCGATAAATTTAAAATTATAATATTAGAGAACTATGTTACCAGTTATTGATGCTTTTGAACTGTGGTGTTGGAGAAGACTTTTGAGAGTCCCTTGGACAGCAAGGAGATCCAACCAGTTAATCCTAAAGGAAATCAGTCCTGAATATTCATTGGAAGGACCAATGCTAAAGCTGAAGCTCCAATACTTTGGCCACCTAATGCGAAGAACTGACTCCTTGGAAAAAACCCTGATGCCTGGAAAGATTGAAGGCAGGAGACGGAGACAACAGAGGATGAGATGGTTGAATGGTATCACTGACTCAATGGACATGAGTTTGAGCAAGCTCCAGGAGTTGGTGATGGACAGGGAAGCCTGGCATGCTGCAGTCCATGGGGTCACAAAGGGTTGGACATAACTGAGTGACTGAACTGAACTGATGTTACCAGGTTCAAAATAGTTTGAGCTAAACTTTGCAATCATGTTGTTAATTTCCTGTAATCAGACATGAGCTTTCAAATTTCAGAAATATACACACTAATACTAGCATGGTCCTAGCATGAAATAGCTTTCAAATATTGGTTCATTCTTCACTGTGTGGGACATGGTATCACTAATTTGTATACCCATTTCATAAATTCTGCAATATCTAGTTGACCTTCAGGAAAATATGAATTTTCTCCATTGCCAACAAAATGGACAGTGATTAGAACTGCAAATAGTCTGATAAAACATTAAATAAGATTTAATGAAATACTTTAAGTTAAAGGCCAGCTTTCATTAAATAATTTTGATGAGGCATATGGTATGTGAGCATCCATCTGTGCTCCTATGCGGGGTCTCACAGATATTAGGAGAGAGAGAACAGGGGTGGTCAAGACGCTCAGTACAGGAAGGCCCCTCCACTTCACAGAACCACGCCCACAAAAAGAAAGTCAAAGCCAACAGCAGGGAACTGGCAAAATTGGATGTTTGTGAGAGAATTTAGTTGGAGTCTGGTGAAAAGTGTCTGTTTCATTTTACTCTAGGCCCTTGATTTCTTTTCCAAATAATTGGTACTGTTCTGAGAAATAGAGTTAATCCTCATTTAATATCCAAAGGCATCCAGTAAGACACATTGCTGCTTCTCACCATCACACTGAGAGATTACTCTCTGGGATAACTTACAAGTATACTCAGCACCAACCAGAGCTTCTAGAGAAATATTAAGCAAAGTGGCATTTGGTCCCTATAAATTTCTAAGAGAATGAGGATAGAAGGAACTGGCATTTGGTGAGAAGACAAGTAGTGATTTTCTCACCATCAACTTTTATTTTCTACATGTGTGCTAAGTCACTAATGTCTGATTCCTTGCAGCTCCATGCACTGTAGCCCACAAGACTCCTCTGTCCATGGGATTTCCCAGACAAGAATACTGGAGTGGGTTGCCATTTCCCCAGGGGATCCTCCCAACACAGGGATCAAACCTGAGTCTCTTATGGCTCTTGCATTGGCGAGCAGGTTCTTTACCACTAGTGCCACCTGGGAAGTCATTTTCTACATGAGTTGTGCTTAATAAAATGGCTTTAAAAATATTCGTGCTCTTTGGTACAGAAATATAAAAATTCAGGGAGTTAGAATGTTCCTATTATGAAAGGCCCTAGTACTGCAGAATATCGACACTTCAAAGGGCTGAAGAAACAGAAAAAAAACAACGGGCCCTGAGATAGCTGCTCTATGAACCAGCCATCATCTAGGACTTTCTCCTAACTCCTCCTGAATAGTGTATGCATGCAGATCCAGGTGCCATCACACATTCTAAATCAGCCCCCACAATGGCAACACCATCGAAATACAGACGTAGAAATCATGCTGCAGTCTCTAGACGTGTCCACATCCCTGCAAATGGCACAGTTACGTTCCTTTCTAAGACTGAGTACTATTGCATTGTCATGCAGAGTGAAGTAAGTCAGAAAAACAAATATCAAATATTAATGTGGAATCTAGAAAATAAGGCAGATGAACCTTATATGCAAAACAGAAATAGAGACACAGATGTAGAGAACAAACATACGGACACCAAGGTGGGAAAGAGGGGTGTGGAATGAACTGGGAGGTTGAGATCGACATACAGACACTATTGATACTATGAATAAAGTAGATAACTCATGAGAACCTGCTGTATAGCACATGGAATGCTACTCAATGCCCTGTGGTAACAAAGAAGGGATATATGTATACCTGTAGCTGATTCAGTTTGGTGTACAGCAGAAACTAACAAAACATTGTAAAGAAACTAAACAATTTAAAAGAAAGAAATCAGGCTGCAAGGAGTACTTACAGGTCAACAGCGTAGTTACAAGGAAAACTTATCACAAAACTTTTCTCTTTTAAATTGGAAGATAATTGCTTTACAATGTTGTGTTGGATTCTGCCACACAACAACGTGAATCAGCCATAAGTATACATGTGTCCCCTCCCTCTTGAACTTCTCTCCCACACCCCACCACTTCTCACCCCACTAAGCTGTCACAGAGCTCTGGGTTGAGCTCCCTGTGTTATACAGCAACTTCCCACTAGATGTCTATTTTATACATGGTAATGTACATGTTTCAATGCTATTCTTTGAATTCATTCCACCCTCTCCTTCCCCTACTGTGCCCACAAGTCTGTTCTCTATGTCCACATCTCCACTGCTGCCCTTCAAATAGGTTCATCAGTGCTATTTTTCTAGATTATATATATATATATATATGTATTAATATATAATATTTGTTTTTCTCTGACTTACTTCACTCTGTATAATAGGCTCTAGCTTCATTCATCTTGCTAGAACTGACTCAAATGCATTCCTTTTTATGGCTGAGTAATATTCCATTGTATATATGTACCACAACTTCTTCATCCATTCATCTGTTGATGGACATCTAGGTTGCTTCCATGTCCTGGCTATTGTAAATGGTGCTGCGGTGAACACTGGGGTACATGTGTCTTTTTTTTTTAATATGTCTTTTTGAATTATGATTTTCTCAGCATATATGCCCATGAATGGGGTTACTGGGTTATATGGTAGTTTTATTCCTAGTATTTTAAAGAATCTCCATACTGTTCGCCATAATGGCTGTATCAGTTTGCATTCCCACCAACAGTGCAAGAGGGTTTCTTTTCTTCACATCCTTTCCAGCATTTAACAAACAGATTTTTTTAATGATGGCCATTCTCACCAGTGTGAGGTGATACTTCATTGTATTTTTGATTTGCATTTCTCTAATAATGAGCAATGTTGAGGATTTTTTCATGTTTATTGGCCATCTGTATGTCTTCCTTGGAAAAATGACTGTTTAGGTCTGCCCAACTTTTGATTGGGTTGTTCGTTTTTCTGATATTGGGCTACATGAGCTGCTTATGTATTTTGGAGATTAATCCTTTGTCAGTTGTGTCATTTGCAGCTATTTTCTCCCATTCTGAGGGTTGTCTTTTCATCTTGTTTATGGTCTCCTTTGCTGTGCAAAAGCTTTTAATTTTAATTAGATCTCCCTTGTTTATTTTTGTTTTTATTTCCATACTCTAAGAGGTGGGTCAAAGAGAATCTTGTTGTGATTTATGTCAAAGAGTGTACTGCCTATATTTTCCTCTAAGAGTTTTATAGTTTCTGGCCTTACCTTTAGGTCTTTAATCCATTTTGAGTTTATTTTTGTGTATGGTGTTAGGAAGTGTTTTACTTTCATTCTTTTACCCATAACTGTCCAGTTTTCCCAGCACCACTTATTGAAGAGGTTGTTTTTTCTCCATTGTATATTCTTGCCCTCTTTGTCAAAGATAAGATGCCCATAGGTGCATGGGTTTATCACTGGGCTTTCTATCTTGTTCCATTGATCTATATTTCCATTTTTGTTCCAGTACCATACTGTCTTGATGACTGTAGCTTTGTAATATAGTCTGAAGTCAAGAACAGAGCTTTTTAAGTCCACACACTGAGGCTAGATTGATTTAAAAATGTAACCTGTATTACTATAAATTTGGCAATTAGTAGCCACAAGCATAATTTAACTACAATAGCCCAAATAGGCCAAACACAAGTTTCTGTTATGATGTTGTGGCTAAAAATATGGTGGCTGGGAAAAGAGAAACTCTAGCTAATTGGAGAAGCAGAGAAGTTAACCACAGAAAGACATATTAATACAAATTGTACCTGTGTAGCCAAGAACAAACCTGATTCTGTATATGATCTATTTCTTTAGCTCTGACCCTTGTGCTCTATTGCCTGTGCTTAGTCATGCTGACCCTACACTTTTTAAAAAGACATTGCCTATAGCCTGATATATACAATATAGCCCATTCTCAAGCCTCTGACCTTTAAAGGTCCATTCATATAGATATTGAAAGTTGATTTTTTTTAAGTTGCAGAGAAGAAAGTTAAAAAAAAAAATTTTTGGAGGCTTTTTTTGTTGGAGGTTTTTGGTTTTGTTGCTGTTGTTTGTTTTTCTTGTTGGAGGTTTATAAGAACACTGTGACCTAACCTATGTAGAGAGCTAAAATAACAAAGGATTCTGATACCAAGAAGCATGCAACAACCAGCCATATCCCCTTCTTTTAGTATAAAAGAAGCCTGAGTTCTAACTCAGTTAAGATGGTTCTCTGAGACAGTAGTCGACCATCTTTTCTGTCTGTCGGCTTTCTGAATAAAGTTGCCTTTCCTTGCCTCAGCAATTCGTCTCTCTATCTGTTGGCCTGTGGTGCTGTGAGCAGTACAAGCTTGGATTCAGTAACACCGCCTGAGGCCCATTGTGAGACTAGCACCGCCATTCTCTTCCCAACTTTACTTTTATTTTCTTCATGTAAAATGCATCAAGAAAAATCTTAGTCAATGACTCAACTATATTAATAGAATAATATAAAATACATGTCAACATGGTTTATGTCTGGAAGATTACTATAATATTAAAATTAGTGTCAATCTATGATTTTCATATGTGTAAGAGACAGGAAACTAAGTAGGGAAAAAAGAAAAAGTGTTCTGATCCTGAGGTCAATGAATCTAATTTCAATTCTACATAGAAAACGGCCATGACAGCAACTAACCCTCTTCCTCTGGGCTACACATAATGTCCTGTGACAGGAGATGGGGAAAAATCAATTAACATTTTATCATTTAAATGATGATTGATGATGTATTAAAATATTCATGAAGGAAGAGCATGCTTTGAAAACTGTTCAAAGCATCCAAAGTATGGGTGATGTAAGTCCATTAACTGCCTTTTGGAGAATGTATGCATTACAGATGCCATTTACCGAAAATAAGACACCATGTATATAGTGAACTTTGAAGTAATTTCTCCAACAGAATATATACCAGCTAGACACTTAAACAAATATGTGTGATGCCCTGTGATGAAAGGATCTATCATTTTATCTATGCCACACCCCCACATCTTGCTTGATATCTTCTTTAGGTTTTTTTAATTCCCTCAGGAAAGCATACTCTGACCTTCACATCTGCATGAAGCATCCCTACATGTCCTTCCATCATATAGAAACCCACACTTATATCACAACTCCTCTCTCCATGCATGCTAATTCCTGTTTACTATCTAGAAGCTCCACTGGCCAATGCACTTTGGAAGTTGGGGGCCATGCTAAGCTCACTTCCTTTTCTATCCTTAGCATCTCCCAAAATGCCTGGCACTCAGTAGGTACTGCATAAACACTTAAGTGAAATCTGTCTCAATGGGTCCAGAGTCACATTTTAATGATTAACCTATGATTATCAACTAAATAATTTTTATTGGATCAAACTTGTTAAAAATTTAAGAGTCATTCATATATACCAGCATGTCTTTGAGTCATTTCTGTACAACATTTTTTATTGCCATTAGGATAGCCATGGTGATTTTAAGACAAATAACAAATGGTAAGTAAGATAAAATCTACTGCCAAAAGAAAACTTGTAACTAGCCTCCATCCTACCTGAAACCTAGTTTTCTCATTGCTACAACTCAAGTCCCTCAGTTCCAGTCATGCATGACTCTCTGATATGCAATTCAGCCTAATTAGCTTCTACAACATCTTATGGGATAACACCACCATGACCAAAGGCCAGCATGATTACACCTCTCAGATTTCTCATAGTCTGAAACATAACTTATATCACTGAAATGCAATATGACATTATAAATGATATTTTTTAAAGGAGGCATAGTATTATGAAAGACAGAAATAGAGAGCCAGAAGTGATTACATCTGTCTATGGCAGTCTTGGAAGAAAAGTTATGACCAACCTAGATAGCATATTGAAAAGCAGAGACATTACTTTGCCAACAAAGGTCTGTCTAGTCAAAGCTATGGTTTTTCCTGTGGTCATGTATGGATGTGAGAGTTGGACTGTGAAGAAGGCTGAGAGCTGAATAATTGATGCTTTTGAACTGTGGTGTTGGAGAAGACTCTTGAGAGTCCCTTGGACTGCAAAGAGATCCAACCAGTCCATTCTGAAGGAGATCAGCCCTGGGATTTCTTTGGAAGGAATGATGCTAAAGCTGAAAGTCCAGTACTTTGGTCACCTCATGCGAAGAGTTGACTCATTGGAAAAGACTCTGATGCTGGGAGGGATTGGGGGCAGGAGGAGAAGGCAACAACAGAGGATGAGATGGCTGGATGGCATCACTGACTCGATGGACGTGAGTCTGAGTGAACTCCGGGAGTTGGTGATGGACAGGGAGGCCTGGCATGCTGCAATTCATGGGGTCGCAAAGAGTGGGACATGACTGAGCAACTGAACTGAACTGAACTGATGGCAGTCAGGAAGTCTTCTGAAAAGAAATAATACTTGAGCAGTGTTTTTATCTAGGGAAAATAGTGTTGACATTAACATATATATACACACATATATGTGTGTGTACATATATACATATATACATTGAATATCTATATAGACACATTGAATTGAAATGTATGTGTGTATATAGATCCTTCTGAGATGGTGCAGTGGTAAAGAATCCCCTTGCCAATGCAGAAGGGATTCCCTTGAGTAGGAAATGGGAACCATGCCAGTATTCTTGCCTGGAAAAACCCATAGACAGAGGAGCCTGGTGGGCTACAGTCTATGGGGTTGCAAAGAGTTAGACACAACTGAGTGACTAAACATGACGATGACGTCAGACTCACTCACCTAGCTCCCCAGGTAGGTATTATCATCCCCAAGAAAAGGAAATGCAAAAAGGCAAAATAGTTGTCTGAGGAGGCCTTACAAATAGCTGAGTAAAGAAGAGAAGCAAAAGGCAAAGCAGAAAAGGAACGATATTACCATCTAAAGGCAGAGTTCCAAAGAATAGTAAGGAGAGCTAAGAAAGACTTCCTAAGTGAACAATGCAAAGAAATAAAGGAAAACAAAAGAAGGGGAAAGGCTAGAGATCTCGTCAAGAAAATTAGAGATACCAAGGGAACATTTTATGCAAAGATGGGCTCAATAAAGGACAGAAACAGTATGGACTTAACAGAAGCAGAAGATATTAAGAAGAGGTGGCAAGAATATTTGGCAAAACTAATACAATTATGTAAAGTTAAAAAATAAAATTTAAAAAAATAATAATAAAATAAAATAAAGACTGTTACAAGAAGCAAAAAAAAAAAAAAAAAGAATATACAGAAATGTATGAAAAAGGTCTTCATGACCCAGATAACCACAATGGTGTGATCACTCACCTAAAGTCAGACATCCTGGAATATGAAGTCAAGTGGGCCTTAGGAGACATCATGAACAAAGCTAGTGGACATGATGGAATTCCAGCTGAGCTATTTCAAATCCTAAAAGATGCTGCTGTGAAAGTGCTGTACTCAATATACCAGCAAATTTGGAAAACTCAGCAGTTGCCATAGGGCTGGTAAGGTCAGTTTTCATTTCAGTCTCAAAGGACAATGCCAAAAATTGTTCAAACTACTGGACAATTGCACTCATCTCACACACTAGCAAAGTAATGCTCAAAATTCTCGAAGCTAGGCTTCAACAGTACATAAACCAAGAACTCCCAGATGTTCAAGTTGGATTTAGTAAAGGCAGAGGGACCATAGATCAAATTGCCAACATCAATTCAATCATAGAGAAAGCGAGAGAATTCCAGAACATCTACTTCTGCTTCATTGGCTATGCCAAAGCCTTTGGATCACAACAAATTGTGGAAAATTCTTAAAGAGATGGGAATACCAGACCAACTTACCTGCCTCCTGAGAAACCTGTATGCAGAAACATACAGGAAGCAACAATTAGAACAGGACAGGGAACAACAGACTGGTTCCAAATTGGGAAAGGAGTACATCAAGGGCGTATGTTGTTACCCTGCTTTTTTAACTTATGCAGAGTACATCATGAGAAATGCCAGGCTGGAGGAAGCACAAGCTGGAATCAAGATTTCCAGGAGAAATATCAATAACCTCAGATATGCAGATGACACCACCCTTATGGCAGAAAGTGAAGAGGAACTAAAGAGCCTCTTCATGAAAGTGAAAGAGGAGAGTGAAAAAGTTGGCTTAAAACTCAACATTCAAAAAACAGACTATGGCATCCGGTCCCATCACTCCATGGCAAATAGAAGGGAAAACAATGGAAACGATGGCAGACTTTATTTTCTTGGGCTCCAAAATCACTGCAGATAGTGACTGCAGCCATGAAATTAAAGGACGCCTGATCCTTGAAAGAAAATCTATGACAAACCTAGACAGCACATTAAAAAGCAGAGACACTGCTTTGCTAACAAAAGTCCATCTAGTCAAAGCTATGGTTTTTCCAGTGGTTATGTATGGATGTGAGAGTTGAACTATAAAGAAAGCTGAGCACCAAAGAATTGATGCTTTTGAACTGTGGTATTGGAGAAGACTCTTGAGAGTCCCTTGGACTACAAGGAGATCCAACCAGTCCATTCTAAAGGAAATCAGTTCTGAATATTCATTGGAAGGACTGATCCCAAAGCTGAAACTCCAATACTTTGGTCACCTGATGCAAAGAACTGACTCATTAGAAAAGACCCTGATGCTGGGAAATATTGTAGGCAGGAGGAGAAGGGGACGACAGAGTATGAGATCGTTGGATGGCATCACTGATGGACATGAGTTTGAGCAAACTCCAGGAGATGGTGAAGGACAGGGAAGACTGGCATGCTGCAGTCTATGGGGTTGCTAAGAGTCAGATACGACTGAGCGACTGAACAACAATATACATATTAAACAGGAAAAGGGGGAAATGCCAGAATATCCAGAGAAACAATAATATTCAAAAATAAAGTATGGGAGAGGATCCCAAGGGAGAGCCCAGGGAAGTAGCCAAGGCTTTGGATGCTGTCCTAAGTGCTGACACTTGTGTGTTGTAAGCAGAAAAGTAAAACCATTCCGCACTCTTTATCACCTTAGAAATAGCACTCTAGCTGACAGATCTATAGAATGGATTTGAGTGCTGTAAGGAGAGTCAGGGGGATCAATTAAGAAGCTGCTGCAAAAAAGCAGGCAGTGCTGATGGAACAGGATGGTACTTTTGTGTCATTGCTCTCCTCTAATCAGTAACAATTGTTAGAAGGGTCTTATATTCCATGCTTTTCTACGCCAAACTACAACTCCTACCCCTAGAAAACTGCAGACGTGGACTCCTACCTCAAGGAACTGAGACTGGGTGGATTGCAAGGGAGGGCAGGACAGGACATTTTTTTTTTTCCTACAGAATTCTTTTTCCCCTGAGAGGTACCATTTGACATTATCTATAAGATGTCACTCTAAGGTACCAAATACTGTGTTCAAGGTAAGCTTATGAAACTCCCTCCATCTCCAAAACCTGCTTTCCTGGAGCACCTCTACATATGGCAAACCAAATAAGATGTTATTTTAATTAAATTGTTTCAATCAAAAGATCAAAACCTTGCTCAATCACTGAAGACAGTTCAACAAGGACTGATTTTAAAAGGGAGATCCAGTAAGGATTTTCATAATCTGCCTTGTACTGCCTGAGAATAAGAAGCCTGTTTTGGAAAAATCTGAAGTGACTTGTTCACATTTGTTGATTACGATGATGATAAATTAACATAAACTGTAACAGCTAATTCAGAACCGTCATATCTCACTCTTTAAGAAAAGCAACTGACTCACACAAATATAGTCACCTGATCATTGACAAAGGAATAAAGACAACATGGTGGAGAAAATATTGTCTTTTTAACAAATAGTTCTGAAACAACTGGACGTCTAGATGTAAGAGAAAGAGCTTAGACACAGACCGTACACCCCTCACAAAAATTAATTCAAAATGGATCATAAACCTAAATGTAAAAAAACAAAGATAAAACTCCTAGGAGAAAGCATAGCAAAAAACCTAAATGACCCTGGGTACGGCTGTAACTTTTTAGACGCAATACCAAAGGCATGATCCATAAAAGAAATGGTGCATAAATTGCATTTTATTAAAATTTAAAGTCCTGCTTGTCAAAAGACTATCTATTAAGACAATGAAAAGACAAGCCACAGAAAGGGAGAAAATATTTCAAAAGACATATCAATTAAAGGACTATTGTCTAAAATATGCAAAGAACTCTTTAAAACTCAGCAGTGAGAAAAGCAAGTGAAAGTGAAAGTCATTCAGTCATTGCTGACTCTTTGTGACCCCATGGACTGTATAGTCCATGTAATTCTCCAGACCAGAATACTGGAGTAGGTAGCCTTTCCCTTCTCCAGAGGATCTTCCTGATCCAGGAATCAAACCGGGGTCTCCTGCATTGCAGGCGAATTCTTTACCAAGTGAGCTGAGGGAAGCTCAAACAACCAGATTAAAAGGTAGGCCAAAAACCTTAAACAGAAACCTCCCCAAAGAAGATATACAGATGACAAATAAACATATGAAAATATGCTCCACATCATATGTCATCAAGGAAATGCAAAGGGAAACAACAATGGGATACCACTACACACTTCTTAAAATGACCAATATCCAGAACACTGACAACCAAATGCTGGTGAAGATGTGGAGCAACGAGAACTGAGACATTCATTGCTGGTGGGAAGGTAGAATGGTTCAGTCACTTTTGAAGGCAGATTTGCTGTTTCTTATAAAACTAAACATACATTTAGCATACTATCCAGGGATCCCACTCCTTGGTTCTTACCCAAAGGAGTTGAAAACTTATGTTCACACAAAATCTGCATATGAATGTTTATAGCAACTTTATTCATTCATAACTACCAAAACTTGGAAGCAATCAAAATATCCTTAGGTAGGTGCATGGTTAAATCAATTGGACAGAGGAGTCTGGTGGGCTACAGTCCAGGGAGTTGCAAAGAGTCGGACATGACTGAGTGACTAACACATATTCACTATTTCCAGACAGTGGACAGTCATTCACTGCATAAAGGAAATGAGATATCAACCATGAAAAGACGTGGAAGAAACTTAAATGCACATTACTAAGTGAAAGGAAGCCAACATGGAAAGGTTACAGAGTGCATGCTTCCTACCATATGACATTCTGGAAAGTATAAAAACTGTGCAGATGGTAAAAAAGGTCACTGGTAGCCACGGACTGGGGAAAGTGAGTGAATTGAAAGTTGCTCAGTCGTGTCTCACTCTTTGTGACCCCATGGACCATACAGTCTGTGGAATTCTCCAGGCCAGAATACTGGAATAGGTAGCCTTTCCCTTCTGCAGGGGATCTTCCCAACCCAGGAATCGAACCCAGGTCTCCCACACTGAAGGCAGATTCTTTACCAACTGAGCCACCAGGGAAGCCCAAGAATACTGGAGTGGGTAGCCTATCCCTTCTCCAAAGGATCCTCCCAAACCAGGAATTGAACCAGGGTCTTCTGCATTGCAGGTGGATTCTTTACCAACTGAGCTATCAGGGAAGCCCCACAGAAAGGGAGGGATAAACAGGTGAAGCAAAGAGGATTTTTAGGGCAACAAAATTAACACTGTATGATACTACAGTGATGGATAAATGTCATAATATATTTGTCCAAACCCACAGAATATACAACACCAAGAATGAACCCTAATGTGAAACCCTAATGTCAAAAGAGCCAGCCTAAGACTAAATATTAAAAAACTAAGGTCATGGCATCCAGCCCCATTCCTGCATGGCAAATAGAAGGAGGAAATGTGGAAGTAGTGACAGATTTCCTCTTCTTGGGCTCTAAAATCACTGCGGACAGTGACTGCAGTCATGAAATCAGAAGACGATTGTTTCTTGGCAGGAAAGCGATGACAATCCTAGACCGTGTGTTGAAAAGCAGAGTCATTACTCTGCCATTTCAAAGGCTCATATAGTCGAGGCTGTGGTCTTCCCAGTGGTCACATAGGGTTGCAAGAGCTGGACCGTAAAGAAGGCAGAATGCCAAAGAATTCATGCCTTCAAACTGTGGTGCTGGAGAAGACTCCTGCAAGTCCCTTGGGCAGCAAGGAGATGAAACCAGTCAATGTTAAGGGAGGTCAACCCTGAACATTCACTGGAAGGACTGATGCTGAAGCTGAAGCTCCAGTATTTTGGTCATCTGATGTGAACAGATGACTCATTGGAAAAGTCCCTGATGCTGGGAAAGATTGAGGGCAGAAGGAGAAGAGGGCGTCAGAGGATGAGATGGTTGGATGGCATTACCGATGCAGTGAACCTGACCTTGGGCAAACTTTGGGAGGTGGTGAGAGACAAGGAGGCCTGGAGTGCTGCAGCCCATGGGGTTTCAAAGAGTTGGACACGACTGGGCGACTGAACAGCAACAACAACAACAATGTTTATTCAATGGAATTATTATGCAATTAAAATATATTATACAATTAAAATATCATTATGTATTTTTTTAAATCCTACTGAAAACTTACATGTAATTTTATCAAATTGTTCATCATTTTAAAGTTGATTTGTTTGAAATTATTTTGCTTTTTTGTATTTGAGTAGCAACTTTAAGGACACCCAAACTAATTTTCAATTAATCACCAATTATTAAGCACTATCGGGCACAGTGCTAAGAAATTTGAGGTCAATAAGACCTATCTCTTTGCCTGGATAGCTTATGATATATTTGACAAACAAGGAAAGCAAACGTTAGAGTCAACCAATGTTGCTTAAATATTCATCTAAACCAAAAATGAGTTTAAAAACAACATATGATGAGCCGCAATATATTGGATTGGCCAAAAAGATCATTCAGATTTTTACATAAGATGTTACAGAAATACTAAATGATTCATTTCCACAATGATAGAATTAGACAACAGTTGTGTTCAGAGAATGTGGGCAACAGGGATAGAGTGATTTATCCATAAGAACTGGTGTATAATAGGAAATTGAGTTATCATTTCGATAACTCAAAATCATATGCCATGCTTCTTTAACACATGAAAATACAATTCTAATTTCCAGGTTCTGCCTAAAGGACCAGTAGCTGTTTTCAGTTTAGTGTTTGTGGCTCACAAGTAATATGTGTCCATCCCAGACCAAAGGAGGGTGAGCCTTCAACTAAATCCCATCATCCTGGCCACGTAAGGCCTCAGGCCACACTCGGGCCACATGCGCACTTTCTCTTTCCATCTTTGATTCCTCATACAGCAATTACAGCAACACGTGGGCAAAAGCACTGATTGATCTAAATATCCCAATTCTAATCCCCAGAGCTAAAAACAATTTTAGTTAAAGCAATATGACCAAATGTCCCTACAAGAAGTAACAACCCAAAGGGACTGCATGTCTAGCAGAATCCTTTTCTAGCCCTGGTTGATGGATCACATCAATTAAGCAATGCTCCTCACAGTAAAATTAACGCACTTCATAAACACAGGAACTGCACACCAACTGCCATAGAATATTAGAGCCATGTTTTCATCTTGAGTTGTTTTCCCCGGTCTGTATTACCATATTGTTAACTCATATTTAGGCTCTCATAATTCTACTGCTTGCTATTTTCTTCCTCTTGGTCCTATTAGTTTTACAATTGTAATTACTTTATATGGCTTCTCTTTATTTCTTTCTTTCACTCTTCACTATGTAACTTCTATGCTTCAAAATGATAAAGAAATATCTTAATTCTCATGGGCATCCAACAATAAAAATATCACTTAAGCATCTACAATCTTTCTACCATTGGGTAATAGAAACTTCTATATACATTACTATCTTGCCTTCTGAAAATTTGCAACACAATTTTCAAAATTCTTGAATAAGCTCAACTATGATTGCTCCTGTATGTTCCCTAAATACACGGAAACACTTTTTCCAAGGTGTCCCATATATCAAAACCAAAATCCATGGATCAGAGGTAACAATGATCTGTTCAAGCACTAAACTAGGAATTTTATATGCATTATCTCTTTTAATGTAGGTAACAACCCTGAAAGGTAGCTATTATTATTTCTATTTATCAGTAATAAAATGGAGTATGAGGAAGCTAATGTTCCTCCTTCGTTCAAAGTGAAAGTGAAAAGTGTTAGTCACTAAGTCGTGTTTGACTCTTTGTGACCCCAGGGGCTATATCCTGCCAGGCTCCTCTGTCCATTGAACTCTCCAGGCAAGAATACTGGAGTGGGTAGCCGTTTCCTTCTCCAGGGGATCTTCTTGACCCAGGAATTGAACGCGAGTCTCCTACATTGCAGACAGATTCTTTACAATCTGAACCACTAGGGAAGCCCCAGGTCTCATGCAAAATTTTAATTGTTCTGCATCCACCACATGTCTCTCTGCCTCCAAATACACATTCTTCTTACACTACCACCACTAGGCTTCTCTCCCTCCTGCAAGGCGGCAGTGTGTCATCACACTGACATAGCAACTTGGCAATAAACTTTGCATTTTCCATGATATCTTAAAGTTTTTCCCTGAAAAATTTACTTAACAAATGCACATAATTGGGCAAGGAAGTCTAACAGAAAATCATGGAAAATGAAACAACCTCTCCAAATGAATATGTTTGAGAGTTTATGAAAATTCATTGATTTTGATCTTCTTAACTTTTGGTTCCTTTAGGATTTATGGAAGGCAGACTGCACAGTGTTCAGGGAAATCAAGTTACTGTCAGCTGTACGATCTTGGTCTCCATTCAAGTTCAGCCTCCCTCCCAACATGTGTACCCTAAGCAAGTAACAACAATTCAGAGCCTATTTTGTAGGCTATAAAATGACTAGTGCTGCCTTGAGGGCTGCATATAATAACAATCTCTGGGACATAGCAAGTGCACAATTGAAAAAAAAAAAATCCCTGATGATGCTTATCATGATTCCTGCAGCATGGAAATGCATCTTTATAAGTAGAAATATCACCATTGCCCTCACCTACCTAAATCTTTCAAGGTGAAGTTCTAATTTCGTAGTGCATCATGTAAGACCTGTCATGATGTAGCCACTGCTTCCTCATCAGCGCCATCGCTCAGCCTTCCAAACTGCGTCTTTTGCACCAATTTTGGGCCATGGACACAAGTTCCTTCTTATATTTGATCTGTTCTGCCCAGATCCCACACATCCTTCAGCCCCTGGGTCAAGCATTAACTCCTCCAGTATGGTTTTCTCAGCTCATGTTCTGGCTACACACCCCTCAATTCAGATTTGCTTTCCCTCCTCTTTTCCCATCATTCCCCTCGCAAGCCTGCAGCACAGCAATAGTTCTTCTGGGTTATAACTGCTGGTAACTTGATTACTTCCTCTATTAAAATTAAGTTCAATGTTGAATGATTAAAAAGCACACTCTCCAGCATACAGGCAATTTCCCCCCAAAATTGAGACTGATATGACCAACTTTGCTTACACTTTGGCTACTAAGTAGACATTAAATTGTAAATACATTTAAAATGTAGTAATCCCTTGGCAATTCAGTTCAGTTCAGTCGCTCAGTCATGTCTGACTCTTTGCAACCCCATAAATCATAGCACGCCAGGCCTCCCTGTCCATCACCAACTCCTGGAGTCTACTCAAACTCATGTCCATAGAGTTGGTGATGCCATCCAGCCACCTCATCCTCTGTCATCCCCTTCTCCTCCTGCCCTCAATCCCTCCCAGCATCAGGGTCTTTTCCAATGAGTCAACTCTTTGCATGAGGCAGCCAAAGTATTGGAATTTCAGCTTTAGCATCAGTCCTTCCAATGAACACCCAGGACTGATCTCCTTCAGAATGGACTGGTTGGATCTTGCAGTCCAAGGGACTCTCAAGAGTCTTCTCCAACACCACAGTTCAAAAGCATCAATTCTTCAGTGCTCAGCTTTCTTCACAATTCAACTCTCACATCCATACATGACCACTGGAAAAACCATAGCCTTGACTAGATGGACCTTTGTTGGCAAAGTAATGTCTCTGCTTTTGAATATGCTGTCTAGGTTGGTCATAACTTTCCTTCTAAGGAGTAAGCGTCTTTTAATTTCATGGCTGCAATCACCATTTGCAGTGATTTTGGAGCCCCCAAAAATAAAGTCTGACACTGTTTCCACTGTTTCCCCATCTATTTCCCATGAAGTGATGGGACCAGAAGCCACCATCTTAGTTTTCTGAATGTTGAGCTTTAAGCCACCTTTTTCACTCTCCTCTTTCACTTTCATCAAGAGGCTTTTGAGTTCCTCTTCAGTTTCTGCCATAAGGGTGGGTGTCATCTGCATATCTGAGGTTATTCATATTTCTCCCGGCAATCTTGATTCCAGCTGGTGCTTCTTACAGCCCAGCGTTTCTCATGATGTACTCTGCATATAAGTTAAATAAGCAGGGTGACAATATACAGCCTTGACGTACTCCTCTTCCTATTTGGAACCAGTCTGTTCCATGTCCAGCTCTAACTGTTGCTTCCTGACCTGCATACAGGTTTCTCAAGAGGCAGGTCAGGTGGTATGGTATTCCCATCCATGGCAATTACTGTATTTTAAATGTATTTACAATCTAATGTCTACTTAGTAGCCAAAGAGTAAGCAAAATTGGTGATATTAGTCTCAATTTCAGGGAGAAACTACCATGTGTAAAATAAATAGTGGGAAGCTGCTATAAGGCACAGGGAAATCAGTGCTGTGCTCTCTGATGACCTAGGGGGTGGAATAATGGGGGTGGGAGAGAGGCTCACAAGGGAAGGGATATATATACATATAACTCATTTACTTTGTTTTATTGCAGAAACTAATGCAACACTGTAAAGCAATTATACTCCAATTAAAAAAAAAGATAAACGTGTACTAAAATAACGCAGTAATTGCATTTATTCTTTAAAAATAAAATCTTCAGACATCAGATAGTAAGGAACCAATAAAAAAAAACAAATTTTGCATGACTATTATCAAGAAAGTTTTTTTACTGTTTTGTTTTCAACATAAATTGTGAAAAAGTTCTAAAACTTTTTATTAATTGAAAGTGAGTTTGGGACACCAGAAGTAGCTCTAATTAAATAAATTCTAAGACATCTGTTTTGTCCTCTAAAGTACAGTTTCATGTTCATTTTTCCATTAACCACTATGAATAAGAATACATTGTTCTTTCTAAAAATAGTTGCTGGCAATTTCCAAGGACATAATTTCTCGTAGGGTAATGAACTATGCATAGAGGTGGTATAATATTGGGCTCTAAGGTTTGTTCCTCAAGGACACTATTTTTTTTCAAGTCCTCTATCAGGTGAAATGGAAACTTTTAGAATATTTGATGAAATGGCTTAAATTCCACAGAAAGATCTATAATTGTTCCTTTTAATTACTTTCATTAATAACAAAAAAAGTTGACCACCAAAGTTTGGGGCAGTGAAAGGTACAAAGATTCATCAGTGAAGCAAGTCATTAAATTTGAGTGGAAAGGAAATTACATCTCTGCTAAATTTTAGCATTTTTCTCTTAAATACTCCAAGATATTTCTCTAGTGAGTAAGAGGTCTTCTTCTTGTGATGTGAATTTCTATGGAGCCTGTTGGATTTTTCCCAAGAAGTCTTTTCTCCACAAAGGAAATTAAATCTATTCCTTCTTATATTGAAAATGAGAATACATATCACAGCAGACAACTCTATATCAAAAAATCATTTAACAGTGATCATTCTGGTTAAATGTACATGGGTATTATATATGTATTTTATATAATTTTAGTCTATTAATATTACGAATATCAATACCACAGAGCAGATATAATATGTATTTTGAAATTTTACCTTCATTTAGGACAAGTCACACATGACTTATCAAAGCATTTCAAGTGAATCCTTAATTTTAAAAGCTACATATATTTTTTTCTTAATGTTTTGCCCAAGAGTGGCAAGGCTTGTGGGATCTTAGTTCCTAGACCAGGGATCAAACCCGTGCTCACTGCAGTGGAAGCAAGAAGTCTTAACCATTAAACCACTAGAGATGTCCCCAAAAGCTATATTTTCTTGAGCTTATCTTTTGTTTTAATTGGGGTATGTGAATGGATAGAGAGTATGTGTGAGAGAGATAGAAACAGAGACAGAGACATAGATATAATGGAATGTTATTCCATTATTATTCCATGAAAAAAGAAGGAAAAGAAGGGAATCCTGCCAATTGCAGCAACATGAATAGACATAAGGGCAATAGGCTAAGGGATATATGTGAGACAAAGACAAATGCTGTATGTGATCTATTTAGACACATATCTGTGATCACAAATTCTGTATGTGATCTATTTAGACACATGTTTATGTGATCTAAAAAGGCCAAACTCATAGAAACAGAAAGTAGGGGCTTCCCTGGTGGCTCAATGGTAAAGAATCCACCTGCCAATGCAGGAGACACAGATTCAACCCCTGGTCTAGGAAGATCGCAAATGCCAAGGGACAACTACTGAGCCTGTGCTCTAGAGCCTAAGAACTGCTACTACTGAGTCCCATGCTGCAACTCCTGAAGCCCATGTGCTAAAAACCCATGCTCCGCACCAAGAGAAGCCACCACAATGAGAAGTCCACGCACTGCATCTACAGAATAGCTCCTGCTTGCTGCAGCTAGAGAAAGCTGCAAAGAAGACCCAGCACAGCCAAAAATAAATACATAAATAAAATCATAAAAACCGCTGATTGGGAAAAACAAAAACAAAAAGTAGTGGCCAGAGGCTGGAGATTGGGGAAACAGGGAGATTTTGGTTGAAGGGTAGAAACTTTCAGCTATAAGATTAATCCATTCTGAGGATCCAAGGTACAGTGTGCTGACTGTAATTAACAACAATGCTTTATATACTTGAAACATGTTTAGAGAGTAAATCTTAAATATCACATATGGGCTTCCCTGGTGGCTCAGATGGTAAAGAATCCGCCTGCAATGCAGGAGACCCAGGTTTGATCCCTGCATTGGAAAGATCCTCTGGAGAAGGGAACAGCAACCCACTCCAGTATTTTTACCTGGAGAATTCCATGGACAGAGGAGCCTGGAGGGCTACAATCCATGGGGTCACAAAGAGTTGGACACAAACAACCGAGGGAATAACATACACACACACATACATACATACAAAAATGTGACTGCATTAGGAGATGGAGGTGCTGCTGCTGCTGCTAAGGCGCTTCAGTCGTGTCCGACTGTGCGACCCCATAGACAGCAGCCCACCAGGCTCTGCCATCCCTGGGATTCCCCAGGCAAGAACACTGGAGTGGGTTGCCATTTCCTTCTCCAATGCATGAAAAGTGAAAATTGAACGTGAAGTCGCTCAGTCGTGTCTGACTCTATGCGACCCCGTAGACAGCAGCCTACCAGGCTCCTCCATCCATGGGATTTTCCAGGCAAGAGTACTGGAGTGGGTTGCCATTGCCTTCTCCGGATGGAGGTGCTAACTAACTTTATTGCCATAATCATTTTGCAACGTGTATATATGTGTGTGTGTGTGTGTGTATCAAATCATCACATTGTTATATGACATATAACTTACATATTGTATATCATTAATATCTCAATAAACCTGAGGGAGAAAATGTATTTTCTTGGGCATCACCTATCATGGCTTATAGTTTAGAAGTCAGAATGGAATCTAGAGCACATCGGCTCACTCTGCCCCATGAACCCTAATGCAACACAAGCATAGCAGGACCACTGTCAGAAAATAAGGAAACATGTCAGAAAGTCCCATGTAGAGCCAATACAACGACGGATGGCGCGAAAGAGTGCGGAGTGAACCTCAAACTGCGGAGAAAGTTATTGCATTTTCCAGGAGGGACACTTGGCGAATTTAATAGCAGATGCATTGGTGTCTGTGGTTCTAACCAAGAATGAAAAACGCTCAACACAGACCTAGCCCCGGATGTCACTCTTCCTGCCAAAAGGAACTGACTCCTGGGACTCCTTTCACCAAGACAGGAGGAGACAGTGGAGCTTGAAAGCAGAAAGTGGTTGGAGAGGAAGCCAAGGTGTGTTTCTAAGCAACTGCTTATCAACTGAGGCTTGATGTAAACCTGTCATTAAATCAATTTTGTAAGTTCAAACCATATTTCTTAATGAAATTGATGAGACTAGGATAGAAACATGAGTGAGTGCATTGCAGATCACAATGATGAAAATACTTTACCATGAAGTCACTTTTGTTTCATTAGTATATGTACACATGTTTGTGTAAGGAATAACAATGTAAAATGTGTTTCTTACTGTGAATCCTAATGAAAACTGTTGCAAAAACACTGCCCTGGCAAACAAAGAAAGAACAAAAGCCATGAGTAATTATTGGCAGACATTTTAGAAAATGTTTCCTTACCAACAGCTCATATAATGACTTTAAAGTATTTAAAGTAAATTTGAATGCCTGAGTCCTGGTCAAAATTTAATTTACTATGTTAATTTTTTTTTAAAGCCATGTGTAAAACAGCAAGTGGCAAACTGCTATATAGCTCAAGGAGCTCTGATCAGTGGTATGATGACCTGGAGAGGTGAGGTTGGGGGGAGGCTCACTAGCGAGAAGGTATATATATACATACAGCTGATTCATGTTATTGTACAGCAGAAATTAACACAACATTATAAAGCACGACACCCCGGTTTTGTTTTTTTAAAGCACCTGGATTTTTAATACAGGGTCTAAAAGCTGGTGTTGTTACTATCATTGTGGTCTTGGCAATAATAATCATATCTGGGATCACTGCACTGTTTTTTCCAGAAAGAAGAGAATGGCAAAGTATGGGATGGCTGAGATAAAGGAGGTGTGAGGAATGCATACGGAACTCAGTGGATGACCACTGTAATTTTAGGAGTAACCACAGAAAGGAAACTTAGCACGTGGACTCAGATTACAAATGTGTCTGTGTGTGACAAAGCAAAGATCTTTGAGGATTGCTATTTCATTAGTTAACATCATATATTTGTAATGGTGAACTTGTACTCAAAATAAAAGTAGCTTTAAATTAGCTTTACCAATCTTTTTTCAAGATTTGTTTTTTGCAATTGAACATTGAGATCCAGTTTTAATGAGCTTTTAATTTCAAAAGCAATACATAAAAACACTGTGGTTTTTAAATGCCAATGAACACAAGTGTACAATATGAAAACAAAATCCTCCCTAAAATATACCAATCCCATCCCCCAAAATACACATCACACCTCCCTCCTCACTGGTAATAGCAGTTAACAAACCAAGAGTATTTTACAAATTTTTATCTATGCAACTACAAACATACATACACACACATGTGTAATGGAGGAAAGTGTTTTTTAAATAAATGTTTATTCTATATCTATTGTTCTATGGATGGTTTTTCTTCCTTTAACAGTTTGTCTCAGACATCATTCCAGGTCATTGTGTATAGACCAGAGGTTGCAAACTAGGAGCTCACAGTTTACAAATCTTTTTTAAAAATTTTATTTATTTCATCATACAAAGTCATTATTTTCCTTTTTTTAGTGAAAATATCCAGCAACATTGTCCGATCATAAGCAGGAGGCCCTCTGATGCAATGCACACTCTCAGTACACCACAGACTCCTGCAGCCCCCAACCCCACTTTCAGGCTGGCCCTTTAAATCTCCAAGTTTGCTACCCCTGCTTAGATATATTCATATTGCTCTTTCAAAATGTGCATTATAGGCTTGCGGCCTGGGGTCCGAGTCAAGTTCGCATCAGTTTCCCGCCTGGCCTGATGTAGCCAGACCCGGTCCGGTCCCCGCGCCTCTCAACGCCTCGGTGAGGCCGGGTCAGTAAAAAAAAAAAAAAAAAAATGTGCATTATATACAAGGATGTATGGTACAACACAGGGAATATAGCCAGTATTTTACAATAACTATAAATGGAATATTACCTCTAAAAATAGAATCACTGTGTCAGACACCTGTAACTCATGCAACATTGTGCAAAAACTATACTTCAATTTTTAAAATATCAAAAAATAAAATAAAAGTCTGCATTATATCCCATAAGAAATACCATATTATATCCCATAAATAAATACCATAATTTATTTAACCATTTCCTTATTTATATCACATTTTGAATGTTCTAGTTTCATGCTGTAGAGTAGAACTAAATCTCTCAGAATGAACTCCCCCCTTTTGGTTTTTATTTTTTCCTAGAGTTTGTAAAGATCCCAACTCCATAACTGGTAATGCCTTACAAAACTTTCCAAAATACAAAGGATTGTTGTAAAAAGCCTGTTGTCTATAACAGATAATGCCTTACAAGACTTTACAAAATACAAAAGGTTGTTCAATTTTTTCCCTTTGAAAAACGATAGTGTAACTGAAAAACCAGAGATCCAGGGATTCAGAGAGAACAAGGACATTCTAAAAGATAAAGAAAACTCAAGCAGAAGCTCATTAAGATGGGTTCTCTGTGCTATTTAGTTAAATCAAAGTTTTCCTCTTTTTGCAAAAATATGTCCCTGGCTGAAAAGTGACAAAGACCCACTGAATAATTAAGGTCTTCCTTAGTCTCTTTCGGCAGCTGTCTCTATTCTCATTCTCCTATTTCTTTTTTTATACCCCTGGCTCAAAAAAATCTCTAAGAGCATGTAAAGTTCCCATCACAGGGGTTTGCAATTGTGAAAATGGGACAGCAATCCTGAAGTTCAAAACTTCTTCCTCCAAACTGATGCTGTTCACATGAATAAAGCTGACAGCCTTCTAATAAGAGGCTCTAAATCACAGCTACAGTTTAGTAACTATAGTATACACTGAGCCAAAAATCAAAGCTCTTTATTTGCAGGTTTGAGACTATCTATCTACTGAATCTCTTCTGTGTGCGCATGTATAAAGAATAGTCATCTTTGATTATTTTTAACAGGAATAATTTTCAATAGAGAACAATCAGCATCTACAAGTCTTTATAGAATGCATCAAATATTGTTGAAACAAGCTATTTTAAATTAAAATTGCATGTCTGTTTTGAAACAACAAATCCATTTTTTTTTTAGTCCCTTTCTGCTTATGTGAGCTATTAATGGTATTGCCCAGGTAAAGTCAAAAGTTTAGGCTTTACATAAAAGGCGTCTTGCGCTCCTCACAGGAACTGAGAACAGACTGATCAGATGGCTCGGCCTCCATCACTGATTTAGAACATAGCAGGCTCGTCAAAAGAATTCTGGAAATGCTCACGGTTCCTTGCAATAGTCCCTTCCCCATCTTTTGAAGTTATACACAACCTAAAAGTCAGTACATCACGCCAGATTTAAAGAAATCCTCAAAACATCTGCTCCTTTCCTATGGTTAGTATCAAACAGGTATCAATAAGGATTGTTTTAAAACAACCACCCCTATGATTTCAATAATGGCAGAGAAAATTAGCCTCTAAAAATCAGTGTCTCAGAAGATGATGATGGGCTGCAGTCTACGGTGAAATACAGCAGAACTTGCAAAAATACTCAAGCCTTGCAGAACCTGTGCATCCTTGGTGCTCTGAGCTGACCTTCTGACCAATATCCAGAGAGGCTCAAGATTGATAACCTCATCACTGGAAGATCATGCAAATACTGGTGCCTATATGCACCAAGTACTGTGATAGAGACTTGAGGAAATTGGGTAATATTGTATATATACCTTGGGGGCAGACAGATGAAAATAGAATTCCACAGTATACATTGTAGCTAATACCAAAATGCAGTAATGCACAAGAGAGCATAAAGAAGGGACTAACTCTACTGAGGACCATTTTTTTAGTCTTCATTGAAGTTGTTAGAACACTGCTTCAGTTTTATGGTTTGGTTTGGTTTGGTTTGGTTTTTGTCTGTAAGACATGCCAGATCTTAGCCCCCCAACCAAGGATCAAACCCACACCTCTGCATTGGAAGGTGAAGTCTTAACCACTGAACTGCTGGGAAAGTCCTTGGCTTTACCGATCTTAAAATTTGACTACAAATGTCTTATATGTGCAGATTTAATATTTTTAAACCTGAACTTGGACTGCATCATTATAAATATTTATACATAATGTTGAAGAGTTTACATTAAATATGCTTCCACAGGAAAGGTTGTTCCATCCACTTGTGATTGAAAACTGCCTACCTATTTACTTTGCATCCTATACACCTAAACTTTTTAGTGAACTATGAAATAAAACACTTTTAAATAGGAAGAAAAAAAGGAAAAGTGAAAGAGAAAAAGAAAGGAGGGATGGAGGGAGGACAATAGAAAGAAAGAAAGAAACCATAAGCGGTTATAGACTAGGAACTGATTACTCGTCCCAACTTCCCTGAAAGTGCTCTAATACTAGGAAATGGCAACTTGGCTCAAAAATGGCACATGTCAGAAACTGTTTGGAACATAAGAAAAATTCAGAACAGGAAATAAAGAAATAATCGAAAACAGATTTGACTATATTGACTAGAAGCTGGGGTACTGGGTTTAACATATTTTTAGGCATTGGGATTTAGAATCACACTGCAGTGGAAAAGGTGTGCTTAAATCAACTATATAAAGTTCTCATCCATTAGTGAGCATCTGGGCATTCTCCACTAGACTTTTCTATCATCTCCATAAACTCCTCGGTTAAAAACATCCCTCATTCTACCACAAACTCCCCTCCCATCCAGGCTGCCACATATCATTGCATATATTCATGGTTGAGTCCCTTCACCGTTCTCCTGAAACTATCATAGCAGTGTTAGTCGGCTCTACCCCAATACAAAATAAAAAGGTTTTTTAAATGTCCCTCCAAATATAGCCATAGTTAGAGAGCTAAAATAAAGAGACCCTTTCTAACTCTTGCAGTCAAAATTCAGATATCAGGGTAGACAAACAAGTGGTGAGCCCGTTACAGAAACTCTCCCTAGCCAGGCATATTTCTGCACAGATATGCTCCTCGAGTTACACATGCATGAAAACACAAGCAAATTTAATTTTCCACCTTTCGTAGGTCAGAAAATTCAACCAAAGTCAGGAAAATAAGTACTACACCTGTTTTATCACCATCATCTCAGAAGTCATGTTGATTCACACATCTTCAAAAGTGAAGTTTTGAAGTTCTAGAACTTTATGCTGTTCCCAAAACATTTTTTGATATCAGTCTGCCTTTATGTTCCATCTAACCACAATTTGAATGAATTAAGTTATCACTTTGCAGAATAGGCTTGAATTCTCACAGATAAGGCCCATAATACACCTTAGATTTTCACGTAGATTAGAACATCTACATGTACTGGCATCCTTCTAGGCAAGAAATTTTCTCTTAGCTGTGTTCTATACTTTCAAACTATTTAAAAATTAAGCCATAAATTTTGCCCTATCTTCTTATTTTCCAACAGATTTTGTGTGTCTACATGAAGCCAAAATGACTGTGAAATTCTGAGCGCTCAATCAAGACTTTACAAAGCTTTCATCTACAGATAACCCATAAACACACACATTTTTCAGAAGTGGGTCAGAGTTCTACACAATTAGAAAATTCAATTAAAAAAATGAGGATAAGGGGCAATTTAGCTTCATACAAAAAACTTAACTAAGCTAACTTTTTCAGCATGATTTTTATGGTATCTTACTGATAGAAGCTGTGTCTGACATTGATCATCCTCTTTGTATCTCACTGATAAAAGTACTTCTTTCTTTTTAATTTTATGTCATCCCTTGCTCAATAAATTTCACATTTCTAGAACTGCCTAGGTCACAAACAATTTTTACTTTTTCTTATTATCATTTTCCTTAACAGAACCTCTTCCTATACCATTTATACCTGGAAAACTAATAATGAACTGGAAATTTCCTGAGTAAAAGATTAGATTTATTTTTATATAGTCCATATAGCGCCCAATCCACTATCAGAAAATAGTGGATGCAAGAATAAATTAATTAATTGAAATGAACACTTTGAACTTAATAAATATAACTTCATTTTCCTGTAAACTCCTAAACACTCTGTAGAAAAATTTTCAGTTTTTTTCTCTCTAAAATCTATTGGATCTCTCGCATTGACTTTGGCTTACCAGACCACCAGTGATTCTGTCTCCCTTGCTCAGGATTGATGCTCATGATTTTAGTAAACTTTCTATTATCTGTTCTGAGGAAGCAAAGCAAAGATATGACTATAACCAGAATACAAGTTCTGATTTTTAAAAGATTCACTTTTCTGAATTGCCTCCCTTGGGCTCATATTAAAATGTGTTTGCACTAACTTGAAAAAGAGTATTAAGGTAAGGTTCAAAGATGGATGGTGGCTTTTAGGGGAGAGGTCAATCCAGGATGGAAATTTACTTTCTATACTACTCAAAGTGAGAGAAAAAATTCACATAACTACATACTGAACGTCTAAATACCAAATATCACTTGCTTGCCCACCTTCAAAAACTCACCAGTTAATAGAATCAGCAAGTTTGCATTTTTGCTGCAAATTAGCTGTCAGTAAATGTTGAAACACTGTTGGACACGTATTTTCACTGGGGCTACATGTCATAAACAGATTAGGTTCCTATCAGATGGTCCAGACTTCAAAAAGGCTTTGTTGCTTTTCTTTCTGTGTCCCTGTGGCATCACTATGATAAATGGTCTACATGATTATTCACGGTTAGGAGAATACTCTCGTTCAGTGAGGTCTGTAGATGAGGCAATGAAGCCAGTCTTTTACTAGACTTTCATGTGCCATCTCTTTCTCTTCATCAAAAGTTTACTTTGTACTGTTATGTGCAAATTTATAGCCTCCATGAAGCAGCTTCTGTTTCAAAATCTTGGGTGAGAAATTTCAAAGCCTGTATAGTGAATATCACCTTTTGGTTGCAGAAAAGTAGCAAAGAAAGTTATTGTTAATTTTATTTATTACCTTGAAATTTTAAAAAATGTTAATGGACATTGAAAAAAATTTCATTATTTCAAAAAAAACCATTATGCTGCTGACAAGGAGAAAGCACAATAGATGTTTGTATTTACAAGTGAGTCAATAAAGCCCAGAAATTTTTGTGACCGTGAGCAATTTAGTAGCTAACTATAAAAATAGACCCAAAATGCAGAATAACCACTCTACTTCTTAATTTCCTTTTATAGAAAACTACTAGTAATAATTTTATTAAAAATATAATTTTATCTTAAAAATTTTTATCAAAGACTTTCCGTGTATAAGAAACTTCTGAGATGCCACTTATTTATACCAAATGCAACTGAAAATTATGACTTTGCTTTAAAATTTTTATGTCCAGTCACAGACTATTTATAAACTATAGGTATGATTGACAATTATCATTATTCAGAATGCAGTACTAGTTAATGGCCACATTTTTTAAGGATTAAGTTAGGTAGTGTGCCTTTTGTTATTTGATCCCACTGAGCTCTGGGCAGATTTTCTATAATAAAAGAAAATTTGGCTTCAATAGTCTTCATTGTAATTAATTAGTTAGTTAAGTAACTGATTCATTCATCCAGGTTTTGAAAATCCTTTGCATTACTGTTTTGTTTTGCATCATTGGAGCTAAGATTAAGCATTCGATTTGCCTTGAGTAAAGATTAGTATCTGATACACAAATAGTAAGTACCTAAACAATACGTGGTACTTAGAAAATGCTGTTGCTCTTTGTAGAATTTCTACAAATTCTAAGAATATTGTTACAATTATCTCAGCATGGGGAAAAGGAAAATGAGAGTCTTACCAAATATTCTGACTTTGAATAATTTGCTTTCAGCGTCTAATTTACTAAATATCGTCTCCCTTGACACAACGAAGCCACTGAGCCAATAGTATTTAGACGTCACTTCTCTGAACCAGTGCAAAGATACATCATTTTTATTTATGGTGGTAAATAATCAATTACTTCTAATAAATCAATCTTAGGGGAGATGAAATGACGAAGAGGAAATCTGCTTATGATGAACAGGAGGAAACACCCTCACAGGACAGAGCCCAGGAGGAAGAATGGCCTTACTGTTTTTGTAACACCAAAAACATTTTGTAATGAGGTATAGCTGATTAACAATGTTGTGGTAGTTTCAGGTGAACAGCAAAGGGACTCAGCCACACATATACGTGTATCCATTCTCCCCCAGACTCCCCTCCCATCCAGTCTGACACGTAATATTGAGCAGAGCGCCATGCACTATACAACAGGTTTTGTTGGTTATCCATTTTAAACATAGCAGTGTGTACAAGAGCTACCCAAAGTCCCTAACTATACCTTCCCCTCAGCAACCATAAGTTCATTTTCTAAGTCTGTGAATCTCTTTCTCTTTTGTAAGTTAATTTACATCATTTCTTTTTCAATTCCACATACAGAGAATGTCATATGGTATTTCTTCTGGCTTCCCTGGTGGCTCAGACAGTAAAGCATCTGCCTGCAATGTGGGAGACCTTGGTTTGATCCCTGGGTTAGAAGATCCCCTAGAGAAGGAATTGGCAACCCACTCCAGTATCTTGCCTGGAAAATCCCATGGACGGATGAGCCTGGTAGGCTATAGTCCACAGGGTCACAAAGAGATAAAACTGAGTGACTTCGCTTTTCTGTCTGACTTATTTCACTTGGTATGACACCCACTTGGTCTATGCATTTGCAGCAAATGGCATTATTTGATTCTTTTTAATGACTGAGTAATAAGAATGGCCTTATTTCATTGACGTGTCCTTCCTATTCAGACAATGGCCTGAGACCTGAGCCAGTTCTAGAGGCAACCCATGGCCAGGACCCTGGACAGAGACACTTCAGCCCAGGCATGCTTCGAGAGGAGCTACCTCCATCTCACCGAAATGCCATAAAACATGTGCTCAGCTGCTAAGTCATTTCTGACTCTTTACAACTGCAGCCCACCAGGCTCCTCTGTCCATGGGATTTCCCAGGCAAGAACACTGGAGTGGGTTGCTGTTTCCTCCTCCAGGGGATTTTCCTGACCCAGGGATCAAACTTACGTCTCCTACATTGGCAGGCAGGTTCTTTACCACTGAGACACCAGAGAAGTCCATGGGTGTGTCTTGTCTTGAGGCAGGAGAGAAAGAAGAGAGAAACATGTTGGTTGATACCACTTATTTCTTTCCCCTTTCTACCCTATAATTTGGTTCTTAATCACCTTTATATTTATATACATATATATATATATATATATATATAAATCTGAAAGGTCATTTCACATCCACCTGTAGGTGATTTTGGAGAAAAGTAAAATAAACCCCTTTCTTCTTTAGCTCATTGAAAGACCATCTAGAACTATCATCAAGATAAATGAATATTTTAAATGAGAAATCAAGTCAAATCCAGCATTATCATTATGAAAACAATGCAAAGTGGGTAACTCACAGATTCAGTTAATTATACAGTAAGAATTAAATGACTTAATTCACATAGAGAAATAAATGCATAATAAGTGTGTGTAGTTAATATCAATAATACCAGTAAACATTTCTGTCACATATTATAGGAGATCCTCAAGCTTATCATCTCATTCACTCTTCATAGTAACTTTCAGAGATAGCTAGTGCTTTCTACATTTTATGGATATAAAAAGCTTAGTTATCAGGTTAAATAACATAAATTCCATCATGTCACTCCCCATCACACACATTAAATTGCTTCATCTTTCATCTTTAGGATAAAGTTCAGTCTCTTTCCCTAGGGTAACTCCTGATGTGGTCCTACACACAAGCCACATCACTATCTTCCAATTCACCAACCCATTCATCTGGACAGGAATGAAGCACCTCCTCTCTAGGCTAACTCCTGGCCACCTGGCTGACTTTTACTTATTTATTAAGACTATGTTCAAGCCATGTTTTTCTCCGGATGGACCTAGAGATTGTCATACTGAGGGAAGGAAGTCAGGCAGAGAAGGAGAAATATCATATGACATCCCCTATATGCAGAATCTAAAAAGAAATGATGCAAATGAATTTATACATGAAGCAGAAACAGACTCACAGACTTAGAGAATGAACTTATGGTTCCCTGGGGGAAAAGATGGGAGGAAGGGATAAACAGAGAGTTTGAGATTGACATGTACACACTGCTATGTTTAAAATGGATAATCGGCAAGATCCTACTGTGTAGCACAGGGAACTCTGCTCAAGGTTATGTGGCAGCCTGGATGGGAGGGAAATTTGGGAGAGAATGGATCCATGTATGTGTATGGCTGGGTTCCTCTGCTGTGCACCTGAAATTATCACACTGTTAATCAGCTATATCCCAATGTAAAATAAAAAGTTAAATAAGATAGACTAGGTTTAAACATTGTACTGTACTTAGTCACTCAGTCATGTCTGACTCTTTGCGACCCCATGAGCTGTAGCCCACCAGGATGCTCCGTCCAAGGGAATTTTCCAGGCAAGGACACTGGAGTGAACTGCCATGCCCTCCTCCAGGGGAAGGTCCCAACCCAGGGATCAAACCCAGGCATCCCACATTCCAGGTGCATTCTTTACCGTGTGAGCCACCAGGGAAGCAGGTTTATTTTAAGCATTATGCCTCCTAAAAGAAGTCAGCCTTGATTTTTCCTTTCCCACTTTCTCTAGATATAGGTTGCTTCCTGCTGTACTCACCTTTTCACAAATTTATCATATGACTTTAAACCTCGTCTGCCCCTACACCTCCATTTAGATGCTGAGGGAGCACCCATAACCATTTCTTGCTTCTATATTCCTACCGTTTTGCACACTATCTGACATAGGACAGGTGCTCTATCTATGGAGATAGAATGAAAGGAAAAAAGGGAATGGGTAAATGAAATGTGCAGAGTGATAAACAGTAAACAGTACTTAAACCCAAGACTTCTCAATCTGAATTCTTTCATTAACGCATTTATAGAGTATCCCTACTGTCTTCTAAGTTTGCCACTAACACTGGAGACAGAGCTGAGAAGGGCATGATTAACACCCTGAAAGGCAAATATATGTACCCTACTGTGCCTCCAGAAAGCCAATTATTATGAAACTATCAGTATTAGACATCTCATTTGAAATATTTTCTTCGTGGATATGTGAAATTGCTCAGAGTTCCAAATACACAGGAGGAGGAGGCAAAGGAGCCAGGCTTTGTTTTTCTTAGACGTTGAGCTGTACACCTGATGGTGATAACCTGAACTTTTCTTCACCTTAGCAAAACCATTAATGCCAAAAAAAAAGTTGCAGTTTTCACAGAATACATAATTAGTCATCATTATTTCCAAGCTCTTTTGATATTGTAGAACTTGACTGCACAGGCAAAGACTTCGAGGTGATCCTGGATCTAAATTTTTAAGAAGTGCCATTTGGATAATCATCATAGAATAAAACAGTGTATGAAGTCACAGAAATTGATTGTGATTTCCAGCAACATTATTTATGTCGTTGGTCTAATCCAGCAACTGTTTAAATTTTTTGCATGACAAAAAAACATATTTTACATGAAGTCATTCACAAATTAAATGTAAAATACTGGAACCAAAAGCTGTTGAAAGAGAGCAAAACCGAACATACAAATTTTCCTCTTGCTGAACGTCAGTTTCAAAATTATGATTAATTCTGACAGAAACTCCACTCTGAGATTTGAAGCATGATTGAGTTTGAAGGGATCTTTTATGTCTAGGAGTGAAATATTTGCATATTCATAGGGAACATGCCTCCTCAGAGTAATGAGAAAGATGCCAGCAGGCCTGTCAGCTGAAAAATGCCTCTGTGCAAGTTGGCATGACAGTGCCTCCCTCCAGGTCTGAAATACTCACCACTGCAGTTTACCTTTCAAACAGGGAAACGAGCCCTTGGGAAGATGGTTGTCAAATGCACTTGGGTTAATTGAGGAGAGCTCTCTGGTGTTCTCTTATATAAAAGGGAATTAAAAGTCTGGAGAAATATAAGAAAGAAGGGGCTCACCAAGAAAGATTACAGAAAGAGAAGAAAAAGTATTTTCAATTTTATTAAAGGCTAGCCCTGCAACATAAAATAAATGCCATGTTTCTCCATCTTCTCTTGTAAGTGCCTTTAGAAATGGAGAATAATCTTCCATATGAGCTTATTTTTTTTCTTTTTTTTAATTTATTTTAATTGGAGGTTAATTTACTTTACAATATTGTATTGGTTTTGCCATACATCAACATGAATCCACCACAGGTGTACACGTGTTCCCCATCCTGAACCCCCCTCCCACTTCCCTCCCCGTACCATCTCTCTGGGTCATCCTAGTGCATATATAATATCGTATATGAAACGAATCACCAGTCCAGGTTCGATGCAGGATACAGGATGCTTGGGGCTGGTGCACTGGGATGAGCTTATTTTATATGCTTTTTTTTCTAGTTATAATAAATTTTACTTCTACTCAGTGTACACTACGTCATGAGAATATTGCATATTGCATTTTTCCATATGTTGTCTTGCAAGTGTTTCAAGATCATGTTAATGATTTATATTAGTCCAGGGACCATGTCTAATTTTAATTGACATTAAGGGTCTGCAATGTATATAAGACACTGTCTGTTAGGAGCAGTGAAAAATATAAAGATCAACAATGGATAGGAGAGATTGAGGGAAGGAAGAAGATGAAAAAAGAACATTCACTTTGGGTTTGGGATGTGTATTAAGACTCTGTCCGACTCTTTGCAACCCCAAGTACTCTAGCCTGACAGGCTTCTCTGTCTATGGAATTCTCCAGGCAATTCTACTGGAGTGGGTAGCCATTCCCTTCCCACCCCAGGGATCAAACCCAGGTCTTCTATGTACTGCAGGAGGATTCTTTACCATCTGAGCCACCAGGGGCCTTTATGTGATACCCCACTTTATATGTGTGATACTTCATTTTACATATATTTATACAATACCTCGCTTTATATATATATTTTATATGTGATACCCCACTTTATACCTCCTATCTGCTGAGACAAGTGCTATTATTATCCCATTTATATAAAGGAAAATTAATCTCAGAGAAATATGCTATTCACCCAACTTCTCACAGCTGGTCAATAGCTGAAGAGACTCTGAACCCAGGCAGAACCCATACATGCAAGCACTATATTACTCTCCCTTCAGAAAAACCATGTGTTATCTAATAATAATTTATATGTGCAGATTGGTTGACAATATTCAGGGCACCTTTACAAACATCATTGCCTTAGCCTTTTACAATGGCCTGAGAATTCTCACCATCATTTTCCAGTTGCGGTAACTGAGAGCCAAATGTTAAAGTTTCCAAAGCGAGAGAAGTTTGCATCAGTATGTATCCATCCAAACAGCAAACACATTCATTATTTCAACTGAAGGTGACTTGGAACGAGGAATTGCCTACCAAAGTGTCAAAAAGCCTAGAGGAGAGAAAAGGAGAAGATGATGAGTAATGGCACAGAACCACTATCATCATTAGAGCAGAATGAACAGAAAAGAAAGTGACGTTGTCCTGAGCCAATAGACTCTGCACTACTGAGAAATGCAGGACCCCAGGTGTCTCTTGACGGCTCTGCTGAAGCTTCTGACTGGTTGCTTTCACTGTTAATTTCCATAGTCACTTGCAACAGCTCCTGCAGCTGCTGAAGCCAGAAGCAGAAAAAAAAAACAGCTGCTCTTTCTCTCATCTTAAGATCTTATACAAGGTGTTCCGTTGAATAAGTCAAGAGCCTTTAGGAAATAATGTTTTTAGACTGCCAGGCATGTGCAATCCAGAGAATACAAAATGCCAAGTGTGATGCTAAGAGCCAGAAGACAGATAAGTGACACAGTGGCAGAAAGAGACCTGAACTCAGAGCTTCTGATTTAGAATCAGTCCTTTTCATTCAGTGTATATTTATGCAACTACTCAGGAGACCAGCACAGTGAGAGCTGCCAGAGGTTACCATTATGAACTAAGTCACAGCCTTGGGGGAATCACAGTGTTACAGAAATGAATATGGGAATTCTTTCCATAGTATCCCATGCTCTGGTCAGAGCTGAGTCCTCTTTTACAGGGGAAGACTTTGCTGAATTTTGCTATGTCGACTTGATTAATCTGGGAACACTGTGTTTAACAGTGTTTCCTAATACATGTATGTCTGAGTTAGAGTTGGATGAAAGAGGAACTTGCATGAGACTGGAAAACAGAAGCAAAACAAAACTATTAGAAGCCTTTGTGGTAAGCTACTATTAAGGACAGATGAGGTGCCTGGTGGGTCTCGACTCTCCTCCACTCTACCGCCATCCCAGGGGTTGGTTCTATCAGCCACCTAACATTTGGCTACACAGAAGCAGTAATGCACAGCAGCTGCTTCTCATGGGTCATTCCCTGAACTGCCCCTTCACTCCAGTTCCACAGTTGGACGTGCTAGCTTTGCAGATTGCCCTATGATTCCTGTCTGTCCACGAATGCTGGTCCATCAGGCAGAATAATTAGTGATTCCTCCTCTAACCCCTAGGACTTTCACGTTCCAGTTCCCCAATTGTGCATGGGCTAGTGTTAAAGAAATCTTTTATCTTGTAAACTCAAAGTGGCCCTACTCTCTTTTTTCCTAATTGGAGTGTAATTGCTTTGCAAAGTTGTGCTACTTTCTGGTATACAATGAAGTGAATCACCTATATGTATACAAATATCTCCTCTCTCTTTGATCTCCCTCCCACTCCCCCATCCCACCCCTCCCTATCATCTTAACTGATAAAGTTAGCATAGAGTCTCTCAGGTATTTTCAAAAACAAATTGTCTTTCAGAATCCTGGAAAGAATTGCTACATGTTATGTACAGTAAATCATTTCTTATGCCTGGTTCATGATGTTTTCTTACATGCCTAAGACCCATCCACCTCTCAATCAATTTCTCTCCCAACCATCATCATAGTATTCTGATATGGCTACAAAATATAAAGGCTAATTATATCTCTGACTTTAAATTAATAAATAATTCAGCAAGATGTTTCTGGTTGGTCTCCTAGGAGTACCAAGTGGCTAACCAAAAAGAGAACCAGAAGATGATTTGGCTTATTTCTTACCCTATGGCACCCCACTCCAGTACTCTTGCCTGGAAAATCCCATGGACGGAGGAGCCTGGTAGGCTGCAGCCCATCGGATCGCTAAGAGTCAGACACAACAGAGCGACTTCACTTTCACTTTTCACTATCATGCATTGGAGAAGGAAATGGCAAGCCACTCCAGTGTTCTTGCCTGGAGAATCCCAGGGACGGGGGAGCCTGGTGGGCTGCCGTCTATAGAGTCACACAGAGTCAGACACAACTGAAGTGACTTAGCATAGCATAGCATAGCATAGCATTGCTACTGGTAGTTGAATTCTTTTAATTTTTTAATTGAGATTTATTTACATAGAGTGAAATGCATAGATCTTCAGTGTAAAATTTAATCATTTTTTACAAATACATGAACCTGTGTATAACCACCTCTACCAAGATCTAGAACATTCCTAATTTCCACCATCCCACCAAGTTAATCTGTCCCCCAGAAGCAACCCCAGACTAGTTCTAGAATGACATAAAAATGGAGTCATACAATAGGTACTCTTTTGGACATTACTTATTTCACTCAGCATAATATTTTTGAGATTCAATTTTGTCTCCCTTCCCTGGTGTAATGTTTAATACCCTGCACTAAAATGCTAATATGATAAGTTTTCTCAACTTTCTTACAAGTAATTAATTGTTCTCTTGACTGTGTATTGGAAACAAAGAGTATCTACTACCTTTTCTTGGGGTGCCATGGTAACTGCCAAGGAAGATAACATAGATTTGGCAAAAGCCAACCAATCAATAAAAATCAGGGCATGACTTCCTGATCTTCAAGGAAAGGAAATAAGGGGTTTTGAAAAATAATCATAAGTTCTTTTTTGTGAGTCACTAAACCATTAACTGTAATGTTTTCTATGACTTCAGCAACACTGATAGAAAATATCATCATCCAAACTATTTGAAGTGCTGATCAATGAGGATAAAGCCAATACAACAGCACAGGAGAAGTTTTGAAATGACACATCAGCTTATACTCACGTTTAGTTAATTTCAGCGATGTACATTAACATAAAAGACAAATATTGGATGAACTAGGAGCTCTGGGGTGTTTGGATTGCCAGAAGCAAGGACTAAAGTCAGAATTCCAGAGAGTGAGGTGCAGCAGAGTACATCATGAGAAACGCTGGACTGGAAGAAACACAAGCTGGAATCAAGATTGCCAGGAGAAATATCAATCACCTCAGATATGCAGATGACACCACCCTTATGGCAGAAAGTGAAGAGGAACTCAAAAGCCTCTTGATGAAAGTGAAAGTGGAGAGTGAAAAAGTTGGCTTAAAGCTCAACATTCAGAAAACTAAGATCATGGCATCCGGTCCCACCACTTCACGGGAAATAGATGGGGAAACAGTGGAAACAGTGTCAGACTTTATTTTGGGGGGCTCCAAAATCACTGCAGATGGTGACTGCAGCCATGAAATTAAAAGACGCTTACTCCTTGGAAGGAAAGTCATGACCAACCTAGATAGCATATTGAAAAGCAGAGACATTACTTTGCCAACAAAGTTTCATCTAGTCAAGGCTATGGTTTTTCCTGTGGTCATGTATGAATGTGAGAGTTGGACTGTGAAGAAGGCTGAGCGCCGAAGAATTGATGCTTTTGAACTGTGGTGTTGGAGAAGACTCTTGAGAGTCCCTTGGACTGCAAGGAGATCCAACCAGTCCGTTCTGAAGGAGATCAGCCCTGGGATTTCTTTGGAAGGAATGATGCTAAAGTTGAAACTCCAGTACTTTGGCCATGTCATGCAAAGAGTTGACTCATTGGAAAAGACTCTGATGCTGGGAGGGATTGGGGGCAGGAGGAGAAGGGGACGACAGAGGATGAGATGGCTGGATGGCATCACTGACTTGATGGACGTGAGTCTGAGTGAAGTCCGGGAGTTGGGTGATGTACAGGGAGGCCTGGCTTGCTATGATTCATGGAGTCGGAAAGAGTTGGACACAACTGAGCAACTGAACTGAACTGAACTGAATGGCTGTCTCATTGAAATCTCTATGCAACTGTTGGTCTGAAACCTCAAGAGCTTCCCAGGTGAAATCTAAAACTGGCCCCCATACATGGAGGGCAAGGAAAATCCAAACAAAGAGGCAGCTCACTATAGATTGATATGCAGGAGGTTTAATAAGAAAGGGAACTTACATACAAGCCTTGTCTTGGGCAGCTGCATGACAAATAGATCACCACCCCTGCTTGTCAGAATCTTGAGAGTTTATCCAGAGACCTTAATAGGATTCAGTCACATATATACCCAGATAAACTCAATAACACATTGTTCTCTCAAGGCTGTGTGGGACTGGCTCCCACTGTGGGAACAGTGTGTAGCATATACAGTTCCAGTCAGGGGCAGGGGTGAAGAGCCTCTGAGAGCCCCAGTCCAGCAAATGGGTCAACTGATGGTCACATCCTCTTCATGACCTCCTGCAACAATAACACTGGACAAATAAGACAGCATTTGGGGTTTACCATGGCAGAATGCGTTGGAGAGTAGGGGCAGAGAGGAAAAGAGATTCCACCCATGTTGCCAGAGTGCTCTTGTTCAAGGTGGCCTTGGTGTAGAATAGTTTGGAGAGAGGGGGACAGCCACAAACAAGAAGCAACAGCAGCAAGATGATGCCTTCAAGAGGCTCTAAAGAAAAACACGGAAAAGAAGCCAGAGAAGGAAAGGAAAAGAAGATGTAAGCACCTAAGAGCACATGAAAAGTGCAAGTGTTAGTCACTCAGTTGTGTCCGACTCTTTGCCACCCCTTGGACTGTAGGGGACTGTAGCCTGCCAGGCTCCTCTGTCCATGGAATTCTCCAGGCAAGGATACTAGAGTGAGTAGCCATTCCCTTCTCCAGGGGATCTAATCAACCCAGGGATCTGAACCCAGGTCTCCTGCATTGCAGGCAGATTCTTTACCATCTGAGCCACCAAGGAAGCCCATAAGAGCACATGCCCAGAAGCAATTATCGGACACGGTCTGCAGACCTTGAGATCTAACTGGAGAGATTTTTTGCAGGAAAGGAAAGCTTGAGGTGTCACAATAGTAGGGCGAGATGAAGTACATATTACATTTAATTCTCCCAAAATACTGTGAGGCAGTTCACAACAAAAGCAAAGATTATAAAAATCTTAAGTATTTAAAATACAACAAATGTCCTCTTGCTAAATTCTCCAACAACCCTTCCCCTACAAGCCTACCACTGTTCCTGGAGCTTAGTAGGAACTCAAAAAATATTTGCTGAATTGAGTAATAAATAATGTAAATACCAAAATGTTTACCAAATCCAACATTTGAACTAGTCAGTTCAGTTCAGTTCAGTCACTCAGTCGTGTCCGACTCTTTGCGACCCCATGAATTGCAGCACTCCAGGCCTCCCTGTCCATCACCAACTCTCGGAGTTCACCCAAACTCATGTCCATCGAGTAGGTGATGCCAACCAGCCCGACTCCAGAGGATGACAGACATCCTCTGTCATCCCCTTCTCCTCCTGCCCCCAATCCCCCCAGCATCAGAGTCTTTTCCAATGAGTCAACTCTTCGCATGAGGTGGCCAAAGTATTGGAGTTTCAGCTTTAGTATCAGTCCTTCCAAAGAACACCCAGGACTGATCTCCTTTAGAATGGAATGGTTGGATCACCTTGCAGTCCAAGGGACTCTGAAGAGTCTTCTCCAACACCACAGTTCAAAAGCATCAATTCTTCGGTGCTCAGCTTTCTTCACAGTCCAACTCTCACATCCATACACGACCACAGGAAAAACCATAGCCTTGACTAGACGGACTTTTGTTGGCAAAGTAATGTCTCTGCTTTTTAATAGTAAATAACGTAAAAGCAAAAAGTAATGAATCAAAAAAAAATTAGAGAAATGCAAAAAGAAGGAAACAAAGAGGAGAGGGAAGGTTCAAGATGGCAACACAGGAAGATCTTGAACTCATATCTTCCCAAGGATACAACAAATCTACAACAGCATGTGGCATAATTCCCTCTGAAGGAGACCTGAATACCAGATGAACAGAGTGTCCACATGAAGGGTAAAGGAACAGCACTGAGGATAGGAGAAGTAGATATCAGTCATGCCAAGGAAAAAATACACCCCATTCCCTAAAGAACCAAAATGATCTTGAGAAAGAACAAGCTGGAGTTATCATGCTCCCTGATCAAACTCTACTGTAATCAAAAAGTTACAGTATTCAAAACAGCATGATACGGACAAAGACACACAGGTAAATGGAACTGAACAGAGAAGAGAGCCCAGAAACAAACCTACAATTATTTGGTCAATTTACGACAAAGGAGGCAAAAAAAACACAATGGGAAAAAAGGACAGCCTCTTTAATAAACAGTGTGGAAAAACTGGACACCCTCATGCAAAAGAGTGAAACTAGACCACTTTCTGACACTATACAAGCAATGAACTCTAAATGGATTAAAGACCCAAAACCATGAAATTCCTATGAGAAAACATACATGGTGATTTCACTAACATCTGTCTTAGCGACACTTTAGTGGATCTAACTCCAAAGATAAGAAAAACAAAAGCAAAATTAATAAATGAGGCTACATCAAACTAAAGAGCTTCTGCACAGTAAAGGAAACCATCAAGAAATGAAAAGACAATCTACTGAGTGGGAGAAGATATTTACAAATCTTATATCCAATGAGGGGTTAATATCCAAAGTATATAAACAACACCTACAAGTCAGCAACAACAAAAACCTGAATCAATAATGGGCAGAGGCTCTGAATAAACACTTTTTTCCAGAGAAGACATACAGATGGCCAACAGGCACATGGAAAGATGCTCAATATCACTAATTGTCAGGAAATGCAAATCAAAACCACAGTGACAAGACAAATTATAAAACTGATGCCAAAGGTAGAAAAAAAAAGTGTTGTGAACATCTGAGAAGCTGTTCAGAATCCCAGTGCACGTGTAATGAAGGTGAGTGGTCAAGATTTGTAAAGACGAATGAGATCATACTTTGTATTCCTTCTATGGAGAGTGAATTAGAATAACTGATATAGCAAGAATTCACACTCATAGTAAGAACACAGTTTCAAGAGCACTTACATAAAATCTTCTCTGGACATGTTATTCATCTTTTTGTTAGCCAGCTACAGTTGAAAACCAGAAGAGTCTGTAAAGCTTTTCAATCTACAAATGGCCAGTTCCCCATCTCTAGAATGTGCCTGAATCCCAAGTCCCAAGCTAAGGAAGACATCAGCCGCCAATCAGTCAGCTACTGTGGAGCAAGTAATAAGCTTGTAGCATGTCTGTATGACATTCGGAAGTTACCTGGCACTGAACCATACACATGATTGAGGAATACCTGGTTAGAAGAAAAATAAAAGTTCAATTTTAGGAACTCTCTGACCCACAGGCTTCCTATCCTGCCTCAGAATATTTATCCTCAGCTGTTTATCCACAGACTTACCACCATCTAAGGTGTGTCAGCTGCCAGAGAAGGTTGTTAGACATTCTGCCTTAGTTGACAGAGCCATAGCTGATACAGACAACCCTACACAACATCATGTGTGTGCTAAGTTGCTTCAGTCATGTCCGACTCTTTGTGACCCCACAGACTGCAACCCATCAAGTTCCCTTGTCCATGGCATTCTCCAGGGAAGAATACTGGAGTGGGTTGCCGTGCCCTCCTCCAGCGGATCTTCCCAACCCAGGGATCAAAGCCGTGTCTTTTATGTCTCCTACATGGGCAGGTGGGCGCTTTACCACTAGCACCTCCTGAGAAGCCCACACATCATCATATTCATCTCATTTTACAGTTTTTACTTTGCCTCATCCTTGACAGTCTAATCAGAGTGAGAGAGCTGCTTTAACATTCAGGGTCATCCCAACCTCGGCAGGCATCTGATCCAGGTTTAACAATACAAAGCAGCCTTTCTAGTCACCTAGCATGCACTGTCCCCCTACCAACAACTTCATTAGAAAGCCCTATAATCTCTACTAGGAACCATATCATAAAACTCCAGGGATCACATTTGAGAACACACACATACACACACACACACACACACACACACACAGGCTTTTCGGATGTTAAGCTGTGCTTAATTGGGAGGGGCAAGTAAAAACTAATGAAGAAATGTCTTACAAAAAGCATCCATAGTGAATCAGGCTATCACCCCAGTGGTCCAGCTATACAGAATCTGCCTACAATGCAGGAGACGTGGCCATGGCTGAGCCTCAGGTTCAATCCCTGGATCAGGAAGATCCCCTGGAGAAGGAAACAACACCCCACTCCAGTATTCTTCCTTGGAAAATCCCATGGACAGAGGAGCCTGGCAGGCTACAGTCCATAGGGTCGCAAAGAATCAGACACAACTGAGTGAGCATTCACACAGCAAATCATAGTCTATTCCTTGGACTGTAAAAAGAATACTGACAACACAAAAGGCTTTTCTTCTCTCTGTACTTTCTGATTCTCCCTGTTACACCATTCTATTCTGAGAAGAGGAATTAGGGGATCAAAGAAGCTATCACTTTTAGCCAGTGATCGAGAGCATCAATACAACAAATAATTAATAATACTGATCTCCTTGAGTTATTAACTTCATTATCTGATGAAAAAATCATGGAGAAGAAACCTAAGACCTAGAACATAAAATTAAGTTATTCTTCAGGTCAGTAGTAGGCAGAGCACATCAAGGACCCCCCAGGAAAGAAGCAAGGGGAACAGATTTGAGGAGGCAGCCAGTGTGTTTACTTCCCTACCCTGTCAAATTTCAAGACACAATTCTTTTTTATCATTTCTGGAAACATTCAGAGCTGAAAGGATCAGGGACTATGCAGCTGCTTGCCTTTTGTAACTTCACATAGAATGTGTCTCCAGTTCCTGATTTGCTAACTCTGACAGGGTTTGACAAGCCTGGTGAATACAACGCACCTGACCAATTTCCCGGAGTGGGAGAATTTAGAGACTATTTCAGTTAACATCTCAAGAAAAGGGGCTGCCGGGAGAAGTCAGCCAGCTCTGTGGGCCAAGAGCATACAGGAGTTGATGAGAATGAAATTGGATGGGCATGGGACTAAACACCAGGCTGCAGAAAGAGAAAATGAAAGAGATCACATTCAAGTTCTTTAAAAAATGGGCAAATGGGAGGGGAGTCAACTGACTGAGTTTCTCAATTATGGGGAAAATCGGGTCGCTATGTATAAGAACTCAAATGAACGGCAAAAATGAATTCAAGCAAAGAAAGGTGGGAAATTAAGTCCAAGGAAAGACTGTTAGTAAAGTGATTTCCCACTGGGAAGTGAGTCCTGGCATTACACATTATGCTCTATGGGACCTCTAGCCTAACCCGAAAAGCTATTCAATTTTTCTCCAGATAAACAAGGGACGTTTGCAGTAGGACTTCTACTATTTTAAGTTTTTTGTTTTGTTTTGTTTTGTTTCAATTAAAGCTGCATTTTTTTCTGGAATGAGGGAATAAATGAGGTTCCCTGACCTTAAGGCATTGTGGATCCCAGGACTGGGGGTGCAAAGTTCCCTGCGCTGAAACGCCAGATGGAGGTAACTCCAACCCTAACCAATTAGTTTCTTTTTATTAATTTACGTTTTCCAGGATATACCAAGCTAATGAAAAGCACTGGAGGGGACAGCAACAGAAAGAGAGGGAAATCGCCATTGGAAACTACAACCTCCCATTCGTGGCTCAGGCGGTAAAGAATGTGCCTGCAATGCAGGAGACCTGGGTTCGATCCCACGTTGGGAAGATCCCCTGGAGGAGGGCATGGCAACCCACACCAGTATTCTTATCTGGAGAATCCCTATGGACAGAGGAGCCTGGAGGGTTACAGTCCACGGGGTTGCAAAGATTAGGACACAGCTGAGCGACTAAGTGCAGCACAGCACATTCCCAGAGCCATCTGCTAGCACTGTGTTCCCCTCAAATTCCCCACCCACGTGTCTGAGCAGCCCCAGCGGGAATCTGGAGAGAGGGCGGGGCATCCTCTCCTGCGATACACGGGTTCTCCATTTCCTCTTAATCCGTGATGCCTGCCCCAGAACGGTGTTGTTGGAGACATCTCTGCTACTCTGCTCACCAAAGTCAAGGTCACAACTGTGGATGCCCTCACACGCAAGCATACGCTACCCTCCCAGATGCTGGTGGTGCGAAGCTGCTAACCACGCTACCTCCTGGAGTCTTCATCCCTTCCAGGGCTAGCTGTGGTCACTGTAATGGTTCTATAAGTGGTGTCGATGCGGCAGATATTTTATTTCTGTTTCCTTTCCTTTTCACTGGAGCGTAATTTGAGCTCTCTCACCCCAGACAGAGCTCAGCCCTAGGAGGCTGCAGACAGGATGAAACCTGAATGATGGCATACACCATCATCAAAATCCTTCTTCCTCTCAGACACTAGTCCGCAGTCCTTTTGGCTAAATTTATGTCTTTATGTTGGGCTTCCCTGGTGGCTTAGCAGTAAAGAATCCTCCTGCAATGCAGGAAACCCAGGTTCGATCCCTAGGTGGGGAAGATTTCCTGGAGGAAGACACGGCATCCCACTCCAGTACTCTTGCCTGGAGAATCCCATGGACAGAGGAGCCTGGCGGGCTACAGTCCATAGGGTCACAAAGATTCTGTTGAAACAGCAGGCGCACATGTCTTGATGTTCCTCTTTCCTTTGCTTCATTTCTCTCCAAAGAGGTTTCTCTGTTCATATAGTGAGTGAGGCAGACATATCCCTCCAGTCCCGTAGACATGTGTCATCCTGTCTGAATCCAAGGCACTGCTGGGTCATCATAATTCATTCATTTATTCATTCAGCAAACATTTTTCGGTGCCTGTTTTTACCAGAGACTCTACTAAGTGTTAGACATGCAGTGGTGAAAGAGACCAATACAATCCCTGTCTTCATGAAGCTCTCATTGCATGAAGAAAGATGCAACAAAATAATCATAAAATAAACTGGGATACGAATTATATAATTGCAAGAGACTGACCATATAAACACATGAGGAAATTTTTGAATCTGTGCTTTGAAGAGAAGAAAATCAATTTGCCTGTTTATCCTGGAAGTAGGTCAACATAATAAAAGATTCCAATGATTTTGACCTTCTCAGAAAAGTTTTGGAGGAACAGTCAAAACTACCTGGATGTTGTCCAGCATAGTCCTAGGAAATTGAATTATAGATCCCTCCCTAGGTAAAATTTTCACAATTATTTCCTTCTCTGTCTGTGATACAGGGCACTCAGGATAATTGGCCACAGTCAGCAGTCATAGATTTCAGAGCACAAATAGCCTACAGAGGTTCTGAACTGTCTTGGAAATAAGAAAACAGCATTGTCCCAACTCATTCGGAATCGCCTTTGAGGCTGGTCTTGCAGCTCTTTCCTGGAGTTAATTTGGCCAGGGGCTCTGCTAAATGTCCTGTGTAGAAAAAGCCCAAAGATAAAGGTGTCTAAATATGCCCAAGAAACCATTGCAATTTTCACTTTTATTGCCACCACCATCACCATCTACCTGGTCATCCCCACTTTTATATTGGTATTCCAGGACAGGAGGCCTCTGGGAGATGGAAGACAGGGCTGTGGATGAGAAGGCAGTAGGTCCTCCTTGCTCCCTGGCCAGTGAGGTGGCAGGAATTTTGAAAAAAAAAAATGATAATAAAGATTTTTAAAAGGAAAAAAAAAAATGAAGACCTAGTGCTTCTCAGACCCTAACAATTCCAACTGTCTGTGAGGGTGAAACAGAGCGGATCACAGCCCCAGGCCATGTTAGGCCAAAGCAGGTATTCATTCCCATCACCCTGGCTCACGTGCACAAAACCATTTGCAGCATCTCAGCTACCATGGTCCAGGGCCCAGGCTGGTGAAAGGCCCAGAACCAGGCATGAAAGCAAGGGTGATGACCACAGAGATGGCAGCAGAGGCAGCCACAAGAGTGGAAATTGCTGTGAAAGCAGCACTGACCGTATGTCCCATGGGGAAAATGTTGGCAGGAGAGCAGCAGCACCCACGCTCAAGCAGCAGAGAGGCAGGGAGCAAAGGCAATGCATCACCTCCAAGAAGTCCTTGCACACTCTTCTTGGGAGCAGAAAACAGTGATGGGAACTGAGGCTTCCAGGAAGTTGACGTTGGCTGAGAGGGTCTTGTGACTATGAACCTGCTGCTGGAGAAACTCTTTTATGCTTGTAGAGATTAAGATGGTGATATTAGTGTCTAGAATCAGCAAGGAGTTCGGGGATGGATTAGTAGGAATGAAAACACCCACCACATGTCTGTTCTTTGAGACAAGCAAGATAATCCTCTCTATGTCTTCCACACTTCCATTTCTCATCCCCCATCCATAAATAACAGAGCCTCCCACCTTGTCCTCCCAAGATCCTCCTCCTGGGGTGATAGCTGATCGAAGTCCTTGGTCTCTATTCCTGAATCTCATCTCTCTCAGCTATCACACCAGACACCTACCTGGCTTGTACCTTCTGCTCCTCCCCTGTCCTTTATCCCTCAGTTGGCGTGACTTCTTTCAGTCAAACGCTTGTAATAGCTACTCAATATCTCCTATTGATTTTCTCTAGAAGCCCTGGCACACAGTGTGGAATTCAGATGATACTCAAGGTTATTGCACTCCCCCAACACACACACACAAATACTCATTTTTGTCTCATCATTTGAAAAATTGAACTTGCTATTAGAATGTCAGCATTGGGAATTTCTCTAGCTGTCCAGTGGTTAAGACTTCACTCTCCAACAAATGGATTCAAGTTATATCCCTGGTTGGGATGTCTCACAGCCAAAACAGCAAACAAAAAACCCATAAATGACAGAAACAATATTGTAACTAATTTTAAAAGACTTTAAAATGGTCCATATCAAAATAACTTTTTTTAAAAAGTCAAGATAATCAATTTGACCTTGCCTTTTATTATCTCTCACAATCACCTACAGAGTTCAAAATTCTCATATCACATGGTGTTTCAGTAGCTCAAGGTTATGGGTTTAGGAACTTACTAAAATAAATAAATTTACTATATGCATTGAGTTGGAACTTCTAACCATGCAATTCAATGCATATAGTAAATTTATTTATTTTAGACTGATGAGACATGAACTAGTCAAATATATTCCAATCTAAGAGGGGGGATATTTGTGGGCCTGTGACCAATGCAGTTCACAGTATCTCATGCTTACTTTAATCCTCTGTATCACTGCCTTGAAATTCTTAATAATTCTTGAACAAGGGGCCCCCATATTACCCTGGTCTCCACAAGTTAAGTGGTTGGTCCTGCTTTTGTGGGTCATGATCACGTAGTCCTCACATTCACTCAAATCCCAATTCAGCAGAATTGGTGGGAAGCCTCCAAATAGAATTCAAATAAAACCAGAGAAGAAGATAGAAAACAGAGATCATCAGCTATAGAATTATCCTGAGAGAGTCTAAACAAGTAGAAGAATTAGGTAGCCAACCTATCTCACAAACAAGACAAAGTCTTCGCTGTTATAAACCCTTTCATCTGTTCTTATTTCATGCTTTCAACCTCTCGGATAATGAAGCTCTCAGAGTTTCCACAAAAGAAGGTCTATAGTAGTCAGGGAGAATGCCAAGGAAGAGTTAGGGTTTGACATCCTCTCTGTTTACATGGGTGAATGTGAAGTTTGTAGAGAGAATATGTTGATGTGGAGAATAAAGAAGTGTTTTCCAAGCCAGACAGTCAGAGTTGGGATTTCCCCAGTGCTCCAGTGGTTAAGAATCTGCTTGTCAATGCAGGGGACATGGGCTTGATCCCTGGTCAGGGAAGATTCCACGTGCTGCTGAGCAACCCAGCCCATGTGCCAAACTACTGAGTCCACGTGCCTGCAGCCCGTGCTCCAAATCAGGAGAAGCCACACAATGAGAAGCCCACGCACCACAACTCGAGCAGCCCCTGCTTGCCGCAACTAGAGAAAGCCTGCACACAGCAATGAAAATCAAGCACAACCAAAAAGAAACAAAAGAGACAGAGAGACAGAGAGCCAGAATTGGCACTGCATGTGCTAAAGTCAAGTGCAATACAAGGGTGTATATGAGGCCACAAGAAGAATGTGGTTGGATGGAGATTGAATGAAAGAGGCAAATTTGGGGGGACTTGAAAGCAGGACTTCAATGGATGAGTAATAAAAAAAAAAATATAGGCATATTTTTGAGCAAGAAAAACCTAACATGGTGACTTTCTCTGAAGGCTTGTTTGACCAATTTTTACCTTTTGGTCTTGGGCGAGAAAATATGAAGAAAAATAGCCAACTGGAAGAAGGCTGCAATCATCCACAACAGTGACAGTAAGCTTTGACATTAAAGGAAGAAAATTAAATGTGTTAAAAAAAAAAAATAGTCTCCAGAATTTGGGGGATCAGTAGGGAATCCAAATTAAAACAGAAAGAGAAAAGAAGGGCTAATACAAAGCTCTGCACAAGACTTTCTCCTGCTGACAGTAAAGCAAAATTGTGGAGTTGATATTGGCAGTCTTCAGTTTCAAAGAAATAGCGACAGTTTTTTGTGATGGGCTACCTCTTGCAACAGATGTATAAACAAGGAAGAGTTTCCTTGTTCATGATTTGTGAGACTTTCATTTTTTACGACAAACGTTGGGAATATTAAAAAAAAAAAAGTTGAAGAGTGAATGACGGTGATTCACTCTCTACATTATGAAGTCTGGATAGTCACCCATCCATGAATATCATTGGCATTGAATCTTGCTTGTTTAAAGCGTGAAAAGAAATGGATCTGTCTGTAAATTGGGCTACAGATACTGTGACTGCTAAAATCAGAATAATGAAAGGGCAGAGCAAGAAGATAAAATAAAGCTAAAATTGTTGTTGTTGTTCAGCCATTAAGTTGTGTCTGACTCTTCGAGACTCCACGGAATATAGCAGGCCAGGTTTCCTGTCCTTCACTATCTCCTAAAGTTTGCTCAGATTCATGTCCATTGTGCATTGTGTTGGAGATGCTATTTAACCATCTCATCCTCTGCTGCTCCCTTCTCTTTTTGCCTTCAATCTTTCTCAGCATCAGGGGCTTTTCCAATAAGTCAGCTCTTCACATCAGGTGGCCAAACTAGTAGAACGTCAGCTTCAGCATCAGTCCTTCCAATGAATATTCAGGACTGGTTTCCTTTGGGAGTGACTGGTTTGATCTCCTTGCAGTCCAAGGGACTCTCAAGAGTCTTCTCCAACACCACAGTTTAAAAGTATCAATTCTTTGGTGCTCAGCCTTCTTCTTGGTCCAACTCTCACATCCATACATGAGTACTGGAAAAACCTTAGCTTTGACTAGATGGACCTTTGTAGGCAAAGCCTTTTCTGTACTTTTTAATACAATCTCTAGGTTTGTCATGGGAGAAGGAAATGGCAACCTACTCCAGTATTCTTGCCGGGGGAATCCTGTGGGCAGAGGAGCCTGGTGGGCTGCCGTCTGTGGGGTCACACAGAGTCAGGCACGACTGAAGTGACTTAGCAGCAGCAGCAGGTTTGCCATAGCTTTTCTTCCAAGGAGCTAGCATCTTTTAATTTCATGACTGCAGTCACCATCTGCAGTGATTTTGGAACCCAAGAAAATAAAGTCTGTCACTGTTTCCATTTTTCCCCATCTATTTGCCATGAAGTGATGGGACTGGATGCCATTCTCTTAGTTTTACGAATGTTGAGTTTTAAGCCAGCTTTTTAATTCTGCTCTTTCGCTTTCATCAAGGGACTTTTTAGTTCCTCTTCACTTTCTGCCATTAAGATAGTATCATCTGAATACCTGAGGTTATTGATATTTCTCCCAGCGATCTTGATTCCAGCTTGTGAAGCTAAAGTTCAGTTCAGTTCAGTCGCTCAGTCATGTCTGACTCTTTGCTAAAGTATGTGCTTTGAATCTTTTTAAAAAGCAACATTAAAAACATGCTTTACAGGTGAGTTGAAAAATATGGGAAAGGCGAGAAAAATTAAGAATATGGGAGTGATTGAAATTATTAGGAGGAGGCAAAATATATTTTTAAAAAATGCTTTAGGGAAGGGATAATCTTCAGAGGAAATAACAAAAAAGGAATAAAAGTGATCATCCAGAAAACTGCCACATTTTTCTTGTGTTTAATGTTCAAGATGTCACTACCAAAAATGTTAGTAGCTAAAAAGTCAATTAGACAACACATCTGGAGCCATTGTGAGTGCTAGCTACACCAGCACAGTATGCAATGGTCATTGGAATACATGTAACACACAAGTAAAGAGTACCTTGGGCAAAGAAAAAAAAAAAAAAAACAGATGCAAAGTACAAAAGACTGAAGGACATCTCTCCAAGATACTATGAGGGGGGAAAACTCATAAAGTGTCCTGTAAATATTGGGGTGAATGCAATGAACTGTACATAGATGAGGATGAGATTTATGCTGGTGTCATGCTGGATAAACTGATTAAGGTACTTCATCTCTGTAACAAAAGCCCAAGGTTAACAGTGATAAACTTCCCCAACTGTTGCCCAGAAATCATGTGAAAAAAAGATGACTTTAGACAGAAACTGTACAGTGGTTACTCGCTGCACCTGGAGAAGTGCAGTAGAACCATATGAAAGAAATCAGATATAAACCTGTCCAAAGGAGAGGGGGGAAGCTTTTAGAAAGACAGATGGTATTTTTAAAATTATAATGAAACCAGCTTCAGGGAAAATCATTGACAGAGAAGTAAGGCAAGAAAATAAGCATCCATTAACATAATGGGTCTCAGAGTCCAGGTATCATGTAATGAGTGCAGAATGTACAGTAGATTTTAAAGCAATACTTTTAATACAGACTAATAATAGCCCCAATCCCCCAAGAAGTCTAGTCTCCCAGATTTGCCAAAAAAAAAAATAAGAGATTATCATTAATCTGCTTCCAAATGACTTCTTCAAGCCTACAAATTTCCCTGGAAAACTCTCAACCAGGAAATTAATCTCAGTGCGCAAAGAGAACATTCCCTCCACCTAGACCTCAGCTTTAGGAAGAAATTGCCCCAGACAGATGCAGGTTGGGCAAAGAAAAAACACAGCATGCAATCTGCCTTTGACTCTCAAAGCACACTTACTTTAAGAGGACAAAAAAGTCTGATATTTATGCTATACCCACAAAGAAATGCATAGATATGGCAGAGAATAAGGAATATGCAGTGTCCCTTTCTGAGTCTGAGAGTTTTTTCATAAACTGTATAAACTGTAGAGACATCCTACTCTCACCAAGCATGGCCTCCTCCTAAAGCAACTCTATACTCTGCATCTATTGTGTGTGGGTCTTATTGTGTGGGGTAGGGAGAGAGACAGAAAGAGAGACACAGAGATAGGTCAACAGAGAGAGAGAGAGAGAAAGTCGAAGAGACAGGAAAGAGAAACAGCCAGCATAGAGATGAAAGAAGGGCGTACGGAGAGACAGCTCCTGAACATGAACTCTGTCCCCAAGGTCATGTCATTTCCATCACATCCCAGATCAGCCTGTTCAATCACCTTGCCCACAGGAATTCTGGTTAATGTAGATCTGTGCTGGAATTCTAGGTCTGAGGAGAGATAGTCAAGTCAATTAGCTGCAAAGGTCAGAACAAACAGTAGCCTTTTTCGGGTGCCTGTTGTTGACAAAGAAAAATACACAATGTATGAGTTGTGAGTCTGTGTTATTCAGAGTCTTACTGAGGACTAGAGCCCAGGAGACAGCATCTCAGCACTGAGGAACTACTCCCCAGGATATAGCTGCTGCTGCTGCTAACTCGCTTCAGTCATCTCCGACTCTGTGCAACCCCATAGACGGCAGCTCACCAGGCTCCCCCGTCCCTGGGATTCTCCAGACAAGAACACTGGAGTGGGTTGCCATTTCCTTCTCCAATGCATGAAAGTGAAAAGTGAAGTCGCTCAGTCGTGTCCAACTCTTAGAGGAGAGGCCAATTTCTATATGACATGTTTGTTTGGGAAAACATGGAGTCAAAAAGACATCTTGATAAACTGTTAATCACAAGGAACAATTAACAACAGTTAACAATTTTAATGCTTTTCTACGAATGGGAAGACACAATATTCTAGGGTCACTGAAATTCTTCTAGAGATTTGCATCTGACTATGTAAAAGCCTGTTTATCTAAAGCATAGAGTGACTCAGCATATTTTTCATCCTGGATTCCTCCTGGTAGCACCGTGGGTGGGCAACTGCAGTGGATAATGACTTAATCCTTGTAGAATTGGTGGTGGGCAATGCTATCTTGTTCATCTTTGTTTATACTATCTTTCTCGTTCTGATGTTTCCTATAGTAATAACAAAGAAAGCAAGTTTGAAAGATACTTCATTCTGAGTTCACTGCTAACTGTATTTATACTGCGAATAAAAAATAGTCTGTCATATCAGTAAACAAAGGATGTTGCAGCCACTGAGCCATCACATTACAGCTGTCCTGACGGTGAGCCCTGAAAGAAAGCAAGATGGAGTCAGGATGCCTCCCCACAGCTGGCGGTCAACTACTGTGGTCACCCACAAAGGTGCACCTCAGGAGACTCAGGATGTGAAAATATGGGATACTGGCCCCAGAGAGCTGAGGTTCAGATCAAAGGAGTGATTTCTATGAACCCAGACTCTTGCATCTTCCCATGCACAGAAAAGTGCTAAATTTGTTAACTTGGGATATCTGGTTGTTCTTAATTAGCAGTAATCTTTTGATGTTCTGACTACCTGGTTTTTGTTGCAAAAACTCCTGCATATCCTGGCTCCCCTCCACCCCTTTGCCTCTTTGGAGCAGTCTCCCAGAGTTATCTGAGATACGGTGGCCTGGGCCTAAATCCTCAGTTTTGTCCACTGAATGAAACATAATGCTCAACTTTTAGGTTGTGCATTTTTTCAGTTGACACTACGTAGCTTGTATATAATTAATAAATCTTACACCCTGCCACTGTTCGCTTTCTGCTCCATCCAGCCACCCTTCATCTTCTTCTTCTTTGCACCTCAACAGTCCTTTCTTCCTTGCTTCTCTTTATCCCATGTTCTTTTTGCTCATTATTTTTTCTACTTTTCCTCTTCTCTCTCTTCACTTTTCTTTCTTTACTTTGAACTCCTTTTGCCAAATTCATTGGGCTTCCCTGGTGGTTCTGTTGGTAAAGAATCTGCCTGTAGTGCAGGAGACCCAGGTTCGACCCTTGGGTCAGGAAGCTTTCCTGGAGAAGGGCATGGCAACCTAGTCCAGTGTTCTTGCTTGGACAATTCCATGGACAGAGGAGCCTGGTGGGCTACAGTCCATGGGGTCACAAAGAGTCAGACACGACTAAGGGACTAAGCACATTCACTTCTTCGTTCAATCCTATCTTAACCTCCTTTCTACCTTCCCTCCAGCTCACCATATTGATTCCTGAAAGCTGTGATGTTTGAATTCAGGTTTTTTCATATAGTGAAATTTCTGTAATTCATCATAATCATGAGAGGGGAAAAAAAGATTATTTAACTTAGTGGAAACTTTGAGGAAGAGAACTTTTCCTAAAGGAACTAGGTTTCAAAACTTTCCAGGACAAAGCAATGAAACCACTGTCACAGAAAGGCAAGCTGTGAAAGCACTTCAACCGATAGTGTATTTATAATTAGCACATCCATTATTTGAATACAAATGCTTCAGCTGAAGATCTTCACTCTAAATCAGCATAAGATGTCCCTTGCTCACTCTATTAATTTACTTAGCGGCCCCTTGTTCATAGATGTAGGTTAAACAAAGATTCTGCCTAACAAAGCTAGATGTCCTAGCAGATGGCCCATCGAAACAGCCTTGTTGGTCTAGTCAAAACAAATTTTGCACAGCAAACACTTGCTGTTCCATGGCCTTGTCATAATCACACTCCATGTCAGAGTCATTCTCCCCAGAGAAAAACGTGTAATTGGGTATTGTTTGCTAGTTGCATTGTAAGCAGGCAGAGCTGGCCTTAGATATAAATATGAAAATAGTTCGTTTGTCTGCAAAGTCCTGCTTGCTCCTCTTCTCACCCTTCTCCCTGCTTCTATCCCATAATAAGCAAGTGATCTATTTCCCTGCCTTCTGCAAAACTGCCTTCCTTCTTCCAAGGATCAGTCCCCATTCCACTGGAAATGAGGAAAGGTGATGGGAGGTAAGAAAAGTTAGGTAAAAGGTGGTCTGGAAAAGCATAGCCACGCTACGTGGCTCTTTACAGGATGCATGTTCAGAAAATAGTGGTGTTAGGATGTTCTGAGGGTGGAGTTTTTGGCCCTCTGATGTCATATGGTCAGCCACTGGATGCTCATGCAAGTCCACTTGGAAAATGTATCACATTAATGAAGCTGTGAAAAAGAAAATCATTACCTGTCAAGAATCATTTCATTATTTTACCAATCAACACTGTTATTTGTAAAATTTAATGTATTTTTTTTAATGTCTGCCGAATTTTTAAGAAATTTATATCCTTTTTTGGATCAAAGACACATATTAGCTTTGAATCAGATCATGATGAGGTCTCAAAGCACTTACATTGTGAATGCTCCTTTCTATGAAATCTGCACTGCATCCACAACCCAGCCTGGACCCCCTTTTCAGAAGGTGCACCCTCCAACTCCTGGTTGTGAAAGTGAGGATCAGCCTGATTAGGCTAACCAAAACTACCCTTGATGAGAAAAGACTCTGAGGCTGGGAAAGATTGAAGGCAGAAGGAGAAGGGGATGAGGGGACGACAGAGGACTAGATGGTTGGATGGCATCACCAACTCAATGGACATGAGTTTGAGCAAGCTCCAGGAGTTGGTGAAGGACAGGGAAGCCTGGTGTGCTGCAGTCCATGGAGTCACAAAGAGTTGGATACGACTGACAGACTGAACAATAACAAAACCTACCCTACCTCAACTAACTTCCACCAGCCTCCTAAGAGATATCACCTCTGATGCAGGGATGACTAGAGTAACTGTTGTTAAAATTGTTTTTCAGGAACTTGGAGCTAGTTCTTAGCCAGTTCAGACTGCTTGAGACCACCAACCTTTCAGGTGGATCTGCATGAGCATCCAATGGCTGACCATATGACATCACAGAGCCAACAACTCCATCCTCAGAACAGCCTAATGCCACCATTTTCTGAACACGCCTCCTAAAAAGTATCATGCAGCTTGGATATACTTTTCCAGACCACTTTTTATCCCACTTTTCTTACCTCAAATCACCTTTCCCCATGCCTCAGACCACCCTGCCTTTTAATCCCATTCAGTTCAGTTCAGTTCAGTTTAGTTGCTCACTCGTGTCTGACTCTTTGCGACCCCATGAATCGCAGCGCGCCAGGCCTCCCTGTCCATCACCAACTTCCGGAGTTCACTCAGACTCACGTCCATCAAGTCAGTGATGCCATCCAGCCATCTCATCCTCTGTTGTCCCCTTCTCCTCCTGCCCCCAATCCCTCCCAGCATCAGAGTCTTTTCCAATGAGTCAACTCTTCACATGAGGTGGCCAAAGTACTGGAGTTTCAGCTTTAGCATCATTCCTTCCAAAGAAATCCCAGGGCTGATCTCCTTCAGAATGGACTGGTTGGATCTCCTTGCAGTCCAAGGGACTCTCAAGAGTCTTCTCCAACACCACACTTCAAAAGCATCAATTCTTCGGTGCTCAGCTTTCTTCACAGTCCAACTCTCACATCCATACATGACTACTGGAAAAACCATAGCCTTGACTAGAAGGACCTTTGTTGGCAAAGTAATGCCTCTGCTTTTGAATATGCTATCTAGGTTGGTCATAACTTTCCTTCCAAGGAGTAAGCGTCTTTTAATTTCATGGCTGCAGTCACCATTTGCAGTGAATTTGGAGCCCAAAAAAATAAAGTCTGACACTGTTTCCACTGTTTCCCCTAACTATCCCTAAACCCATCTTAAAGAGATAGGAATACCAGACCACCTGATCTGCCTCTTGAGAAACCTGTATGCAGGTCAGGAAGCAACAGTTAGAACTGGACATGGAACAACAGACTGGTTCCAAATAGGAAAAGGAGTACATCAAGGCTGTATATTGTTACCCTACTTATTTAACTTGTATGCAGAGTACATCATGAGAAACGCTGGGCTGGATGAAGCACAAACTGGAACCAAGACTGTCAGGAGAAATATCAATAACCTCAGATACGCAGATGACACCACCCTTATGGCAGAAAACAAAGAAGAACTAGAGAGCCTCTTGAAGAAAGTGAAAGAAGAGAGTGAAAAAGTTGGCTTAAAGCTCAACATTCAGAAAATGAAGATCATGGCATCTGGGCCCATCATTTCACGGCAAATAGGGAAACAGTGGAAACAGTGGCTGACTTTATTTTTCTGGGCTCCAAAATCACTGCAGATGGTGACTGCAGCCATGAAATTAAAAGACGCTTACTCCTTGGAAGGAAAGTTATGACCAACCTAGATAGCATATTAAAAAGCAAAGACATTACTTTGCCAACAAAGGTCCATCTAGTCAAGGCTATGTTTTTCCAGTAGTCATGTATGGATGTGAGAGTTGGACTGTGAAGAAAGCTGAGCACCAAAAAATTGATGCTTTTGAAGTGTGGTGTTGGAGAAGACTCTTGAGAGTCCCTTGGACTGCAGGGAGATCCAACCAGTCCATCCTAAAGGAGATCAGTCCTGGGTGTTCATTGGAGCTGAAACTCCAGTACTTTGGCCACCTGATGCGAAGAGCTGATTCATTTGAAAAGACCCTGATGCTGGGAAAGATTGAGGGCAGGAGGAGAAGGGAATGACAGAGGATGAGATGGTTGGATGGCATCACTGACTCAATGGACATAGTTTTGGGTGGACTCCGGGAGTTGGTGATGCACAGGGAGGCCTGGTGTGCTGCGGTTCATGGGGTCGCAAAGAGTCAGACACGACTGAGTGACTGAACTAAACTGATCCATAAACCCTAACCTTGGGGAAGGCAGATCTGAAACTTGTTCTTCCATCTCCTCTCTTGACTGCCTGATGAATAAACCTTTTCTGTGCTGCAGACCTCAGTGCTCAGCATTTGCCTCGCTGTACATCAGTCAAACAAACCTAGTTCAGCAACAGTTGGGCAAGGACAACTTAACCAAAATGAACCAATTTGTTCTCTTTCCAGAGGAACTGGAAATGGAACTGAGAGATTCCAGTAATCTGGAATCTAAGAGCCTATATGCTTGTTTTGGAATAATGATGATGTGTGTTCATTGCAAACAGATCTCGAATAAGTTGGCCATTTATATATTTACTGAAGGCAGAGACAAGGATATTTTAGCAACATTTAGGTGAGTTAAATTTCTCACCACAGCTTGACAACAGAATCCAGAAACAGAATGGAACTGAGTCCTAGGACAAGAAATGCCTCTTCAAAAAATGTAACTTGATACCTGCTCATATAAAGACTTATAATACTTCTGACCAATCTCTATATCTTGAGTATCACACATTTCACTCATGCAAAGTCATTTCTATTGCCCTGTGTGCTAATTTCAAAACTGTCTAGGGCTTCCCTGGTAGCTCAGATGGTAAAGAATCTACCTACAATGCAGGAGGCCTGGGTTCAATCCCTGGGTTGGGAAGATCCCCTGGGGATGGAAATGGCTACCCACTCCAGTATTTTTGCCTGGAGAATTCCATGGACAGAGGAGCCTAGCGGGCTACAGTCCATAGAGTCACAAAGAGTCGGACACGACTGAGCAACTAACACACACAGAGCTAAGATGAAGTAAATATATTTGAAACTTGTAACTGTCTTCAGATTTCCATTTAAGTTCTTTCAAATGTTAACTAACTTGTGTAGGTAGTCAAATACTCCTGAAGAAGTACTTGACTTAGTATTTCAAAATTTAACTGGTCCCTGAAGAACAGATTAAGTATATATGTACAAATGTGTGTATATACATACATACATACATATATGAGTGCATGTGTAATACATGAGTGTAGATAGATACACATAGATAAATACACAGACTATCTTCATTCAAGTGTGGCATTTGCTGGCAGAGCCTAAGTATCCAGCCTACAGGGAACTGGGTAAAACTTGTTCCCACAAGAAAGCAGATAGGGGACATCTGATGCTGCAAGGTGAGCACTCAAGACAGCTGCCTTCATATTTGGTCAATTTTGTCCTTCTGCTTTCAATATTGTATGAGACGTAGCTGTGCTTCCTGATTTGGGCTTGTACAAGATACCAATATCATTATATTCAATTTTCCCTTTTCCTTAAGTAATCTGAGTGGTACAAGTAAGTCCCCTATATACGAACCTTCAAGTTTCAAACTTTCAAAGACAGGACTGTACATTGGTATATCCAAGCAGGTAAATTAGTACATGTGTCTGGTGGACATTATCACATGTGCAACCTTGGCAAGTGGTTGTGCTTTTGTGTACTTTATAGTACAGTACTGTATAGAGTACAGTAGTCCAGGATCTTTATTTCAAGCCCAGGAAGCAAGCATAAAAGCAGCGGTGATGTACCTAGTACTGCTGAGAAGTGCCTAGCAATAATGATGGAAACAATAGTGAAAATAATTGAGAGAGTGAAGTGAAGCAAAAAAAAAAAAAAGTGTGCTAAGTCACTTCAGTAGTGTCCAGGAGGGTTGTAACACACTCTACCTCAGTCGACAGAGCCATAGGTAATACAGGCAATCCTAGACATCATCATGCGTATGCTAAGTCACTTATTCATGTCCAATTCTTTGTGACCCTATGGACTGTAGCCCTCCAGGCTCCTCTGTCCATGGGATTCACCAGACAAGAATACTGGAGTGGGTTGCCATGCCTTCCTCCACTATGAATGGGTTTGGAAGAATCTTTGCCCACAGTTTGTCCACAATTCTTGTGAATTTGAGATGGTGGGGAAAGAATCTAAAGAGGTCTTCAGCAACTAAGTGACCCTCAGTGAGAAGCTGAGCTAAATCTACAAGAATACATTATTGAACTCCTTGCTGTGCATCACAAGGGGCTTACTAATGAAGACCTGATGGAATTGGAGGTCCAGAGAAAGGACAAAGACAAGAGGAAGAAGTAACAGAAGAACTGAAGGGATTCATGATATAGGAACTGACAAGGGGACTTTCTTTCTTTAAGGAGGCTCTGTTAGTTTTGAGGCGCAGGACCTGGATATAGAACAGTACACGAAGGTCGCAGCAGCTATTCAGAATGCAATCCAGTGTTACCGTGTCATCCAGGACAAGAAAAAAAAAAGCCACTGGTCGAACATCACGGGATTGTTTTTTCAAGAGGGCAGGCAGAATTGAGTCCAGCAAGGAACCAGAACCTGTGCTTTATTTTACGGTGGGAGTGAAACTGCAGCTCGCCCTCCATCTTCCATTGCTGACAATCCTTCAGCTCTGCCACCTCCCACCTCCTCTCCCTCCTCCAGTCAGTAACTCTTCTTGCCTGTTCACTCGAGGCCAGCCCCTGTGTGCAGCTGTTATACTGTACTACTGTAATTTTCAAGGTACTGTACTGTAAGATTAAAAATGTTTTCTTTATTTTTGTGTTTGTCTTATACATATTATTTATGTGAAAAGTATTATAAACCTATTACAGTAGTACAGTACTATTTAGCCAATCATGCTACTTGGGTACCTAGACTAACTATGTTGGACTTATGACCAAATTGGACTTAGGAACACACTCTCTGAATAGGACTTGTTTGTATGCAGTGGATTTACTATATCCTGTTACTTTCTACAGAACAATACTAGACTAAGATTAATATTCTTCCTACAGAGTTATTTGCAAACAAAAACAAGAAAATTTGACATTTTAGTTAGTCTCATTATAGATAAATGTGTGATTTCCATTACGCTTCCTAAAATACTGGAAGTAGCTCAAGGACCCACATATGATCTTCATGGTCAAGAACCACTAAACAAAGGCGTAAATGCTCAAGTGTTTTCCTCTAAATATTTCTAAATGTATGCTCATTTTAAAAGAAGATGACTCAGATGGTAAAGAATCCACCTGGCAATTCAGGAGACCAGGGTTCAATCCCTGGATTGGGAGGAGCCCCTGGAGAAGGGAATAGAAACCCACTCCAGTATTCCTGGAGAGAATTCCATAGAGGAGCCTGGTGGGCTACAGTCCATGGGGTTACAAACAGTCAACATTTATTGACTACCTGATATATATTTAGAAAACTGTCTTAAGTTTTACCATGTCTAAAAGTAGAGGGCAGCATTCTTAAGGAGGATAAAAATTCTTATTTGCATTCCAAAGGAGGATAGAAAAGCACACAACTGACTACAATGAAGGGTCGGAGAAGGTGGTAAATGTCATGAAAAGTATAAACTCTGAGGGGCGTGAAGGCAGGGGATGGATTTCTCAGCCCAAGTTCTCAAAGTCTTGGGTAGATACTGGGAGACTGGTGTAGTCTGCACAGACAGAGATGTAAGAAAGAAGGAAGGCCTCTCAGGCAAGAGAGACTGTAGGAAAGTATAGAGCCTGGAAGCCAGAGGACTTGTTCTGGAAACAGCAAGACTGTGATTTGGATGTTGTATAAAGTGCCTGAAGACATGATATGAAAGACTGAAAAGGCAAGTTGGAACCTGACTGGTGAAGACCCTGAATCACACACTGAGGTTTCTGAAAATGTATTCTATAGTCAGTGTGTGTATAGAGGGGAAGGAGGAGAGGCTAGAGAAGTAAAATGACATGACAGATTTGTACTGGAGAAAAGTACCTGTGGCCACAGGAGGTAGAGAGAGTGAGAAGATGGAGAGACTAGAGCTGTGAAGCCCGTTAGGAAGCTGTTCAAACCTCCAGCTGAGAGCTAATAGATGCTATTCTAGGGCAGGTGCAGTGAGAATGGAAATGAGGGATAAAGTCGAGAATCACTATAGACTTAAAGATGACAGGATACAAGGATGAACCATATAGGAAATCTGAGGGCTACAAAAAATGACTTTAAAAAGTTTCTTAAGCATGGCAATTTGGTTTCTTCTTCTTTAAAGGGGAGTTTGATATCTTCTCCCTCACAATATTTTGTGAGAATGAAGGGTATAGTGCATAGAAAAGTGAACACCTATCAAAAAGGGATTTATCAAGAGTGTAAAGAAAGGAGTTTTCTAAAAGCAATCTAGGAAGTCATTGCTAATAGGAAGTAACTTAGAGCCACAGACGTTGGCTGCCTCAACAAGACTTTTCCAAGTAAGGCCCACCCTAGGTCAGAGCCACACCTGATATGAGTTCTCAAGTTTAGTATATTGTTGCTGCTGCTAAATCACTTCAGTCATATCCAACTCTATGAGAGCCCATAGACAGCAGCCTACCAGGCTCCGCCATCCCTGGGATTCTCCAGGCAAGAACACCAGAATGGGTTGCCATTTCCTTCTCCAATGCATGAAAGTGAAAAGTGAAAGCGAAGTCGCTCAGTCTGTCTGACTCTTTGCGACTCTGTGTACTGCAGCCTACCAGGCTCCTCTATCCATGGGATTTTCCAGGCAAGAGTACTGTAGTGGGTTGCCATTGCCTTCTCCATAGTACATTGTTAGAAGGGAACAAAGATATGCCAAAGATGATCAACACTCACTGTTAGCCTCAAAGAGGTTGACTGGCAATAAAAAAAAAAAAGAAGCAAGAAATTAACTAAAAATGACATCAAAGTACCGACTTGGCAGGTAACATGCTCCATTCCAGCCTTCAGGAGACTTAGAGATGAAGTGATGTTCAGATGTGCCCACTGGTGCAGTTCAAAAACGGATTCCATAACCATGTTGTAGCCACGTGGCAACATTCAAAATAGCTGTTCAGTGGGCATCACTGGTCCAGGGTGGGCTTTTATAGCTGCCCCCAGCAAGTTCCATGAGATTATTAAATCCTACTGCTCTCCTAAGCTATTTATTGTATTTAATAAGTGAATGTCTCCATTTTGTATCTAACGTGTTGTCAATATGCTATCCTGGGGAGAATTAAGAATAAGCCGACATACTAAGTAGATCTGCTAACCTGAGAATATATTGCATGGAAAACACAAGGCATATGAAGGAAGTAAACCTGCAGAAGTTCCTGCTTTATTCCAATCTGTGTAATACCAGCATGCATTCTCAGTCACTCAGTTGTGTCTGACTCTTTGCAACCCCATGCACTGTAGCCCACCAGGCTCCTCTGTCCATGTGATTTCCCAGGCAAGAGCACTGGAGGGGGTTATCATGCCCTGCTCCAGGAGATCTTTCTGATCCAGGGATTGAATCTGAGTCTCCTGATTCTCTTGCATTGGCAGGTGGATTCTTTACCACTGAGCCACCTGGGAACCTAGAGCTGTAGAAATTCAGTTAGCAAAAATCTACAGTTAGTCTGAACTTTTAAACACTGTTGAGTTGCAGGCAGAAGCAAGGCAAAGGCAAACTCAGACAGGGCTGGCATGAGACCCAGACTTGTGAGGGACACTGCAGAGGATCAAGGGGTGAACCAAACAGGACTCCCAGTAAAACTAGGACCAAGATGGTTCCTGCAGATGCTGCTAGTGAACAGCTGGGAATAAATTTGTTTCCATAGTTAACACTTTAAGTATCAGTTCAGTTCAGTTCAGTCGCTCAGTCGTGTCCAACTCTTTGTGACCACATGAATCACAGCACGCCAGGCCTCCCTGTCCATCACCAACTCCCAGAGTTCACTCAGACTCACATCCATCAAGTCGGTGTTGCCATCCAGCCATCTCATCCTCTGTTATCCCCTTCTCCTTCTGCCCCCAATCCCTCCCAGCATCAGAATCTTTTCCAATGAGTCAACTCTTCGCATGAGGTGGCCAAAGTACTGGAGTTTCAGCTTTAGCATCATTCCTTCCAAAGAAATCCCAGGGCTGATTTCCTTCAGAATGGACTGGTTGGATCTCCTTGCAGTCCAAGGGACTCTCAAGAGTCTTCTCCAACACCACACTTCAAAAGCATCAATTCTTCAACACTCAGCTTTCTTCACAGTCCAACTCTCACAATCCATACATGACCATAGGAAAAACCATAGCCTTGACTAGATGAACCTTTATTGGCAAAGTAATGTCTCTGCTTTTGAATATGCTATCTAGGTTGGTCATAACTTTCCTTCCAAGGAGTAAGCGTCTTTTAATTTCATGGCTGCAGTCACCATCTGCAGTGATTTTGGAGTATATGGCTCTTTATATAATATAAATTCTGGCAATTCATTTAAATTTTTCTGTTAAAAAAGCACTCTCCTTCCACCCCACCTCCTTTCAAGTAGTGTCAAGATGGATATTTGATACTTAACAACTGAATATAAAGTTCTGTGATCCTGAGTGGGTAAAGGAAGCAACTTCCATATGAAATCCTTCTTGTTAAGGCCCCTGTCCATATATGTCCACTTCACAAAAACTAGTCTAGTCCCTTGTGTAGTATAGATGCCCAAATATTGTCCTGCTTTCTTTCTTAACTTTGAGATTTTTCCATCATTGTGTTCTTCACTACCCTGGAAAGTACTTCATTCACTCACTCAACAAATATTTATCAAGCCCCTCCAGGAAGCTAGTATGTGCTTTCTTGGCACACTACCACCAGCTCAGATTACCTGTTCTCTAAAAAGCACAACTTGCAAATCCATTTTCCCTTTAAACCTATCATCAGTATATTTTCTGCCAATATGCTTGACTTTCCTTCCTTTGTGCTCAGTAAATTAGGCTTCAAAAGAAAAGCAACTAAATGCCATGGTTCACAGAATAGACTTTACAGGCTCATCACCAGGTTTGATCTCCAACTCTGGCACTTATTAACTATGTGATCTTTGGTAAATTACTTCACTTCTCCCCATCTTATAAATGTCTCCTTGTTTATTTTTTTTGAAGAAGGACTGTATATTTTTTAAATGCTTTCAAGGAAAATACATCAAAGAAAGAATTATTTGCTTAATAAATTCAAAAATGACAGGCAATAGCATAAAATCCACATGAACATTATAATGTGCTCAATCATTACTAATTAAGGGTCTAATTATACCTATTTCATAGCTAATTTGCATTTTTTCTGGATTTTTTAAATTAATTTATTTTAATTGGAGGCTAATTACTTTACAATGCTGTGATGGTCTTTCCCATACATTGACATGAATCAGCCATGGGTGTACATGTGTCCCCATCCTGAAACCCCCTCCCACCTCCCCTCATCCCATCCCTCTGGGTTGTAACAGTGCACCAGCTTTGAGTGCCCTGTTTCATTCATCAAACTTGGACTGGTCATCTATTTTACATATGGTAATATACATGTTTCAGTGCTATTTTCTCAAATCATCCCACCCTCACCTTCTCCCACAGAGTCCAAAAAACTATTCTTTACATCTGTGTCTTTTTTGCTGTCTTGCATAGAGGGTCATCGTTACTGTCTTTCTAAATTCCATATGTATGCATTAATACACTATATTGGTGTTTTTCTTTCTGACTTATTTCATTCTGTATCATAGGTTCCAGTTTCATCCACCTCATTAGAACTGACTCAAATGCATTCTTTTTTTATAGCTGAGTAATATTCCATCGTGTATATGTACAATTACTTTCTTATCCATTCATCTGCTGATGGACATCTAAGTTGCTTCATGTCCTAGCTATTGTAAACAGTACTGCAATGAACATTGGGGTGCATGTGTCTGTTTCAATTCTGATTTCCTTGGTGTGTATGCCCTGCAATGGGATTGTTGGGTCATATGGCAGTTCTATTTCCAGGTTTTCAAGGAATCTCCATCCTGTTCTCCATAGTGGCTGTACTAGTTTGCATTCCCACCAACAATGTAAGAGGGTTCCCTTTTCTCCACACCCTCTCCAGCTTTAATTATTTGTAGAATTTTTAAATTAATTTATTTATTTTAATTGGAGGCTAATTACTTTATAATATTGTAGTGGTTTTTACCATACATTGACATGAATCCGCCATGGGTGTACATGTGTTCCCCATCCTGAACCCCCCTCCCATTTCCCTCCCCATCCCATCCCTCAGGGCCATCCCAGTGCACCAGCCCTGAGCACCCTGTAGACTTTTTTTTTTTTTAGTATGTAATAACAGAACACACATTCTGTCTATTTATTTTTTATTTTTTAATTTAAATTTATTTATTTTAATTGGAGGCTAATTACTTTACAATATTGTATTGGTTTTTGATGGAAGCCATTCTGACCGGTGTGAAATAGTACCTCATTGTGGTTTTGATTTGCATTTCTCTGACAATGAGTGATGTTGAGTATGTTTTCATATGTTTGTTAGCCATCTGTTTGTCTTCTTTGGAGAAATGTCTGTTTAGTTCTTTGGCCCATTTTTTGATTGGGTCATTTATTTTTCTGGTATTGAGCTGCATGAGATGCTTGCATATCTTGGAGATTAATTCTTTGTCAGTTGTTTCATTTGCTATTATTTTCTTCCATTCTGAAGGCTGCCTTTTCACCTTACTTACAGTTTCCTTCATCGTGCAAAAGTGTTTAAGTTTAATTAGGTCCAATTTGTTTATTTTTTGCTTTTATTTCCATTAGTCTAGGAGGTGGATCACAGAGGATCTTGCTGTGATTTATGTCAGAGAGTGGACTTCAGACTATACTACAAAGCTACAGTCATCAAGACAATATGGTACTGGCACAAAGACAGAAATATAGATCAATGAAACAAAATAGAAAGCCCAGAGATGAATCCACACACCTATGGACACCTTATTTTTGACAAAGGCAGCAAAAATATACAATGGAAAAAAGACAATCTCTTTAACAAGTGGTGCTGGGAAAACTGGTCAACCACCTGTAAAAGAATTAAACTAGAACATTTTCTAACACCATACACAAAAATAAACTCAAAATGGATTAAATGTCTTCTTGTTTACAAGATGGGGAGAATGATAGCTCCTATTGACCTGCTGGGGCTGTTGTGAAAATCAAAGAAGTTGATTTAGGTAAAGCACTTAGAAAGAAGTGTTCCAAACATATTAAGCAAGCACTACATAAAGTATCAGCTTTTATTATGTAAACTCCACTTTTTAAATATTTCACATGTTCAAGGATCCCTGACTGGTCAGTGCAACCTGGACTCTTCCTACCCCAGGTTACATCTGTGGGGCTCAAGCCCTTCAGACACAATACCCCATTTAATACAAATGTCTCATGGTCCTGAAATTAGCATCCATTGGTAATATAACCTACCTAAGAACATAATCTGAAAGTAATTCATATAATGCCCCAACTATAATAAATAGGAGATATAAAAAAAACCTTGGAAATAGTGAGAAGAGGGCAACAGAGGATGAGATGGTTGGATAGCACCACCAATTCAATGAACATGAACTTGGGCAAACTCCAGGAGATAGTGAGGGACAGGGATGCCTGGTGTGCTGAAGTCCATGGGGTCACAAAGAGTTATACATGATTTAACAACAACAAATAAAAAATTATAATAAAATACTATTAATTCCAGGACATAAATTCTTGGGCAAACTACAATAACATCCTCACATTAACGTTCGGGAGGAACTACACTGAATGAGAAAACAAAGTAGTCATCGTGTGCTTGTACTTAGGCTGCAAGGACCCCTGGTGTGCTGCAGTCCATGGGGTCTCAAAGAGTGGGACATGACGGAGTGACTGAACAAAAACAACAAACTGTACTTAGAGGTAGCCTTGTGAAGGCAAAGGCCAAAGAGCACATTAATGAGAGTGTGTTGTGTTGATGAATTAAATACTGTAGGTAGCAATTCTACTAGTAGTTTCCTGACATGGAAAGAGCCAAACAAAACAGCTTTCCATCTTCCTCCAAATTATCCAGTAATTGTTTTTATAGAAAATTCAATGAATAGTGAAAACTATGGAAAAATTACTTTGTGGTTATAAGAAAACAGAACTAAGGTCCAGTCTCAGATAAGTAGAGACAGTTTTTTACCTATATGAATTTGGTGTTAACATTCAAAAGCAATGAAATACATGGGACAGTTCTTCACTGTGAAGGACAAAGTGCAAGATACTTACCTCCCCGACCCTGCCTGCTGAACCCGTTAGCTCCCAACCCTCTCAAACATCTGACAATCGAAGCAAACCCAGAAATTTCTGAAACAGCCCTTGGGGAGAATACTATCCAACCAAGAACCATTGGATTAAAGAATGACAGAGGGATAGAAGGAGGGGAGATACTTGTTAGGACACAGTTTCATTCCTAAGAGACCACAAGGCATTAACCCAATTGAAAAAGATCTAGTGGTAAGACTATCCTAACAATGGAGAGGATAGTCTCCTAAAATATTTAAAAGAAAGATTAAAATATTTCTTTCTAGATTTCTCTATATTTAAAAATAATCGGCAACATGAAACACAATGAGCATACACTGAAATATAATGAAAATATTAAGAAATTAAAGGGAATTCTCAGAATCGAATATAAATTAACAAAGCTCAGATTATTGGAAAACTCCCAAAAATATAAAAGTCTCTTCACTTAGAAAATTGCAAGAAAGAGAGAGAAAAAAGGAAAGGATTTATAGATTCATAGGTTAAAGGAGACTAAAACAACATATCAATCCATTGCAATGTGTGGATCTTATAACATAATAAGAATTATAAACACTGGATATTTGATGATACTACAGAGGACAAGGGGACGACAGAGGATGAGATGGTTGGATGGCATCACTGACTAAATGGACATGAGTTTGAGCAAACTTCCGGAGATAGTTAAGTCAGGGAAGCTTGGCATGCTGCTGTCCATGGAGTTGCAAAGAGTTGGACATGACTGAGCATCTGAACAACAACAACAAGACTTATTGTTAATTTTGGGGGGTTATATTTGAATTATGATTATTTTTTTATTTTCTTTTTTTTTTAATTTTATTTTATTTTTAAACTTTACAATATTGTATTAGTTTTGCCAAATATCAAAATGAATCCGCCACAGGTATACCTGTGTCCCCCATCCTGAACCCTCCTCCCTCCTCCCTCCCCATACCCTCCCTCTGGGTCGTCCCAGTGCACTAGCCCCAAGCATCCAGTATCGTGCATTGAACCTGGACTGGCGACTCGTTTCATACATGATATTATACATGTTTCAATGCCATTCTCCCAAATCTCCCCACCCTCTCCCTCTCCCTCTCCCACAGAGTCCAAAAGACTGATCTATACATCAGTGTCTCTTTTGCTGTCTCGTACACAGGGTTATTGTTACCATCTTTCTAAATTCCATATATATGTGTTAGTATACTGTATTGGTGTTTTTCTTTCTGGCTTACTTCACTCTGTATAATAGGCTCCAGTTTCATCCATCTCATTTGAACTGATTCAAATGTATTCTTCTTAATGGCTGAGTAATACTCCATTGTGTATATGTACCACAGCTTTCTTATCCATTCATCTGCTGATGGACATCTAGGTTGCTTCCATGTCCTGGCTATTATAAACAGTGCTGTGATGAACATTGGGGTACACGTGTCTCTTCCCCTTCTGGTTTCCTCAGTGTGTATGCCCAGCAGTGGAATTGCTGGATCATAAGGCAGTTCTATTTCCAGTTTTTTAAGGAATCTCCACACTGTTCTCCATAGTGGCTGTACTAGTTTGCATTCCCACCAACAGTGTAAGAGGGTTCCCTTTTCTCCACACCCTCTCCAGCATTTATTGCTTGTAGACTTTTGGATCGCAGCCATTTCTGACTGGTGTGAAATGGTACCTCATAGTGGTTTTGATTTGCATTTCTCTGATAATGAGTGATGTTGAGCATCTTTTCATGTGTTTGTTAGCCATCTGTATGTCTTCTTTGGAGAAATGTCTATTTAGTTCTTTGGCCCATTTTTTGATTGGGTCATTTATTTTTCTGGAGTTGAGCTGTAGGAGTTGCTTGTATATTTTTGAGATTAGTTGTTTGTCAGTTGCTTCATTTGCTATTATTTTCTCCCATTCTGAAGGCTGTCTTTTCACCTTGCTAATAGTTTCCTTTGTTGTGCAGAAGCTTTTAAGTTTAATTAGGTCCCATTTGTTTATTTTTGCTTTTATTTCCAATATTCTGGGAGGTGAGTCATAGAGGATCCTGCTGTGATGTATGTCGGAGAGTGATTTGCCTATGTTCTCCTCTAGGAGTTTTATAGTTTCTGGTCTTATGTTTAGATCTTTAATCCATTTTGAGTTTATTTTTGTGTATGGTGTTAGAAAGTGTTCTAGTTTCATTCTTTTACAAGTGGTTGACCAGTTTTCCCAGCACCACTTGTTAAAGAGATTGTCTTTAATCCATTGTATATTCTTGCCTTCTTTGTCAAAGATAAGGTGTCCATATGTGCGTGGATTTATCTCTGGGCTTTCTATTTTGTTCCATTGATCAATATTTCTGTCTTTGTGCCAGTACCATACTGTCTTGATAACTGTGGCTTTGTAAGAGAGCCTGAAGTCAGGTAGGTTGATTCCTCCAGTTCCATTCTTCTTTCTCAAGATAGCTTTGGCTATTCGAGGTTTTTTGTATTTCCATACAAATTGTGAAATTATTTGTTCTAGCTCTGTGAAGAATACCGTTGGTAGCTTGATAGGAATTGCATTGAATCTATAAATTGCTTTGGGTAGTATACTCATTTTCACTATATTGATTCATCCAATCCATGAACATGGTATATTTCTCCATCTATTAGTGTCCTCTTTGATTTCTTTCACCAGTGTTTTATAGTTTTCTATATATAGGTCTTTAGTTTCTTTCTTTTTTTTTTTTTTTCTCACTCGAGCTGGAGGTGGGTGCCGGCCAGCGCCCACCTTGCTTAGCCGACAGCGACCGGCTCCCGAGATCGCCGCCGCCATCTCGCTTCACCTCCGCGCCGGGAGCCCCGCGTCCATCCCCGGTCTTTAGTTTCTTTAGGTAGATATATTCCTAAGTATTTTATTCTTTCCATTGCAATGGTGAATGGAATTGTTTCCTTAATTTCTCTTTCTGTTTTCTCATTATTAGTGTATAGGAATGCAAGGGATTTCTGTGTGTTGATTTTATATCCTGCAAGTTTACTATAATCATTGATTAGTTCTAGAAATTTTCTGGTGGAGTCTTTAGGGTTTTCTATGTAGAGGATCGTGTCCTCTGCAAATAGTGGGAGTTTTACTTCTTCTTTTCCAATTTGGATTCCTTTTATTTCTTTTTCTGCTCTGATTGCTGTGGCCAAAACTTCCAAAACTATGTTGAATAGTAATGGTGAAAGTGGGCATCCTTGTCTTGTTCCTGACTTTGGAAGGAATTGCTTTCAATTTTTCACCATTGAGGATAATGTTTGCTGTGGGTTTGTCATATATAGCTTTTATTATGTTGAGGTATGTTCCTTCTATTCCTGCTTTCTGGAGAGTTCTTATCATAAATGGATGTTGAATTTTGTCAAAGGCTTTCTCTGCATCTATTGAGATAATCATATGATTTTTATTTTTGAATTATGATTATTTTTAAATGAGTTTATATGTTCTAGGAAAAAAGCTAAAATATTTATAAGTGAAAAACATGAGATTTTCTTGAAAATAATATTGGGAGCAGAGCAAGGCTGTGGAGACATAGCTGAAATGAGATTAGATAAAGTTATTCTCTTTTTGGATATGTTTCACATATGCCATAATTTTTTTTAATAAATAAATTGTAAAAATGTGGTTATAGAAAAAGGAAGAATTGAGAAGTATCACGGACTGATAATGTTCTAATTAATGCCGTGCTGAAAATGTGTTGTTGTTTTCCATTCACTCAGTCATGTCCCACTCTTTGTGACCCCATGGACTGCAACATGCCAGGCTTCCCCTGTCCTTCACTATCTCCCTCCCAGAGCTTACTCAAACTCATGTTCATTGAATCAGTGATGCCATCCAACCATTTCATCCTCTCTTGTCCCCTTCTCCGCCTGCCTTTAATCTTTCCCAGCATCAGGAGATGCTTCTCCAATGAGTCAGTTCTTCACATCAGGTGGCCAAAGTGTTGGAGTTTCAGCTTCAGTATCAGTTCTTCCAACAAATATTCAGTACTGATTTCCTTTAGGATTGATTGGTTTGATCTTCTTGCAGTCCAAAGGACTCTCAAGAGTCTTCTCCAACACCACAGCTCAAAAGCATCAATTCTTCAGTGCTCAGCTTTCTTTATAGTCCAACTGTCACATCCATACATGACCACTGGAAAAACCATAGCTTTGACTAGACAGATCTTTGTTGGCAAAATAATATCTCTGCTTTTTAATATGCTATCTAGGTTGGTCATAGCTTTTCTTCCAAGGAGCAAGTGTCTTTTAATTTCATGTCTCCAGTCACCATCTATAGTGATTTTGGAGCCCAAGAAAATAGTCTGTCACTGTTTCCATTGTTTCCCCATCTATTTGCCATGAAGTGATGTGACAGGATGCCATGATTTTAGTTTTTTGAATGTTGAGTTTTAAGCCAACCTTTTCATTCTCCTCTTTCATCTGCACCGAGGCTTAAAACTTAAAAACACAAGAAGGGATACAGAAACATCCACAATTCCATCACAAAGTTTTATTTATTTTTTATTATCAGTTTTATTGTGATTTGGGATATAGCAGTAATACTTTTATTTATTATTTTCATCTATGGTCTCTTTTCCACTTTACAAAGCTTTTAAAAATAAATTTTCCCCAAATCTCAGCAGTGTTTCAGGGTCAGGAAAGGAGAGGAAAGGTATAAAGATGGATACAAAGTAAAGCCTCTGTAATGTCAACATTAATCCACTTGATGTTTACTCCATTGGTTACAGTCTTGTAGGACCCAAGAGTGTCCTACAGTGACACCAGAGTCAGGCAATGTCCTCTGGCTGAAGCCACTAAGACCAAGCACCATACATAAAACCAGGGCACAAGATGTGGATAAAACTTCCCATGTCCCCACACAGGAGGGACTGGTGCTCTGGAACACTGCAGAGGGAGAGCACAAAGATGGCATTCACTGGGAAATTTTTTTTTAAGAGGAAAGAGGAAAAAAAGAAGGGGGGATTAGAGTTTTGGGGCTTTTAAATGGCATTTGCCCAATGATGGACTTCCCTGGTGGCTCAGTGGTAAAGAATCCTTTTGCAGTGTAGGAGAAACAGAAAATATGGAATCAGTCCTTGGGTTGGGAAGATCCCCTGGAGCAGATCATGGCAACCCACTCCAGTATTCTTGACTGGAGAATCCCATGGACCCAGGAGCCTGGTGGGCTACTGTCCATAGGGTTGCAAAGAGTAGGACACGACTAAGCGACTTGGCACACAGGCATGATGGGCATAAAAGAAAGATGCAAAGATGGTGCCCACCAGTCTTAGTCCTGGGGAGCACCCAGCAGGAGTCACATGCATGACCTTCAGTCAAGGCTTTGGTGTTTATACATACGCAAAATCTGATGTGAGACTTGCTTTGCCTGTAACTTGCCTATCAGACATGGAGGTATGGTTAGGGGACACCTATAGCTGTCACCTATGTGAAAATAGATAACAGCTCTACCAATTAAGACTTATCCATTGATTGTATACAGCCCATTTGGCTTAGATCATTTTGCAACCCATGTGTCTCTGACATCTATCAGAATAGATCAGTCACTCAGTTGTGTCCGACTCTTTGCAACCCCATGAATCACAGCACGCCAGGCCTCCCTGTCCATCACAAACTCCCGGAGTTCACTCAGACTCACATCCATTGAGTCATTGATGCCATCCAGACATCTCATCCTCTGTCTTCCCCTTCTCCTCTTGCCCCCAATCCCTCCCAGCATCACAGTCTTTTCCAATGAGTCAACTCTTCCCATGAGGTGGCCAAAGTACTGGAGTTTCAGCTTTAGCATCATTCCTTCCAAAGAAATCCCAGGGCTGATCTCCTTCAGAATGGACTGGTTGGATCTCCTTGCAGTCCAAGGGACTCTCAAGAGTCTTCTCCAACACCACAGTTTAAAAGCATCAATTCTTCAGCGTTCAGCTTTCTTCACAGTCCAACTCTCACATCCATACATGACCACAGGAAAAACCATAGCCTTGACTAGACGGACCTTTGTTGGCAAAGTAATGTCTCTGTTTTTGAATATGCTATCTAGGTTGGTCATAATTTTCCTTCCAAGGAGTAAGTGTCTTTTAATTTCATGGCTGCAATCACCATCTGTAGTGATTTTGGAGCCCAGAAAAATAAAGTCTGACACTGTTTCCACTGTTTCCCCATCTATTTCCCATGAAGTGATGGGACCGGATGCCATGATCTTCCTTTTCTGAACGTTGAGTTTTAAGCCAACTTTTTCACTCTCCACTTTCACTTTCATCAAGAGGCTTTTTAGTTCCTCTTCACTTTCTGCCGTAAGGGTGGTGTCATCTGCATATCTGAGGCTATTGATATTTCTCCCAGCAATCTTGATTCCAGCTTGTATTTCTTCCAGTCCAGCGTTTCTCATGATGTACTCTGCATATAAGTTAAATAAACAGAGTGACAATACTCAGCCTTGACGTACTCCTTTTCCTATTTGGAACCAGTCTGTTGTTCCATGTCCAGTTCTAACTGTTGCTTCCTGACCTACGTACAAATTTCTCAAGAGGCAGATCAGGTGGTCTGGTATTCCCATCTCTTTCAGAATTTTCCACAGTTTATTGTGATCCACACAGTCAAAGGCTTTGGCATAGTCAATAAAGTAGAAATAGATGCTTTTCTGGAACTCTCTTGCTTTTTGCATGATCCAGCGGATGTTGGCAATTTGATCTCTGGTTCCTCTGCCTTTTCTAAAACCAGCTTGAACATCTGGAAGTTCACGGTTCACATATTGCTGAAGCCTGGCTTGGAGAATTTTGAGCATTACTTTACTAGCGTGTGAGATGAGTGCAATTGTGCAGTAGTTTGAGCATTCTTTGGCATTGCCTTTCTTTGGGATTGGAATAAAAACTGACCTTTTCCAGTCCTGTGGCCACTGCTGAGTTTTCCAAATTTGCTGGCATATTGAGTGCAGCACTTTCACAGCATCATCTTTCAGGCTTTGGAATAGCTCAACTGGAATTCCATCACCTCCACTAGCTTTGTTCGTAGTGATGCTATAATTATATACAAAATGTTTTTTCCTACAGCAACCTCGTTTCACAAGTATTTTAATATACATATGGCTATGTTCTTTACTGCTGCAATTAAACACATTTCTGTGCACATCATGACCCTGCAAACTGCTTCTCAAGGGTCAACTATGGCCTGCCACATTTTCTATGGCCTGTGAGCTCAAAATGGATTTTACAGTTTTAAACAGTTGGAAAAACTAGAAGAAAAATAATATTTATGACATGCAAAAATTACATGAGATTTCAACCTCAGTATCCCTAAATAAAGTTTTATTTGGTGGTGTGCCCAAGGTGCCAGAGTATGAAGACACTGAGCTCACTTCCCAAGGGAACGCCAGTTTTAGAGCTACTGACAACCATCTGTGACAAACCCCTGAAGACTAACAGAAAAGGTTTTCCACAACTAAATACATAAAGAAGAAACCACAAGAGGGGTAGGAAGGGCAGAGACATGATACAGTCGAGACCCACACTCCTGTAACCCACAAACAGGAGGATAATCACAATTACAAAGGTTCTCCCCAAAGAGCTAGGGTTCCAAGCCCCCACACTGGGCTCCCCAGCCCAGGGGTCCTTCACTGTGCAGATGAGCCTTCTAGAACATCTGGCTTTGAAGGCCAACAGGGCCTATATACAGGAGGAGAGCTGGAGGGCTGTAGAAAACAGTGACTGTGCTCTTAAAGAGTACATACAAAATTTCACATGATCCAAGCTCCAGTGTAGAGAAAGTAATTTGAAAAGTACCTGATTTGGATCCACTTATTGACATTGGAAAATCTCCCAGACAGGCAGAAGACAACTTGGAGTCCCCTTGACAACATTTACACTGATATGACAAACCTAGACAGCATATTAAAAAGCAGAGACATCATTTTGCCGACAAAGGTCCAGATAGTCAAAGCTATGGTTTTTCCAGTAGTCATGTATGGACTACTGAGAGTTGGACCATAAAGAAGGCTGAGTACCAAACAATTGATGCTTTTAAACTGTCGTGCTGGAGAAGACTCTTGATAGTCCCTTGGACATCAAGGCTATCAAACCAGTCAATCTTAAAGGAAATCAATCCTGAATATTCATTGGAAGGACTGATACTGAAGCTCCGATAACTTAGGCCACCTAATGCAAAGAACTGACTCATTGGAAAAGACCCTGATGCTGGGAAAGATTGAAGGCAGGAGGAGAAGGGGGCAACAAAGGATGAGACGGTTGGGTGGCATCATCAATTCAATGGACATGAGTTTAAGCAAACTCCAGGAGATAGTGAAGGTCAGGGGAGCCTGGCGTGCAGCAGTCCATGAGGTCACAGAGAACCAGATATGACTTAGCGACTGAATGGCAACAAGAGCACACTGGCAGCAGTCATTTTGGGGAGCACGTTCTACCATGAAGACACAGTGCTAGGAAGCATTACTGTGGAGTCCTTCCTATAGCCCAGTAGGATGAAGGGTTTATCTGCCCACCATCAAAATGGCACCAGTTCTGGGAACAACAGGGATCCACAGCCAACCACATGGGGACCCAGCCTCACCCACCAGCAGGTTCAGTTCAGTAGCTCAGTCGTGTCTGACTCTTCGTGACCAACCAAACTATTCCAAACTATTGAAGAGGAAGGAATGTTTCTGAACTCATTCTAAGAAGTCAGCATCACTCCCATACAAAAACCAGACAGAGATACCACAAAAAAAAAAAAAAAAAAAGAGAGAGAGAGAAAGAAAATTACTGACCAATATCATGATGAACTGGTCAAGAATCTGCTTGCAATACAGGAGACTGCCAATGCAGGAGATGCGGGTTCAACCCCTAGGTCCAGAAGACCCCCCCAAAGAAGGAAATGGCAAACCACTTCTGTGGGAATGTATTCTTGCCTATATAATACTCCTGTATTCTTGCCTGGGAAATCCCGTGGACAGAGGAGCATGGCAGACCACAGTCCATGGTGTCACAGAAGAGTCGGACACGACTTAGTGACGAAACAACAACAATTGCTGATGAACATAAATTCAAAAATCCTCAAAAAAATTAGCAAATCAGATTCATGGCTTCTAATATGCCTGCAAAGTCAAGTGCATTAATCAAATGCTGGGCTTAGAGCAATGAGTCAATGAAGTTTTTGATCAAGTTTTGAGGGTAAAAACAGCCAATTAAGGTGTGTAAGCTGCTGCCTCTTAAGTCATTCTGGAGTGATTTGTCAACAAATTGGCCAAGCACTGAATTCAGCAGTTATTTTAAAACAGAAGAGGCAGATACATTTTAATATCCTAATCTACAGATTTCTCTTGATTCTGTACCTCTTCTATTTAAGCCAATAAGAATCTCTTCAAGCTAGACACAAACAACCTGTCAAAACAGTGGCTGAGAAAGAAGGTTCCAGCTCATTAGAACTGTGCTCATTACCACCTTAAGAGGCTCCTGGAAAAAAATGGAAAGTTAAGCAGGGCAATTGAGGTTCACGCACAATAAATCCAGTCAGGCAGATTCTTCTAATCTACTGCTCCTAATCTTCACAGACAAAGGCCACTCTGAGCATTTTGAACCACTGTTTAAAAAAAAAAAAAAAGTGGTAAAAGTGTGCATATTCACACATGAAGACAGCTCTTGATTTTCAAATTCAAAATCAGTTTTAAATCAAAGGGAAATTTCCAACCAAAGAGAGAAAGTTCAGAATATTGACATTAACATATGGAAAAAATCTGTGGATAAACTCAGATTGAGAAAAAGAAATCAAGGTTGTTTGATGGCCTGATTTTTAAATGTTTGCTTAAGAAAGTGTGAGAGAAGTGGGTGATAGTTTTTCTTAACCTCTCTGGAGTCTAGCAAAGGGCTATGGTACATGCTGTTACTAATCTCATTAATGAAATCCCATTTTCAACATTTATTATCTAACTAATAATCCACTGACTTCACCAATGAATACCCATCTCCATCTTTCATTATGATACTATTTTAAAATCTGGTATTAATTGGAATTAAAGACTATTGAAGATTGCTGTATTTATCTCTGGACTGTGGCCTTTTAATTAAATGTTTACCATCCCCTTCTCCTTCTACAGTATGTACTGAGACCAGGCAATTGGCCATAAATAGAGTGCAGCTCAAACTCACACAGGCAAACACACATACAAATACGTGCGCACACGTATGGACCTATGCCCAAGTATTTTAAAGTAAGATGCGTTATCCTACGTAAAGTAAGATACAGACATTATTGAATTTTCACTAGAGAGTTGAGGTCACAAGCTTCACTCAGGACTTCTACTGACTAGGTGAGAGCCCAGCTTGTGATCAGAGGCTGGATTTAAATCATTGACTAGCTATGACTAACATTGATTACTTAAGGACTTCCTTGGCCTATAGCCTGCCTAAACCTCAGTTTCCTCATTTGCAAAATGATAACAGTACGAACGTGACATGGATACTAGGTAAATATCTGAACAAAGTCATGCAATGTTTTTTCTTCTGGTTAGAGTGTTCTGGCTAAAATCTTTTGGCTGGTATCATTTTGAAAGCTGCTGAACCGGTAAGTCCATTTCATTATCTCTATGTGCTTTGTGTCACTCTTTGCCAGCCCCTCTAGGACAAATGTCTATGTGTTTCATGCTCTGAACCCTTTGAGTCCTACAACAATTAAGCAGTCTTGTAAACTTCCTTTTTTGGTAATTGCTTATCAAGCTGACTGAGCACCTACCTGCTCCTGGAAAGTTTTGCTAACCAGTGCCTCTCTCTGTCTCCCTCTACCACCCTGAACTCTGTTATGAACACATATCTTTCCCACCCCTTCTGCTGGGCTTATAAACAATCTTTTTAAAAAATTGCACTTTGAAGGATGGGGAGTTTGGAATTAACAGTTGCAAACTATTACACATAGAATGGATAAACAACAAGATCCTACTTTATAGCACAGGGTTCTATATTCAATATCCTGTGATAAACCATAGTGGAAAAGAATATGAAAAAAGAATATATATATATATATATATACACACATATATGTGTGTGTGTCATTTTGCTGTACAGAAGAAATTAAATACACCATTGTAAATCAACTTCAATAAAATTTTCAAAAAATTATACTTTGACCCAGCTCACTGGTCGAACTAATTCTCTCCCATATTTCACTGCTACAAAGAGAAGTCTCACTCACTGTCCCTTTTTTGCTACCCCATTACTGTATAACGCACTATAAGTGGATTCTGTCTCCACTGTGCTACTGACATGCTCCCGGGGTGGTGGCTTCCTCCCTATCACAGATCTCAGCACTTCCTCAGCCTCATAGTCTCTGTTCTCTTTGCACCTCCTGACCTTGCTGACCACCCACTCCATCTTGCTCTGTGTCAGGCCATGAGGGCTAGAGGAATTCAGCCATGGAAGATCTTTCAACAGCATCATTTAAACTGGTTTTAATGTCTATAAAATTCAAGTCACTGATGAAAACGCTATAGCTCTCAGAATGTGCATCATGGCTTCATATTGAAAGGAATATATGTAGCTTGCTGACATCAAATCATACCTTATTGCTTCTCTTAGTAGACATGACTGGTAATTATTTTGAAAATGATGTATTTTAAAATGCATGCAGGTCCCTTTTTCCACCAGAGGCCAAGGGAGCCCTGTAAAGTGGGAGGACGGTGCTGGAGGTCCTGGTGCTGCTGTCAGGGGATGCTACTGGGGAATAAGCCTAACACAACTGCTCCTCCCAGGAGCCCACCAACATTTCCATCCCAGACTTCACCATCAGGGCCGGAATGGAAATGACCTCAAGGCTGTCACACCATCACAAAACTGAGATGGGACCAGCCTGATGCCCCCTCACCTCCAGCTGCTCCCTGCACTCTGAGTCCAGCCTGTCCCTACGCCCCTGTTCTCGCAACCCAAGGACAGGGATGAGCAGAGCCACTGGCGTTTGTGGGCAGCCTCAGTGAAGCTCTGTTGGCAGCTCTGCCCCAGTGTAGCAGTCAAAGATGTGCCTTGAGGTCAGAGAAGTGTCCCAAGGATGATCCCAACCTGATGTGGTGGGCATGCCCAGAGCTCTTCATCCACTGCAGTACAGCTGTCAGGCACCGGGAGACAAGGGGCAGAGCCCAGGGTCTTTCTGGAAGACCCCTGAGGGTGCCCCTTCACCATCAAGTTCTGCAGCTGGCAGGATCAGGAAGGCAGCTGCAACTTCAGGGCCCCTATGGGGCCCCAACAACCCCAGCTGTTCTTGCCTCCTGGAGATGAACCTGGAGTTCCATCTCTAACAGTGTGAACAAGTCAGGTCTCCCCACTTCCAGTACAGGTAGGTGCACATTTATAGAGGAGCAGTATACACATGAGGCACATCTGTCCAGGAGCCACTATTATTATTGTGATTTAGTTGCTCAGTCATGTCCAACTCTTTGCGACCCCGTGGACTGTAGACTGCCAGGCTCCGCTGTCCATGGGATTCTCCAGGCAAGAGTACTGAAGTGGGGTGCCATTTCCTAAGGGGACCTGAAAGAGTTCCTGCCTGTAGCAGATGGCCAAGAACTTCCACAAGATTTACAACTTCCCAAGTGGCGCTCATGGTAAAGAATCCTTCTGCAAATGCAGGAGACGTGAGAGACACAGGTTTGATCCCTGAGTCAGGAAGCTCCCCTGGAGGAGGCCATGGCCACCCACTCAAGTATTCTTGCCTGGAGAATCTGTAGGGTCGCAAAAGAGTCAGACGTGACTGAAGCGACTTAGCACGGAGGCACTCATGGCCGAAAAGGACCAGGAGATGGCTTTCTTGTCCTCCTCAATGGGCAAGCCCTCGGAGAAGGTTGACCAACTGGAAAAGAACCTAAACTTAGGTTTGATTGTCCTGGAGTGAAGCCAGAGGCACTCAGCGAGGACCTCAAGGAGTTCTGGAGGGAACTCTTCAATAGGCATATCCTGCATCAGTGTATCACTGAACATAGACATCCAAGGCTCCTGTGACCTTCAGCAGATCCTTAAGTGCAAAGGAAACTGCAGAGTCATCAGGGCACTGTCTGGTGCCCCTATGTCTACTCCATGGGTGACGGCCTGTAACAAGACACTTGTACCATGAGCAAGTGTCAGAAGATGCTGGGCTCTGACGGAATTGTGCCTGCACCCTGCATCAGGGTGCAAGCTTGCATGGTAAGCAATGGTATGGTATGGCAGCTCAGTAGACTGTGCCATCACCTGAGGGACATCCAGAGCCTGTAGGAGAATACCTCCTGGGCCCAGACAAGCATTGTGCACACTGGCCTCATCACTCAGCATTCTCTTTAGCAGATCCATGAAGGCCATCGGGTCTGGGACATCATGGATGGGCACTGAGATGACCTTAAAGAAGCCATACATGGGCCTCAATCACTAGGTGCAGGCCCTGGTGGCCACCCAGAACCATCTGTACCTGGAAGGCCACTCCTAACCAAATAGCCAAGATCTGGGATGTCTGGACACTCAACTGCATCCATGACCTGCAGACATTGGCAGAGGGGTCACCATGATGGATCACCAGTGACTGCCGCACCAGAAGAACCTTATCCACATGTGTGACATCAAGTCCAAGCAGCAGGTGCAGATCTTGGAGGGCCACGTGAGCAGCATGCCAGCTGAGGCATCTTGTCACCAGACCAGATCAGTCTCCAGCACATTCTATGGTCTCTCAAGGATAACACAATCAGTGCTGGGAAAGTTTGGACTTGCTCACAGAGAATCCAGGCCAGCTCTTGACTTCCTCTGGCCCCTTCCTAGGCCTGTCTGAACTGGACTGACCACACAAGTGATCTCGGAGTCTCTGCTTACCCTGTGAGACAAGACAGCAGGCTAAACAGAGAAGCTCAGCCAGCTGGGCAGTTCCCTCCCACCCTATTCCCCACAAGCCTCTCTCTGCTTGGCCCTGCCATTGTTTGCCTCCAGGACAAAGCTTAGCACCCTCTCTCTGGGTACCAAGAAAAATGCTGGTCCAGCCCACCTTCTGTCCCCATTCCAGACAGACAACAGGTCTCTTCACTTACTTTTTCTAGAGCTTTTTAGATTGTATATAGTTTTAATCATTTCCTGATTGAAATAAAAGCTCACAGACTGTGAAAAAAATTAACTAAAACGCATGCAGATTGAAATCTTTAGTTCAGTTCAGTAACTCAATCGTGTCCGACTCCTCGCAACCCCATGAATCGCAGCCCACCAGGCCTCCCTGTCCATCACCAACTCCCGGAGTTCACTCAGACTCACGTCCATTGAGTCAGTGATGCCATCCAGACATCTGTCATCCCCTTCTCCTCCTGCCCCCAATCCCTCCCAGCATCACAGTCTTTTCCAATGAGTCAACTCTTTGCATGAAGTGGCCAAAGTACTGGAGTTTCAGCTTTAGCATCATTCTTCCAAAGAAATCCCAGGGCTGATCTCCTTCAGAATGGACTGGTTGGATCTCCTTGCAGTCCAAGGGACTCTAAAGAGTCTTCTCCAACACCACAGTTCAAAAGCATCAATTCTTCAGCGCTCAGCTTTCTTCACAGTACAACTTTCACATCCATACATGACCACAAGAAAAACCATAGCCTTGACTAGACGAACCTTTGTTGGCAAAGTAATGTCTCTGCTTTTGAATATGCTATCTAGGTTGGTCATAACTTTCCTTCCAAGGAGTAAGCATCTTTTAATTTCATGGCTGCAGTCACCTACTGCAGTGATTTTGGAGCCCTCAAAAATGAACTCTGACACTGTTTCCACTGTTTCCCCATCTATTTCCCATGAAGTGATGGGACCAGATATAATGATCTTCGTTTTCTGAATGTTGAGCTTTAAGCCAACTTTTTCACTCTCCACTTTCACTTTCATCAAGAGGCTTTTTACTTCCTCTTCACTTTCTGCCATAAGGGTGGTGTCATCTGCATATCTGAGGTTATTGATATTTCTCCCGGCAATCTTGATTCCAGCTTGTGCTTCTTCCAGCCCAGCATTTCTCATGATGTACTCTGCATATAAGTTAAATAAACAGGGTGACAATATACAGCCTTGACGTACTCCTTTTCCTATTTGGAACCAGTCTGTTGTTCCATGTCCAGTTCTAACTGTTGCTTCCTGACCTGCATATAGGTTTCTCAAGAGGCAGGTCAGGTGGTCTGGTATTCCCATCTCTTTCAGAATTTCCCACAGTTTATTGTGATCCACACATTCAAAGGCTTTGGCGTAGTCAATAAAGCAGAAATAGATGTTTTTTCTGGAATTCTCTTGCTTTTTCCATGATCCAGCGGATGTTGGCAATTTGGTCTCTGGTTCCTCTGCCTTTTCTAAAACCAGCTTGAACATCAGGAAGTTCATGGTTCACGTATTGCTGAAACCTGGCTTGGAAAATTTTGAGCATTACTTTACCAGCGTGTGAGATGAGTGCAATTGTGCAGTAGTTTGAGCATTCTTTGGCATTACCTTTCTTTGGGATTGGAATGGAAACTGACCTTTTCCAGTCCTGTGGCCACTGCTGAGTTTTCCAAATGTGCTGGCATATTGAGTGCAGCACTTTCACAGCATCATCTTTCAGGATTTGAAACAGCTCAACTGGAATTCTATCACCTCCACTAGCTTTGTTTGTAGTGACGCTTTCTAAGGCCCACTTGACTTCACATTCCAGGATGTCTGGCTCTAGGTGAGTGATCACACCCTCGTGATTATCTGGGTCGTGAAGATCTTTTTTGTACAGTTCTTCTGTGTATTCTTGCCACCTCTTCTTAATATCTTCTGCCTCTGTTAGGTCCATACCATTTCTGTTCTTCATTGAGCCCATCTTCGCATGAAATGTTCCCTTGGTATCTCTAATTTTCTTGAAGAGATCTCTGCTGCTACTGCTAAGTCACTTCAATCGTGTCCAACCCTGGGTGATCCCATAGACGGCAGCCCACAAGGCTCCCCTGTCCCTGGGATTCTTCAGTCAAGAGTACTGGAGTGGGGTGCCATTGCCTTCTCTGGAAGAGATCTCTAGTCTTTCCCATTCTGTTGTTTTCCTCTATTTCTTTGCATTGATCATTGAAGAAGACTTTCTTATCTCGCCTTGCTATTCTTTGGAACTCTGCATTCAGATGCTTATCTCTTTCCTTTTCTCCTTTGCTTTTCACTTCTCTTCTTTTGACAGCTATTTGTAAGGCCTCCTCAGACAGCCATTTTGCTTTTTTGCATTTCTTTTCCATGGGGATGGTCTTGATCCCTGTCTCCTGTACAATGTCACGAACCTCATTCCATAGTTCATCAGGCACTCTATCTATCAGATCTAGTCCCCTAAATCTATTTCTCACTTCTGCTGTATAATCATAAGGGATTTGATTTAGGTTATACCTGAATGGTCTAGTGGTTTTCCCTACTTTCTTCAATTTCAGTCTGAATTTGGCAATAAGGAGTTCATAATCTGAGCCACAGTCAGCTCCTGGTCTTGTTTTTGTTGACTGCATAGAGCTTCTCCATCTTTGGCTGCAAAGAATATAATCAATCTGATTTCAGTGTTGATTATCTGGTGATGTTCATGTGTCGAGTCTTCTCTTGTGTTGTTGGACGAGGGTGTTTGCTATGACCAGAGCATTTTCCTGGCAAAACTCTATTAGTCTTTGCCCTGCTTCATTCAGTATTCCAAGGCCAAATTTGCCTATTACTCCAGGTGTTTCTTGACTTCCTATTTTGCACTCCAGTCCCCTATAATGAAAAGTACCCCCTAAAATGAACGTGGGCGGCTGCAACGGCACATAGAGTGCAGCGGAGAGGAGCTACCCCACGTCCGAGGTCAGGGGGAGAAGCCGGGAGGACCCCATGCCCAATGGGCAGTGGCCAAGAGGATCTACCCCACAGCCGAGGTCAGGGGCGGCAGCCAGGAGGAGCTACCCCATGCCCGAGGCCAGGGGCAGCAGCCAGGAGGAGCAACCCCAGGTCCAAGGAGCGGTGGCTTCACGGGCACAAGAGGGCCTAGAGGAGCTATTCCACATCAAGGTCAGGAGGGGCTGCGATGAGGAGATACCCTTCATCCAAGGTAAGGAGCAGCAGCTGCACTTTGCTAGAGCAGCCGTGAAGAGATACCCCACGTCCAAGGTAAGAGAAACCCAAGTAAGATGGTAGGTGTTGCAAGAGGGCGTCAGAGGGCAGACACACTGAAACCATACTCACAGAAAACTAGTCAATCTAATCACACTAGAACCACAGCCTTGTATAACTCAATGAAACTAAGCCATGCCCGTGGGGCAACCCAAGACGGGCGGGTCATGGTGGAGAGGTCTGACAGAATGTGGTCCACTGGAGAAGGGAATGGCAAACCACTTCAGTATTCTTGCCTTGAGAACCCCATGAACAGTATGAAAAGGCAAAATGATAGGATACTGAAAGAGGAACTCCCCAGGTCAGTAGGTGCCCAATATGCTACTGGAGATCAGTGGAGAAATAACTCCAGAAAGACTGAAGGGATGGAGCCAAAGCAAAAACAATACCCAGTTGTAGATGCGACTGGTGATAGAAGCAAGGTCCGATGCTGTAAAGAGCTATATTGCATAGGAATCTGGAATGTTAGGTCCATGAATCAAGGCAAATTGGAAGTGGTCAAACAGGAGATGGCAAGAGTGAACATTGACATTCTAGGAATCAGCAAACTAAAATGGACTGGAATGAGTGAATTTAACTCAGATGACCATTATATCTACTACTGAGGGCAGGAATCCCTCAGAAGAAATGGAGTAGCCATCATGGTCAACAAAAGAGTCCAAAATGCAGTACTTGGATGCAATCTCAAAAACGACAGAATGACCTCTGTTCGTTTCCAAGGCAAACCATTCAATATCACAGTAATCCAAGTCTATGCTCCAACCAGTAACACTGAAGAAGCTGAAGTTCAACAGTTCTATGAAGACCTACAAGACCTGCTAGAACTAACACCAAAAAAAGATGTCTTTTTCACTGACATCTTTAAAATACTTTAAAAGTCACCTGCTTTTCTAGTGTTCAGCTTAGAACTGTTTTTCCCAAGAAGAGACTAGTTCCATTTATTCTGCCTTACTCTGTTTATTACCAAGGACTTGCAGGGGGTAAGAAAGAGAGACAGGGAGCCCCGGGGGAAAGACTGGGCTGCTTGGTGTTCACAAGAGCACAGGGCCATCCGAGTCCTTCCACACCAGGATTCTTTGTCAGATCTCTGAGAAGATAACTAAGGTTGATGAGGATTCAAGGCAGACATCCCTGGAATATTGCTATCATTCACATCCTCTCTCAGCCTTACGATTCCCTCCCTCCATCCCTGTTCTGATGCAGCTTTTGTCAGATTCCATCTCCTGCTCCACCCCTCACTATGCCCAAGGCAGCCCTTTTGGTCTAATCCTGACAGTCAACAGGAGCTGATCTGGGGGGATAAACCCAAAAGATAGGCACCCCCCTTAGATGACATTCCCATCTGTGCTCCCCTTGTGTTTCTGGATGTTTTATCCATCCTCCCTAATATATACAAGGGAAGCTCTCTAAGCTACACAGTGTGACTCTTCTATTAACAAGAAAGGCACTTACTCAAGATGCCCAAAGGGCAGAGGAGGACACTGCATTTTTATCAGAGGTCACAGAACCTCTTCACCCCAGATCATGGATTTAATACCCGTGGCACTGTCTACCTGCCCCTCCTACTGATACAGGAAACGCTTTATCAGAAGTCCAGGCTATTGTCCAACTCATCTAAAAGAATTTGGGTGAGGAACACAAAGCACAAAGGAAAACACAAACGCACACAGAGGGGCAATGAGAACAAAGAAGCAAATTATTTAATCACTTTCACAGAAGCGAAAGTTACATACTCCGAGAAGAAGAGTGTGAGTGTCCTCAGAAGTGAGGGGCACACTGTAGGGTTGTTGATCTCCTCTCACTTTATTTTTACCCCTTTGAATGGGTGGAGGTCTTTTGATTAAAGGTGCGATATTCATTGAGTTGAGGCGGGGCCTGTATTGCACCAGTTTCCATCAGCCCCCGGTGTTGCCCATTTGTCTCCTGAAGTCATTGGACATTGGCTGTAAGAGTTGTTCTGCCTTAAATGTTCCCTTACTAGTCCAGCACCACATGTGGAAGGTCGTACAGCAGTCATCAGCTTCCTATGCATTTTTTATCACACAAGCTCCATAAAAACTCTTTCAGGGTCAGAGTTTCTTGCTCAGATGTTACAAAGTTTCTGTTTTAGATACCATTCCTCTGTTGTGTCATGGCCTCCCTAAGTGCAAAACAAGGAGGTGGCTTTGCTTTTCTGCCTAATGCCTGACCCTGTCCTTCCTGCTTCAGTAGGACTAGTCCCTTCTAGGAGTGGTTCAGCCACTCCTGGGTAGTCACTCATCCTGATGGTGATGGAAATACCTCAAGAATCCCCTTTGCCTGACCAAATTGAAGAGGCAAAGCAACCACATGAGCAAAAGGAAACCTAGAATCCTAAGTGGACAGTCATTCCTCTACCAAAGAAAAGAGGTGCAAGTTTCCAGAGATGGAAACTGCCCAGATTCCTATGATGCCACTCTATCCATGATGTCCAAATTAGTAAATGCAGTGTGAAGGAAAAGACCAATGCCAACAGTGGGCTTCAGATGTGACCCTATGTTTTCATCATCTTCTCTTTTTATTCAATATTGCTGTGACTTCATGATTTATAAGTGTACTTGATCTTCTTCCCTGTTTCTGGCACAGAGCTCCCCCTTTAGAATTTCTTAAGTGTGCATAGTGAGAAGGGTGTCTTTGATTATGTTAATGAGATGGCTTAGGACCCCATGTTAGGATGGAGGCTGGTTGCCAGGGAGCCAACCATGAGATCATAGGGTGAGAACTCTCAGTCCCACTTCCCCTCTGGGGAGGGGAGATGGGCTGGAAACTGAATTCAGTCACCAACGGTCAGTGACTTAATCAACTGTGCCCACATAATGAAGCCTCCATTTGGTTTTTCAAGCCCAGAATAACAAGGTTCAAAGAGCTTCTGGGTTATCGAACATACAGAGATTTGGGGAGAGTGGTGTGTTCAGGGTATGGAGGCTCTGCATCCTTTCCCCAGACCTTGCCCTTCACATCTCTTCCATCTGACTGTTCCTGAGTTATATCCTATCATATGAAACCAGTAGTCTAGTAAGTAAAATACTTCTGAGCTGTGTGAGCCACTCAGCAAATTTGTGAAACCCAAGAAGGAGATCACTGTAGCCTTCAATCTATAGCCAGTTGGTCAGAAGCCCAGGTGACAACCTGGACTTGCAACTGGTGGAGCAGGACAGAACTCAACTTGTGGGATCAGACACGATCTCCAGGTAAACAGGGACAGAATTGAGATGAGTTATAGGACACCCATTGAGAAGGAAATGGCAACACACTCCAGTATTCCTGCCTGGAGAAACCCATGGACACAGGAGCCTGGCAGGCTACAGTCCATGGAGTCACAAGAGTCAGACATGACTGACTGACTAAGCATAAATATGACACCCAGCTGGTAGGTATCCAAGAATTGCTTGTTAGTGTGGGAGAAAATACCCCTACATGTACACATTCTGAAATGGGTGATCAGAATCCATTAGTTCTTAATTTTTCTGATGAGTATCAAGAGTGGCAGGAGAAAAATCAACAACCTCAGATATGCATACGATACCACTCTGATGGCAGAAAATGAAGAGGAATTAAAGAACCTCTTAAGGAGGATGAAAGAGGAGACTGAAAAAGCTGGCTTAAAGTTCAACGTGAAAAAAAAACAGAGATCATAGCATCTGGTCCCATCATGGCAAATAAAAAAGGAAAAAGTGGAAGCAGAGACAGATTTTCTTCTCTTGGGCTCCAAAATCACTGAAGATGGTAACTACAGCCATGAAATTAAAAGACACTTGCTCCTTGAAAGGAAAGCAATGGCAAATCTAGACAGCATATTAAAAAGCAGAGTCATTACTTTGCCAACAAAGGTTCATATAGTCAAAACTATGGTTTTCCAGTAGTCATGTACAGATGTGAGAGTTGGACCATAAAGAAGGCTGAGTGCCAAAGAATTGATGCTTTTGAATTGTAGTGCTGGAGAAGACTCTTGAGAGTCCCTTGGACTGCAAGATCAAACCAGTCAATCCTAAAGGAAATCAACCTTGAGTATTCATTGGAAGAACTGATGCTGAAGCTGAAGCTCCAATACTTTGGCCACCTGATGCGAAGAGCTGACTCACTGTGAAAGACTGAAAGCAAAAGGAAAAGAGGGTAGCAGAGGATGAGATGGTTAGACAGCATCACTGACTCAATGGACATGAATTTGAGCAAACTCTGGGAGACAGTGAAGGACAGAGGAGCCTAGCATATGACCTCCATGAGGTCCCAAAGAGTCAGACATGACTTACCAACTGAACAACAATAAAAAATCATTTACATGCTTAACACCTGTTTTCCTTCTAGAGGGAAACTAGTGAGGACCCAAGAAAAGAACACAAGCTTTGGAATTTAGATGCAGGATGAAAACCCTGCTTTACCTCTACTATTAATAGTATTCTTTCTAAGCCTCAATTTCCTCATCTATAAAGCAGAAATAAAAGTATCAATAGCATTTACCTCATAGAGGTGCTGAGAAGATGTCATCCATGAATATATAGTACCTAACAGATGGACCTAACAGAACCAGAAGATATTAAGAAGAGGTGGCAAGAATACACAGAAGAACAGTACAAAAAAGATCTTCACGACCAAGATAATCACGATGGTGTGATCAGTGACCTAGAGCCAGACATCCTGGAATGTGAAGTCAAGTGAGCCTTAGAAAGCATCACTATGAACAAAGCTAGTGGAGGTGATGGAATTCCAGTTGAGCTATTTCAAATCCTGAAAGATGATGCTGTGAAAGTGCTGCACTCAATATGCCAGCACATTTGGAAAACTCAGCAGTGGCCACAGGACTGAAAAAGGTCAGTTTTCATTCCAATCCCTAAGAAAGGCAATGCCAAAGAATGCTCAAACTAGTGCACAATTGCACTCATCTCACACGCTAGTAAAGTAATGCTCAAAATTCTCCAAGCCAGGCTTCAGCAATATGTGAACCGTGAACTTCCTGATGTTCAAGCTGGTTTTAAAAAAGGCAGAGGAACCAGAGATCAAATTGCCAACATCTGCTAGATGATTAAAAAAGCAAGAGAGTTCCAGAAAAACATCTGTTTCTGCTTTACTGAAAATGCCAAAGCCTTTGACTGTGTGGATCACAATAAACTGTGGAAAATTCTGAAAGAGATGGAAATACCAGACCACCTGACCTGCCTCTTGAGAAACCTATATGCAGGTCAGGAAGCCACAGTTAGAACTGGACATGGAACAACAGACTGGTTCCAAATAGGAAAAAGGAGTACATCAAGGCTATATATTGTTACCCTGTTTATTTAACTTATATGCAGAGTACATCATGAGAAACACTGGGCTGGAAGAAGCACAAGCTGGAATCAAGATTGCCGGAGGAAATCTCAATAACCTCAGATATGCAGATGACACCACCCTTATGGCAGAAAGTGAAGAAGAACTAAAAAGCCTCTTGATGAAAGTGAAAAAGGAGAGTGGAAAAGTTGGCTTAAAGCTCAACATTCAGAAAAGGAAGCTCATGGCATCTGGTCCCATCACTTCATGGGAAATAGATGGGGAAACAGTGGAAACAGTGGCTGACTTTATTTGGGGGGCTCCAAAATCACTGCAGATGGTGATTGCAGCCATGAAATTAAAAGACACTTACTCCTTGGAAGGAAAGTTATGACCAACCTAGATACCATATTCAAAAGCAGAGACATTACTTTGCCAACAAAGGTCCGTCTAGTCAAGTCTATGGTTTTTCCAGTGGTCATGTATGGATGTGAAAGTTGTACTGTGAAGAAAGCTGAGCGCCATAGAATTGATGCTTTTGAACTGTGGTGTTGGAGAAGACTCTTGAGAGTCCCTTGGACTGCAAGGTGATCCAACCAGTCCTGGTGGATCTCTCTCTAAAGGAAATCAGTCCTGGGTGTTCTTTGGAAGGACTGATGCTAAAGCTGAAACTCCAGTACTTTGGCCACCTCATGGGAAGAGTTGACTCATTGGAAAAGACTCTGATGCTGGGAGGGATTGGGGGCAGGAGGAGAAGGGGACAACAGAGGATGAGATGACTAGATGGCATCACTGACTCGATGGACATGAGTTTGGGTGAAGTCCGGGAGTTGGTGATGGACAGGGAGGCATGGCGTGCTGCAATTCATGGGGTCGCAGAATCGGACACGACTGAGTGACTGAACTGAACTGAACTGAATGGGAAGCTTGACATGTAGTGCTCACAAACAATTATGTTGGTTGATTGATTAACAAATGGAAAAAGTTCTTTATAATACTGAATGATTCATTTTGGCAACCATTTCTCATTTCTACTGATTTCAGGTGAAGGAATATATACTGCCCTTTTCAGCCTACCTTGTACATTTTAAATACACCTCTGAAATTCTGCCATCAAATAAAGGGGAACATTCATTTATTTAAGAATATATAATTATTATTGATGGTTAACCACTTTGAAGAAGTACTTCTGAATTAACAGTAACCCACAATTAAGAACAACAGTACTTATAGAAAGACCTGATGGTCCCAGAAAGCAATAATAATAATAATGAGTGTTCATCATTTTTGTTTGCTTCCCAAATAGCAGATATCATGTTAAGTTACCAATGTGAAAAAATTAATAAGGTACTACTGTCAAAAGAAACTTTTAAATATTTGTCATTGTAGTATAAATTCTATGCCTTCATGATCATATTTATTGCAACTGAGCAGGACCCAGTGAAGAATTCCCCAGGGACAGATCACACACACACACACACACACACACACACACACACACACACACATGCATGCACACACGCACACACACCCACTGTGTCCCCTGCCTCTTGTTTATAGAAAAGCTTTACCTTCCCAGGCCATCTCCGAGTTTCAAAGAGCAAATTCAATCAGAGAAGTAAAAATGCAGAAACAGAGGAAAACAGTCAAGTAAGACAAAATAATAATAGTTTAGCTATGGAACCAAGTCAAGGACTTTGAGTTCCTCTTCAAAGACTACAGACAATATTCTGAGTTATATCCTTGAGCTGTTTTGCAGATGTTGATACCTCTACCATGGGAAGAAGTTAACTGCATGTTAATCACCAGCACAAAGACCCTAGATAGGTTGGAGCTAGAAAATGGATAACTGAGATTCCCAAAACTTTATCCTTTACCTCACCATCAATCAATCAAAGATGTATGCAGAAGCTGATTAGCACCCTGCAACCCACACCCCTAACCAGACCTTCAAAAATCCCTTCCCTGAAAGCCATTGAAACTTTGGGTCATTTGAGCATGAGCTGCCACTTCTCTTTGCTTGTCCCCATGTTGTAATAAAGGCTGTGCTTTCCTTCACTACAACCTATTTCAATAGATTGGTTTTACTGCAGGTGGGAGAGCAGACTCAAATTTGGTTCAGTAACAATATCATATAGGATATTTTTAAGAATGCAAAGTAGTCTATACCACATTTTCCTTTAACCAACATGTTTTATTAAGCAGGCTATTAAGTAGAATTTATTTTCAAAACTTAAAATTATTGCTTTTTATCCTAGAGAAAGAATACTGATGTTTCACAACAGGGTTAAAAACTAAGTATAACACAGGGATATACAGCAAACGAAGAAAGTATTTTGTTATCACCCATCAGCTTTCCAGCCCATAAAAATATACATTAGAAATACTTATATATGTAACTATTCAGAAGTAAGGGCTTCCCAGGTGGCACTAGTGGTAAAGAATCCCCGCCTCCCAATGCAGGAGATGCAAGAGACTTGGGTTAGATCCCTAGGTCAGGAAGATCCCTTGGAGAAGGAAATGGCACCCCACTCCAATATTCTTGCCTGGAAATTTCCATGGGCAGAGGATCCTGGCAGGCTGCAGTCCATGGGGTTACAAAGAGTCAGATATGACTGAGCAACTGAGCACACACACCCACATGTAAGTATGTTTCCATTCTAAGTCCTCAGATCATTTTTCCTGGATATGGTTATTTAAAGGCAGATTCATCTTTCATTGAGTTCATTTCTCATTTTCAGATGCACAATTTTGAGTAATATTCTACACTAATTTGATGATTCTAATTTTCTTTAGCTACCACCAAAATAATCTGTAGTTGAAGAGGAGAGCTGAAAACTTATTACCCTATTCTACCCTCTAGATACTCCCTCAAAATAAAATTAAAGGCATTTTTAAAGTATAAAGCCACAATAAACAGAATTAGAAAGGAGACAATAGTCATAAAACTTTAAAATTTTTGCAGTAGGTAAAGCAATTAGGTCATTTGAGCCAATTCTCCAGCTGAAGAAATATAGAAAAGCTGGATGCAATATAATAGCATCTGATGGAAGGGAACAGAGAACTAACAAATAATGAAGCAGAACAGAGATTTACAAGAGATCAGAATCAAAACAAGTGAGCCTAGCTCTGGGGGCTGCTTTTGCCCCAAAGCATTTGCGATCTGTAAGAAACACAGAGGCTGAACGGGGCTTTGAAAATCTCTTGGTAGAAGCAGACAAAACTTGGAGTCCAGGTCATAGCAGAGCCCTGGTAAATTCTGAAGAGCTGCCTTCTAGAAACAAAGGTGAAACTAGGTGATCCATGCCTCCACCAATTACAGCCCAGCTCCTGTGTAGCCTAGAAAATCTCTAATTCAGAAATTTCATTACACTGATCTTGGATTGCTAGTAATTCCCAGTGCTGAGAAGAAGCAAAGGAAAATTCTCTCTGGAAGGAAATATCCTAGACTTCAAATTCTTTCTATAAAATTATTTTTTATATTTTAATAAACTTTTCATATTAGAATAAATTAGACTTACAGAAAACTTGTGAAAATATTAGAGTTCCCCTATACCCCTATGGAAGCACAGTGTTACCTAATATTAATACCTTCTTTTACTACGGTACATTTGGTACGTTTAATGAACCAATATTGATACCTGAAACCCATTAACTGAAGCCCATACTTTTTTTAAATTTTCCTAGGGTTTGTTTTTCATTTTAATATCCGTTTTCTGTTCCAGGAACAGAAGACGTGTTCTGCTGTTCTTTTCCAGGACACCACATTGCATTCAGTCACCATGTCTCCTTAGGCAAGTCCTGGCTGTGACAGTTTCTCAGACTTTTCCTATCTTTGATGATCGTGACAGTTGTTAAGGAGAAACTGTCAGGCACTTTGTAGAATGTCCTTCAACTGGGATTTGTCTAATTTTTTTTTCTCATGATAGGAGCAGGATTACGAGTTTTTTTGGAGGAAGACCACAGAGGTAAAGTGCCATTCCCATCACACTGTATGAAGGTGGGTGCTGTCAACATGCCATCAACGTGACTATGCTGTCAACATGACTCTCTTGTTGAAACTGACCTTAATCAAACGAGATGTGCGTCAGGGTTCCCCACTGTTAAAGTTACTCTTTTCTTCCTCCTTTCCATATTGAACTCTTTGGAAGGAAGTCACAAGTCACACTTAAGGAGTGGGAATTATGCTGCACTTACTAAAGGGATGTTACCTACACAAATTATTTGGAACTGTTCCACATGGGATATTTGTCTATTCTCTCCTGTTCGTTTATTCCATAATTTATGTGTCACCATGGACTTGTGGGTATTTATTTTACACTTTATGTTATAATCCAAACTGCTTTATTCCTCAGATTGCTTCAGTCTGGGTCATGGGGACCTCTCTTGGTTGGCTCCCATGTCCCTTTGACATACGCCACCGGTGTTCAGCTTTTTGGCTCTTTTTTGTTTTGTTTGAGCACTTCCTTACTTTCTGGCACTACAAGATGCTCTAGGTTCATCAAACTTCCTGCCCCGGTTTTAACATCAACCGTTTTTCCAGGAGTCCTGATTTATTTCACTGAAGAACAGGAAGAACCAAGATCTGGGTGCTAAGTCTGCTCACTCCCGGGGTATCATAGCTTCTAGGCTCTTTCAGCTGTTGGAGAAAGAAAATATGTGTATACTAGCCAGTACGTATGCACAAGTCCATAAATGTTTAAATATATACAACAAACTAATTAATATTTGTATGGTATAAATTAATACAGCCATCTCCATTTACGTAAAACTAAGCATGTGTTTATACTGATATCTCCAATTCTACTCTATTACCATATATGTTATTTTTGCCTCTTCCACTTGCTTGTCTCCAACCTCCACTCCAACAGTGAGAAATCTGACTCGCATCATTCATTTACTTAACTGTTCAGTTCCAGCATGCACACAGTTGTTTCAGAATTGTTAACTCATACCCTTCTGGGAAACAATTTTTTTCAACTAGAATACACTGCCTAGGTACAGTTCCTTTTGCCTTTTGTCTGACAGACATTTCCAAAGTTATATAGGTCAGCTTTTCCCCCACCCTCTTCAGTGACGGTTTCAGACATTTTTAATAAAGTTGTTTAGTCACAGCCTGTACTGTCACAATTAGCATAGTTAGATACTACCTGAAGGATTTGTTTTTAATTTACATGCTTTCAGATTCATTCCTCTGCTATAAAGTTCTATCGGTTTTGAAAAATGTATAGTGTCATGCATTACAGTATTATACAAAGTAGTTTCATGCTCTAAAATCTATGTTCATCTATTCAAAGTACACATACCCCAAAATGCCTACAAATGTTTCACCTGTTTGTCCCATCCCAAGTGTCATAAAATGGAATGACATGGTATGCAGTCTTTTCAGAATGGCTTCCTTAATGTAGCAATGTGCATTTAAGATTCATCTGTGTCTTTGCATGGCCCAGTTCATACCTATTACTAATAATATTCTCTTGTATGGGTAGGCACAGTTTGTTTATTAATCCTTCTTCCAAAGAACATCTTGTTGCTTCTGGGTTTTGGTGATTATGAACAAAGCTTCTATAAATATTAAAGTGCAGGGTTTTGCATGGACCAACATTCTCAGTTCAGTTGGGTAAATACCTAGGAGTGTGATTGTTGGATTGTACGGTGAGACTGTTTAGCTTTTTTAAAAAATTGCCAAACTGTCTTCTAAACTGCTTGTGCTAACTTGCATTCCCACCAGTAATGAATGAGAAGTCATGTTGTTCCACATCTTTGCCAGCAATTGTAGCATTAATTTGTACTAAGTTACCCTAATAGGTATGTCAACATCTGCGGGATCATCGAAAAAGCAAGAGAGTTCCAGAAAAACATCTAATTCTGCTTTATTGACTATGCCAAAGCCTTTGACTGTGTGGATCACAATAAACTGTGGAAAATTCTGAAAGAGATGGGAATATCAGACCACCTGACCTTCCTCTTGAGAAACCTATATGCAGGTCAGGAAAAAAACAGTTAGAACTGGACATGGAACAACAGACTGGTTCCAAATAGGAGAAGGAGTACGTCAAGGCTGTATATTGTCACCCTGCTTATTTAACTTATATGCAGAGTACATCATGAGAAATGCTGGACTGAAAGAAACACAAGCTGGAATAAAGATTGCCGGGAGAAATATCAATAACCTCAGATATGCAGATGACACCACCCTTATGACAGAAAGTGAAGAGGAACTAAAAAGCCTCTTGATGAAAGCAAAAGAGGAGAGTGAAAAAGTTGGCTTAAAGCTCAACATTCAGAAACCAAGATCATGGCATCTGGTCCCACCATTTCATGGGAAATAGATGGGGAAACAGTGGAAACAGTGTCAGACTTTATTTTTCTGGGGTCCAAAATCACTGCAGATGGTGACTGCAGCCATGAAATTAAAAGACACTTACTCCTTGGAAGGAAAGTTATGACCAACCTAGATAGCATATTCAAAAGCAGAGACATTACTTTGGCAACAAAGGTTCGTCTAGTCAAGGCTATGGTTTTTCCATTGGTCATGTGTGGATGTGAGAGTTGGACTGTGAAGAAAGCTGAGCACTGAAGAATTGATGCTTTTGAACTGTGGTGTTGGAGAAGACTCTTGAGAGTCCCTTGGACTGCAAGGAGATCCAACCAGTCCATCCTAAAGGAGATCAGTCCTGGGTGTTCATTGGAAGGACTGATGCTGAAGCTGAAACTCCAGTACTTTGGCTACCTCACGCGAAGAGTTGACTCATTGGAAAAGATTCTGATGCTGGGAGGGATTGTGGGCAGGAGGAGAAGGGGACAACAAAGGATGAGATGGCTGGATGGCATCACTGACTCCACGGACTTGAGTTTGGGTAAACTCCAGGAGTTGGTGATGGAGAGGGAGGCCTGGCGTGCTGCGATTCATGGGGTCACAAAGAGTCGGACATGACTGAGCAACTGAACTGAACTGAACTGAATAGCTATGTAGTGATATTTCATTGATGTTTCAATTTGCATTTCTTAATAACAAATGACATTGAGCATCTTTTCATTTGATTATTTGCCATCTGTACATCTTCTTTGGTGAAGTGTCTTGTTAAGACCTTTGGCTTATTCTTAATTGACTTGTGTTTTCTTATTTTTGTGTTTTAAGCTTTCTTCATATATTTTGGATACATGTCTTTTATCAGAAATGTGTTTTACATATATTATCTCCCCATTTGTGACAACTTTTCATTTTGTTTACAGTCTCTTTAGAAGGCCAGAAGTTTTTCACTTTAATAAAATCTAACTTACTCTTTTCTTTCATGGTTCATGCTTTCATATTCTGTTTAAGAATCTCATCATTAAGCCTGAGCTCAAGAAGATTTTCTTCTATATTTTTATAGAATTTTATATACATTTCTCACTTATGTGCATGATTCATTTTTACTTCATTTCTGGATAAAGTGTAATGTTAGTGTGTAGGTTCACTTTTTGTTTGTCTTTTATAGGATTTTTTGGTGATGAGGAGGATTCATATGGAAACATTTGTTGAAAAGACAATCCTTTTATCCACTGAATTGTTTTTGTACCTTTGTCCAAAATCAGTCAACTGTATTCGTGTGAGCCCTTCTTGGCTCTTTATTCCGTTTCATTAATCTTTATGTCTTTTCTTTCACCAATACAATGCTATGTCTTGCTTATTGTACTATAACTCTTAAAATATAATTTTCATCATACAATAATAAAAGATAACCACTTGTACAAGGAGATGAGGTAATAATGAATCAGAAGAAGACAACAAACACAACACTCTGAGCCCCATAATTTGAAGTTATCAAACTATTCTTGCTATGTTCAATGAGATAAAACACAAAATTAAAGATTTTAACACAGAGGCATAAACTATTTTTAACAAATAATGAAGCAGACTTGAAAAAGAAGTAACTTATCTTTCAATAAAAAGTAAATAAATTAAAAAAAAAACTAAATGGATATCCAGAACAGAAAAATGCAGTAACTAAAATTAAAAACAGTAACTTATACCCAGCTGAAGAGATAACAGTGAAATAAAAGATGAGTCAATATAGTGAAAGTTAGAGGGAGGAAAAGGGTAGGGAAAACATGAGTACATGATATACACAGATTTTATGACAAAGGTGGAACTTCAAAACAATATGGAAAATGATTCTTTCAACAGAGGGTGGTGGGATAAGCAAAAGTACGCAGTGGTGCTTACAGATGTGTAGTTAAGCAGCAAAAACAAATAAGAAAAGCAAATAAGTGATCACCATAGAAATCAGAATTAGTGTTTATAATTCATAGAGAATAAAGGTCTTTCTTTGTGAATAGGACCATGTATCCCTCTGGAGGGCTATTAATATTCCCTGGTTTTACTTGTATGTTACCAGGGTGTTCACTTCATAAAAATTTTACTGAGCTGAACATGTAGGTTGAAGCCAAGTTTTAAAATATGGATAAATGGCAGCAGACCTAGAAAGACTAATCTTAAACTGGCAGGAGAGAAAGCTCAGAAACAATCAAATTCACATATATATATATATTTATATACAAATATTTGTATAAATTGTATATATTTGTATATTTACATATTTATATATATACAAATATATATATTTAGATATTTGGATATATCTAAATTTACATAATATATATAATATATATATATTCTTCCCTAGTAGCTCAGCAGGTAAAGAATCTGCCAGTAAACAATCAGCAGGTAAACAATCAAATTTACATATATATATTTACATATATATATTTGTAAGTATATATATATTTGTATATATGTATACAAATATTTGTATACATATATATTATATATATAAATTGTATATATGTATACAAATATTTGTATACATATATATTATATATATATTGCATATATTTATATACAAATATATATATTGCAAGTTTATATATGTAAAAATATATACACACAAATATATATATTTGGATATTTGTATATATCCAAATTTACATATATATATATTCTTCCCTAGTACCTCAGCACGTAAAGAATCTGCCTGAAATGCAGGAGACATGGTTTGATTCCTGAATCATAAAGATGCCTTGGAGGAGGGTGCAGCAACCCACTCCAGTATTCTTGCCAGGAGAATCCCATGGATAGAGGAGCCTGGTGGACCACAGTCCAAGGGGCTGCAAAGAGTTGGACATCACTGAGCCACTAAGCACACATGCACTCATTAAATATAAATATATATACATACACATATATATATTTAAAGACATGCAGAGTACTTCTAGATATGTAGGTAACTTAATGGAAGATGACATTAAAAATAGAAGAATAAATTGAATAGCTAATAATCACCTAGATTTCCAACTCCCCTCCCCCATTCCATTATTTATATAACTGTCTTTTTGCCATCCAACAGAAGGATGAATGTTTATTTTCTGAACAGGGTAAAGCATTCTCTGGACTATTAAATATTTGGCAGATTTGAGAATAAAGGTACTTCTCTGAAAGCAAGAAGATTAAATTAAAATATATATTAAGACCCAAGTCCCAGACCTATTTCTTCACTCAGGTACTGATATATTGGGAGTTAGGCTATCTCCTAAAATCAAGAGATGAGTATAGTCTTTTCAGGAAGATCTGACCCCCTGGGGAGGAAATATTTAAAGATACTGACTTCAGATATTCTGGGAAAAGATTTGCCAAATGCAGCATAAAAATGTAGAATTCTCAGTTAAATTTGGATCTTAGACAAATAATTTCATAGTATGTCACATGTAATGCTTGTGACAAATTTATACTACTGCACTGAAGACCACAGTTCACAGGTTCCAATATTATTCACAAAACTTTCAGTCAACTATATACAGACTTTAAAATGGGTGAGTGGTCAGCCAAGAATTATCAGATATTTGTGAAAAGCTTTGAATATGAGATCAAAAAAATTTAAATTCAGCTTGGATGAAACAGGTAACAAAAGAAAGTAATTTTTGAAAATGTTATTAGTATCATTAAAGACGTAAAAGAATTTTTATCCTTGAAATCCTGAAACAGTATCTTATTAAAATTTTTTAAAAAGAAAAGAATTGGATAAGACAAAAACCACCAAAAACAATTCCCCAGAAATTACAAATGACATAAAAATTTAAGGTTAAAAGATTAATTTAGAAAATGTTCTAGAAATGAGAGTAGAAAGAGTATGGGGGAAATAGAAGAAAGTGTGAATTTTAAAAGTCAGAGAATCAGTTCAAGAATGCCACCATCCGAATAATATGGGTGGGGAATCTACAGAAATCTCTAAGAACAATGTTGATCACAACACATGAGTTCAATACCTGTTAGTAATTATAGTATATTCCAGGCTCAGAGATAGGTAGCATGTATACAGTCACAATAACATAAGACTGAATTTTCAATACACTGAAAATACAATAAGATTGAGGCAGGTGGAAGGATAGGACTAGAGTTTGTTTATGAGGGTGGGGAAGGATTGGGTGGGGTCAGGGGAGAAGGCGTTCTCAACATTCGTGATTTGACAATGCCTGAAAGTGAAAAACAAAAAGATTAGCAACAGAAGCCTACTATTTAGAGGTACTAATGAGACTACTAGAAGAACTAGCTTAAAGAATTAAAAGTGGTTGCTGTCCACGACAACATTGGCAGATGCCCGTGGGCACTTGCCATCTATCTCTACCACGATTAAATCACGTGCTGCTGCAGCTGCTGATCGTCAAAACTCCCTGCGAGGAGTTCAGGGTGGAGAGCCCCGGGGAGGCATGCTGTGCTGGGCGCAGGGGGACTGGCAGGACAGGTCTCCATAGTTAGGTGTTTTCAGGAGCCAAATTTATGAGCCGAATTCTTGTATCTTCTCAAATCTAGAAAAGCCCTAAAATCCTTCATGGTGATGACTGTTCCTCATGACCAGCAGAAAGCTTCCCCAGGCTAGCAGAAACCTTCTGGAAAAATATGTGCTTGGTGACATGTAGCCTCCCTTTCCTAAAATCTCAAATATATTGCCATTTCCCCCTGCTTCTTTGGAACCGTTCCTCAGAACTGTTTGAAGTGCTATCTCCTGGGTTGCAGTCCTCATTTTGCTGCAAATAAAACTAGCAACTCTCATGTGGGGTATTTTTTTAAGTCAACATTACCTTTGAATGCAGGTAGGTATGGTACCATTACTTGGCACAAATCTTGTAGAACTATTTGACTGTATACATTCTGCAAAAAAAAAAAAAAAAAATTTAATTTAAATTGGACTTTAAAAGGTCATCTGTGTACTCACAGATGCCAGAAAGAACGCAGTAGTCAAAGCAGTTCAATTCTATGAGAATGGAGACAGTTTTGCTACCTCTGGAGACGAACATATCAAATAACCACATACTTCCATGGGCTCACAATTAAGTTCCTTCAATGGCTGATCCCGCACATGTCACTTTGGAAAACATTTGACCCTAACTGTCAGCCTTCTTCTGAGTTTGTCAGGACTTCCCTGGCTCTCTGTGTCCCTGTAATAGGTGAATAACTAAGGGAAAAAGCGTTCCTTCTGTCTGTGGACACTTGTTTTTAATGGCATTTGGGGTCCTGGAGCTGGGCTGACAGATGCTCTTCCAGAAGGTTAATGAGATAAAGGTTCTCCAGCTGGTCCTTAAGCAGAGATTACACCTGAGGGGAAGATAAGGAGATTATTCCAGAAGCAGGCACTGCCTCCTGTTCTTCATAAATTGGCACCCTCACAAAGATAAGCCGAGAAGGTTATCCTCACTCAGTCAATTCAATATTTCATTATTTTTCATATTTCTGTCATATTTTTTAATGTGAGTGTGGGCTGTTCTGTGACTATTATCAGAAATATCAATGCACAAAAGCCAGAATGCATTTGGAAGCTGCAAGAGTTATTTTTTTCCTTTGGATTTTTCTTCAAGTTCAAGGAATCAAAGGTAAGTTAAATACTTCTTTATTTTTTTAACTGCTTATATATAAAATCTATTTACAAAGGTGAACAGTCAAAATCAAGAAAGTCACCACTGTATTTCTGAGGGCTCGTATACAGTAGGCCCTGAATTAATCATGACTGAATGATTGTCAGAAATGATTTTCACTTGATTTTTTTGAAATATTTATTTTATATTTACATTATATGTTTTTTATAGTTTCATGCCAAGTGAAACTTACATAAACAAGAAAGATGAATGCATCCTATTTTCTCTTTAAAAAAATGAACAATATTCATAATACTAATGTTAATAGCATTAGTAGGTCCACAAAAAACATGAAATTAATACTTTGTCACTTATGATCAGACAAAAAAAATATTCGTTACTTACTCATAGTTAAATCATGAGCTGCTTTCCCTTAGAAGATAGCAAATGTGCTTCATCTTCAGAGTCCATGATGAAGACCAACTCAGAAACTTGGCTGCTTGTTAGGCTATATGCATAAAAGAACTAGGCCCTGAAAGTTTTTATGGCAAATCTTAAAGTGAATCTAAAGAAAGTCACAAAAATAGGTATATTTCAGAAAAATAGTGTACTAAAAAATAACCTGTTGAAGAAAACTTCACTTTTTCAAGTATAAGACTGATCATTATAAGATACTTGATCTTCTTAAGACATCTGAAATCAGTAATGTTCAGTTCTGTAAGAATGACATAACTTTACACAATCAACCTTTTAACTGAAGCACTGATTTTAAAATGCCTGTGGAAAAGTAAAACACATACTTGATTGCATTTCTTAAGTCACAAAAAAAACAGATTCCAACAGTTATTTTATATGTAACGTCTTAGTCATTGCATTTGGAGGGAAGAGAAAATTTATGGAAAAATCATATAAAAACTCCCTTTATGTTTTGCTACCTATAAATGATAAAGGATGGAGACAAAGTTTACTTACCTTTCAGCTGTCAATTTTATATAAATGTTTACATTTATAAAAACATTTTAATTAGAAACAAATGATGAGATTTCAGTATATTCTGAGCTTACTCTGCTGAAGCAAACTAATTTGTCACTTTCCAAAACCTGACCCATCAAATCAGCTTTGGTTTTATTTGTTTAATTAATTGCTAACTAATGTAGCTATTTTTTCTATTTTCATATATTATATATCAGCTACTACAATTTCAAATTGCATAATTACATATAGAAAGTTAAGTGAAAGAAGCTTACCAAAAGAACTGCTATTTGTTATATGCCGATGTCTAGGAAATAAAGTACTATAACTGCATAATAAAAGATCTTACATGGTTACTTGTTTGGGGCTTTTTATTCCGTAAGAGTCTCCGATCTGTGAATTTCTGTTCATCTTCATTAGCGAGGTTTACCTTAATTAGAGTTTATGTACTTTAGCCAGATTGGTTTCTCATTTATGGCTAATTAGGCATTATGACTGGTTTCCCATTTATGGCTAATTAACCATTTACATAGAAAATGCTTCTGGTAGACAGAGGAGTTCAACTCAATAAAACTAGCTTTTGAGTTTAAAAGCTGGGAATTTAAAGTCAATCAGTAAGCCACTTTAGTCCTTACTCATGTCTGACTTCTGACTCTTTGTGACCCCATGGACTGCAGCACACCAGGGTTCCCCGTCCTTCACCAACTCCCAGAGCTTGCTCAAACTCATGTCCATCGAGTCAGTGATGCCATCCAACCATCTCATCCTCTGTCGTCCCCTTCTTCTGCCTTCATTCTTTCCCAGTTTCAGGGTCTTTTCCAATGAGCCAGTTCTTCGCATCAGGTGGCCAAAGTATTGCAGTTTCAGCTTCAGTATTAGTCCTTCCAATGAGTATTCAGGAATGATTTCCTTAACCACAGAATGGTTTGATCTCCTCACAGTCCAAGGGACTTATAAGAATCTTCTCCAACACCGCAGTTTTGGCACTCAGCTTTCTTTAGGGTCCAACTCTCACATCCATACATGACTACTGGAAAATCCACAACTTTGACTACACAGACCTTTGTCGGCAAAGTAATGTCTCTGTTTTTTAATACGCTGTCTAGGTTGGTTATAGGTTTTCTTCCAAGGAGCAAGCATCTTTTAATTTCATGGCTGCAGCCACCATCTGCAGTGATTTTGGAGCCCAAAAAAATAAAGTCTGTCACTGTTTCCATTGTTTCCCCATCTATTTGCCAGAAAGTGATGGGACCAGAAGCCATGATCTTAGTTTTCTGAATGTTGAGCTTTAAGCCAACTTTTTCACTCTCCTCTTTCACTTTCATTAAGAGGCTCTTTAATTCTTCTTCACTTTCTGCCATAAGGGTGGTGTCATCTGCATATCTGAGGTTATTTCTATTTCTCCCAGAAATCTTGATTCCAGCTTAAGCATCATCTAGCCTGGCATTTTGCATGATGTACTCTGCATTTAAGCTAAATAAGCACGGTGCCAATATATAACCTTGATGTACTCCTTTTCCTATTTGGAACCAGTCCGTTGTTCCATGTTGGGTTCTAACTGTTGCTTCCTGACCAGCATACATATTTCTCAGGAGACAGGTAAGGTGGTCTGGTATTCCCATTTCTTGAAGAATTTTCAACAGTTTGTTATGATCCACACACTCACAGGCTTTGGCACAGTCAATAAAGCAGAAGTAAATATTTTCCTGGAACTCTCTTGCTTTTTCTATGATCCATAGATGTTGGCTATTTGATCTCTAGTTCTTCTGCCTTTTTTAAATCCAGCTTGAATAGTTGTAAAAAGTTATAGATTATTTTTTTTAAAGGTATGGAAAATTACCCATAGTACACCTATCCAAACACAACCTATGCTGGCATCGTCATATGTTTCCTCAGTCTTTTTTCTATGCTTATTTAATATTTAAATGGTTGCAGTTCTACCATGCACACAGTTTTACATAGAGCTTTTTGCACAAGTTTTCTGTTAGATCTACATTGGTCTCCATTGTTATCTTGCTTTGACAATCATCATTCTATTGGCTGCATATTGTTCCTTTCAGTTGTTACACCATAATTTGCTTTATCTAAATACACAACAAAAAGAAAGAACTGTTTCTAATTGTTTTGTTATGATGAGTAACGGTACAATAAATATCTTTGTGCAGAAGCCTCTCTCAGTATTTAAGATTCCTAGCATAAATTCACTAGAGTAAAATTATTGGGTCAAAGCAATATCAACAGTTTCATGGTATTTTATTCATATTGCCAAATTGCTCCTCAAAAGTTTTCCTATACTCTTAGGTAATTTTTCCCAATTTGAGTCCACAAGTAGAGTATTTCCTATTCATTAGAGTATATGTACCCAGCACAGATTATTAAGAGATTCAGAGACACGGCAACATTTCAAAAAGTTTCCTTTAAGCTTTGCAGATTCCAAATGTAGTTTTTCCATTGATACATGAAAATGAAATGGTTTTGATTAAATAAAACTGTTTAGGGCAGCAAGACCGTTCAATAGTTTCAAAGAACAATTACTTCATCAAGATACAAAGGGGCCTGTCTTCAATTTTCAAATGAGGATGCTAGTTACATCTGGTGTGTACAGCACAGCTTTAGGCTCTTAGCTTTCCAGTTCACATAAGTAATTTCATCTAATTGCTTGTAACATTCCTATGTGTGGAAGAAAGAGAAGAGAGATAACCCAGCCTTAGCAAGCCCTAAAATGGAAATGGTGTTTATCAGAGTCTGTGCTTTTTGCATTATATTTGGTTATACTAAATGAAACCTTTAGCTAAGTTATTATTAGTTCCCCAAGGTAAAGTAACTATTTTAGCAACTGTGAAATGTGAGGAAATTTGCATTTGAAGACTCTCCAGTTCTTGCTAATCCTTTACTACTGGGATATGTTCTCATTTCATAAAATTACCCAGGAAGGTATTTTCCTTTATTGTGGCTCCAAGAACAGAGAACAAAGCTTCATTTATATCCCTGAGATACCTGCCCAATGACAATCACATTAACTTTGTGACTCCTCTATTTTTTCATCTCGGTTACAGTTTCAGAACAGTGTAATTCAAAAGGCTGAAGGCAGATATCCTGAAACTATACCTGAAAAGATGTCCTTAAAATCGAAGTCATGTAAATTGAAGACACTTTGTGTCCAACTTAACAAACCATGGCAGCACACCTCAGACCATTTATTAGATTATATACTTTAAAAAGAAAAAGTGACTGCTGCCTTGTGACCCTCCCACACTTATTTTGAGGATCACTGCTGCTGCTGCTGCTGCTGCTGCTGCTGAGTCGCTTCAGTCGTGTCCGACTCTGTGCGACCCCATAGATGGCAGCCCACCAGGCTCCCCGTCCCTGGGATTCTCCAGGCAAGAACACTGGAGTGGGTTGCCATTTCCTTCTCCAATGCATGAAAGTGAAAAGTCAAAGTGAAGTCGCTCAGTCGTGTCTGACTCTTAGCGACCTCATGGACTGCAGCCTACCAGGCTCCTCCGTCCATGGGATTTTCCAGGCAAGAGTACTGGAGTGGGGTGCCATTGCCTTCTCCTTTGAGGATCACACTTAAGGACTATTGTATGTGTGAACTAATTAGACAGCATTGGCATGATCTGTTACTTTCTTGGCCACTTCCCTCATTCGTGAGCAAACCACTACCTTAAATACCAGCTGTATTTGCACACTAAGCCTGTCTGCCAATTCAGATCCTGTAAACTTTTGGTGCCTCAGTCACATTAACAGGTTTTATGCTGTTTTAAAATAATCCATCTAAGGCAATCAAGTTCGTTTTTCACAATCATCTGTAAGTTTATAATTAAATAGATATGTGGAAGTGACCATAATAAAAGTCTGGTTTTCAGCAACCACGGTGTCTGAGTTCCCTGAGAGTGAGAGACAGTGTCACTGGGAGTCAACCTCACAAATGAAGAGCACCAGTCAGATGAAATTATTTTAATAAGGGAAATGGATGTACTTTTTGTTCTGAGTCCAAAGCAAGCTGCATGCCACAGCTTATCCTATACTGAGTTGATGTGGTTGACTGGCAAAGCTGTGGTAATGAGAATTCATATATGGAAATGCCACTGTAAAGTCTGAACGGCAGCGTGCATTACTATGATTTTTTATTGAGAATGTACTCCCATTGCAGCCCCTTTCCTCTGGCCATAGTGAATGTGGAAAGAATATGAAAGAGCTACGAAACAGTGATAAACACTTCTAAGCATGTGGCTGTATTCAGTAGATAAATATTCTCCCATTTACATTCAGGCATTCTTGAGGAGGGCTTCCCTGGTGACTCAGGCAGTAAAAAACTGCCTGTCAACACAGAAGACCCATGTTCAATCGCTGGGTTGGGAAGATTCCCTGGAGGAAGAAATGGCAATCCCCTCTAGCATTCTTTTATTTTTTTAATTGAAAAATAATTGCTTTACAGAATTTGTTATTTTCTGTCAAACCTCAACATGAATCAGCCATAGGTATACACATATCCCCTCTCTTTTGAACTTCCCTCCCACCTCCCTCCCCATCCCACCCCTTTAGATTGATGCAGAGCCCCTGTTTGAGTTCCTTGAGCCATACAGCAAATTCCTGTTGGCTATCTATTTTACACATGATAATGTAAGTTTCCATGTTACCCTTTCCATACATCTCACCCTCTCCTCCCCTCTCCCCACGTCCATATGTTTATTCTCTAAGTCTGTTTCTCCACCGTTGCCCTGTAAATTCTTCAGTACCATTTTTCTAGATTCTGTATATATGTGTTGTTTTCAATATTTATCTTTCTCTTTCTGACTTACTTCACTCTGTATAATAGGTTCTAGGTTCATCCACCTCATTAGAACTGACTCAAAGGCATTCCTTTTTATGGCTGAGTAATATTCCATTGTGTATATGTACCACAACTTCTTTATCCATTCATCTGCTGATGGACATCTAGGTTGCTTCCATGTTCTAGCTATTATAAATAGTGCTTCAATGAACAATAGGATACATGTGTCTTTTTCAATATTGGTTTCCTCAGTGAACATGCCTAGGAAAGGGATTGCTGGGTCATACGGTAGTTTTATTCATATTTTTTAAGAAATCTCCATACCATCTTCCATAGTGGCTGTATTAATTTACATTCCCACCAACAGTGTGAGAATGTTCCCTTTTCTCCACACCCTCTCCAGCATTTATTGTTCGTAGACCTTTTGATGATGGCCATTCTGACTGGTATGAGGTGATCTCTCATTGTGGTTTTGATTTGCATTTCTCTAATAATGAGTGATGTTGAGCATCTTTTCACATGTTTCTTAGCCATCTGTATGTCTTCTTTGGAGAAATGTCTGTTTGGGTATTTTCCCCACTTTTTGATTGGGTTGTTTGTTTTTCTGGCATTGAGTTGTATGAGCTGCTTGTATATTTTAGAAATTAATCCTTTGTCAGTTGTTTCATTTGCTATTATTTTCTCCCATTCTGAGGGTTGTCTTTTCACCTTACTTATAGTTTCCTTTGCTGTGCAAAAACTTTTAAGTTTAGTCAGGTCCCACTTGTTTACTTTTGTTTTTTATTTCCTTTACTCTAGGAGGTGGGTCATAGAGGATCTTGCTTTATGTCATTAAATGTTCTGCCTATGTTTTCCTCTAAGAGTTTTATAGTTTCTGGTCTTACATTTAGGTCTTTAGTCCATTTTGAGTTTATCTTTGTGTATGGTGTTAGGCAGTGTTCTAATTTCATTTTTTTATGTGTAGCTGTCCAGTTTTCCCAGTATCATTTATTGAAGAGGCTGTCTTTTCCCCATTGTATATTCTTGCCTCTTCTGTCAAAAATAAGGTACCCATAGGTGCATAGGTTTATTTCTTGGCTTTCTATCTTGTTCCATTGGTCTATATTCCTGTTTTTGTGCCAGTACCATGCTGTCTTTATGACTGTAGCTTTGTAGTATAATCTGAAGTCAGGAAGGTTGATTCCTCCAATTCCATTCTTCTTTCTCAAGGCTGCTTTGGCTCTTCAGGGTCTTTTGTGTTTCCATGAGGAAATCAGTCCTGAATTTTTGTTGGAAGGACTGATGTTGAAGCTGAAACTCCAATACTTTGGCCACCTGATGCAAAGAGCTGACTCATTTGAAAAGACCTTGATACTGGGAAAGATTGAAAGCAAGAGGAGAAGGGGACAACAAAGGATGAGATGATTGGATGGCATCACTGACTCAGTGGACATGAGTTTGAGTAAACTCTGGAAGTTGGTAATGGACAGGGAGGCCTGGCATGCTATAGTCCATGGGGTCACAAAGAGCTGGACATGACTGAGCAACTGAACTGACTGACTGATGAATTGTGAAACTTTTTTCTTCTAGTTCTGTGAAAAATGTCATTGGTAATTTGATAGGGATCACATTGAATCTGTAGATTATATTTGGTAGTATAGTCATTTTCACAATATTGATTCTTCCTACCCAGGACCATGGAATATCTCTCCATCTGTTTATGTCATCTTTGATTTCTTTCATCAGTGTCTTATAATTTTCTCTGTACAGTTCTTCTGTCTCCTTAGGTAAGTTTATTCCTAGATATTTAATTCTTTTTGTTGCAATGATTAATGGCATTGATTCCTTAATTTCCCTTTCTGATTTTTCATTGTTACTATATAGAAATGCAAGTGATTTCTGTGTATTAATTTTGTATCCTGCAACTTTTCTAAATTCACTGATTAGCTCTAGTAATTTTCTGAAACTATCTTTAGGGTTCTCTATGTACAGTACCATGTCATCTACAAACAGTAAGAGCTTTACTTTTTCTTTTCCAATTTGGATTTCTTTTCTTTTTTTTTTTTTTTCTTCTCTGACTTCTGTACCTAGGACTTCCAGAGCTATGTTGAATAATAGTGGTGAAAGTGGACACCCTTGTCTTGTTCCTGATCTTAGGGGGAATGCTTTCAGTTTTTCACCATTGAGAACAATGTTTGCTCTAGGCTTATCATATATGGCCTTTACTATGTTGAGGTAGATTCCTTCTATGTCCATTTTTTGAAGAGTTTTAATTATAAATGGTGCTGAATTTTGTCAAATGCTTTTTCTGCATCTATTGAGATTTTCATATGATTTTTATCTTTCAATTTTTTAATATGATGTGTCCCATTGATTGATTTGCATATATTGAAGAATCCTTGCATCCCTGGAATAAACCCAACTTTATCATGGTGTATGAGCTTTTTGATGTGTTGCTGAATTCTGTTTGATAAAATTTTGTTGAGGACTTTTGCATCTATGGTCATTGTGTTGTCTTTGTCTGATTTGGGTATCAGGGTGATGGTGGCCTCATAGAACGAGTTTGAAAGTGTTCCTTCCTCTGAAATTTTTGGAAAGAGTTTTAGAAAGATAGGCATTAGCTCTTCTCTAAATGTTTGATAGAATTCTCCTTTGAAGCCATCTGGTCCTGGGCTTTTGTTCTTTGGGAGATTTTTGGTCACAGCTTCAATTTCAGTGCTTGTAATTGGGTTGTTCATAATTTCTACTTCTTCCTGGTTCAGTCTTGGAAGATTGAACTTTTTCTAAGAACCTGTCCATTTCTCCCAGGTTATCCATTTTATTGCCATATAGTTGTTCATAATAGTTTCCTGCATTGTCTGTTGTAACCTCTCCTTTTTCATTTCTAATCTTGTTGATTTTATTCTTCTCTCTTTTTTTCTTGATGAGTCTTGTGAAAGTTTTGTCAATTTTTTTAATCTTGTCAAAGAACCAGCTTTTAGTTTTATTAACCTTTATTATTGTTTCTTTCATTTCTTTTCCATTTATTTTTGCTCAGATCTTTATGATTTTTTCCTTCTATTAATTCTGGGGGTTTTTTGGTTCTTCTTTTTCCAGTTGTTTTAGGTATAAAGTTAGGTTGTCTATTTGATGTTTTTATTGTTTCTTGGGTAGGATTATATTGCTATAAACTTCCCTCTTAGAATGGCTTTTGCTGCATCCCATGGGTTTTGAGTTGTCATGTTTTCATTGTCATTTGTTTCTAGAAATTTTTTGATTTCCCTTTTGATTTCTTCAGTAACCTGTTGGTTATTTAGAAATGTGTTGTTTAATCTCCATGTGTTTGTGTTTCTTACAGTTTTTTTCTTGTAATTGATACCTAGTCTCATAGTGTTGTGGTCGGAGAAGATGCTTGATATGATTTCAATTTTCTTACATTTACTGAGGTTTGGTTTGTGACAAGATGTGGTCTATCTTGGAGAATGTTCCATGTGTACTTGAGAAGAAGGTGTGTTCTTCTGCATTCGGATGGAATGTCCTGAAGATATCAATGAGATCCATGTCATCTAATGTATCATTTAAGACTTGTGTTTCCTTATTAACTTTCTGTTTTGATGATCTGTCCATTGGTGTGAGTGGGGTGTTAAAATCTTCTACTATTATTGTGCTACTGTAAATTTATCTTTTTATGTCTGTTAGTGTTTGTCTTATGTATTGAGGTGCTCCTATGTTGGGTGCATAGATATGTCCAATTGTTATATCTTCCTCTTGGATTGATCCCTTGATCATTATGTAGTGTCTTTCCTTACCTCTTATAATCTTCTTTATTTTAAGGTCAATTCTGTCTGATATGAAGATTGCTACTCCAGCTTTCTTTTGCTTCCCATTTGCATGGAATATATTTTTCCATCCTCTCACTTTCAGTCTATATGTGCCTTTAGGTCTGAAGTAGGTTTCTTGTAGACAGCATATATATGTTTATTCTTTAATTCTTCTAGGTCTTCATTAATTGATTCTTGCATTTTCTCCATCTTGTTTTCAAGGTTTTTGATCATCTTTACTATCATTATTCTGAATTCTTTTTCAGGTAGTTTGCCTTTTCCTCTTCATTTATTTGGACTTCTCTGTTTCTAGTTTGTTCCTTCATTTGTGTAGTATTTCTCTGCCTTTTCATTATTTTTTTTAACTTATTGTGTTTGAGGTCTCCTTTTCCCAGGCTTCAAATCTGAATTCTTTCTTCCTTTTGCTTTCTTCCCTCGTAAGGTTGGTCCAGTGGTTTGTATAAGTTTCTTATAGGGTGAGATTTGTGCTGAGTTTTTGTTTGTTTTTCCTCTGATAGGTAAGGCTGAGTGACATGGTAATCCTGTCTACTGATGGCTGGATTTGTATTTTTGTTTTGTTTGTTACTTAGATGAGGCGTCCTGTACAGGCTGCTACCTGGGTGATACCAGGTCCTTTATTCAAGTGGTTTTCTTGGTGTGAGTTCTCAAAATTTCATACCCCTAGGGTTAGTTCTTTGGTAGTCTAGGGTAGTCTTGGGACTTCCCTTGTAGCTCAGCTGGCAAAGAATCTGCCTGCAATTGGGACACCTGGGTTTGATCCCTGGGTTGGGAAGACTCCCTGGAGAAGGAAATGGCAACCCACTCCAGTATTCTGACCTGGAGAATTCCTTGGGGTTGCAAAGAGCTGGACACGACTGAGCTACTTTCACTTTCATTTCTAGGGTCTTAGAGCCGGTGCTCCCACTCCAAAGGCTCGGGGCTTGATTTCTCAATAGTTGCCAGTCCAACAAGCAAAACTAACCAGTTGCTCCAAAACAGGGGCCAGAAGGACTCCAGAGAACTTGGCATCTCAGTCAGGACTTATATCCCCTCCTTCTCGTTCTCACACAGAGCAACAGGATAGCCGAGAAGGACCAAACTTAAGATGCACAGTAGCGTGTCTGACGTCTGACATAGGCCTTCCTGCCACAGAGCATTTTGGGAGGAGCAGCAAAACACGAAGCGGGCACTCCTCTGAAGAAGAAACAAAGTCCAAGGATGACTAGAGGTGACTGCCCAGTGCCTGTCGCAACTAGGGTTAACCAGGTTTTGTGGAAACAGCATTGCCCACGTGGAGCAGGAACCACCCCCAGTCCTCTGGAGTCCCATTGAGATGCACAGTGACCCTCTCTAGTATTCTTGCCTGGAGAATTCCATGGACAGAGGAGCCTGGCAGGCAACAGTCCATAGGATCACAACAAGTTGGACAGGACTGAAGCAACTGAGCACACACAGCACATTCTTGGGGAAAGTGTCTTTCTGGGTGCCTTTGTAAAGGCATCTTCTTTCATCCCAACTTGGGTTCCTTCATCCAACCATCTTTCATCCCCTCAAACACCACTGATGGAGGAGGAAATTGCAACCAACTCCAGTATCCTTACCTGGAGAATCCCATAGACAAAGGAGCCTGACAGGCTACAGTCCATAGGGTTGCAAAGAGTTGGACGTGACTGAAGCAACTTAGCAGGCATGCATGAAACCCAGGGGCACTATTTTTAAACAACCGTAGTCAATTCAGAGTTGATCACGATGCTTTGTAGCTAGCAATCATATTAACAATAAAAATATTATATTTTTATTGTAAAAGCTCAACCAAATTTTAATTAACTCATTTCTTAGGATTTCACTGCTTGGTAGGCAAAGTGCTCATTTCTGGTCAGGAATCTATGGCAGAGAAGGCTAAGTAATGTTCCTAAAATCATTTGAGGTTGGAAGGTTAGGACCAAACCTGAGATTTCAGCTGTATCCAGTCCCATTTTATATCTACTTGGTCTAGTAATCAATTCAGTATAATATAATGAGTACAATTAATATGATTTTTATTAGTCATTCAAAAGCCAACTTTCCTCTGCTAGCAGCACCAGATGATGGCTAGTTCTGGACCATGTCCAACATTTATTTGCATGACTGATCTCAGGGTGGCTGGCCACATCCTTCAGCTCTACCCTAAAAATGGAAGCATCAATTTTAAAAGTTCTATTACTCATTAAGAAAGTGTGACACTCTGAACTCTTCAAAGAAATAGAGTTGTTTTTTTCACGGTGTTGTTTCAAATGCCCAATATTATGGTCTAAGTTTAGTGGCAACACCCTGATGCTGGGAAAGATTGAAGGCAAAAGGAGAGGGGATGGCAGAGGATGAGATGGTTGGACAGCATCACCAACTCAATGGACTTGGGCAAACTTTGGGAGATAGTGAGGAACAGGGAGGCCTGGCATGCTGCAGTCCATGAGGTCGCAAGGAGTCAGATACAACTGAGCGACTGAACAACAACATTAGTGGCAAGTGACTTATTAAGAGAACTGTGGTTTTGGAGAAGACTCTTGAGAGTCCCTTGGACTGCAAGGAGATCCAACCAGTCCATTCTGAAGGAGATCAGCCCTGGGGTTTCTTTGGAAGGAATGATGCTAAAGCTGAAACTCCAGTACTTTGGCCACCTCATGCGAAGAGTTGACTCATTGGAAAAGACTCTGATGCTGGGAGGGATCAGGGGCAGGAGGAGAAGGGGACGACAGAGGATGAGATGGCTGGATGGCATCACTGACTCGATGGCTGTGAGTCTGAGTGAACTCCGGGAGTTGGTGATGGACAGGGAGGCCTGGCATGCTGCGATTCATGGGGTCGCAAAGAGTCGGACAGGACTGAGCGACTGAACTGAACTGAACTGATGTATCTAAAGGTAGTACCTGACCAAATGGGTGAAGTCAGACACAGCAGGAAAGCCTCTCCTGAACCAAAAATACCCCTCTATCAAAATGCTGAAACTTCACCTACAGGTCTGTAATATTTCCAGATTCGAGATACACAATTCTGAAACACCTCTTTCTAATAATCTCTCCTTCTTGCCTTTGTGGAATATAATTTTCACTATCAGCAAAACACCCCAATCCCTCTGTGTGTTGTGTGCCAAGTCACCTCAATCATGTCCAACCCTTTGCAACCCCATGGACCGTAGCCCACCAGGCTCCTTTGTCCATGGGATTCTTCCCGCAAGAATATTGAAGTGGATTGTCATGCCCTTCTTCAGGGGAACTTCCCAACCCAGGGATCCAACGTGCATCTCTTATGTCTCCTGAATCGGCAGGCGAGTTCTTTACCACTAGCACCGTCTGGGAGGCCTCTCTCAATTTCTCCAGTTCTTCAACCTAGCCAGCCCTCAGAATCCTTCATATTAACCCTTGGTACTGGGATCCACTTTTGAACCTCTCTCAAAAGTCTTCTTATTAGTACATTAGAAACCTTAGACCTTGACCTTCTGCTCCATTTGCTTTGATTAACCCCATTTTGGGTAACTAGCTTTAGAGAATCTCTTTAGAAAATGTCAGACAAAATGCTTGATCAACAAATTCATGCCCCAAACCCTTAATTGGGCCCTCCACAGTCAAACTTATCTCTGATTCCCTGATCTAGTCCAAAGCTGATTTTCAAAGCTTCTCTTTCTCTTTAAACCTGCAGTCTGATTCTTCCTCATTTCCATGATGGCACAGTTAAAAGCCAAGGCTTTCAGGTTTGCACAGCAGTGCATTCAACACAGCTCAGTGGTGTCTGACTCTCTGTGGTCCCATGGACTGTAGCCTGCCAGGCTTGTTTATCCATGAAATTTTCCAAGTAAGAATACTGGAATGGTTTGCCACCTCCCACTCCCAGGGATCTTCCCGACCCAGGAATCGAACCTGAGTCTTTTGCATCTCCTGCATTGGCAGGCAGATTCTTTACCAATAGCACCACTTGAGAAGTCCCCAATACAGCACACAGATACATAAAGAATTCTGTCACTTATGAGCTGTGTGACCTTAGCAAATTTCTGGGTCCCACACATCTCTCCATCTTATGGCTTCTAATCAATAAAATGGGAAAAAATAATAGCAGAATCTGCTTCATAGGGCTGTAATGAAGATTAGTGAAGCATTTAATACTATTGTAGAAACTTTTGCTCAATAAACACCAGCTCCTAAATGACAATGATGATCATCACGGTTACTATTACCACCTCCTACACTGGACTGGAAGAAGCACAAGCTGGAATCAAGATTGCCGGGAGAAATATCAATAACCTCAGATATGCAGATGACACCACCCTTATGGCAGAAAGTGAAGAGGAACTCAAAAGCCTCTTGATGAAAGTGAAAGTGGAGAGTGACAAAGTTGGTTTAAAGCTCAACATTCAGAAAACGAAGATCATGGCATCGGGTCCCACCACTTCATGGGAAATAGATGGGGAAACAGTAGAAACAGTGTCAGACTTTATTTTTCTGGGCTCCAAAGTCACTGCAGATGGTGACTGCAGCCATGAAATTAAAAGATGCTTACTCCTTGGAAGGGAGGTTATGACCAACCTAGATAGCATATTCAAAAGCAGAAATATTACTTTGCCAACAAAGGTCCGTCTAGTCAAGGCTATGGTTTTTCCAGTGGTCATGTATGGATGTAAGAGTTGGACTGTGAAGAAGGCGGAGTGCCGAAGAATTGATGCTTTTGAACTGTGGTGTTGGAGAAGACTCTTGAGAGTCCCTTGGACTGCAAGGAGATCCAACCAGTCCGTTCTAAAGGAGATCAGTCCTGCGTGTTCATTGGAAGGACTGATGCTAAAGCTGAAACTCCAGTACTTTGGCTACCTCATGCGAAGAGTTGACTCATTGGAAAAGACTCTGATGCTGGGGAGGGATTGGGGGCAGGAGGAGAAGGGGACGACAGAGGATGAGATGGCTGGATGGCATCACTGACTCGATGGACGTGAGTCTGAGTGAACTCCAGGAGTTGGTGATGGACAGGGAGGCCTGGCGTGCTGCGATTCATGGGGTCGCAAAGAGTCGGACACGACTGAGTGACTGATCTGATCTGATCTGATCTGATGTGTGTGAAGCAGGAAAATGGTTTCTTTAAAAATATATATATATGGATCATCAATTGTTTCAGCACTATTCAATGGATAGTTTCTTCTTCTCTCTCTGGTCTGTGATGCCTTTTCTGTCATGAACATGGGTTTGTTTGTTTGCTTGTTTTAATTTATTTATTTTTAAATTGAAGGATAATTGTTTTACAGAATTTTGTTGTTTTCTATCAAGCCTCCACATGAATCAGCCATAGGTATACATATATCCCCTCCCTCTTGAAACTCTCTCCCATCTCCCTCCCCATCCCACCCCTCTAAGTTGATAGAGCCGCTGTTTGAATTCCCTGAGACATACAGCAAATTCCCATTGGCTGTCTATTTTACATATGGTAATGTAAGTTTCCATGTTACTCTCTCCATACATCTCAGCTTCACCTCCTCTCTCCCCATGTTCTGAACATGGGTTTGTTAATTTTATTACACCTGAGCTGGTACCACATTGCTTTAGTTATTACAAATTTATAATAATCTTGAAATCTTGTAACCATGCTTGCCTGGCATTGTTCTCTTTCTACAGGAATGTCTAAGCTATTCTTGACCCTCCACTCTTCTATAATATGTCTAAAATTAGATCACTAAGTACCACTGAGATTGGATTGGAGTTGTATTGAATATGTAGATCAATTTGGGGAAAAATTGACACCCTTATAATGTTAAGTCTTTCTATCCAGAAACATGGACTATCTCTCCTGTTATTAGTACTTTATAATAAAGTTGCATAATTATATTGTAAAGGGCTTGCACACCGTGGACTTATCCCTAGCTACTTGGTATTAACTGTAATCTTGTAAATAGCTCTCTTATGGCAGTTTTTGTGTAGAAAAGTAATTGGCTTTATATCCCTTAGCTTTGCTGAACAATCTTAATTCTGAAAATTCACTAGCAATTCTTTGGAGTTTTCTGCTTAAAAATTATACCATTTTTGAATAACAAAAACTAAAGATCTCCCTTTTCAGTATTTGTATCTTCTTCTTTATATTTTCTTACTGCCTTCCATAGGCCATCCACTATTGCCTATGTTTATTTCCTTTATATTCTATATAAAGAGAGATGGTGATTGCATACACCATATACTTTGATATTGCATATAACCTTGATACTGATCTGGAAGGGGATGCTTTCATAGTTCACCATTAAGAATGGTGTTTGTTTTAGATTCTGTACTTGTTTTGTTTTTGAAAATCTGCTACATCAAGTTTTAAAAAGTTCCTTTCTAGTCCTAAGAGTTTTAATCATGGATAAATAGATATATATCATGAACTTCTGTACCTACTGAGATTATCAAGTGGTTTTTCCTTTTAATTCATTGTGAAAAACTACCTTAATCAATTTCAAATATTGAACCCACCTGATATTCCTGAGATAGCTTGGTCGTCGTCTTTTTTCACACTCTGCTGGATTCCATTTGCTAATATTTTATTTCACATTATTACATTCATTTTCATAAGTGAGATTGGACCATGATATTTTTCTCATACTTTCCTCATCAGGTTTTTAAGAGTTTGTATGAAAATAAAGTTATTCTTTCCATGAATGTTTGATAGAACTCTTAGGTGAAGAGTTATATTTATGAAAAGATATTTGGCTACTGACTCAGTTTTTTAAAGATTATAATAACTCTTCTGTCTCTGCTTACATTCATTTTGTATAATAAATTTGTAATTTACATATTCTAGAATTTATCCATTTCATCAAAATTTCAAATTTATCAACAAAACATTGTTAAGTTTCTCATGCCATTAGAAAGTATAGTGATGTCTTCCTTTTCAATCTTGATAGTAATTAATTGTACCTTCTCTTTCTCATGTTTTTTGTTTTTGTTATTAGTATTTTCAAAGGAAAAATTTTTTGCTTTTATATGGCTTTTTCTTCTCTGTTTTGTTATCTTTTCTTTTATATTTTATTAATCTCTACTTATCTTTATTCTTGCACTTTTTTGAATTTATTTTGTTTTCTTTTATTAAATTCTTGAGATAGATGCTTAGCTCATTAATATTTAGCTTTTTTCTTTTTCTAAAATAAGCATTTTAATGAGCTAAATTTACCTTTCAAGTGGTGATTTAGCTATATCCCACAAGTTTTATTATGTAAAGTTTTAATCACTTGATAAAGATATTTTTAATACCCAGCATGATTTCTTCATTACCTCATAGGTTAATTTTTTTACTTATATGTTATTTATAAGAATTTTTTTTTCAGTTTTCAAACATAGGGATTTTCTATTTGTTTTTTAAAACTGATTTTTAACTCATCCAAAAAGGAGGGTTTATATGTATGCATATAGCTGATTCACTAAGATGTACAGCAGAAACTAACACAACATTGTAACATTGAGAACATAACGTACATGCATTACAGTCCAATATATAGTCAAGATTCATATAGTTGCATATGTTCTCCCTAAGCTTGAAAAGAAGGTTTATTTTTATAATGTTCCATATATGTCCAATGGTTAAGTTTACTTATGTTCTCAATCCTCTATCTTTATTGATTTTTAATCTGCCAGCTCTATTAATTACCATGGAGAAGGCAATGGCACCCCACTCCAGTACTCTTGCCTGGAAAATCCCATGGATGGAGGAGCCTGGTGGGCTGCGGTCCATGGGGTCACTAAGAGTCAGACACAACTGAGCGACTTCACTTTCACTTTTCACTTTCATGCATTGGAGAAGGAAATGGCAACCCACTCCAGTGTTCTTGCCTGGAGAATCCCAGGGACGGGGGAGCCTGGTGGGCTGCCGTCTATGGGGTCGCACAGAGTCGGACACGACTGAAGTGACTTAGCAGCAGCAGCATCAATTACCAAGAAAGATCTCTTAAAATCCACCTATTATTATTGTTGATTTTACATTCTTTATTGTTCTTTAAACTTTTGCTTTATATATTTCAAGGTTATATTATCTAGTATATAAAATTATAATTTGCTACATCTTTCTGATGACTTTTAAACTTTTATCATTATGTTGTAACCATCTTCATCTTTGTAATGCTTTCTGCCAAGGAAGGAACTTTGTCCATGGGTGTGCTGGAACTGGCCCACAATGATTTACAGGCACTGATTGTTCACATCTCTCTGGGTTCTGTGACTTGAAATCAGTCATGGAGGAGTACATGTATTTTATAACACATAAAAACTGGCAAATGCTACAAATCAGGCCTTCTCAACCAGCCCCAAGGCCTGAGGGGTTACCAACAGGCCTCTGATCTAATATGATATTAACATAGCTAAACCAAGTTTCCTTTGATTACTGTTTGCATAGTGTAACTTTTTTCATCCTTTTAATTTCAACTTCCCCGTATCTTTTTTTTAAGTGTGTCTGTTAAAAGTATATAGTGGGTTTTTTTTTTTTAATGCAGTCTGACCATCTTTGTCTTTTAACAGAATCTTTTTTGTCCTTTTATACTTAATATGTCCCAAATATACAAATGTGTCCTAAAAAATAATAATTACATAGTTGTTTATTGGAAATTCAAGTTCGACTGGTGTCTTATATGTTATTTGCTAAATCAGGCTATCCTATTCCTAGCCTTAAACTTCAAAATAGAATAAAAGCCAACACTAGGTCAGGCCTTCTGCAAAATCCTGACATCTAGTTTCTCATTTGATCTTCAAAACAAAACAGAACTATATAACATGCAAACATTAAACGATGGGTTTTTTTAGGCTGGACCCATGATTTAACTTACACTGATCAACTTCAACATGGACTGTTTTTTGGGGTTTGTTTTTTGTTTTTTGTTTTTTTCGGTTTTGTGTTTTTAAATAAAGCATCATTAATGTACATCGCAGGGTTTTGCCAAACAGCCCAAACTGTATACATTACAATCATTAAAAGCTCTTATTTTTAAAAAAAATGCAAACATCAATACAAAACTATGGTGGGATTATAGTCATACCTTTTGTTGGTTAGAAAGTTAAAGCATGTAGAGATTATTTGCCCAAGTTCAGGAAACAACTTAGGAAAGCAGAGCTATCTTACTGCAACTTCAGCCCCCCAGGTACTCAAACTGCAATTGACCTTTCTTCTCTACAAGAACTGTGATAGGTTCTTAAGCACAAGAAAGGTAGAGATGGATGGGATGGGGTGGTTGGAGGCAGATCCGAAAAGGAGGTTTGCATATAGCTGATTCACTTCATTGTACAGCAGAAACTAACACAACATTGTAAAGCAATTATACTCCAATCAAAAATTTTTAAAAAATAAAAAAAAATGGATTACACAACACAAATTTTTTTAAAAAAAAGAAAGGCACAGATTTATAGCTGTTTAACTGTTTAATTCATCTCCAACTCTCCTTAAGTAGCTACAATATCACTCTTTTATGGCAATATATGCAAGAACACTTTACATGCAAGACTCTTTACTCAGAACTCCCAATATACTCTAAGATCAGGCTTACATGAGAGCACTAAAATTTAAGAGGAATTGTTTCATAGTTTGCAATATTAGAATCACAAGTAACAAAAAGATTCAGAAAACAAAGATGCTAGGCTAAATTAGGGATATTTCTGTTATGAGTACTTCAGGCATGGTTAGACTCTACTGAGATAAATATGCCCCAATAGATAGCAGCCCTAAGGATCACGGGGAGAAACACACCAATTCAGCTAGAACCAGAAGAAAGTGGGTATTTTGCACATGTCATTAATGTGTCCCCTAAGCAAATCTGTATTCCTGCCAGTGATATATTTCCTCAGTGCACTCCCAGCTTCTGAAATTAACTTCTTCCTAATTTGGGGGGATTTTTTTTTATAGACTCTTGGTAGGTCTTCATGATTTGCTACTTGTCTTGTGAATGCCCTTGTATGGTTTCAGCAAAATCCTTTGGTCTCTGTATCATTCAAACTTCTGTCCAGCCAGGCTAGAAAAATGCTCCGAATACTGTCACATCCCATAAACATTTGTGAGATACAATCGCAACTCATCATGCACAGATCTCAGATTAACTTGTAAAATTCCATTCTGATTCTCTTATTCATAACCTGTGTGTTTGTTTAACCTCCACATTCTGAAACCTATGGAGATGGTGCCCTAAAAGTTTTCGTGATGGGTCAGTGCCTGGGAAGAAGTAAGAGTTTGTGATGGTGGTTTAGCTGCTAAATCGTGTTCAACTATTGCGACCCCATGGACTGTAGCCCGCTAGGCTCCTCTACCCACAGGATTTTCCAAGCATGAATCCAGGCAAAAATCCAGCCATTTCCTTCTCCAGGGGAATCTTCCTGACCCAGGGATCAACCCCAGTCTCCAGCATTGCAGGCAGATTCTTTACCAACTAACATACCAGGGAAGCCAGGAGAAGTTAATGTAAGAAAAAGATGATCGTTGTTCAGTCGCATCCAACTCTTTGTGACCCCATGGACTGCAGCACACCAGGCTTCCCTGTCCTTCACCATATCCCAGAGCTTGCTCAAATTCATGCCCATTGAATCAGTGATGCCATCCAACCATCAGGTGACCAGAACAACATCCTCTATCATCCCTTTCTCGAGGGGCTTAACAGGGTTAGTCCTATATGGATACGCAGAAGGTACCTGTCTACCCAGGGTGATTTGAGGGGTTGCTAAACATCTAGCTGGGGAAAACACTGGTTTCTTTTTGTCAGCACCTGAAAAGAAGCCTTAACCAGGCCGACCAGCAACTTCAACATAATCGTTCTCACCTCAGTTTCACATCCCGTTTACTTCAACCTGACCTCAGCACTAATCCAACTCCACTCTCCATTTTCCAAGGAAATACACTTTACAGTTAATCATGGCTTATAGAAATACCCAACTCGTCTCACTTTCAATACCGGCTTATTTGAGGGAGAAAGAATTTTGCTGACTTCGCTTGTGTATTCATGTGAAAATCGTTTACAGTTCTTAACATTTTCAACTTTTCTCCTAAAATGCTCAAGTAAATTTAGTACCAGGAAGAAGCTAAGTGTTGATCCCGTGGCTTCTCACGACCTCTGACACACTACTGCAACCCTTGAGGGCACTTGAGAGTTAAGGGCACCCCGTGGTCCTGAACTGCAGCAGAAACAGTGCCTCTGAACCTGGCAGGTGGCTGGGAATGGGCCTTGGTGAAGAGGCTCCGTTGTGAAGCTTAGATGAAGGCAGCATGAGCGATCTCCAAGCTACGCAGTGACGAGCACCTCAGCTGTGTCACTCGACTATCTCAGGACACAGAAGGCCAGTCCTTTCTGAGAATGCTCCTTCCCCTCGAAACATAGTCCTCGAAGGAAGTGGGGAGCAAGCACCCGTTTCTGTTCAGGGTACAGTGAAGGACGCTGCCCTCCTGGACTCCTGTGTCTTCACTCCCTGAAAAAGGCGAAAGTTACTCATTTAGTCACGTCTGACTCTTGTTGACCCCATGGATATTAGCCCACCAGGCTCCTCTGTCCATGGGATACCCTAGACAAGACTACTGGAGTGGGTTGCCATTTCCTTCTCCAGGGGATCTTCCCCACCCAAGGATCAAACTCGGGTCTCCCGCATTGCAGGCAAATTCTTTACTGTCTGAGCTACCTACCAGACATGAAGAGCTCAGGACCCCAGCTGGTCACAGGGCATCCCCCTCCCAGGACACAAAAGACACTACTCCATTCCTCTTTTCTTATGTTTTTAATCCGTAATTAACATTTTTACAGATCTTTTCCGATTCTTCCAAGTATATGAATACATAATTATTTTGTAAAAATCGGATCAGCAAAATATATTTTCAAACCATCATTTTTAATGTTTGCCCAGAAGTCAAATGAACTCTCCTTTTTTTAACTTGGTAGGCATTTTTATTTTATTTATTTAGCTTATTTTTTTACTGAAGTAGAGTTGATTTGAAATATTGTGTTATTTTCTGCTGTACAGTAAAGTGATTCAGTTATACATATATACATACTTTTACAAATTCCTTTTCATTATGATTTATAACAGATTATTGAATATAGTTCCCTGAACTATCCAGCAGGGATTCTGTTGTTCACCCCTCTCTTTTCTACTTCTCCCTTCAATTTCAGTTCTGTTTCTGCCCTGTTACCAAGCTGTATATGTCCTCAGCAAAATTTCCCAGCATCTCACTTATAGATCCTGTCCTTTCTCTTTTTTTTTTTCTCCTCAGTTCAGTGAGATGGAAGAGGAGCTCAGTACAGATGTATCCATATGAATATACAAGAGAATAGAAGATAGCAACTGTTGTTTCTTGTAATGGTTTTCCCAGGTCCTAATCCGTTCCTCCTGATGTAGCAAAAGCAGTGGCCAAACCTGGTTTTTGCATTGTGAAGAAAAATAATGCATCTGCTCTGATTCTTTGAGAGAAGCAAGCATTGGCTTTCACCCTCAGCAGGGAAAAGTGGAGCTGAACAAGGCTAGTGCTGGAGGCAAGGAAGGCTGTGATGGCATCCAGCTTCCAAAGCTTCTGAGAGGACAATGGTGTGGCACCCACCAGCTGCATCACTGATAATCACCGTGCATGCGGACTCTCAAGGGCTTCCCCTGTGGCTCAGTCGGTAAAGAATATGCCTGCAATACAGGAAACTTGGGTTAGATCGCTGGGTCAGGATGATCCCCTAGAGTAGGAAATGGCAACCCACTCCAGTGTTCTTGCCTGGAAAATTTCATTGACAGAGGATCCTGGTGGGCTACAGTCCCTGGAGTCGCAAAGAGTCACATACAACTGAGCGACTGAGCACATGTTTATTCCCTTCATTTTCCCCTAAAAAAAAAAAATCACTGGAATTGCCCTTAATCCCTATGGTCCTTTTTTCTATCATTTATTCCAACACACTCGCACCGGGGCTGTCACGGTGGAAGTTCAGTAGGAACTACGCATAAGATGGGAAAGCAGAAGTAGGAGCTTTTGCGATCTCTGTTTGATCATACAGAAGACAGTGTGCTTAAAATCCATGCCACTTTCTGGAACAGCATTGAAGGTGTTCAGTACCTCTGCGTAATTTTTGAGGCGTGTTCAGGTATGTTAAGCATGACGTACATTTAGTTGCCCTTAATCTTTGAAGAAAAACAATTTCAAGTGGGTAACTGAGCATTTCCTCTAATGGAGGGGGGAGGACTGGGATATAACAGATCACAAGCAAGCTGAGCGTTTGCAGAAAGGCCACAACTGCTTATTCTTTTTTGTTAAGGTCTGTCTGGAAAGCACATGTGAAATTAAATTATTATTTTTTAAGACTTCCAGTCATTGATTTGGTCCTGGAGTGTTATCTACTTTCTCTCTGTGGAGTCCTGTTCTTCAAATGGAGATTTTTATTCTGTAGGATTCCAGTAACTTCCATCTCCACTCCTGTTAATTCATTCATTAGCCACTGAAATGCTTTCCCTTAGGAAAACATAATGGGTTCACTAAGTGCTTTTACCAGCCCAGCCACTCTACTCTCATAACAATAACGCCACAAAAACCCCATTCTCCTCTTCCTATAGTCTATTACTGTCACTATACACGTACGGTAATCCTGGATTATAAACCTGCAATGTTAGATGGTGAGAAAATATTTCTCTAGAAAAGAGTGTCTGGTCTGAACAGGTTAGTAAAGATCCACGTGAATACATAACCTAGAAAGAAGCAGATTCAAGGGCAAGGCTGAGCCCTGAAATGGAAAACTTGTAAGCAATCTGTGTGTGTGTGTGTGTCTACTAAATTGTGCCCAACTCTTTGTGACCGCCCCCCCATGGACTCTACCCTGCCAGGCTCTTCTGTCCATGGGGACTCTCCAGGCAAGAGTACTGGAATGGGTTGCCATGCCTTCCTCCAAGGGATCTTCCCGACCCAGGGATCAAACCCACATCTGCGGCATGTCCTGCATTGACAGGCAGATTCTTTACCTCTGAGTCACCTGGGAATCCCAAGCAATCTATGACTAGCAGCCAACTTTAGTACATGAAGGAAAAAAATAAACTCTTCAGTGATATGATAGGGAGATGGTTTCCAGGATGCCAGTCAGTATCAAAGAACCAACCTAGAGCCTAGAATGGAAAAGACACTTTTGACTGAAGGGCTAACATTCACAAGAACTAGAGGGCATGTTTAGGCGGTGCCCAGACAATATAATTTTGACACGATAAATGAAGGGTCAAAAGCCCAGTATTTCAGAGCAGCCTCTCTACCCCAGCCAGATTTGACTTTTCCTTTGGGTAATATAATGTTGGGATTCAGTGTTTGAATCTAATGGTTGTTTCATTGATTTCCCTTTCTGTACATTTAGACATTTCCAAACTTGTCATTGCTACCCTGGGTGGCACAATCTGGGTCAGCCCCAGGATTGAGTGTTGCAGTTCAGTTCAGTTCACTCACTCAGTTGTGTCTGACTCTTTGTGACCTCATGGACTGCAGCACGCCAGGCCCCCCTGTCCATCACCAACTCCCAAGGTCTACCCAAACTCATGTCCATTGAGTCAGTGATGCCATCAAACCATCTCATCCTCTGTCATCCCCTTCTCCTCCTGCCCTCAATCTTTCCCAGCATCAGAGTCTTTTCCAATGAGTCAGCTCTTTGCATGAGGTGGCCAAATTACTGGAGTTTCAGCTTCAACATCAGTCCCTCCAATGAACACCCAGGACTGATCTCCTTTATGATGGATTGGTTGGATCTCCTTGCAGTCCAAGGGACTCTCAAGAGTCTTCTCCAGGACCACAGTTCAAAAGCATCAATTCTTCGGTGCTCAGCTTTCTTCACAGTCCAACCCTCACATCCATACATGATTACTGGAAAAACCATAGCTTTGACTACACAGACCTTTGTTGGCAAAGTAATGTCTCTGCTTTTTAATATGCTGCTTAGGTGGTCATAACTTTCCTTCCAAGGAGTAAGTGTCTTTTAATTTCATGGCTGCAGTCACCATGTGCAATGATTTTGGAGCCAAAAAAAATAAAGTCAGCCACTGTTCCACCGTTTCCCCATCTATTTGGCATGAAGTGATGGGACTGGATGTCATGATCTTAGTTTTCTGAATGTTGAGCTTTAAGCCAACTTTTTCGCTCTCCTCTTTCACTTTCATCAAGAGGCTCTTTAGTTCTTCTTTGCTTTCTGCCATAAGGGTGGTGATATTTGCATATCTGAGGTTATTGATATTTCTCCCGGCAATCTTGATTCCAGCTTGTGCTTCATCCAGCCTAGCATTTCTCATGATGTATTCTGCATAAAAGTTAAATAAGCAGGGTAACAATATACAGCCTTGATGTACTCCTGTTCCTATTTGGAACCAGTCTGTTGTTCCATGTCCAGTTCTAACTGTTGCTTCCTGAACTGCATACAGATTTCTCAAGAGGTAGGTCAGATGGTCTGGTATTCCCTTCTCTTTCAGAATTTTCCACAGTTTATTGTGATCCACACAGTCAAAGGCCTTGGCATAGTCAATAAAGCAGAAATAGATGTTTTTCTGGAACTCTCTTGCTTTTTCCATGATGTTGGCAATTTGATCTCTGGTTCCTCTGCCTTTTCTGAAACCAGCTTAAACATCAGGAAGTTCAAGGTTCACATATCGCTGAAGCCTGGCTTGGAGAATTTCGAGGATTACTTTGCTATCATGTGAGATGAATGCAATTGTGTGGTAGTTTGAGCATTCTTTGGCATTGCCTTTCTTAGGGATTGGAATGAAAACTGACCTTTTCCAGTCCTGTGGCCACTGCTGAGTTTTCCAAATGTGCTGGCATATTGAGTGCAGCACTTTCACAGCATCATCTTTTATGATTTGAAATAGCTCAACTGGAATTCCATCACCTCCACTAGCTTTGTTTGTAGTAATGCTTCCTACGGCCCACTTGACTTCACATTCCAGGATGTCTGGCTCTAAAACATAATTTAATCCCCAACTTAAAACATCGGTGTCATGTCAACCACCGTCTTCAGTCTGCTGAAAGATGCCTCCTGTGGACTTGTGGTCCTCCTTCCCACCACCTAAATATTTCACATCTGGCAGGCCTTTCAGGAGTACCTCCCAGCTCAGTGGGAGTCCATTTCAGCATATTAAGTCTCAGCCCTTCCTCAAATAGTCTGCTTTTCTGCAAAATCACAACCCTCACCATCACCTCCATCAACACATGTCAGTGTTCAACAGGTACAATCCCAAAGTCAAAGAACTGATTATTTCATTATCCAGTGGGCAGCTTTCATTATATTATGTGTTGCATAGCGACACCTACTGGTGAAGTAACGCAATAACATGTTGAATACAACGGGCTCTATGAGCATGCTAGGGCTTCTTCCCTGATAGTTCAGCTGGTAAAGAATCCGTCAGCAATGCAGGAGACCCTAGTTCGATCCCTGGGTCCGGAAGATCCCCTGGAGAAGGGATAGGCTACCCACTCCAGTATTCTTGGGCTTCCCTGCTATCTCAGACAGTAAAGAATCCACCTGCAATGTGGGAGACCTGGGTTCCATCCCTGGGTTGGGAAGATCCCCTGGAAAAGGGAATGGCTACCCACTCCAGTATTCTTGCCTGGAGAAATCCATGGACAGAGGAGCCTGGCAGGCTACAGCTCATGGGGTCACAAAGAGTCAGACACAACTGAGCAATTTTTGCCTTCCCTTTTTCACTTATGAGCACATTGCAAACAAAAATTTTTTAAATAAAAAAGTAAAAAGAAGGAAAGGGAAAAGAGGAGGGAAATGTCGATAGCTTTGCACACGATGTCACAGAAATCCTCCCTTACTCGTGTGAACCTTGCTTTTGTCAGGAAAGGAAGTAAAAACAGATCTTTCCAAGAGTTTTGCTGAAAGCGCAAATAGAAAAATGTAGGGAAAGTGATATTAAGAAAGAATCTTTTAAGTAGAAGGAGAAAATAATAGAATGTCTACAGGCTAAAAAGAATGATCCAGTAGAAAGAGAAAAAAATGATCCAGTAGGTGAACAAGGAGCATTTCTGGAAGAATATCCCTGAGAGGTGAAAAGTCTGGGATCCAGAGCATAAGTAAAGGAACTGGCCTTAGACAGGAGCACAGATCAGTCATCAGACACAGAAGAGAAAGTGTGAGTATTTGAGGTCAGATGCAGCCAGTGAGGTGATGCAGTGCTAGAAATCCAAGGAGTTATCTTCTGGCTCCTCCTGCTCTCAAAAAAAAAAAAAAAAATGTGAAGCAAGGTCATCAGCTGAGACTGAGAATTGGCAAGAAGTGCGGGAAATTTGAGATAAGTTGTGCATAGTTGTCCAAGAGAGAGAAACTCAATGGACCAGAGAAATGTAGTGTGATATTATTTAAGGATCATAAATTTAAAGTGAGTCCTAATGGTTGTTTTTCTCCAGCCAAGTTCAGCTACAAGGGTGCAAGTGAGGAGAAGGCAAAGAGCAGGGTTTAACCCTGGCTATGGTTTTGCCTATCAAGTACAATAATTGGGGGGGTAAGAGAGTGGAGGGCTTGTCCTCCTAAAGAGCCAGGCAATATTAATTTCCTTTCCTATTACACTCATGTTTTTAATGACTCAGTTTCCTGTTCGTTTGTTTACTCTTGGATAAATTGAAAGATTGTGGGGATGATGATTTTACTAAATTATAATTTGTGTATAAGCCATCTCTTTTCTGTTCTTTTGGTTTTTCTTTCACAAAGGATTTTTTATTTGTCTTTTCACTTAGGATATTATCTTTAATAAGATGACTGTATCCAAAACCTCTGATATTCAACACTGTGGAAAGGAGTAGATGTTTCAAAGGAAGATTGCAATAGTGTAGGTTGACAGGACATATGAAGCTATTTTTCATAGTCTAATGGTTTATAAAACAAATTAACTCATGCCCATACATAAAAGACTCACTATTGCTATAGGAATTTTTCACTAGGTCTCTTAATGGCTATGTATTGCATATCTGTTGTGTACAAAACACTGTACTAGGCAAGCACTGAGGTGACTTGGGGAGAGGGTAGGATTATAACACACAGGAATTTGCTGTCTAAAAGTTCTAGGTATTTGCAAACCCAAAGGTATTTGCAGTCTAAAATCATATATTTACAACAAATTATTGTGCAAGGCAGGACAAAGCAAGCACTACACACAAGGTCCATGACAGTCGTTCACCTAATTTACCTTTACCTACCGCAGTGGGCCTGAAACAGTAGAAACCTAGTGAATACAGTAAATCAGTAAATGTAAAAAAGATCTGAGCCAGGCTAGAGGGGCTGGAGGAACCCACACGTGAATTCTGCACGTGAGATCTGAGAAAACTTAAGAGAGAAGGAGAGCCGGACCTTGAAGGAAAAAGAGGAGCCCAACAAAAAAAAAGGGGAAGAAAAGAGCCCTTCTCCACGAAGACACAAGCCTGAGATGTACAAGCAGCATGGAAGCGCAGGGATGCATAGGGCATGCGCAGTCTAGTCGGCGGACCGCGATGCAGTACCGTGCAAGAGAGTCAGCAAGGAAGGGCGATGCGGTACGCGAAATCTGTGATCAATCAGATGAGTTTTTATCGAGCACTTACCACTGTGCCCAACACCGTAGCTCTTCTAATATCACAGAAACCCTGTAAGATAGCCACCAAAAGTCTCCATTTTACAGTGGAGAAATTTAGACAGAGAGGTCAATTTTATACCTCTTATACAGCTGGTCAGTCACAGAGCCAGGGCCGCGGGCACCGCTGGTACTATTAATTAAAACACTTTGAATAGTGGAGTGACATGTGGTTTGCGTTGCTGCTACATTTTTCTTTCACAAATAACGGACATATTCAAGTTAAATTTAAAAGTTAAGCGCCATGATTATTAGCTGTTACTCCTCCCTGGCGGCTCAGCGGTAAAGAATCCACTTGCGACGCAGGAGACACAGGTCTGATCCCTGTGTTGGGAAGATCCCCTGGAGAAGGGAATGGCAACCCACTCCAGTATCCTTGCCTGGAAAATCCCATGGACAGAGGAGCCTGGTGGGCTACAGTCCATGGTTGCAAGAGTCCCACACCGCTTGGCAACTAAATCACCACCACCACCTCTGTACTTAGAAGTTCTGAATAGACAAATATATTAATTTCCTCTTTCCTTCACCCAATGATATGACTATTTCCCAAAACTACTGGCTTATGGATTATTTTCTTTATGATTAATCTACAATATAATATAACTCAACTGCACTGTTATCCAAATGCATATTTAACTAAATTTTTCTAATACGATGAAAAATATAGTTTCTTTTTTAATGAAATCACTTTGTCTTTCTCTCTGTAACTTTGAACTTCATCCAGAGACCGTTGTTGATGACACCCAATTCATCATCATACAGGTTATACTTATGTTTTATCACTATCTTACAGAAATATTTTCTGCCTCAAAAAATTTTCCAATCTATTAAATGCACTCCTTTTTTATAGCAAGTCTTTCAACTCTCAACTCATTCTCATTAAACTTTTACCCCATACCTTCCAAATACTTATATAAACTAAAACTATCAGCTCATAAAAATGTATCCTGAGAATCGGAGTTCAGTTCAACATCAACATTACAATTTATGCAACACTGAAGGACAGTATCTAATGTGATCTAATTATTTTACCCAAGAGTGCTTTCATTAGCTCTAATAAATATCAGCTCTTTTTACCTCCTCTAAATTTGTAACATTACATGTTTCAATTCTTTACATTACATATATTTTGTTTTTACTTGAAATCCTTGGGAAAGAGACAGATTTCATCAATGTAGCCTGTCTTGTAAATATTCTTGAGCCCAGGTAACCTTAAGCCTCTCTTCTTAAAAATCTTGCCCACATTTTCTCTAGAGATGACAGGGGATGGGGGCATCCTGCTCAAATGAAAGTATTATCAGAGTGGGTCCCCTCTGGTTGGCTTCATGTGATCTGAAGAAACACAGAAGGCTGGGGAATCTGATACTTAGGTCATGCAAGAAACCAAAGAAAGGTAGAGGATGTTTATCCTAAAGTAAAAAAGTGCCTAATATAAAGAAAATACAAGGAACTGCTTGCAGAAGCATCTGTAACTTGGTCTTTGCTAGACCAGAGGGCAGAAGTAGAACTAATGTGTGGAAGCTACTGGAAAATAATTTTCAGCTCAAAGGAAAGAATTATCTAGGTAGACATTCAAAAATGGAACTCGGTGTTTCCTTGAGGAGGGAGGCAGCCGTTTGCAGAGTACCTGCATTAGGTCTCCTTCCACAGGAGATCTGAAAAACTGGTGACTGTATTATTTATTTTCCAAGTAGGGACACATTGAGAATGAAAGGACAGAAGCAAGAAATCAGGAGACCCAAAGCCCACCAAGTCCCACACCCTCCTAGTTCACCTCGTTGTTGACCACTAGCGACGTGGACTTATGGACACGTGGAGGTTTGTGAAAGATCAGCCCTGGTAGGGAAAGGGAATAGCTCAGATCCCATGAGAATGCAGGGAAACAGGGAAATCTGTGACCTTCTCATCTCTCCTTCTGTTCCCACTCTGATAAGATGAAGTCCAAAGTCATAGATCTAGCAGGATCTCTGTGAGCGAGCCTGGGTATCAGCAAAGTGTTAAGATCCAAAGGGATCTGATTGGGAAAAATTCCAGGATGGGGGCTTTGTTCCCAGAGCCAGGGTGGAAATACTATTCCCAAACCAAGCCATTCAGAGGGTTCTACCAGAGCATAACAAGCAAGTAAGAACAGACCAACCCCAAAGGACCAAAGACTCTGGAGGTGGCTCAGGCGAGAGCAAGACCAGCCTAAGAGCAGAGCCCCACCCTGCAGCCAGGTGCCATGGCAAGGACGGGGAGTGCAGGAGTGTGGGAACACGAGCTCCCCCAGTGGGGTCTGTGCTCACCAAACCAGAGAGGCTTAGAATTATCCGATGACGCACATTTTTTTCTCTTCCGTTCTTCGTGGCTATTGAAATACGATTACAAAACTTTGTGAATGTTGCAAAGAGTTTATTAGAAATTAACATTCCTAAACTAAAATTCCCGTCTTACCAACTGCAGTGGCCACTCATGGCTGTGGATTCAGCTTCTAGACTCCCCCTTGGGCAGCTTTGGCCCTGACGTGGAATGGGCACCTTCCACTCTGCCGTGCAGCCCACCTGACAGAGGGAAGGCTGACCCCCACCTCCAGTTAGAATGAGCCACTCAGGATCATCCCAATTCCCTGCCCAGGACCACTCAGCTCAAGCTAATAGCGCCAGCGTATCCCCATTGGCAGCTGGTATTCATCCAAGCACGTGGCGTGGATCAGCCAGACTGTAGGGAAAGGCTATTTTTCAACATGAACAGGGCAAGCGCATTTAATTTGGTGGAAGCTGGCCTACAAATAAAGTCCCACGTGAGGGGATGGAGCAGAGAAAATGAGAGTAGTAGAAAGGCAAGCAGGGTTTCATTGCAGCAGGCAGTTCTTACCTTTTAGCTTTCTTTCATATGCAGTAATAACTCCCTTACTGTTTAAGCCAATGAGAAGAGGGTTCTCCTGACTCTTCAGCTGAAGGTCTCCTTATAGATCCACAGAACAGTGGTTCCCAAACCTGTCCACATCTTGGAATCACCTGGAGACCTTCAGAAGCTGCTGACCCCTGTGTTCCAATCAGAGATTTCACGTTATTGCTCTGTTGCTTGCCTGGGTGAGCAGACGAGTCTCTAAGAATGGGTCACTCCCCAAGACTGGCAGTGTCCTTTGAGCCTCCTCAATGTGACAGAGAATGTGTTCCTACCCGGACTCCATCAGCCCACTCACCCCACCCCCAGTGAAGGAGGGGTTTATATGCTTTGTGGCAAGGTTTGAATTGCTCTGCAGCTGCTGCTGCTGCTGCTAAGTCACTTCAGTCGTGTCCGACTCTGTGCAACCCCATAGACGGCAGCCCACCAGGCTCCCCCGTCCCTGGGATTCTCCAGGCAAGAACACTGGAGTGGGTTGCCATTTCCTTCTCCAATGCATGAAAGTGAAAAGTGAAAGTGAAGTCGCTCAGTCATGTCTGACTCTTAGCAACCCCATGGACTGCAGCCTGCCAGGCTCCTCCATCCATGAGATTTTCCAGGCAAGAGTACTGGAGTGGGGTGCCATTGCCTTCTCCGGGTTCTGCAGCTACATGCTTACATTTCTGCTTGATCCCCTCATCTGGACAGTATTTCAGAAGCTAAGGGGTGGAGTGCCTTCTTTAGTAAAATGACAGCATCAGTCTTTGTAATCCACATGCTGGTGGTCTCCAGAGGCCAGAGTAAGTGGTCCCAGGTCATCAGTAATTCATCTCTTAAACAGTAGACTGGCTAAAAGGAAGGAGGTGGAATGGGAGGGGAGGAATGGAGATGTGACCACACTGTTAACATGCTCTGACAGCTCTGGACCCCAGTACCCAACTGGGTGGTGGTAAATGGAGATATAAAATAGTATCTGTTTCATCTATGTAGTGGAGTTTCCCCAGTGGCTCAGTGCTAAAGAATCTGCCTGCAGTGCAGGAGGTACGGGAGACATGGGTTCAGTCCCTAGGTTGGGAAGATCCCCTGGAGAAGGGCATGGCAACCCACTCCAGTATTCTTGCCTGGAGAATCCCATGGACAGAGGAGCCCGGTAGACTGTCGTCCATAGGATCGCAAAGAGCCTCAAAGACTGAAGTGACTTAGCATGCATACACATCTATATAGTACAGCTTTTGTGACAATGATAGGAAATAATATATATAGAAGAAAACTCAAAATAAAATAGTGCTCTGTGAATGTAAGGTATTTTTATGAGAGGTCCACAAAGTTACAAATGAAATCCAGACCTCACCCTACCAGACACCACGGTGGCGGCCAGATGAATGGCTCCAGGAGTTTAATCCTCTGCCAACACCCTCTCTTTGGCCTGTCTTCCACTCCTTCTCTCATCATCCTTCATAAAATATCAAGCATGCTCTGTAAATGAAATTCTAACGCCTCAAATCACTTTCAAGCACACTGCCACCCCCAGAGCCCTGCCCACACAGAAATCCTAGGGCTGCGACTAATGGGCAGGGAGGTTGTTTGGCTGCATTTTTTTCCCCTTGGTTTTTAGAAGCACTCCACTTCCTCATCAAGAGCACACCTCTGGGTACCACAGTGCTATATCATTCCCTACTTGAATTATAATGTCTATCAAAAGAGGCATCTCTCGGGAGGCTTGAGTGCTAAGTGGGGAGTGATTTTTAGAGAGATGTGTGGGAAATCGTTTCAATATTTGGCAGTTCCTAAAGGCAAGATGATTCGAGACTTTTTTTAAAAATACACTTGATCGGCTCATTCTGCTATTCCCTGATTTCTGAAAATGCTTTATCATTGGAATTTGACATTTGCATTAAAATAAAACTTCCATAAGCCACAGGACCAGTTTTTAGTTTTCTCTAATCATTTATCGTATGCTTCACCTATAACACACAAATGTATATGTTCACCAGGAAATCAATCTTTTTTTAAATCGAAATATAGTTGATTTACAGTGCTTCAGGTATACAGCAAAGTGATTCCGTTATGCACATATATATATTCTTTTTCAGATTTTTTCCATTATAGGTTATTCAGTTCAGTTCAGTCGCTCAGTCGTGTCTGATTCTTTGCGACCCCATGAATCGCAGCACGCCAGGCCTCCCTGTCCATCACCAACTCCCGGAGTTCACTCAGACTCACGTCCATCGAGTCAGTGATGCCATCCAGCCATCTCATCCTCTGTCGTCCCCTTCTCCTTCTGCCCCTAATCCCTCCCAGCATCAGAGTCTTTTCCAATGAGTCAACTCTTTGCATGAGGTGGCCAAAATACTGGAGTTTCAGCTTTAGCATCATTCCTTCCAAAGAACACCCAGGGCTGATCTCCTTCAGAATGGACTGGTTGGATCTCCTTGCAGTCCAAGGGACTCTCAAGGGTCTTCTCCAGCACCACAGTTCAAAAGCATCAATTCTATGGCACTCAGCTTTCTTCACAGTCCAACTCTCACATCCATACATGACCACTGGAAAAACCATAGCCTTGACTAGACAGACCTTTGTTGACAAAGTAATGTCTCTGCTTTTCAATAGGTTATTATAAGATATTAAATATAGCTCCCTATGTTATATAGTGGGCTTCCCTGGTGGCTCAGATGGTAAAGAATCCACCTACAATGCAGGAGACCTGAGTTTGATCCCTGAGTTGGGAAGATCCCCTGGAGGAGGGCATGACAACCCACTCTGGTGTTCCTGCCTAGAGAATTCCCATGGACAAAGGAGCCTGGCAGGCAACAGTCCATGGGGTCGCAAAGAGTCAGACATGACTGAGTGACTAAGCACATGTTATATAGGAGACCTTGTTGTTTATCTATTTTATATGTAGTAGTGTGTATCTGTTAATCCCAGGTTTCCTATTTATTCCTCCTCCCTCCTTTCCCCTTTGGTAACCATAAATTTGTTTTCTATGTCTGTGAGTATGTTTCTGTTTTGTAAATAAATTCATCTGTATCGTTTTCTTTAGATTCCACATACAAGCAATATCATATGATGTTTGTCTCCGTCTGACTTACTTCACTTAGTGTGATAATTTCTAGGTCCATCCATGTTGGTGCAAATAGCACTATTTCTTTTTTTTTTTTTTTATGGCTGAGTACTATTACCAGGAAATCAATCTTTCTTTTACAGATCTCTCCATTAAAATATACGGTTCTGAAATTAAAGACATAGATAATGCCCCAAGAACTGAAGCAACCAAAAATACCGCAAAAACGTACAAAGTGTCAACCATGAGACGAATATTCGATTTGGCAAAGCATCGAACCAAAAGATCAGCATTTTTCCCAACTGGGGTTAAAGTGTGTCCACAGGAATCCATGGAACAGATTTTAGCCAGTCTCCAAGCTTATTATAGATTGAGAGGTAAGGAAAGAGATGTAGCCTGTTCAGACTTCCCCTCTTTTTGTCTCTTCTCTTTCTTCCATACCTAGATTGTCTTCAGCCCAGGACTTCCAGTTTCTGCTTCAGTCACAAGAGTTATACAAAATAGCCAACTGAACTGAGAGTTGTGAATAATAAACCTTTGAAACTATGGTAGATCTGTGTTTGTCTGTCTTAAAGCCATGTCCTCTGCAACACAGAACCATTAGGGCATTTAACAAGCCACCCACCCTGTGGCGGATTCATGTTGATGTATGGCAAAACCAATACAATATTGTAAAGTAATTAGCCTTTAATTAAAATAAATAAATTTAAATTAAAAAAAAAAAATAAGCCACCAGAAAGCCTTCGCCTATGGGTTTCACCTCTTTGTTTTATTTCTGCCAAAGCCCAGTACTGAATTCGAATATTGTTACTATGAAGAAGCACAAGAATGATTGCGACATCAGGGAACTAAGCAAATTGATTTATGACTTAAGATCTCACTTTTCAAAAACCACGTTACAATCCTGATCCTCCCTTCCTTCTTGGTAAGTTTGCTGATTCAGCAAAAAGGCCTGACGCTGGGAAACCTAGAGGCACAAATTAGCAGTGGTTACCAAGATAAATGCATAGGTGTTAAGGGGATTTACAACACAATTACCGTGGCTTCCAGCAGAGTTACAGCGCAGTTTTTACCCCGAGCCAGCATCACAGGACTCTTACAGCATTCCCAGAAGTCATGATGGAGTTCAATCACACCACAGCTGTCAGCAGCTGTCCTTGCCATTCACTTACAATGGATGAAAAAAATTCCCATGGCTTATTTAAATGGAAGAAAGAATCTTTGGTAGCTTCTGTTACATCCCCAGGACCTCCCTGCTGGCTCAGTGGTAAAGAATCTGCCTGCCAATGCAGGAGACTCAAGTTGGATCCCTTGGTCAGGAAGATTCCCTGGAGAAGGAAATGGCAACCCACCCCAGTATTCTTGTCTGGGACATCCCATGGACTGAGGAGCCTGGCGGTCTAAAGTGCCCAGAGTCACCGAGTCAGATACAACTTAGGGACTGTTAACAATTACATCCCCAGGTAGCCCCATATTATGCAAAGAGTCTTGCTGGCTGAATTCTAAACTCAGCTCACCTTCCCTGTGAGTGCTGAGGAGGGTTACTGATTACAGCCTTGATCATAATAGACGTTTGCTTCTATTCCAAACAGCGCAGTCACCTGGCTCCAGACTTACTGACCAGAGCAAGCTGGTGCAATTCCAGCCTTGATGTGTTACACGTTATGACCACTGAACAGTATGTCTTCACACTAACATCTCACCAAATTCTTAAGTATTTACATCTATAAGATGTGCAAGGATTGAAATTAATGTGGGGCATTCTTATGGACTTGGAAAGCATCATTAACTAACAGTATCAAAAATACCAAGCCTTGTGTTCCTTGTATGCCTCATTTTATGTGGAAGTAAAGAGAGAACTTGCTTTTTGACAGAAGCCACACCTGCAGAGAAATGACAGGTACTGGATCAGAGTCAGAAGGAGGACTCTAATGATAGAAAATCAAGTGCACTATATTAATATTCTTTACTAATATAATATTTAGCCCAGCACCTCTGTGTAGCGGTTTCTCAGTAAATGCTTGTTGATAGATGCAGGAAGTCATTGGAAGTGCAAAGAAAAGACAGTGCTGCTTATAAAGCATTCATTTGAATGTGACGACACAGTGGTCAGCTAATGACACTGGTAAATTTCATGTTATTTGTTAATAGATAGAAAAATAAATGCATAATATATGCATCGCACTGACCATGAACACAGCTATTGCTGACTATTTTCATGTAGCTTCTAATCTTTTATGACATTCACAAACAGGATTCATCACAGGAATTTGCAGACTAGACTACTCATTGCTGCAACCGAATTCTTTGCTCTGAATTTTATTCATAGCTCTTTATCCTTGATTAGGTTTGCCTCTTTCATTCTTGCTTCCCTGGATGAAACAAGCCACTGTTTTCTCCCCACAGCAATGACAGCCCATTATCTTTATGGCTGCCCCTGGGTGATATGAAATTTTACTATTCATCAGCATAATGTTTTTAAGTCTAACAAATTGGTTCACAAAGAAACTAGAACTAAGACCCAGCTATAAAGTGGCATTTCTCTGACAGAGTAACCCACTTATTGTTCTCATAGCTGCTTTTACAAAATTATCTTTCTAATTTAGGAGAGACAGCATCCACACTCCTCAAATCAAATGGAATATTGAGCTATTTCTTTTCCCAGTCCTAAAGCAACACAAGGGAAAATGTTCTGTGCTTCCTGATGGAATCACAGGCATGCTCATCAGAAAGCACAGACACAGGAGCCAAGGTCATTTCTGGTAGCTTCCCAGGTAGGACCCTGTGCGCCCACCTAGATGACTGCTGGGGCTGCATCCCTTCAACCTCCTCTGTGAGTCCTTTGAGAAGCCACTCTCCGCATGTCTTCCCCCTTCTCTCCCTTCCTCTGTCTTCACTCTCTCTCCCAACCCCAATATTAAAAGTTAGATAGAAGTTAGATCTTTGTTTCATGTTACTGTGTGACCCAGAGAAAGCTAAGATGGAGGGAACCCTGGTTCTTGCTGCTCAAAATGCTGTCCACAAACAGGCGGTATCATCATCAGCTGGAAACCACCTAGAGATGCTGGTACTCAGACTCCACAACAGACCTACTTCATAACCTGCATTTTAATAATTTGCCCAGATAATCCTGCTCTTTGGCCTGCCACCCTTTCTTACACCTTGGGTACACAGAAAGCCCTTGTCCCCATTAAAACTTTTCACCAATGTTCTGAGAGAACATTCTCCCTGAAGCACAAATGGCTGAAGCTGCTTGAAGAATTATTTCCCTAAGGCATTGTAGTTTCTAGAGATCAAAATGTTAGGATGTATCTAGGAGCCAGTGTCTTTTCTTTAGACTAATTTGAGGGACAAAAAAAATTTTTTTTTGGTGACTCCTCTGATGTCATTTTTTTGCCCTCCTGGAAGCTCAGCACAAACCAGGAGAAAGAATCCTTTTGTGATCAGGAAAACAGGGGCACCAGCCCATGACTCACCGGGATAGTCATCCATCCTTATTGAAGGCATAACAAATAAAAACCTTGTAAGCCGAGGTATCAAAAGATCTCAGGGGCTGGGAGGCATCTGGAATTTTCTAACACTTTGTTATACCACTCTGCACCATCCTTGTCTGAACTGGTTGTGAAGGATTGTCACAAGAATTTTGGAGAAATCAGAGCCTTGAGTCCTCAGTCTCCTCACTGTTACTTGAGATCTGACCACAGGACCTCAGCCTTTCTGCTGAATGTCTCAACCTAGGCTGTTTGGTGATGTAGGAAGAACTCCAGGGAACACACAGTTCATAGGTGGACAACTTAAATGGCTCATTCCAAGTGGTGGGAGCTGCACCCACCCCCAGCTCTATGGCTTCTGGTCACATTGCTGATGATAAATGACCTGAGCTTCTGTTGGTCTGGAATTCTCTTTGTTTCTCAAAACAGAAAGCTAAGAGAAACCCAGATGCGGACCAGATGGGGAGTGTGGGAGGGTAAATCATAGGAATAAAAGTCTCCTAACTAGGTTTCTCATACCTCATTCCTCCCCACGACTCACAATCCTTTTTCTCTGCCTGGCAGTCAGAGGGTTTCTTTAGAAAGTCAGATGACGTCAACTTCTGTTCCAAAGCCTCCACTTGCTCCCCATCCCTCCAGAGGGCAAAATCAATATATTGCAATTGCTTATGACCGAAATCATCTAACTTTTTAAAAAATCTAACTTAATCCCCTAAAATAATTTGTAAATTCGGTGCCCCCTTGCATGCCATCACTTCATGGCATGTAGTTGTAGAGGTGACTGCAGCCATGAAATTAAAAGACGTTTGCTCCTTGGAAGAAAAGCTATGACCAACCTAGACAGAATATTAAAAAGCAGAGACATTATTTTGCCAACAAATGTCCATCTAGTCAAAGCTATGGTTTTTCCAGTGGTCATGTATGGATGTGAGAGCTGGACCATAAAGAGAGCTGAACGCCGAAGAATTGATGCTTCTGAACTCTGGTGTTGGAGAAGACCCTTGAGAGTCCCTTGGACTGCAAGGAGATCCAACCAGTCCATCCTAAAGGAGATCAGTCCTAAATATTCATTGGAAAGATTGATGCTGAAGCTGAAGCTCCAATACTTTGGTACTTTCACATCAATATCTGATTCAAAGAACTGACTCATTGGAAAAGACCCTGATCCTGGGGAAGATGGAAGACAGGAGAAGAAGGGGACAACAAAGGATGAGATGGTTTGATGGCATCACTGACTCCATGGACATGAGTTTGAGCAAACTCCAGAAGCTGGTGATGGACAGGGAAGCCTGGTGTGCTGCAGTCCATGGGGCTGCAAAGAGTCAGACACGACTGAGTGACTGAACTGACTGACTGCATTCTTCTTCTAAAGTTTTCATTATAAGCTTAAATAATTGGATACGGTGTAAGTTTGGTGAGCTGTAAATATCGATATTGAAAATAAAACAGGAGTTAGAGCATTCTCCTGCATACAGTGGAATCTACCACAGGCTCAATACTTATCATCAAACACTCTTTACAAATGCATGAACACCTCTTCCTAACAGCAGGCAATGTCACATGGTCCCTCTCTCTCCACACACCCACATTTCCATCCCACTTCTCGCTGCAGAGTCTTATCTTAATGTGACTTATATCATACTTGAAAGTCTGTTATGGGGTGCTTGAAGATATTCCTCAGTAACAAAATATACATAAATTGAAGTTAATTATTTTAACTTATTTCCTAAGTAAATAACTTATTTTACTTATTTTCAGAAATCTCTTCTGGATTCAGTTATAATTATTTTTTATATAGGATTGATTAAAGTAAGTAGATGTAAATTTGACAAAAGTTTTTATTTTTTGTACTGACAGATGCATGTAAGCTCAGATGTTCGGTTTTGGGTAACTAATGTTTATGAATACAAAGTTAGGAACAAGGCTTTGGAAAGAGCCAATTTAAATGAAGAGCCTGTAGCTTAAGCTCTCCTAACCTCTGCCCTGGAGACATGGGATTGCTTTGGTGCTGTTCCTTTCCTCTGTTAATTCATGTGCCATTATTTGTTATTTCTATTATGCGTTGCGAACATTAGACAGAACTTAACATCAATTTTATCTCTATTCTTTTCCTTAGTTTCGCTTAACTGCTAGGAAAACGTGAAACATAAATAAGTAGACAGGAACAGATGGAGTTCTGTTATAGTGATATTCTTATTCTTTAAGTTCCTCTGGCATTTTAGGCTAACAATCACACCATGATCTGATCATTATTTTTAATGATGTATCAGCTGTTGACTCCATTAGGACTTCTAACGCAAAGAATCACAAACTGCCCTACTTGCAAAAACTGTGTGCTATCCGTCAACCAAGTTCCCTCCCTGTCTTAACCTCAAACACAATTATTTCAAACACCCTTTGTGTGGCAGCCCAGGGGCACCATGCCACAGAAAGATCAGGGATGGGGGAGTGGGGCAAGGATGCTGGCCAAGGGGGAGATGAGGAAGGAAAAGTCGTGTCCTTAGGGAAATTTAGGAAAGCGTGCTAGGAAAGCTGAGATCTAGACACTGAGTGTTTAAATATATGTGTGACTGTTTACCCCTTGGAAAATCTGCAGATCCAGCCAGGTACCCAAGGCCCAGCAGAAGACGACTGGGCTACAAGTCCTGTACCCTCTGTGTGCCTCTCACCACAGCCTTCTATGTTCCACCCCTGTGACTCTCAGCCTTGCTCTGGCCACAGCTGACCTGCTTGCTAGTCTTTCAATGCACTCCCTGTTCTTCAGCCTTGGGGCCTCTTTCCAAGCTGTTCAAAAGTCACCTTGATCATGAGGACTTCTTCAACCACCTTATTATAAATAGCAGTCACCCACACATACACATTCCTATCTCCCTTCTTTTATTTTTCTCCCTGGTGATATATATACACCTGGGAGTATTTCTCCCAGGTATATATTTCTCCCTGCTCCATATATACTTGTTGAATGCGTTAATCTCTATGGGCTGTAAGCTAGTGTGTCAACATCAGCCATGACAGAGCCCTCCATGTTTAGGACTGTGTTTGGGTTGGGAGAAGGGCATCTTCTAAGGATGTGGCATCTTCTAAGGCATGCTGCCTTCCAGTGTGCCAGGAGGCGGTGTGGGAAGCCTACCGGATCTTTCTGGATCGCCTCCCTGAGCCGGGGGAATACCAGGACTGGGTCAGCGTCTGCCAGCAGGAGACCTTCTGCCTCTTTGACATCGGGAAAAATTTCAGCAACTCCCAGGAGCACCTGGATCTTCTTCAGCAGGTCAGTTCAAAGACGGTATGTAAGTTAGTCCAAAGTAGCTCCCAGGCCTCCAGCCCTGTCCCCTTTAGAATTCGTTTCCCCAGGGTATGGGTTGGTTGAAGAAATGCTTGGAAAGATCTGAGAAGGCCAACGGTAAATTCATTTCTGCAAAATAACATTGCACAGGCAGGTTGAAGTAAAGTTAAAGAGAAAGAGGAATGAAAATAGACTCTGGCTCTTCGGTTGGCATTATCTCTTGGTAAAATGACTTTTTATCTTTCTGCAGAGAATGAAACAGAGAAACTTCCTTGAGAGGTAAGTACCCAAAATAGAGTGCAGCATGCTCTTGACTTTTGAAGGATCACACGATGGAGTGAGACTGAGCTATTATGCCTTTATATTATTTCAGCTACTGAGATCTGAGTAGGTGATTCTGACAGACAATTTGTGCATGTATTTTGCTGAAGATAAATGAGTATATAAAAGGGAAAATGGATAGACCTTATAGACTGAGATAGATGTTTGCACTACATTTGCAGATGAAAATGAATGCAATACCAGGTGACAATTACCTAATATGGTTTTTTTTACTTATAAGACATAGAGCAATTAAAATAGTTGTTTTTAGAACTGTTGAAAAATATTAGTTACATCGGAAACATATTTAATGCAATCAGAGAGCAACCTGAATTTTGAACTCTCATTTGGTATTCTATAAAGTGTTAGTATTTCTCAAACTAAATTACTGAAGCACTGAGCTATGCCTTCAACAAGAACTGAATATCAAATAAGAAAATCGAAATGAAAAAAAAAAAAAGCAAAGGAAAAGTACATTCGATAAAATGATTAAAGAAGAGACATGCTGTTGCCAAACTCTAAACTCACAAATCACACACATTATATAACATTTAGAAATCTAAATCTGAAGATAATAATGCTGCAGAGAGAGACACAAATTGGGCTATAGGGATTACTGACAATGCTTTTCACATTTGTTCCTTCATTTCTGCTCCCTTTGCCACCACCTGGTCCAGGACCTTTTTAATTTACATGGTGAAAAAAGTCAAATCTGGTCTCCCTAACAGGTTTTCCTGCCTCTAACCTCTTCCCCTGCTTACCTTGCATAACTTCCGCTGGATTTATATGTCTGAGATAGGCCCTTTTTTGCACTGAACTTTGTTCAAAGGCTTTTGAAAATATTCCCGCATCTTCCTCTGGCTCTTGGGATTTTCCCCTCCCCACCCATCTCCACCTGCTCTGTGCCAAGGGTTGAGCGGGAATGATTGCCTCGCTCACCTCCCCTGGCCTCTGACTTCTGAGAAGGACCAGCCAGTGGGGGGCAGGAGACCAGAGGGCAGAGCAGAGTGAGGTGAACGAATGCATCACCTCCTGCACCCGCCGCCTGCAAAGTCTTCCGGACGGCTGGCCTCCTTCAGCCTCCGCCCAGCCCCTGTCAGGCAGCCCTCTCTTCCCACAGAGCCTTCCGGGTCTCTGGTTGACATCACCACTCCATCTCCTCACCGCTCCTGGATGAAGGGAGCTTTCAGCCCCTCGCTGTTACCAGCCGTGGGTTCTGCACTCACCCTTGTGGTTGCTCTCACACTTGTCCCATGACTTAGCAAGGCCTTTATTACACTCTGAGTGAGCTATCTGTTCCCTGTTAGGACCTCCACTGAGGGAGAGACCAAATTAATTAATCAAAGCTTTCACCCCCGGACCTTTCCAGCCTTGTCTCCACAAACTGTGACCCCACCACAGTCACCATGACACTTCCCCACCGTGTCCAGCCCACACCCTGCTCATCCTGGGCTCTGACTGCGGTCTTCCTCTTTGTCTGGAGAACCTGCCTTCTCCTCTCCACACATCCAAATCCTGCTCTCCTTTCAAGCCCCCTGGAGAGTTCCACCTCTCCATGACCCTACAACAGAGGACCTCGCTGTGACTTCTGGTCTGCCGTCAGCATGAGCTACTGTTTGGATCAAACAGTCCATCATGGCTATGTTGCACAAACTCAGACACCATCCTTTGAGACCTGATAGCTTACAGTAAGAAATCATTCAGTACGCTTCAATAGATATCACTACTGCTACCCCTTTCTAAATAAAGCTTGCTAGAATGGGCCAACATTATATGCAGACAGCCCTATAACCATGACCTTGGGTTTGCCCTTGGATATCATCCACACTCACAGTCCCTGGCACTGCAAGCCTACCCACAAGTCCCCAGCAGGTCACCATGGTGGGCAATGATTATGTCCAGAATAGGGATTTAATACACCTGCATTATCCAAAAATCTATCCCTCTCTCATTATCGTAACCACAAGAGTTACTTTATCAGATAAACTTAATGACTCTCTGAGTTTGCAGGTTTGAGGGTCTGAGATTTTAGAAAAACTGTTTCAGTCATAGTTCATGTGACCAATTGTCTTTGATGTCAAGGACACAGTTGCAGCATAGTGGAACTATAAAGTTTCAAGCCCCCCAAACATTTGTCTACCATGAAAATGCTCCCCAGGACTACAAAAAGCCAAGGTGCTCAGGAAAAACCCTGGAGTCAAAAATAATTTTTTTGGAAGTTGTTTGAATTTTTCTTCAATGAAAATGTATTACAAGATTACTTTTGTGATTAAAAGAATAGGTAAACCTAGTTTTAAAGTATACTTTCTCTCTAATTTTTAGGTCTAAATACAAGAAAATGTGTTAAATGTGTTTCTTCTGTTGTCATCAAGCTCCTTTTCACCACCTGTTTTTTATTTTCTATTGTGCTAATAGAAAAGATGAAGTAGTCACAAAGGAGACCTTAGGAGAGCTTGGTCAAACCCCTGTGTCTTCAACAGGTAAGCTTGGATGTCCTCATTTCATCTGCTTCTGAACCTTAATTCACATCATCATGAAAGCCTGTTATTTGAAAAGCAATCCTTAATTGAAGTTGACACAGTTTATAATGCACTGCTTCAAAACTGACTATATTTCTAACTTTATAATTTAAACTCATAGCATGAATCTTAGAAAATATAGGAAAAAATAAATGGAAAACCAAATCACCCATTATCCTACCACTTGGAGGCAATCATTACCAATATTTTCCAACAAACAAATTCAAGATAAGATATCTTTGTGACCTTAATATAGTCACAAAAAGAAAAATTAACCAGGCCTCATTCGGCAAAAACCACTTAACTAACATGTCTAGGGAAGCACCAAGCTTGGGTCTTGAAAAGGAGTAATGAGGAATTTAAGTGGGATCAAGAGTATGAGTTATATTTTGCCCAAGAACACATATATGTGATCCTGAAAGAAAATGAGTTCTGATATCTGTAATTTCCAGAGTGACAGGAAAAGCATGTGACATCGTGACCTTGTTCTACTTTAAACTCCTCCAGTCTCAACGTTGTTCTTTTTAAAATTTCCACAGACGTTGCCAGTGTCTCACCCGGGCCCTTGCCTCTCCCTACCGATGACACACTGCTCAACGAAATCCTCAACTACACCCTCCCGGACACCAGAGTGCCTACAAGAGTAAGACGTTCTCAGACTCAATCTAGCTCTTCACATGTCTGTTTGGTTTTATTAGTAAAACAGGGATGGGCTGGCCATTCGCTGTCATTAGTGCTACCTCTTTCTAATTATTAAAGCTTACTAGAATGGGCCAACATTATATGCAGACAGCCCTTTAAACATGACCTTGACTAACAGGACTTTCACTTAGCGTTAGAGTGAATAAATGATGGATGAATGAATGAATGCGTCTCTCAACTCATCAACAAAGTCCTTTCCCCACCAAAGTGTGATCCCACCCTGACAGCAAGGACAGAGGCTTTTTTCTCAGTCATGTAAATAGTCCAGAAAAATATCCAAATGACTGAAATCCTGCATGTCAAGATGGGGAAAAATTAAAACAGTGTTTTCTGGCAAAAAGCAACTCTGGCCACCACCCTGTTTGAGTGAAAAGGCATTCAGGATGAGAGGATTGTTAGGGAATTGAATGTTGGTTGTCACTAAAGGGGGACTTTTTAATTGACTACCTGATTTGGGCTTCTCAAGTGGCTCCGTGGTTAAAGAATTCACCTGCAATGCAGGAGATGCAGGAGACACAGGTTCAACCCCTGGGTCAAGAAGATCCCCTGGAGGAGAGCATGGCAACCCACTCCAGTATTCTTGCCTGGAGAGTCCCACGGACAGAGGAGCCTGGCAGGCTATGGTCCATGGGGTTGCAAAGTGTCAGACACGACAGAGGTGACTGAGCACGCATGCACAGTCGATTTGCATTGTTGTGTTAGTTTCAGGTTTACAATATAGTGGTTCAATATTTTTATACACTCCATTTAAAGGTACTACAAAATAATGGCTATATTCCCTGTGCTGTATGATAAATCCTTGTTACTTATTTATTTGATACATAGCAGTTTGCATCTCCTAATCCAAAGGAGGAGGAGGGCATGGCAACCCACTCTAGTATTCTTGCCTGGAGAATCCCCTGGACAGAGAAGCCTGGTGGACTACAGTCCATGGGGTCACAATGAGTTAGATGTGACTGAGCAACTAAACAACAACAATCAAAGGAGGATATTTTCAACCCCTCCAAAAGGCTTTGGGCCCAGACAGTGCAGAAGCAGGCAAATCTCGCTCCCTTTGTTCCAGTGGTGGAGTTGTGGAAGCGCCAGGCAGGCAGCAGACCCAGAAGAAGGCAGTAATATAAGGCTCTTGTGCCCTTTGTCCAAATCAGCCGAGTCCAACTCCTGGTGACCCCATGGACTGTAGCCCACCAGGCTCTTCTGTACATGGAATTTTCCAGACAAGAATACTGGAGTGGGTCACCATTTCCTACTCTGGGGGGATCTTCCCAACCCAAGGAGCAAACATGCATCTCTGGAGTCTCCAGCATTTTCAGGCAGATTCTTTACCCCTGGGCTGTCTGGGAAGCCTCAGTAATGTAAGGTGATTGTTGTTCTGTCACTCACTTGTGTCCAACCCTTCATGGTCCTCAGGCTTCTCTGTCCCTCACTATCTCCTACAGTTTGCTCAAACTCATGTCCATTGAGTCAGTGATGCCAACCAACCATCTCACCATCTGCCACCTCCTTCTCCTCCTGTCTTCAATCTTTCCCAGGATCACGGTCTTTTCCAATGAGTCAGTTCTTCACATCAGGTGGCCAAAATATTGGAGCTTCAGCATCAGTCCTTCCAATGAATATTCAGGACTGATTTCCTTTAGGATTGACCAGTTGGATCTCCCTGCAGTCCAAGGGACTCTCAAGAGGTTTCTCCAACACCACAGTTTAAAAGCATCAATTCTTCAGCAATCAGCCTTCTTTATGGTCCAACTCTCACATCCATACATGACTACTGGAAAAACCATAGCTTTGACTATATGGAATTTTGTTGGAAAAGTGATGTCTCTACTTTTTAATACGCTCTCTAGGTTGGTCATAGCTTTCCTCCAAGGAGGAAGTGTCTTTTAATTTCATGGCTGCAGTCACCATCTACAGTGATTTTGAAGTGAAGTGAAGTGAAATCACTTAGTCATGTCCAACTCTTTCCAACCCCATGGACTGTAGCCTATCAGGCTCCTCCATCCATGAGATTTTTCAGGCAAGAGTGCTGGCGTGGATTGCCCTTTCCTTCTCCAGGGGATCTTCCCAACCCAGGAATCGAACCCAGGTCTCTCGGATTCCAGGCAGACGCTTTACCGTCTGAGCCACCAGGGAAGCTGTAGTGATTCTGGAGCCCAAGAAAATAAAGTCTCTCAGCGTTTCCATTTTCTTCTCCATCTGTTTGCCATGAAGTGATGGGACTGGATGCTATGATCTTTAGTTTTTGAAAGTTAAGTTTTAAGCCAACTTTTTCACTCTCCTCTTTCACCTTCATCAAGAGGTTCTTTAGTTTCTCTTCACTTTCTGCCATTAGAGTGGTATTATCTGCATATCTAAGGTTATTGATATTTCTCCCAGCAATCTTGATTCCTTCTTGAGCTTCATCCAGCCTGGCATTTTGCATGATGTACTCTGCATATGGGCTTTCCCAATAGCTCAGCTGGTAAAGAATCTGCCTGCAATGCAGGAAACCCCGGTTCGATCCCTGGGTTGGGACAGTCCCCTGGAAAAGGGAAAGGCTACCCACCCCAGTATAGTTCATGGGGTCACAAAGAGTCGGACATGACTGAGCAACTTTCACTTTCACTCTGCATATAAGTTAAATAAGCAGGATGACGTAAGTAATGTAAGGAAAGGGCCCCAAATCAGAACCTGGATTTTATCCTTATGCTGCCACTGTGATAGGTCTACCATTCTCTGCAGTCTGTGAGGCTTCTCGGGCCCTTTCCTTTTCCTCTGACCCTCCCTCCAAAGCACAGGTCAAAGTCAGGAGGTAAGGACAGGAAGTTCAGTCTCATCAGTTCCACATGGAAACAGAGATAAGAACCCTGCAGACCATTCTTTCTGGGTTTTAGGCTGGACGACTGTAGACCTGATGGAACTATTGCCATGAACAACAAATTTCAATGCTTTGTTTTTCTCAGAAATACTGGTTTACCAACAGTGAAATCTGCCATTGGAAAAAATTAATGAGATTAAGCATATTCACTACAAAATTTCTGAAAACTCCAGTTTGCCTTCTCTTTTCTCATATTAACAGTGTTTCATCTCCTTCAGAGTCTGATATAGGTCCCTCCTTCTGCAGTAAATATGCTCCGAAGGTTTTATTTCACATTCATCACATCCTCCTCTTAACATCCTTTTTCCCACCTACATCTAATTCTTTCATTCAGCAAACATTGGGCTGTACATAAAGATACTAAGATGAGCAAGACTTAGTCCCTGCCTTCAAGGAATTTATAGTGCTCATAAGGACAAAAAATAAGTACTGTGACTGAAGATGAAATCAATAAGCCAAGACAGGTTACTGAGGATGTGACCTGCCCTGTCATATATATTTCCCAAGAGTTTATACAGAAATGGTCTCACGTTTTTTGCTGTGGGGGACTCAGTGAAGTGTGAGAATCACACTGGATTCAAGGGGATTATTTGTGGGATGACAAGATTACCATTAAACAAAACCTCTATATAAGTATATCAAAGGTACCAATGAGCGATTCAGATGTTATTCACCAGTACAAAGGTTCAGAGAAGGCGAAGATTTCCACCCTAGATGATAGAGGAGATATTATTTTAAATGAACCAAAGGATATAAAAAGTAAAAAGTAAACAAGTGTGTGTGTGTATGTTTGTAAATGCTTCCACAAGAGCATACAGTCATAAAATGACAATGTTCTTGAAGACTCTACGTAATTAACTCATTACAGCTCTGATACTTTGTCTCTCAGTGAAATTCAGAGGCCAATTCTAGTTAATAGGACTTACTCTAAAAGCACTTAATGCTTCATAACCCTCTTCTTGAGACAATAGCAATGCATACATATTATATGATGTAACCATTTGCTTATGCTTTACAGTAATAGAATCACTTCTCTTTTTTCTAACTCTAACACAGGAAAGAAAAATAGAATTCACGGATGCTGCTGAGGATGCACTGGAGCAGAAAGTAGAGCTAAGTATCTCTCTGGCAAACCAGAAGTTCAAGTCAGAGCTGGATAACTCCCAGTCCCCGTATTACCAGGAGGTCGCAGCCAAGTCTCAGCTTCAGGTGAGCAAACCCACCCCACACAACCAGAGCCCAAGGTGTGACTTAGATCTGGGAGCCCATAAATCCCTTCTACTCTTCTTCTGGCGATCAAGCATTCTTTTTACTCTTATTTATTTATTTTACTTTTTGACCGCTTTCACCCATTTCTGCTCCCCTCCACCCAGCTCTGCCTCTGACAGTCACCAGTCTGTTTTTTGTATCTATGAGCCTGGTTTGGGTTTTTGTTTAGGTTCCACATATGCGTGGGTTCACTCAGTATTTGTCTTTCTCTAATTTATCTCACTTAGCATAATGCCTTCAAGATCCGTCCATGTTGTTGGAAATAGCAAGATTTCATTCTTTTCATAGCTGAATAATATTCCATTGTGTGTGATATATTCCATGTTCTTTATTCATTCATACATTGGTGGCACTCAGGTTATCTCCATATCTTGGTTATCGTAAATAATACTACAGTGAATATGAAGGTGCATATATCTTTTCAAATTAGTGTCTTAATTTTCTTCAGATAAACTCCAGAACTGGAATGAAGTGGAATTGCTAGATCATATGGTAGTTCAATTTTTTAATTTTTTGATGAATCTCCATACTGCTTCCATAGTGGCTGCACCATTTACACTCCCACCAACAGGGCACAAAGGTTCCCTTTTCTCGACATCCTCTCCAACACTTGTTATTTTTAAAAGGCATTTTCCAGGGTGATAAGTGGAAGAAGTGATACGGTCCCCATCAAGATGCTCTCCCAAGATGTCTCTTCTATCTCTGACCATCATCATAGCTGCCTGTTTCTGATTAAATTAAAAGCTCTTCAAACGTCAGTGCTAAACTTGGCATCTATGTGCTATGATAAGCCTCCTGCCTTCCTTTCCAGCCTCCTCTTAACACCAGTTCCTCACATCCCCCTTTAGACTCCACAGAAATGAAACTGCTTGCAATCTTTTATCACCATTAGTCTTTACACGCACTGCATCCTCTCTCTAGAATGCCCTTCCCTGAGTCGCATTGTACAGACTTCATCATGAAGTGTTCTCCTTACCCATCCCGGGCTCAATGCCTCTTCTCTGGGCTAACACCCAGGGCTCCCTGTCGTCACAGCACTGATCACCCTGTCTTGAGATTGTCTGCTTACACATCTGTGGCTTTCGTGGTCTCCACTCCTCTCTGCTTCTCAGACGCCCTCACCAGCACCAGAGCATAAGCTTCCCCTTGAGGTCAGGAACTGCTTCTTTCATCTCTGCCACTTACCTCCAAATACAGAGCTTTGCAGGCAGTTAACTACTCAGTAATTGTCTGCAGAAATGCAACTGAAAATAGAAGCACCTGTGAGATTAGGTAACCATGAATTACATGTCTGAACCACCTGGATGTACAAGCATCTTACTCAACATAGTCAGGGAACCACCAGTACCCACTTCTCGTACTTGGAGAATTCAATGCTCCCCTCCTCTCAGCTGGTGAGGAGATAAATAACGAAATACATTCTTAGCCTCCAATCTCTTCCTGCATCAGCATTCAGTCAACAAAATGGTAAAGAATCCTTTCTACAGACTTCAAAGAGAAAGCATCAGTGTATTTATGGACCAGAGAAGTACTGAGGCATGGATTAGTAGATAGCATGAATTAAAGAATAGTCTGTGAACTTTTCCATTTGCTCTTTGAAATATTCTTTTCAGCAAATCCTCAGGAGAGTCAGAATATTTTAAAATTGGATAATTGGCCATAGACTGTCTTCATCGACCTGTTGTTAATTCTCTAAGCACCTAAAACCACCTGATGTAGAATACTGCAGATAAATTATAGTTTTTTCAAATCTTAGTTTTAATCTTTGTTTCTGCCCACAAGGTAGTCATGAGAATTTGGGGATCACTTCCCTGACCTTGGATCCCTCATTTAGAAACTAAAGATGACCTTGAAGTCCCTTTCCAAGTCTAAAATGCTCTGTATCAAAATAGTAGCACTGTTCTTAGTGTTTTATATATATATATAAATGCATTTCATTTCTCACATGATTCTATACTTAAAGTAAAATCATTTCTCTTTTTGACAAGTGAAGATACTGAGGTGCAGGAGGATTAATTAATTCACCCAACTGACAGAGTCAAGTTTCAGACCCAGACAGCTTGACTCCAGAACTCCTGCTCTTAACCACTATGCTATACTCTCTATTTTTCCCAAATAACTAAGTGTGGGAAAGGATTTTGCATCATCAGCAAATGCACATGCCTCTTCTAGCCTCTGAAAAATTTGTCCGCCAAAGAAGAGTATGTATTGCTGAGTCTTGTCCCAAAGACCATCGCACCAGTCCTCTGGTTCCACTTCCACGGTCAGGGGACTGCTTCTGCTCAGCCTTCTGTTCCCCTTCCAGGCACCCCAGCAGTTTGACCTCCCAGCAGCTACCCTGAGAGAACCAGCCAGCCTCACCACAGCCCAGCACTCACATTAGCGCAGCCATCCAGGCCTAATCAGGAATTAATGGCCAGTCCTCTGCAGTAATTTAATTTCCACAATAAACTTAATGACCAGTTTAATACAAAAGTCAGAAGGATTGCTTAGTTGTTGTCTGCATGCTTTCTCTCGTGCAAACATTCGGGAGAACTCCACACAGCTGCCTTTTTACAGCCCCGTTAACATACATCCCAGTAGAATCAGGAAGGCCCCTGTGCATTTCATATTATTAATAAGGTTAACTGGGCACTTAATTAGCAATTTAGTGGTTAGCGCTCCATGATCAGAAGGTCCCCAGAAGATAATTTAGCAGAATTAACTGAAGGCCTTTGTCATCGCCTCCCTGGATGCCTTCTGCACCCTCCTAAGCAACGTTGATTCTTAATCCATTACGGGCAGGTTCACAAAGAGGACAGGGACACGAGCAATCAATCCAGTCCCCCAGAGCCAGGGCTGCAGGGCTGCTCTCCCCACAAGGCTCACTGCTGCCCACGTTGCAGCCAGGGCTTCTCCAGAAATGATTCTGTGTGTGATACATTGTTTTCAGATGCGTAACAGCGTCCCTGGTATCCCGAACCAGAAAGAAGGATGAGTCAGGGTCCGAGTCTTTAGCTACAGATTCTGTAGCTCACACTTGAACCTTCCCTGGACTGTAACCCACCAGGCTCCTCTGTCCATGGGACTTCCCAGGCAAGCATACTGGAGTGGGTTGCCATTCCCTTCTCCAGGGGATCTTCCTAACCCAGGGATCGAACCCGAGTCTCCTGAGTTGCAGCCAGATTCTTTACCATCTGAGCCACCAGGCTGTCACTGGACTGGCATGACAATTGCTTTGTGGCCCCAAAGCCATTTGTTGTAGGGCTTTTGTCACTGAGCTTTCCCACCTGCCCCCAAATAAAGACGGGCCCTTCAAAACCTTGCCTCCTTGCTCACCTCTATCAAGCATGGTGAGGCACATGAGTGGAGGCATGGAAACTTATTCCCCAGGCCTCCTGCCCTCGGCTCTATGGGGACTGTCATCCTGTCCTTCCTCCCCCCCACGGTGGTGGTTTAGTCACCAAGTCGTGTCCGACTCTTGCGACCCCATGGACTGTAGTCTGCCAGGCTCCTCTGTCCAGGGGATTCTCCAGGCAAGAATACTGGAGTGAGTTGCCATTTCCTGCTCCATCCTCCCCCCATCAGTTCAGTTCAGTTCAGTCGCTCAGTCCTGTCCGACTCTTTGCAACCCCATGAATCGCAGCACGCCAGGCCTCCCTGTCCATCACCAACTCCCGGAGTTCACTTAAACTCATGTCCATCAAGTCAGTGATGCCATCCAGCCGTCTCATCCTCTGCCATCCCCTTCTCCTCCTGCCCCCAATCCCTCCCAGCATCAGTCTTTTCCAATGAGTCAACTCTTCGCATGAGGTGGCCAAAGTACTGGAGTTTCAGCTTTAGCATCATTCCTTCCAAAGACATCCCAGGGCTGATCTCCTTCAGAATGGACTGGTTGGATCTCCTTGCATAAGTCTGTCTAAAACAACTGACTGAAGGCTTGCCCTGCCCTCCCCAGACTCTGTGCTATGTGGACACTGAAGAAATAACAGGAAATTGGGCTTTTAAGGTGCTAGGAATCCAGTAGGAGAGGCAGAGATTAAGTAAATAAATAATATAGCATCACCAACTCTCTTCCCAGGTGGCGCTAGTAGTAAAGAAGCCGCCTGCCAAAGCAGGTAGATGAATGAGACTCAGGCTTGATCCCTGGGGTCGGAAGATCCCCTGGAGGAGGGCATGGCAACCCACTCCAGCATTCTTGGCTGGAGAATCCCATGGAGAGAGGAGCCTGGAGGGCTAAGGTCCATGGAGTTGCAAAGAGTTGGACACAACTGAAGTGATTTAGCACACACACACAGCAACCTTACACTGTATGTATTGTTATCTTATGCCGGCTAAGAAGACAGAGGTCCAGAGAGATTAAGCAATAAACTCAAGGGCTTGCAGCTAGAAAGTAGCAGAACCAAGGTTTAAACTCAGGTGTACACAGCTATCTCCTCCTCACCCAAAAGCTGAGCTACCTTCATCACTGCAGTTGTCACACACTCGGGGTGGGGGGTGGGGAGGGACTATTTATAACACTGGTACAATAAAATATAATTTAGATGGTAAATCAGTCTGCTGGAAAAAAGAAAATCCATGATGCACTCCAAAGCCCAGTGTAAGTGACTTGGGGTTATCTGTGCATGACTGCTCTAGTCCTTGGTGTAGATCGCATAGCATCAGCAGTAATTTTAGATACCGTGACAAGGCAGGCATGAGGATGAATTTAGAGAATGAAAAGATGCACTCAACTCGATTAAGCAAAATTTGCTGAGTCCCTACTATAAGTCCCTACTATAAGACTGGGAGGGAGGGAGAGAGATAAAGTAGAATAAATTTGACCTAAGCCCGAAGTCCAAGAAGCACAGTTTCAGTGAGGGAGGCAGCATTCCCCTCATGGACTATCTTGTGGGATATATGGCAATAAGTTCTAGAACAGTAGAAAGAAGATATAATGGAGCCTGACTTTGGGGAGTTACAAATGCTTTTCAATAGAGAAGATGTTTGAGCTGCCTTTGAATGATGGGGGATGGGAAAGACAGTCAATGAACAGAAGGTAGAAGTTGCCTCTTAGGCCAAAGGGAAGAACAGTCACAGAAGTCGGGAAAAAGGACAAGTTGTATTTAGGGAGACACAGGGGTTAGTTTAGTGTGACTTGAGGACAGGATATTTGCCAAGGGAATAAGGATGGCAGGAAGAGCAATGGAAAGATACTGGGGGGTGGACAGGGTAAATAAATTGTGGAGGGTCTTAAATGCCATTCTAAAGAATTGGACTCTTTTTTCTCTTTTTCCTTTCTCTTTTTTTTTTCCTTTTTCCTTTTTTCTTTCAACCTCAGCCAGGATGATTTTATTTTTTCTTGGAGTATAGCTCTTTTACAATGTTGTGTTAGTTTCTACTGTACAGCAAAGTGACTCAGCTATCCATATGCATATACCCCCTCTTTTTTTGGCTTTTTTTTCCCATTTAGGTCACCACAGAGCACCACACTGAGTTCCCTGCGCTATACAGTGGGTTCTCCTCAGTTATCTATTTATACAGTATCGACAGGATTTTTATCGAAGAGCCACAGATATGAAACAATAAGCTTGGTTAAAAAAAAAGAAGAAGTGTAGTTAAGGAGATGTCTTCCTTCTCCCCACCCCAACACACCCCCAAAACCCTTCCTTTCCCCTACACATCATCCAGAAAAGCCATTTCAGCAGACAGGCAGGGTGTGCCTGCCATGGGAATAAGGAAAACTTGGTGGCACCGAAAGGCATGGGGGATTTGGATGAGCATGTGTTGGTGACTGGACGGGAGGAATGCAGAGGGAAGGTGTGCAGGAACTGCTGGGCCCTCTGGATGGAAGCTGATGAGTATCCGTAACCCTGACTGATACAGGGCGCCTGGGGGAGGCAGGCAGATGGGGAAGGATGAGACTGACTCTGGTTCGGACATATTTAGTTAGTGGCAAAGTTGGGATCTTCAGGTGAAGGACTCGAAGATGTTTCTTAGGTGATCATAGAAGCCGTGGGAGCAAACCAGATCCCCCATGAGAGGTAGAGGGGAGTGGGCACGGAGGATGGCAGACAGGGCAGGTCCCACTCACCTCTCCAGCCCTCCTTTGGCCCTCCTCTCCCTCCCATGCCTTGCTACAAACTGTTATCACTTCCTTGTGGTCTCTGTTGCCTCCCTGCTTTCCCACTAGTGAGCTGCCCAGGGCAGCTCCATGGTGATGCGTCCCAGGAGCCTAGCACAGAGCCCAGGGCGAACTTTCTGCCTAAATGGGAACATGAGTGCAACACGAGGCTGAGGATGCGGACCTGCAGAACACTAGCAGTTAAAGGAGCGGGTGAAGCCAGAAATATTAATAGGATGGAGCAAAGGCGACTGAGAAAGTGGCCAGAGGAGTGGAAAAAGAACCCAAGAAAAGCAGGGACTCAGTGGAGAAGGGATGGAGAATGCTGCTGAGTTTGGCGAGGACCATCTCATGGCAACCCACTCCAGTACTCTTGCCTGGAAAATCGCAGGGACGGAGAAGCCTTGTAGGCTGCAGTGCATAGGGTCACTAAGAGTCAGACATGACTGATCGACTTCACTTTCACTTTTCACTTTCATGCATTGGAGAAGGAAATGGCAGCCCACTCCCGTGTTCTTGCCTGGAGAATCCCAGGGACGGGGGAGCCTGATAGACTGCCATCTATGGGGTCGCACAGGGTCAGACACGACTGAAGCCACTTAGCAGCAGCAGCATCCCTCCTGGGAGAACCCAGAGACAGAAGGCTGCCGTGGGTCAGGGAGTCACTGAGTACTGCAATTGTAAAACATTCTGATCATATGCCTCATTAACAAGGTCAAATGAAGAAAATGTAAAGTCCGTGTAAATCTAAGAGCGAATCTAATAAGATTAGAAGCTGCTGTTACCATTTTTCTACTCATTCTTTTTTATTCTTTCAATTGAAGTATAGTTGCTATACACTATTATTTGTTACAGGTGGACAGTATAGTGATCCACAGTTTTTAAAGGTGCCATTCCATTTATCATTATTATAAAACATTGGCTATATTCCCTGCATTGTACAGTGTATCCTTGTAACTTATGTTATAGACAATATTTTATACTTAACCCCATCCTGCTATCTTGCCCCTCCTCCTTTCTTCTCCCCACTGGTAATCTCTAGTTTCCTGTCTCTAGCCATCTGTGTCTTTTTTGTTATATTCACTAATCTACTATATGCTTCTACTATTTTATTTAGGTACAGCAGCCAGTCTGACTTTAACAATCCTTTAAGCATCACAGAATCTTCCAAATCATATGATACAACAGAATTGAGTTGGGGCAAACCCTGGGAGATGGTGACAGACAGGGAGGCCTGGCCTGATGCAGTTCATGGGGTCACAGGGGGTCAGACATAACTTGGCGACTGAACAACACCAACAATAATGTGCGCGTTAGTTGCTCAGTCGTGTCTGACTCTTTGCAACCGCATGGACTGTAGCCTACCAGGCTCCTCTGTCCATGGAACTCTCCAGGCAAGAATATTGGAGTGGGTTGCCATTTCCTTCTCCCATGTTGCAGGTAGATTCTTTACCATTTGAGCCGCCAGAGAAGACCAAGTGAAAGTGAAAGTAATTCAGTCATCCCAACTCTTTTGCGACCCATGGACTATACAGTCCATGGAGTTCTCCAGGCCAGAATACTGGAGTGGCTAGCCATTCCCTTCTCCAGGGGATTTTCCCAACCCAGAGATCAAACCCAGGTCTCCTGCATTGCAGGCAGGTTCTTTACCAGCTGAGGGAAGCTGCTCAGAAAACATGATCATTACTCAGTGTGTGGGATTCCCTCATAACTCAGTCAGTAACGAGTCTGCATGCAATGCAGGAGACCTGGGTTCGATTTCTGGATGGGAAAAATCCCCTGGAGGAGGAAATAGCAACCCACTCCAATATTCTCACCTGGAGAATCTTATGGACAGAGAAGCCTGGCGGGCTATGGGGTTGGAAGAGTTGAACACGACTTAGAGACTAAACCACCACCCAGTGCGTATAACTAAAAGTACTGTAGCCTTCTTCCATATAATACTACCTTAAATTATTTCATATTTTATATAAGGTAACCAGTAAAGCAGCTCAGAACTACCCCCCAATTATTAGCTTTTCAATGAATAGCAAAGCACTTTCCTCTGGGTTTCAGAAATAACTGAGAACAAAGAGTTTGGCCTCAATCGTTCGTTCAATTTTCATTTTTTTTCCGTTAATTCATCAAAAGTGTTTAGGCTTTTTCAGTTAGGTAAGATCTGACCCAGTAGAACCAAAGAGGGTTTCATAACTGTTCTTCTCTCTGCAGATGCAAAAGATATTTAAGAAACTTCCAGGATTCAAAGAGATCCATGTGTCAGGATTTAGGTAAGAAAATTGGACTCTTCGCAATTTTTAAATTTACTATCTCTTTATCCTCTTTTAAAAGCGATGTCATGAGGATTTTAAGGTCCCTTATGCCCCAGTTGTTTAACTCTACCAAATCCTGAAATCTAAATACATTTCAGATAAAGGACTTGTCTAATTAGAACATGACTCTAGGTGATTTTTAAGGCATAACAGAGGAGCTGCTCCTTCCTCCCTCTGGAGTCAGAAACATGGCTTCCTGCAAAGAGCTTGTCCTCTGTCCTTGGCAATGTCACTACAGAACCTTTTAGGAAAATCCCTCAGCAAAGACAGACCCAAAAAAATAGCAGTTAGTTACCTTGTTCTCTGATTGACTGTTCTCCTATCCAGTGCTAAATACCATCATTGTTTAAGCAAATCAGTTTGACCCTGGGGAGACCGGGGAAACTAATAGAGTGGTACCCAAGGGGTAAGAGAATTGGGTGGACAGGGGTGGGGAGGCAAGTACCTTTTTATCATTCTGATGTCTGACCGTACTTTTACATCTTTCAGATGTCTGAACCATAGTAATGTATTACCATGCAAAATTTTAAAAATTGAAATTTTAAATAGAAGACATGAAATAAAATAGTGCCACACTGAAGCAGAATTCCATCATGTTCATAGGGTTTGCTGTCAAGCAGGCATCTCAACAGTCTGATGTGGGTTCAGGATTTGGGGCAAGAATTTTTTTGCATCTTTAAGTTCTCGTCATTCAAAACATTTACAAGTGGGATCATAATATGGTTTTTTTTTTTTAAACTGTGCCACAGGGCATACAGCAGCCCTGGTGTGAGCAGAATGAGATCCCTTGCATGGAGGGGGATGTATAAAATGGGAAGACAGACCTCACTCAAAGTCCTTCCCAGCCCATCATCATCTGATGTCTTAAAGCAAGAAGGTCCGTAGGGCGGGTCCCACACTCACAGAGAAGAGCTTCAGTGGGGGGTGAGGTGTGGGGCTGTCCATCCATTTATTTCTCGAGAGCTATCAGGCACCTCTGGTTTGTGTAATTCCAAAGGAAGGAACTGTTGATGTGAACCAACATTTACCAAAGCAAACTGGTTTTTCTCCCTTAATTTTAAGATGCTGCTCCACAGTACTCCATGTGAAATCAGATGGATTGGAGGGGAATAAAAGGTGATAGGAGGATACTAGTGTAGACGCAAGGTCTTCTGGATAGATCACTGCAGTGAAAGGACAAATTTTTAATTTAAACCTGACGGAAATGATAGGAATTCTCTTGGTGAATGCTCACATACTCATTATCCCTACCCTTCAAATAAATTGAAAAACTAATAATAAAAAAAAAAAAAAAAACTGTTTACAAAGAAGACCAAAATGTCAGGCGATGAAATTTTGCATGGTAAAAATTGTAAAGACATATCCCTTGAAAATGCATCTTTCCCATGTGTTTTTCTCTGTAAGAATTTATTCTTATTTCTGTCGAGGATGCTTATAATGTAAATTTGATCACATTTTGTCAATGATTTCCATTATGTTGCATAGAATTAGGCTCCCAGAAAATATTTTGACCTCTGAATACAATAAATAATATGCTTATGAGTGTGGCAAACTTTTAACCATGAAAACAATGCTCAGAATATTGTAAAGCAAACTTATTAGGAAGGAAATTGCTTTCCATGGAGCCAGATCCTCCTACAGAAGACCTAAAACTGCAGGAGCCTCAAAGTACCCTCTTTTTGTGAGCTCAATTTGTAGAAAACCTGATCTACAATTGAACAAGTACGTTTAGATCAGTGACCTCATTTGATTCTTTCAACACAACTGGAAAGTAATTAGAACACCTATTATTACCATAATTATAAAGAGGAGCAGTAAAAGTTCCACTTTAAATATTGCTGTAACAATCATTCAGTCTAGTTAGAAAATGCTGTACCTAGTCGCTCGGTCGTGTCCAACTCTTTGCGACCCCATGGACTGCAGCCCACTAGGCTCCTCTTTCCATGGGGATCCTCCAGGCAAGAACACTGGAGCGGGCTGCCATGCCCCTCTCCAGGGGATCTTCCCAACACAGAGATCAAACCCAGGTCTACACGCATTGCAGGCAGATTCTTTACTGTCTGAGCCACTAGGGAAGCCCAAGATCACTCTGAGTGGGTAGCCTACCCCTTCTCCAGGGGATCTTCCCAACCCAGGAATCGAACCAGCGTCTCCTGCATTATAAGTGGATCCTTTACCAGCTGAGCTACCAGGGAAGCCCAGTTAGAGGGTATACTCCTTCAAAAACTTACACACAAATACCCACAGCAGCTTAATTGTATTAGCCAAGAACTGGAAACAACCCCAATGTCCTTCAACAGAACTGTAGATAAACAAACTGTGGTATATTCTTATCACAGACTTCTACTTAGCAAAGGAACAAACTATTGGAATGCACAACAACATGGATTTATTTCAAAATAATTATGTTGAGTGAAAGATGCCAGGAAAAAAAAAAAAAAGAAGTATGGTATACTTCCATTTGCATTTAACTCTAGATAATGAAAAGCAGGGCTTCCCAGGTGGCACTAGTGGTAAAGAACTTGCCTGCCAGTGCAGGAGACGGAAAAGACTCGGATTCCATCCCTGAGTTGAGGAGAGCCCCTGAAGGAGGGCCTGGCAACCCACTCCAGTATTCTTGCCTGGAGAATCCCACAGAGAGAGGAGCCTGGCCGGCTACAGTCCATTGGGTCGCACAGAGTTGGACGTGACGGGATCGACTTAGCATGCAAGCACACACAATGCAAACTGGTCTACAGTGAGAGAAAGCAGCTCAGTTGTTCCTTAAGGAGGGGGAGACAGAGAGGGATTATAAACAGGGGAAGAAGGGGAAGATTATAAACAGCCATCAGTAAACTTTTGGGGGTATGAATTTGATTGTAGTGATGGTTTCACGGGTGTATATATGAAATTTATCAGACTGTACATGTGCAACATGTGTAGTTTGTTTTATGACAATTGCGTCTCAACAAAACAATTCTGTGAAGTTAATAGGATTAGGGTCTTGGCCCAGGAAGCTCGGTCTTTCTCCAGAGCTTCACGGATTGAAAACTATTGCTGAAAACAAGCAAGAGACAAGCCCTGAATAAATGTCTAGCAGTAGAAGCAGAGGCCGTTTCAGTCATATTACATCAAAGAATGACAGTGAATGACTTTGTGATCCAGGCAGAAAGAGCAGCAATGCAAATCCCATCACGTGTGTAGAGTGTCTTTGTCAGCAACTAGCGAGTGAGACTGGAGAAGGCGATGGACCCCACTCCAGTACTCTTGCCTGGAAAATCCCATGGACGGAGGAGCCTGGTGGGCTGCAGTCCATGGGGTCGCAAAGAGTCGGACACGACTGAGCAACTTCACTTTCACTTTTCACTTTCATGCATTGGAGAAGGAAATGGCAACCCACTCCAGTATTCTTGCCTGGAGAATCCCAGGGACGGGGGAGCCTGGTGGGCTGCCATCTATAGGGTCGCACAGAGTCGGACATGACTGAAGTGACTTAGCAGCAGCAGCAGCAGGACTTGAGACATAAAGTGGGAAAACTGAATGTAGCTTCTGAACTAAATTCACATATATGCCCAGAGAAGTCCAGAATGTTTTTTTCAATCTGGTGACCAAATGACCTTTCTGGCACAAACATTGCAAAATGAACCCAGATTTATGGCCAGGGTTTGAATACCAGTTCTGCCACTTTCCAAATGATAGCTTTCCCTCTCTCTGCATCTTCCCTTACTTATGAAATAGGAGTTGCTGTTGCAAAGATTAAATGAGGATGCTCCTAAACTGCCTCCAACAAACCACCCTCTCTGTAAACAGGTATTTGTTTTTCTTGCACCCTGTTGCATGGTAGATTGTACCATCCCCCTTAAGTCTTACTGATGAAACCAATTCAAAAAACAATCAGTCAACAAAACTCCAGTTCTAGTGTCAAGTCTCAAATAAATTATCTTCGGGAATAAACTAACAATATAATGCCATACAGAGGATGAGAAATCCATTTACAAAATATTAAAAAAAAAAAAAAACTTCCTGGTACTAGTAGCCCTGAAAACCTCAGAGCTATAGAATATATTTGCAACCTCTATAAAAGGAATATAAGGAAATCAAAGAGTTTAAGGATGCATAATCTTTGAATTAGGGCTCAAATTCTAATAAGAGGCATCATAGAATAATGTTTACTTCCTGAGATTCGTATGATTCTCAAAATTTCCATCCAGATTCTGACGGCAGTTTATATATTTCCTTCAAAGCTCTGAACCAACATGAGAGACAATGTAATATGTATATGAATTGATTCATTGAATGCCTCAGTAAATTTCTCGAAAATTCTTTCTCCTTTCCATGTTTCCATTGTGCATGATGAAATGAAGACCAAAGAAAGAAAGAGACGGGTAATTTGAACTTTTTTTCCTACTGTTTTGAAATATAGTACATCCCCCACATAGACACATTTATATGTTAATCTCTTAGAGATCACTTTTACATATAAAATCTGGATAAGTCATTGACTATTGGTGACTTAGTCTAATGGGAGTAACTGACCAATTGGTCAGTAGTAAAAAAGAATTCTTGAATCAAGATCACTACATGAGATACACAGGTAAAAGGTGACTTTATCAGTGGAAGTGTCTTCTATAAAACTCAAAAGCTTTTCAAAAGAAAAACATAAAAACACCTATCTGCCATGCAAGTATGTCTCAACAATTTCCTAAATGTCATTTGTGATGGGAAGTTGTCAGTCTGGTTGCACACTCATGCATGCAACATATTTAGGTCTGGAATAAAGCAGAGAAACTGATTTGCCCCTTGGCTCCAAGGTCAGCGTGACTGGGCAAAGGGCCCACTATACCTTAGAGAGCTCAGTAATAGGCATCCAGCTTGGCTCCTGTAATGGGTGAAATAACCAAATGTAGACTTTGACTAATCATGTGGCCTGAAGAACTGCTGAGAATACACATTATTGGCTCCTGTGGCCTTTAAAACATTTTTGTATCCCTCTGTGTGAATTTATGGCATAAACAGAGGTGAAATCTGGTCCTAGACAACAGAGGTAGAGAGAATCCTATTTCATTTATAAATGCATAAGGGCATTGAATCAATAAATATGAGAATAAATACAGTTAATCATGAACTACTTCCCTTTCTCTTTTCTCACATCTTCCTTCCAAGATGTTATTTTAAAAGCAACTTGAGGGAAGACAAAATTATGTTTAATATAGAGTTGTATTTTTTTAATTAAAAAATGCTTCTTGAAAAAAACAGGAAGGAAATAGCCTTGAGAACCGAAGCTTTGACTTGGTTACAACACTTAAACATTATTGCCCTATTGCTCTATCCTACTTCTATTTCACAGACCTTCCTAAAGGAGGCTACTTGTAGAGAAAAAAGACAATTCATCCTTCCTACTGACTGGCCATGAAAAACACCGATCAACACCAGCAACTCTTGGCAATTAACACTTTTTCACAAAGACCTGACATGAAAATCTATGGCCCCTTGATCCAGTTAGCAGTCCCTCTTCAAGCTGGATTTAAGTCTTATCATAACAATCTATTTCAGAGCTAAAATACACATTAATTCTTTCCTACCTTTCAAATACGGTAGGATAAACACTTATCAGTGTTCCTGATAAACACTGAAATTAGTTTCAAGTGTGATATTCATTAAGAGCCCATCAGGAAAGAGGTTGAAGCTGTCCTGAAGCTTTGTAGCAGCATAGTGATTCTCTTTACAAGGCATGTAACAATGGCTTTGGATGCAATGTGTCCCCTGCTGTCTACAGGACAAGCTCCACAGAGATGCAACTTACAGCCATCTTTAAGAAAGGCAAGGCAGAAGCAAAAAGCCCTGCCAGTGACCCTCTGTCACTTGATTCCAACAAAATTGAAAGTGAAGGAGACCCTCGTGGAACAACGGAGGAAGAGAAGCAAAGAGAACTCTATCCCACAGCTTCAGAGCTCAGGAAGCTGATCAGCAGAGCCCTGGAGGAAGACCAGTCCTTGGATGTGGGGACAATTCAGTTCACTGACGGTCAGTGGGTGATTTCATAGCTCTGGGATTATCCTCATTCTGATAGAGATAAGGAGGCATGAATGTCTCCTGGTCACTGATATTTTAATGGGTCCTGTAGAGTCGATCATTTCTGTGACTTTCATTGCTTTTTTGTTTTGTTGTTTTGCTATTTTCAGTTGCTAAGTCATGCCCAACTCTTTGCGACCCCATGGATAACAGCACACCAGGCCTCCCTGTCCCCCACTATTTCCCAGAGTCTTCCCAAGTTTGTGTCCATTGCGTCAGTGATGCCATCCCAACATCTCATCCTCTGTCATCCTCTTCTCCTTTTGCCTTCAATCTTTCCCAGCATCAGGGTCTTTTCCAATGAGTCAGCTGTTCGCATCAGGTAGCCAAAGTATTGGAGCTTCAGCATCAGTCCTTCCAATGAGTATTCAGGGTTGATTTCCTTTAGGATTCACTGGTTTGATCTCCTTGCTGTCCAAGGGACTCTGAAGAGTCTTCTCCCACACCATAGTTTGAAGGCATCAATTCTTCTGCGCTCTGCCTTCCTTACGGTCCAACTGTGACTCTGGAAGGTATCATTTCTGTCTTTCCTCACTGTCCCCAGGGTCTCAATTGATAAAGCTTTCATGACCACTTCATGCCATAAATAACTCTAGGGAAGCCGACAGCTGTAGCTCCATCCAGCTCAACATGTCACCCACCAAGTCCAGGTGGAGAGAAGAACCTGGGTTGTATTCCCTTGGCACAACCCAGATTCCCTCATCTAGTAAATTGGTCAGGGTCCAGGAGGAAACAGATGGCACATTCAAATTAGAATAATTTGAGAAGGGTTTGATAAAGGGACTATTTATAAAGGTTTCCCTAACGCCCAGAGGTAGAAAAGGAAATGGCAACCCGCTCCAGTATTCTTGCCTGGAAAATTCCATGGACAAGAGGAGCTTGATGGGTTACAGTCCACAGGGTCACAAAGAGTCAGGCACGACTGGACATGCACTCTATGCCCAGAGGACTAGAACAGTTCCCTGGGGCTGGAAGCAGTAAGGCCCCGCCACTACCTCTAGGCCTGATCTAACCAGCAGTCCCCAACCTTTTGGGCACCAGGGACCGGTTTTATGGAAGACAGATGAAGGGGAAAGGGAATGATTCAGCAGTAATGCAGCAGTGGGGAGCCATGCGAGAATGGCAAATGAAGCTTTGCTCCTTCACCCACCATTCACCTTCTGCTGTGCGGCCCAGTTCCTATCAGGCCTTGGACTGGTATGGGCCTGAGGATTGAGGACCCCTCCCAAAGACAGGGAGCAAGGAACCACTGATATGGTTCATATAAGTCAACTTCCCAGGGCGGAGAGTTGTGGAGAGAGAAGAGTGTATAGATCTAAAGAAGTCAGCAGGGAAGCAGGACCCTCAGAGGGTGCCTGGAGGGACCCAGGAGCCTGCAACTCTTCACAATTCCCGGTGCTCCAGGCATAATAGATGAGCACTGGAAATGTCATTTTAGTGTGACCTGGCGCGAAACTGGCATTCTCTGTCAGTTCTGTTTCTGTAATTTAGATAGTCAAACTCAACTCTGGAAAACTTTACAAAGATCTCTTGGGATTAGATAGAGGGCATGTCAGTAAAGATGTCAGCAAGCATTAAAGTCCTCTTGGTTCACTTTTGAATTTCTAGTTCAGTGAAAAACTTCAGGTTCATCTCTGAGGCCACCTGATACTCTGGGTTGGTCTCTTGGTTAAATCCTTCGGGATAATCTGAAAATCCAGCTTCAGGGTGGAAGCAAGCAGGGACTCACAAATGGTCCTTGGTTCCAGTATTTATTCTAGACATTCCTTTCTTTGTCAGCTTAGCAATATTTTTGTTCCCACTGGCCTAGCCAGTGAGCCTGCCTGCTTGGTCCAAATGTGTACAACTAAAGACCTTGAAAACCACCTTAATAACTGTTCTAACACATAGACTTGCACAATGCACTTCCTGCAACCGTCCTTCGGTAGCTCCTAAAGGATCAATGACCACCAATGCATCTGATGCTGATTTCTTGATTATTTGTTGTACCCTCCTTAAGCACTGGCTTTTGCCACATTTTACAACCCTCACTGTTTTACTGCCCCAACCACAAAAAAAAAAAAAAAAATGGGCAGTGGGGACGTTGAACCCTTGTGATTTTTTTTTCACCCACAGAAATTGTTGGGTCATTGCCAAGCCTGGATCCTGACACCCAGTTGGTGCTGCCCACTCTCCTCACTGATATCACAAAGGTGAGTTTGTTATTCTTTGTCCTTCAAATAGGAACAAAGCCTCCAAACTTCCATCAGAAAAAAACAGCCTAAGGACTGAACAGAGCAAGATCCCCTCTGCAGTGCCAGTTGAATCTAAAAAAGAATGAATACATGTATACATATAACTGAGTCACTTAGTACATCTGAAACTAACACAACATTTTAAATCACTATACTCCAATAAAAATAGTCCAATAAATATAATTATTTCTGTGTTTTACAGGTAGTACTTGCTTACCCACTTTCAGTGTCTGTATTAATAAGACGTAATATAACTTGCATTTCAAATATCGTTAAATTCAAAGTTTTCTTCAACATAGTTAGAGCTTTGTCCCAATTAGAATCAGAATTTGCCTTTTTTGATAAAACAAATTATGTGTTCGTGAAGTGAAAAAGAATACTTACAGTAGAATGTATTATTTGACTTTGACTTTCTGACACAAATACAAGCATAAAAATGCATTTGTTCTTAAGTCTTAAGGTCTCTATATATTTATGGGGGGGTTGCAAGCATAAATTAATGTCTTGGGAAGTACAAAGTTATGAATTCAGTAATAATTTTTGTATTTCATTTAAAGGTGTGTTCATTTAATTTACGCAAAAAGTTGTCGCTGGGGGTGCATAACTCAAAGTGCTGACTAAGCTCTATTCCCTTTTTTAATGAAAGAATTCATAAGTTCAAACGTGATTGACGCATGTTTCAGAGTATTTCAGTTATAAGTCAACCCTACACAGGCAGACTCAGTTAGCCGAGAGATTGTATTCTGCTACTGTATCAATGCATCTTTTCCTTTCAGGACTTGTTTCTGTATCAGAACCTATATCAGAATCCACAGTAGATTCAAGTCAACTACAAAATGATTTGTTTAAATTTAATTGAAAAGAAAAAATACAGAGCATAGCCCTTCTCAGATACAGAGCAATGTCCCTTGTTAACAGCTGTCTCTAAATCCTTCTTCAGGATGCTACTCTGAGTCCAGAACTTCCTCTTGGTCAACCGAGGCTGGAGACAGTGGACAGAGCAGGACACAGTCCACCTGGTGAGTAGAGTCTATGTTCTGGAGTCATAGACCCTTCCCGTAGGGTCTACGTTAGAGGACAACATCCTCTCTGAGGAATATATCTACGGCACTGCTTCAAAGTCCAGTGATTAAAGTCCTCCTCAGCCCAGGAGAGGGTTAGGTCCCCACAGCATTTCCAAGAGAAGAGCCATCCACTGAACTCCTTCTTCTGACGAGGCGATCACCCTCAGCCTCCTTTCCTCAGCTCTCGGCCCCAGTCCCACAGAGAACACTGAAAGCCCTTTCCCGACAGATCTGGTGAAAGAAGCTGAAGCCAAAGCAGCACCAACTGCCCACACAGAACAGCTGTCTCTGCTGGGCTTCAAAGCTGAGAGCTTGTCAGGACAAGGTAGGTCCTAAAGCCCGCATCCACGGCAAAGGGCTGTGGCGACAGAGGACGGGGCCCTTACAATCAGTGTTTATATTCCTGTTCACCATATGCAGGTTGCCATGGATACTGTCTGTTCTTCCATGTGTGTTTCTTTACTGCCAGTTACCACATGTGTAATTGGTCTATAAGGATGTCAGTAAATACTGAAATCCTCCTGGTTCACTTTTTTTAATATTTTTTACTTTTTCAGTAATTTTTCTTAAATTGAAGTACAGTTGATTTGCCATGTTGTGTTAATTTCTGCTATATAAGAAAGTGATTCAGTCATACATATGTGCACATGTTTTTCAGATTTTTTCCATTATGGTTTCTCACAGGATATTGAATATAGTTCCCTGTGCTATACAGTAGGGATCTTATTGTTTATTCATCCTGTATATAAGGGTTTGCATGTGCTAAACTCGAGTTCCCAACCCTCCCTGAACACCCACCCTCTTGGCAACCATGAGTCTGTTCTCTATATTTGTGGGTCTACTTCTGTTTTATAGGTGTTTCATTTGTGTCTTATTTTAGAGTCCACATATAAGTGATATCATATGGTACTTGTCTTTCTCTTTCTGACTAACTTCAATTAGTATGATAATCTCTAGTTCCATTCATGCTGCTGAAAGTGGTATTGTTTCATTCTGTTCTATAGCTGAGTAGTGTTCCATCGTTTATCTACACCACATCTTTATCCATTCATCTGTCAACACGTTTAGGTTGTTTCCATGTCTTGGCTATTGTGAACAGTGATGCTATGAACATTGAGATGCCTGTATCTTTTTGAATTACAGTTTTGTCTGGACATATGCCCAGGATTAAGATTGCTAGATCATATAGTAATTCTATCTTTAGTTTTTTGAAGCTTCGAGTTCACGTCTGAATTTTCAAGAATGTTTAATTTTGAGGCGATGGGGTCAAGTTTTCTCATAATTTAAGAGGAAATCTTTACCAATATATGAAGACTTTAGGAAAACAAATACCAATATTCTGCAGAAGAGTCCTTTTTTAGTGCAAAAAATAGTGGATATAATGGCTTTGAAAATGAAAGTTAGTTACTCAGTCTTGTCCGATTCTTTGTGACCCCATGGACTGTAGCCCACCAGTCTCCTCTGTCCATGGGATTCTCCAGGCAAGAATACTGGAGTGGGTTGCCATTCCTTCTCCAGGGGATCTTCCTGACCCGGGACCGAACCCAGGTCTCCTGCATTGCAGGCAGACTCTTTTACCAACTGAGCCCCCAGGGAAGCCTCTTAGGAATCTCTATGCTTCCCACTTTATACAGCTCTCTGGTGAAGCTCTAAATAAAAATGCCTTTAAGGAAACATGGAACCTCAGAATATGAGGCTGATAAGTATGATCTGTGATTCTAAGTGAAAATGCCAGGGAAGATTGTCATTGTTGATATGTTTACAGGAGTTTTACTGTTGTAGTTAGGGCTCTTTACAAACTTCTACAGGTTTGAGTGGTCTATCTCATTTCTATTTTCCTCATAAACCTTGTGTGAAATTAGTATGTAATTTTATTGTATACAAAGTTTTTCCCAAAAATATATATACCATGATTGCAGAACCACCTATACAGATCATATTTGGTTTACATGATTACATGTAATGCATGTAATGAATAACATGAATGCATGTTAACCACATGATACAGTTATCTATTTCTGCATTATAAATCACCCCTGAAGTTAGTGTCTTAAATTAACAACCATTTATTTTGCCCATAACTCTGAAATTTGGGCAGGAATCAGTAGGGACAGCTCTTCTCTGCCCCATGTTGTGTCAGCTAGACTATCTCAACTGGTGTTGAAGATCTTTTTTCAAGAGGGCGCACTCATGGCTAGCAAGTTGGTGCTCAGCCAGAGCTACTGGCTGGAGTCCTCGTTTCTTCTCTGTGTACCCTCTTCAAGGGGCTGCTTGAGCTTCCTCCCAGCATGACAGCTGGTTTCAAAGAGTCATTATCACAAGAGAAAAAAAGTTGAAGGTGCCAATCTCCTCAGGGCCCAGAAACAGTGTCACTTCCTCACATACCAATGGTTAGGCAGCCATTTTGTTTAAAGAGGAGGGAACACAGATCTTGTCTCTTGATGGAAAAAGTAACAAAGCATTTATGGCTATTGATAATCAGCCACAATCCACATCAACCACACTTTGACTTTTGAATTACTTAAAAGTTGGTTGGATAAAACAAACCAAATTTTGATGACATGAGGGATATAAAGTTCTCACTGAATCCCTTTCCTTCATTATGATATTAAAAAAAGCTTTATTATAAGATCAGCATTTCAGATATATTAACTAAAATGATAGTATATCTATGATGAAAGTATTATTGTATTTTCAGAATTGCATTACCGTTTTCATTTTATTATACATTCCTTCCATTCATAAATATATCATAGAACACTAAAGCTGGAAGGACTCTTAGACATAGTCCAGTTAAACTTTATGTTTCACAGTAAGAAAACCAAAGCTAGAGATGGGAAGTGCCTTGCTCGAGGTCATATCATGCTGCTGCTGCTGCTGCTAAGTCGCTTCAGTCACATCATAGCTGGTCACAAAGCCAGGACCATCCATATGCTTGGCTTAAGTAGCCCCATCATTTAAAATACTATGTCCTTTCAATCTTGTTTGCCCTCCACTCATAGCCTTTTCTTTTTCTATTTCACTACACTGTCATTGTTTTAGTAGTCTAGGCTTGTAAGTGTTCACCTCCTAATCTTACCTCCTAATCACCACAGTTTTCACAAGGTTTCACACATTACAGGGACACAATTTTCACAAAAATCACAGATTTTGTTTTCAATTTAGCAGCTTCATTTCCATCTTCATTTTACTTGACGCTGCTGGCTTGAGTTCCTGCTGATGCTGCCTTCTTGAAACTCCTTCATTCGTCTTCCACAAATGAGTCATTCTTGTTTCTTAGGTTTTATCAATAATCTTTTAATTAAAATGCTGCATCATTCCCCAAAAAAGATAATGATTGTTTACAGACATATATGAAACACAGTAAGGTTTTGTTTTTAAAGAATTGAAAGAAAATGGAAGAAAAGATGAAACAATGCTACGTCAGATGATACTTTTACAGTAGTAAAATGTTTGGGAACAAGACAGAGGTGATGGTTACACTATATTGTGAATTTTCCTCACAATTACTGAATCATTTATTTTTTTAAGTCATAAGATATTTATAACTAACGAATAATTTTAGAATAACAGAATTAAGACAATATTTAGCTGAATAGCATCATCCTGCCTTTTGTATATTTGACATTTTACAATTTGAACCATTTTTTTTAAATTTTATTTTATTGAAGTATAGTTGATTTACAGGACTGTGTTAATTTCTGCTGTATAGCAAAATGGTCAGTTATACACATATTTGCATTCTTTTCCATACTCTTTTCCATTATGATGTATCATAGAATATTGAATACAGTTCCCTGTGCTATACAGTACAACCTTACAGTTTATCCACTCTGTATATAATAGTTTGCACCTGCCAATCTCAATACTTCCCTCCCCCACCCCTTCCCCCTTGACAAACACAAGTCTGTCGTCTGTGTTTGTGAATCTGTTTCTGTTTTTTAGATGATCTCATTTGTTGAAACATCCACTTTAAAATGTCAAGCTTCATGCTGTTTCACCTCAATAATATTTTTTTTTAAGTCACATGATTCTGTAGGGAAAATTGTATGCAAAATAAACATCAGAAAGGTCTTTGTGTGCTTTAGGTGGTTCATGAATTTGGCTTTGAGATTCTTGGCAGACTGTACAGTGAGGACAATGCAATTACACACAATTTGGAATCTGTGTGCTTACAGCATGGTAATTGCTTAGCAGAAAAACTTTCTCCTACAGGTCCTTTTAAGGAGGAGCGTCTGGGTTACAGTGAACCGTGTCCTGTCTGCATCAGCTTCCCTACAGCATAAACTTGCTGTCAGATATTTCCTAGAAAGTGCTCACTTTCTAGGAGAGGCATAGCCAATTCCCGAGCCCAGTTCACGACAGCAATTCCATGAGAGGTCAGGTGCTGACCGACTGCCCTAACTCAAGGATTGATTTTAGAATATCCATAGGAATGACTATACTACATAACCTTCAGCCAATGTTCTATAAAATAAAATAAAATAAATTATGCTCAAAACTGAGCTTTTGATTAGTATTGACCAAGAAGCACTATATTTGCTGGCCTGGGCTTAGACAACAAATATGCTGTGTTGCCAATGAATGGGAGATCCATACACTTTCAAAATGAGCCCAACCAGGGATAGAAAAGACATATTTCAATGACCAATGAAGACCCCAATTAGAAAACCTCCCTGATAAAAAAGGACATTTATGTAGAACAGAGCTGGTCGTGGAACAAAGAGCAGCTCTAGGCAGGACCAAGGCTTCCCTTCCTCATAAAATTCTGGCTCTTTCCCCAGCACAGGTAGCTGACAGCCAGACTCCACAGCCCTGCACATTGGCATCACTAAGATAAATCCAGCCTGGAAAATGTTTAAGGTCAGTGTCACCAAACACCCACTAAGCTATTAAAATTTCAGTCAAGTACTCATAGAAAGCTCTCAACTGAAGTAGTTTAATATAATGGTTAATCCTTTGAGATAAAGTACTTGCAAAATGTGCCTCTGGAACTCTAAATAAATTGGAATCTATCTTGCCTGAAATTCTGCGGTCTTCTATTTTTACTTTTTTAGGGTATCCCTTTCTTTCTTGCAGAGCCAGTTGTCTGTTAAGATCACACCTACTTCATAAATATAAGTCATACACCTATAGAATAAACTCAACATACTCTTCTCCATATAACATACATCTAACACATTCAAAAGTAGTATCAAATCATTAGGATAAAAATTGTGTGTGTTTTGCTTTGGTTTGGGTTTGGTTTGGTGTAGGGGTGTGTAGGCAGCAATACATTTTCCTTTTCACTCATTAGAATGATGACCTCAACTATCAAAAAAGAAGCTCTTTAGTGTTTTCCCAAATACCAGAGTTTTTCACTTGCTAGAATGACTTTTAAGATGAAAGCCAAATCTCTCAATAATTTGCAATATTTTAAAGGTGAAAAAGAAAACCTTAGGCAGAGCTATTTTATATTGGACATTGTTTTGCCTTTTATTACCCTATATTAGACTGGATTCTCCAGAGAAACAGAACCAATAGGGGATTGAGTGAGTGAAGTTGCTCAGTTCAGTTCAGTTCAGTCGCTCAGTCGTGTCCGACTCTTTGTGACCCATGAGTCGCAGCATGCCAGGCCTCCCTGTCCATCACCAAACCTGGAGTTCACCCAGACTCACGTCCATCAAGTCAGTGATGCCATCCAGCCATCTCATCCTCTGTCGTCCCCTTCTCCTCCTGCCCCCAATCCCTCCCAGCATCACAGTCTTTTCCAATGAGTCAACTCTTCACATGAGGTGGCCAAAATACTGGAGTTTCAGCTTCAGCATCATTCCCTCCAAAGAAATCCCAGGGCTGATCTCCTTCAGAATGGACTGGTTGGATCTCCTTGCAGTCCAAGGGACTCTCAAGATTCTTCTCTAACACCACAGTTCAAAAGCATCAATTCTTCGGCGCTCAGCCTTCTTCATAGTCCAACTTGCACATCCATACATGACCACAGGAAAAACCATAGCCTTGACTAGACGAACCTTTTTTGGAAAAGTAATGTCTCTGCTTTTGAATATGCTATCTAGGCTGGTCATAACTTTCCTTCCAAAGAGTAAGCGTCTTTTAATTTTATGGCTGCAGTCACCATCTGCAGTGATTTTGGAGCCCAAAAAAATAAAGTCTGACACTGTTTCCACTGTTTCCCCATCTATTTCCCATGAAGTGATGGGACCAGATGCCATGATCTTCGTTTTCTGAATGTTGAGCTTTAAGCCAACTTTTTCACTCTCCACTTTCACTTTCATCAAGAGGCTTTTTACTTCCTCTTCACTTTCTGCCATAAGGGTGGTATCATCTGCATATCTTAGGTTATTGATATTTCTCCCAGCAATCTTGATTCCAGCTTGTGCTTCATCCAGCCCAGCGTTTCTCATGATGTGCTCTGCATATAAGTTAAATAAGCAGGGTGACAATATACAGCCTTAACATACTCCTTTTCCTATTTGGAACCAGTCTGTTGTTCCATGTCCAGTTCTAACTGTTGCTTCCTGACCTGCATATAGGTGTCTCAAGAGGCAGGTCAGGTGGTCTGGTATTCCCATCTCTTTCAGAATTTTCCATAGTTTATTGTGATCCATGCAGTCAAAGGCTTTGGCATAGTCAATAAAGCAGAAATAGATGTTTTTCTGGAACTCTCTTGCTTTTTCCATGATCCAGCAGATATTGGCAATTTGATCTCTGGTTCTTCTGCCTTTTCTAAAACCAGCTTGAGCATCAGGAAGTTCACGGTTCATGTATTGCTGAAGCCTGGCTTGGAGAATTTTGAGCATTACTTTACTAGCGTGTGAGATGAGTGCAATTGTGCACTAGTTTGAGCATTCTTTGGCATTGCCTCTCTTTGGGATTGGAATGAAAACTGACCTTTTCCAGTCCTGTGGCCACTGCTGAGTTTTCCAAATGTGCTGGCATATTGAGTGCAGCACTTTCACAGCATCATCTTTCAGGATTTGAAATAGCTCAACTGGAATTCCATCATCTCCAGTAGCTTTGTTCGTAGTGATGCTTTCTAAGGCCCACTTGACTTCACATTCCAGGATGTCTGGCTCTAGGTCAGTGATCACACCATCATGATTATCTGGGTCATGGAGATCTTTTTTGTACAGTTCTTCTGTGTATTCTTGCCATCTCTTCTTAATATCTTCTGCTTCTGTTAGGTCCATACCATTTCTGTCCTTTATTGAGCCCATCTTTGCATGAAATGTTCCCTTGGTATCTCTAATTTTTTTGAAGAGATCTCTAGTCTTTCCCATTCTGTTGTTTTCCTCTATTTCTTTGCATTGATCGCTGAAGAAGGCTTTCTTATCTCTTCTCGCTATTCTTTGGAACTCTGCATTCAGATGCTTATATCTTTCCTTTTCTCCCTTGCTTTTCACTTCTCCTCTTTTCACAGCTATTTGCTTTTCACTTCTCTTCTTTTCACAGCTATTTGTCAGCTCCCCAGACAGCCATTTTGCTTTTTTGCATTTCTTTTCCGTGGGAATGGTCTTGATCCCTGTCTCCTGTACAATGTCACGAACCTCATTCCATAGTTCATCAGGCACTCTATCTATCAGATCTAGGCCCTTAAATCTATTTCTCACTGAAAGAGGAACTCCCTAGGTCAGTAGGTGCCCAATATGCTACTGGAGATCAGTGGAGAAATAACTCCAGAAAGAATGAAGGGATGGAGCCAAAGCAAAAACAATACCCAGCTGTGGATGTGACTGGTGATAAAAGCAAGGTCTGATGCTGTAAAGAGCAATATTGCATAGGAACCTGGAATGTCAGGTCCATGAATCAAGGCAAATTGGAAGTGGTCAAACAAGAGATGGCAAGAGTGAATGTCGACATTCTAGGAATCAGCAAACTCAAATGGACTGGAATGGGTGAATTTAACTCAGATGACCATTATATCTACTACTGCGGGCAGGAATCCCTGAGAAGAAATGGAGTAGCCATCATGGTCAACAAAAGAGTCCGAAATGCACTACTTGGATGCAATCTCAAAAACGACAGAATGATCTCTGTTCGTTTCCAAGGCAAACTATTCAATATCACAGTTATCCAAGTCTATGCCCTAACCAGTAACCCTGAAGAAGCTGAAGTTGAACGGTTCTATGAAGATCTACAAGACCTTTTAGAACTAACACCCAAAAAAGATGTCCTTTTCATTATAGGGGACTGGAATGTAAAAGTAGGAAGTCAAGAAACACCTGGAGTAAGAGGCAAATTTGGCCTTGGAATACGGAATGAAGCAGGGCAAAGACTAGTAGTGTTTTGCCAAGAAAATGCACTGATTGTAACAAACACCCTCTTCCAACAACACAAGAGAAGACTCTACACATGGACATCACCAGATGGTCAACACCAAAATCAGATTGATTATATTCTTTGCAACCAAAGATGGAGAAGCTCTATACAGTCAGCAAAAACAAGACTAGGAGCTGACTGTGGCTCAGATCATGAACTCCTTATTGCCAAATTCAGAGCTAAATTGAAGAAAGTAGGGAAAACCACTAGACCATTCAGGTATGACCTAAATCAAATCCCTTATGATTATACAGTGGAAGTGAGAAATAGATTTAAGGGCCTAGATCTGATAGATAGAGTGCCTGATGAACTATGGAATGCATTGCTCAGTTGTGTCCAACTCTTTGTGACCTCATGGACTGTAGCCTGCCAGGCTCCTCTGTCCATGGGATTTTCCAGGCAAGAACACTGGACTGGGTTGCCATTTCCTTCTCCAGGGGATCTTCCTGACCCAGGGATCAAACCCAGGTCTCCCACACTGTAGGCAAACTCTTTACCATCTGAGTTACCAGGGAAGCCCAATAGGGGATTCAATATAGAAAAAGAGAGAGAGAAAAATAGAGATGATAGTGACAGAGGGAGAGATAGAGAGATGATTGAGATACAGACAGAGATAGAGAAAGAGCCCACCTGGGCTTCCCAGGTGGTGCTAGTGGTAAAGAATCCACTTGCCAAAGCAGGAGATATAAGAGACGTGGGTTTGATCCCTAGGTCAGGAAGATCCCCTGGAGGAGGGCACAGCAATCCACTCCAGTATGCTTTCCTGGAGAATCCCATGAACAGAGGAGTGTGGCAGGCTGCAGTCCAAAGGGTAGCACAGAGTTGGATATGACTGAAGCAACTTAGCACACAGCACACAGAGAGATGATAGAGACAGGGAAAGAGAGAAAGACAAAGAAATAGAGATAGGTTTACTATAAGGAATTAGCTCATACGGTTATAGAAGCTGGTGACATCCCAGATTTAAAGTCCGTAAGCTGGAGACCCAGGAGCATCAGTAGCGTAAGTCCCAGTATGAGTCCAAGTCCAAAAGCAAAACAAGACCAGGATTCCGGCTCAAAGACAGGGAGAGAGAGTGAGCTCTACCTTACTTCACCTTTTGTCCCATTCAGGCCTCCAACAGATTGGGTGAGGCCCACCCACATTAGGGAATAAGCTGCTTTACTCAGCCTGCTAATTCACATCTTAATTCCACCCTGAAACACCCTCACAGACATGCCCAATGCCAATAGTGTTTATCCAAATATATGGACATCCCATGGCCCAGTCAAATTAGCCATCACAGCCCTTATCTGGGTAATAGGTCAAAACACCATGGGTTTCTGGTTTTTCTTAATCTTGCCTCAGTCTTTGACTCCAGTGAAAGGAATCACTGAGATGAGCTAAACTGAACGAACCCGTTAGAGAACTGGCTGCTCATGTTCCATGAGGTCAAGGACTTGGTCTGTCTCTATTTATTGCAGGATCTTCAATGTGAAGCCAGATGCTTAGAAAATCTAAACAGGTAATTAACCCACGTTAAATGAGTTGAAGGAGTTAATGGACAAATTTATAGCATAATACCTCCGTGAAATTCAGAATTGAGGGGTTAATTTGATTATTTCCCTTTTTGAAAGAGGAAGTGAAGTGAAAGTGTTAGTCGCTCAGTCTCTTTGCGATCCCATGGTCTGTCCACAGGATTCTCCAGGCAAGAATACTGGAGTGGATTGCCATACCCTTCTCCAGGGGATCTTCCCAACCCAGGGATCAAACCCAGGTCTCCTGCATTGCAGGCAGATGCTTTACCATCTGAGAAGCTCAGAGAGAGCCAATTAAGTGGTCCAGAATGAGGTGTCTTCTGGTTGGATTGCACACCATTTCCACAATATGCCATCCGTATTCACACTTTTGTGGGTCTGCACAAATTATTTTCTGATGTGCTTATAATACCCATCCATCCTTCTAGCCTGAAGACCTCCTACTGACACTTTAAGTTCCAGCTTATGTGCCACCTCCTCTGTGAAGCTTTTCCCCAAGTGCTACCTGAAAAGATTCAGTTCAGTTCAGTTCAGTTCAGTCGCTCAGTTGTGTCCGACTCTTTGCGACCCCATGAATTGCATCATGCCAGGCCTCCCTGTCCATCACCAACTCCCAGAGTTCACCCAAACTCACGCCCATCGAGTCGGTGATGCCATCCAGCCATCTCATCCTCTGTCGTCCCCTTCTCCTCCTGCCCCCAATCCCTCCCAGCATCAGAATCTTTTCCAATGAGTCAACTCTTCACATGAGGTGGCCAAAGTACTGGAGTTTCAGCTTCAGCATCATTCCTTCCAAAGAACACACCCAGGACCGATCCCCTTTAGAATGGACGGGTTGGATCTCCTTGCAGTCCAAGGGACTCTCAAGAGTCTTCTCCAACACCACAGTTCAAAATCATCAATTCTTTGGTTCTCAGCTTTCTTCACAGTCCAACTCTCACATCCATACATGACCACTGGGAAAAACCATAGCCTTGACTAGACGAAACTTTGTTGGCAAAGTAATGTCTCTGCTTTCGAATATGCTATCTAGGTTGGTCATAACTTTCCTTCCAAGGAGTAAGTGTCATTTAATTTCATGGCTGCAGTCACCATCTGAAGTGATTTTGGAGCCCAGAAAAATAAAGTCTGACACTGTTTCCACTGTTTCTCCATCTATTTCCTATGAAGTGATGGGACCAGACACCATGATCTTAGTTTTCTGAATGTTGAGCTTTAAGCCAACTTTTTCACTCTCCACTTTCACTTTCATCAAGAGGCTTTTTACTTCCTCTTCACTTTCTGCCATAAGGGTGGTGTCATCTGCACATCTGAGGTTATTGATATTTCTCCCGGCAATCGTGATTCCAGCTTGTGCTTCATCCAGCCCAGCGTTTCTCATGATGTGCTCTGCATATAAGTTAAATAAGCAGGGTGACAATATACAGCCTTGACGAACTCCTTTTCCTATTTGGAACCAGTCTATTGTTCCATGTCCAGTTCTAACTGTTGCTTCCTGACCTGCATACAAATTTCTCAAGAGGCAGGTCAGGTGGTCTGGTATTCCCATCTCTTTCAGAATTTTCCAGTTTACTGTGATCCATGCAGTCAAAGGCTTTGGCATAGTCAATAAAGCAGAAATAGATGTTTTTCTGGAACTCTCTTGCTTTTTCCATGATCCAGAGGATGTTGGCAATTTGATCTCTGGTTCCTCTGCCTTTTCTAAAACCAGCTTGAACATCTGGAAGTTCACGGTTCATGTATTGCTGAAGCCTGGTTTGGAGAATTTTGAGCATCAACGGCAACCCACTCCAGTATTCATGCCTGGAAAATCCTATGGACCGAGGAGCCTGGTGGGCTACAATCCAGGGGGTCGCAAAGAGTCGGACACGACTGAGCGACTTCTGTGTGTGTTCTGTGTTACTAGCGTGTGAGATGAGTGCAATTGTGCAGTAGTGTGAGCATTCTTTGGCATTGCCTTGAAAAGACTCATAATTCCCTAACTCTAAAAAGTACATATACCTTCATCAAGTATTTACCACTCGGTACTAACATGATTGCTATGCATATCTGGGGTCCCTCCAAGAGTGACTTGCTGAAGTAAAAAAATGTTATTCACTTATTCCTTAAAAAAAAAAAAAAAATCCTGTACTGAGCACAGTCTCTGACACATGCTTGGGGTTTCATAATTCTTTGTTACCATTGTCCACTTCATTGACATCAGTGTTTCTGGAGGATACATCTTCTCCTGTTTCAGTCCTCTTGCATCTCCAGAGATAGCCTCATATGAAAGGTGATATTCTTCATTGGCAAATACTTTTGTCAAAATGAGCTTACTGAACAACTTTAATCATCGCCCTCACATGGGATGCATTAATATCACACTGACTCATGTGTAGGCCTGAAGTGGAGGAAATAGGCAATAAGCCCCTCTCCCAGCCAAAACATTTTATATCCTAACTCTCAACCAGAAGGGCCTGGTCAAGATGTTATTTAAATTGCTCCACTTCAAGATGAAAAGATAATGATTAAGACTTGGAAAAGTCTGTAAGAAAACCTCAACTGAACATAATGACTACTGTGGTCAATATGTTTGCCTTTTCTTCCTTGTCCTTCTAAATCAAGGACCAAACAGTAACTTTTCCCAGACAGAATATGGCATTTACAAAAATAGTTCAGTGAAGTCCATGGGGAAAATCTCATCTCAAAGAAGGAAGGGATGGCCACTTAGCAGAAGCTTGCAATTGCACTCCATCCCTAGATAATGTCTTCTCAATGCCTGGAGAAAGTAGAAACATAAAGGCTCTCCAACTCTTGAATTGAGTCAAAGCTGAGACTGTACTGTTACCAAATTTTATATTTGGGAAATTCAATGCCTTGCCCCAAATTGTGGCATTTCCCAAGAAAACGTGCGTTCTGACTTTCTGCCCCCAACTGAACGGATCTGACACCTTCTCCCTGATGCAGGGCTGTTCAGTCCTCATTTTCTCAAATCTCCTTTCAATGTCCACCCTTTTTCTAGGCTCTTCCCAATTCCGTCCTCAAGTTATGACCCATTTTTTTAATGCAGAGTAGTGATCCCTTTAATCTCTTTTCAGCATTGTAGTGAACAGAGACCATGTGTTTCTAAGATAAATTCTGCCACTTCTGCAAGAGCAAAAGCAAGTAGAAGTGATCGTCATTAGAGATTGCCTCTCTCTCTCCCTTCCATGCCCACAGTCCTTCTCGTGAATACGCTCACGAACACAGCAGATGGCGCCTTGCAGACGGTGGTTTCCAGTAACTTTGGCCACTTCATCTCACCTTAGGGCCCCATTTCTCCTTTCCTGCTTTCTCAGGCGAGCTCTCTTTTTCCTCCACTGTATCATGTATAATCTCCTGGTTTTACCCCATATGGCACTAGTATATATGGATTTCCCCAGTGGTTCCCTGTAACTTCTCCACACATCTTCAGATACGAGACCAGTTGCCATCTTGGTGAATTCCAGGGACACGATAGACTACAGAGTCAAGCAAACTCTTCGTGTGCCAGTAAGCCACAGAGTAAAAAGGATTTCAACTAGCTCACTTAACTGGTAGTGGGATGCTGGGAGGCTATGCTCATTTATTTACTTATTCAACAAATATTTATGTTATGCTTGTTAGATAATGGAGATGAAATAGTGGACAAACTAAGGACACTCCATGACTGTTGTGGTTTGAGTTTCCCTAAAAACGGGCCCTGAGACCAGGATTTGCTTAAAAGGAGTTTGTTTCAGAGATGAACCCAGGAAACCCAGTAAAGGAACAGGCAACAGAAACATGGAAGGGAAGGAAACTGATCCAGCCAGCTAACCCAGTTACCCTGTGACCACCAGAACTCATTGGTGATGATAAATATTTAACAACCAATCTCAAAAAAATCTGGGATATATATGCATATAGCCGTTTATCATAAAAAGTTTCTGATGCAAAGGATATGTAGCAAATAATAATAATCTATAAATAATAAAATATACATATCCTTTATTATTGATTCTGTATAGCCAGTTAAATCTCCTGAGGAAGTTATTCAAACTGAAATCAGAATGACAAGAGCAAAAGTAGCAATGGTGGGGGGAGAGATTTGCGCAGAGAGGAGTAGGTGAAGCTGGAAGTAGATGGCGCGTTGAAGGAGAAAGCCAGTGTCACGGGAGCACAAAGGAGTTAGAAAGCAATGGAACTCCAGAAACATCTAGCTTTATGAGCCCTGTTAAGAACATCGAAAGAGTCTTGAGCATGGGAATGACACATCAAATTTGAGTTTAAATAGATCTTTTGGCTGCATTGTGGAAAATTGACTGGAGGTGGGCAGATGCAAGCAATCAATTAGAAAAGTGTTAACAGCAATCCAAGCTGAAAATGTTGCTGGCCTGGACTTGGGCTACTACTGCCCAAGGGGAAATGGACAAAAATGAACTGATCTGAGTGATCTTTAAGAGGTGAAATCGTTATGCAGAATTTTGAAGCTGTGAATGGCCTGGCCTGATTAATATGTGAGTGAGCTGGTCAGGGCCATGCTCACAGATGTCCAAATATTCCATTCCGGTTACCGCTTTATGGTCACATGACCAGTGAGCACAACCTAGGAGGTGCTAGCCTTCCCTGGTTCTCAGATGCTTGGCATGGTGGCTTTTCATCACTCTCATCCATTTTTTCTGGTTCATATTTACATAAGGAGGAAGATTGATAAGTGTCCATTATTAGCAATGCTTTCGATTGATCTGTCAAGTATTTTACAGAAAGGAGAAAAGGAGAGGTCGATGGATACAGAAAACTGTGCCACCTAAATGCGTCAAGATAATTATTTCCAATGACTCAGGATGTCTCTTTAGGGCCCACTTTAGGAAACTGTCTCCAAGATCACTTCACATCTGTAGAGCTCACAGTCCCTGTGAGCACTTGATCCTCCAACACAGACTGACTCAGAGGTTCCATTCTAACCACCCAGGGGCTTTCATTTGGTTTGGTTTTTTATTTCAATTTTTGGCATCTATCATATTTTTCACTTTGGGTTTAGCATCTGCATCCTATCCTCTTGCTTCTTGGAGTGGCTGCTGACACACCCCAGAAGTTGTTTTTGTATCTTCCTCACTGTAGCTACAGGGCCAGCATCTCAGCAGCACTGGAGAACCAGCTCTGTGGGACATGTGCCCCACACCACAGGCTCTGTGGTCCCTCCTGGGGCATCGGGCATCAGCTCAGTTCTGTCTCCTTTCACACATGGTGGCACTGAGGCAATCAGAATAAACCTGGTGAACTCAAGTCCCAGAATCAAACCTCAGTGCAAAGCAGCTCTAACGACCAGGCCAGTGTCTCTGCATGCATTCACCTTTAAATGCATCCCAAAAGCAAGCTTTTATGAGAATTTTAACAGAACTCTTATCACATGTAGAGAATTGAGAATATTTTCAGGAAAAATATAAAAAGGTAAGACAAAAGGAAGAAACTAATGTGACATTGATCAGGAAAAATACTGAAGGAAATCTATCTTTAAGATATGAATGCACTGTCACATATGTCTGTGATGTTTTCAAGGCCTAGATTTAGAGGAAAATTAAAATTTCATGTTGAAGGGGCCACCCTGGTGGCTCAGATAGTAAGGAATCTGCCTACAATGCAGGAGACCCAGGTTCAGTCCCTGGGTTGAGATCCCCTGGGGAATGAAATGGCTACCCACTCCAGTACTCTTGTTTCATGTTAGAGATCTCAATTATGATAATGCTACAAATTTGGCTCTGGAAAGGGAGGTGAGTTCATATCGGACCACAGTGTGCTTCCCCTCTGCTCCCTTTATTCAAGACCTATACACGAGAAATAGAACAATGTAAGATTTTTATGTATAAAGACTAAAAATTTTTTTCTGGACTAAACATATGTATGTATACAATTGTTTTAGGTTACAGGGACGTGTATTAGTGAAAAGCAGAAGCACCAAAGAAGGCATATGTGAGATGTAAGTGGCCCCAAGGAGGCACAGAGGCAGAGGTTGGGGATTCAGGATAGAAGACAGAAAAATAAGTAGGAAGAGGGCAAATATCAAGCAAGACTTTGAAAATCAGAAAAAAAAAGTTTGTTCCAACTTTTCAGGAAATCAAGGGGAATGGTGAAGAGGGGACTTGGGAAAGTTGGTCTGGCCACAGCTTGATGGATGAAAAGTAGGACAGTGAGATTTTGTCACACGTGTAGAATGAAGCTTTAGGGGCAAGGGAAAGGGTAGGAGCAGAGGAAGAGGGGAGGAAGAAGAAACACAAAAGATTTTATTTAAAACTAGAATAGAATTAAAATAAAAAATAAAACAGGGCTAGTGGTAAGTGGAGGAGAAGTATGAGCATGATCACAAGGTTGAACTGTTCCGTGGTCAACCATATTATACATGAGACATCAAATTTCTTCTTACCCTGAAACATAATGGAGTATACTGATCAACATATTCCCTCTTTCTCTTTCTTTCCCTCCTCTGCCTCTCTCTCTTTCTTTGAAAAACCAGTACAGGTCAGAGAATAGGGATTTGAATATGTATGAGAAAGGCCCCCTTAAGTAGTTAGAATTTCACCTAGAGGTGAGTTGAATGTTCAATACATGTATTAGCCGGGCTTCCCTGGTGGCTCAGGTGGTAAAGAATCTGACTGCAAATGTATTAGTCAGGGTTCTCCAAAGAAGAACTAGTAGGGTGTGTGTGTGTGTGTGTCTGGAGAGAAACTGATTGACTTTAAGGACTTGACTCTCTGGCAGACCAGAGACCCAGGGAAAGAATCTGCTGACAGAATTTCCAACTCCTATGGGGAGGTCAGGTTCATTTCTTTTTCTTAACTGAGGCCTTCAACTGATTAAATAAGGACCTTCCACACTATAGAGGTCATTTGTATCACACAAAGTTAACAATCTGAATCTTAACCTCATCTAAAAAATACTTTCACAGTACCGGCTATCTGGTTGACCAAATATCTGGGTACCGTGGCCCTAGCCAACGTGACACATAAAATTAACCATACTCAGTTCAGTTCGGTCGCTCAGTTGGGTCCGACTCTTTGTGACCCCATGAACCACAGCACTCCAGGCTTCCCTGTCCATCACCAACTCCCGGAGTCCACCCAAACCCATGTCCATTGAGTTAGTGATACCATCCAACCATCTCATCCTCTGTCATCCCCTTCTCCTCCTGCCCTCAATCTTTCCCAGCATCAGGGCCTTTTCCAATGAGTCAGTTCTTCACGTCAGGTGGCCAAAGGATTGGAGTTTCAGCTTCAACATCAGTCCTTCCAAGGAACACCCAGGACTGATCTCCTTTAAGATGGACTGGTTGGATCTCATTGCAGTCCAAGGGACTCTCAAGAGTCTTCTCCAACACCACAGTTCAAAAGCATCAATTCTTCAGTGCTCAGCTTACTTTATAGTCCAACTCTCACATCCATACATGACTACTGGAAAAACCATAGCCTTGACTAGATGGACCTTTGTTGACAAAGTAATGTCTCTACTTTTTAATATGCTGTCTAGGTTGGTCATAACTTCCCTTCCAAGGAGTAAGCGTCTTTTAATTTCATGGCTGCAGTCACCATCTGAAGTGATTTTGGAGCCCAGAAAAATAAAGTCTGACACTGTTTCCACTGTTTCCCCATCTATTTCCCATGAAGTGATGAGACTAGACACTATGATCTTAGTTTTCTGAATGTTGAGCTTTAAGCCAACTTTTTCACTCTCTACTTTCACTTTCATCAAGAGGCTTTTTACTTCCTCTTCACTTTCTGCCATAAGGGTGGTGTCATCTGCACATCTGAGGTTATTGATATTTCTCCCAGCAATCTTGATTCCAGCTTGTGCTTCATCCAGCCCAGCGTTTCTCACGATGTACTCTGCATAGAAGTTAAATAAGCAGGGTGACAATATACAGCCTTGACGTACTCCTTTTCCTATTTGGAACCAGTCTGTTGTTCCATGTCCAGTTCTAACTGTTGCTTCCTGACCTGCATATAGGTTTCTCAAGAGACAGGTCAAGTGGTCTGGTATTCCCATCTCTTTCAGAATTTTCCACAGTTTATTGTGATCCACACAGTCAAAGGCTTTGGCATAGTCAATAAAGCAGAAATAGATGTTTTTCTGGAACTCTCTTCCTTTTTCCATGATCCAGCGGATGTTGGCAATTTGATCTCTGGTTCCTCTGCCTTTTCTAAAACCAGCTTGAACATCTGGAATTTCACGGTTCACATATTGCTGAAGCCTGGCTTGGAGAATTTTGAGCATCAACGGCAACCCACTCCAGTATTCATGCCTGGAAAATCCTATGGACTGAGGAGCCTGGTGGGCTACAATCCATGGGGTTGCAAAGAGTCGGACACGACTGAGCGACTTCTGTGTGTGTTCTGAGTTACTAGCGTGTGAGATGAGTGCAATTGTGCAGTAGTGTGAGCATCTTTGGCATTGCCTTGAAAAGACTCATAATTCCCTAACTCTAAAAAGTACATATACCTTCATCAAGTATTTACCACTCGGTACTAACATGATTGCTATGCATATCTGGGGCCCCTCCAAGAGTGACTTGCTGAAGTGAAAAAATGTTATTCACTTATTCCTTTAAAAAAAAAAAAATCCTGTACTGAGCACAGTCTCTGACACATGCTTGGGGTTTCATAATTCTTTGTTACCATTGTCCACTTCATTGACATCAGTGTTTCTGGAGGATACATCTTCTCCTGTTTCAGTCCTCTTGCATCTCCAGAGATAGCCTCATATGAAAGGTGATATTCTTCATTGGCAAATACTTTTGTCAAAATGAGCTTACTGAACAACTTTAATCATTGCCCTCACATGGGATGTATTAATATCACACTGACTCATGTGTAGGCCTGAAGTGGAGGAAATAGGCAATAAGCCCCTCTCCCAGCCAAAACATTTTATATCCTAACTCTCAACCAGAAGGGCCTGGTCAAGATGTTATTTAAACTGCTCCACTTCAAGATGAAAAGATAATGATTAAGACTTGGAAAAGTTTGTAAGAAAACCTCAACTGAACATAATGACTACTGTGGTCAATATGTTTGCCTTTTCTTCCTTGTCCTTCTAAATCAAGGACCAAACAGTAACTTTTCCCAGACAGAATATGGCATTTACAAAAATAGTTCAGTGAAGTCCATGGGGAAAATCTCATCTCAAAGAAGGAAGGGATGGCCACTTAGCAGAAGCTTGCAATTGCACTCCATCCCTAGATAATGTCTTCTCAATGCCTGGAGAAAGTAGAAACATAAAGGCTCTCCAACTCTTGAATTGAGTCAAAGCTGAGACTGTACTGTTACCAAATTTTATATTTGGGAAATTCAATGCCTTGCCCCAAATTGTGGCATTTCCCAAGAAAACGTGCGTTCTGACTTTCTGCCCCCAACTGAACGGATCTGACACCTTCTCCCTGATGCAGGGCTGTTCAGTCCTCATTTTCTCAAATCTCCTTTCAATGTCCACCCTTTTTCTAGGCTCTTCCCAATTCCGTCCTCAAGTTATGACCCATTTTTTTAATGCAGAGTAGTGATCCCTTTAATCTCTTTTCAGCATTGTAGTGAACAGAGACCATATGTTTCTAAGATAAATTCTGCCGCTTCTGCAAGAGCAAAAGCAAGTAGAAGTGATCATCATTAGAGATTGCCTCTCTCTCTCCCTTCCGTGCTCACAGTCCTTCTCGTGAATACGCTCACAAACACAGCAGATGGCGCCTTGCAGACGGTGGTTTCCAGTAACTTTGGCCACTTCATCTCACCTTAGGGCCCCATTTCTCCTTTCCTGCTTTCTCAGGCGAGCTCTCTTTTTCCTCCACTGTATCATGTATAATCTCCTGGTTTTACCCCATATGGCACTAGTATATATGGATTTCCCCAGTGGTTCCCTGTAACTTCTCCACACATCTTCAGATATGAGACCAGTTGCCATCTTGGTGAATTCCAGGGACACGATAGACTACAGAGTCAAGCAAACTCTTCGTGTGCCAGTAAGCCACAGAGTAAGAAGGATTTCAACAAGCTCACTTAGCTGGTAGTGGGATGCTGGGAGGCTATGCTCATTTATTTACTTATTCAACAAATATTTATGTTATGCTTGTTAGATAATGGAGATGAAATAGTGGACAAACTAAGGACACTCCATGACTGTTGTGGTTTGAGTTTCCCTAAAAACGGGCCCTGAGACCAGGATTTGCTTAAAAGGAGTTTGTTTCAGAGATGAACCCAGGAAACCCAGTAAAGGAACAGGCAACAGAAACATGGAAGGGAAGGAAACTGATCCAGCCAGCTAACCCAGTTACCCTGTGACCACCAGAACTCATTGGTGATGATAAATATTTAACAACCAATCTCAAAAAAATCTGGGATATATATGCATATAGCCGTTTATCATAAAAAGTTTCTGATGCAAAGGATATGTAGCAAATAATAATAATCTATAAATAATAAAATATACATATCCTTTATTATTGATTCTGTATAGCCAGTTAAATCTCCTGAGGAAGTTATTCAAACTGAAATCAGAATGACAAGAGCAAAAGTAGCAATGGTGGGGGGAGAGATTTGCGCAGAGAGGAGTAGGTGAAGCTGGAAGTAGATGGCGCGTTGAAGGAGAAAGCCAGTGTCACGGGAGCACAAAGGAGTTAGAAAGCAATGGAACTCCAGAAACATCTAGCTTTATGAGCCCTGTTAAGAACATCGAAAGAGTCTTGAGCATGGGAATGACACATCAAATTTGAGTTTAAATAGATCTTTTGGCTGCATTGTGGAAAATTGACTGGAGGTGGGCAGATGCAAGCAATCAATTAGAAAAGTGTTAACAGCAATCCAAGCTGAAAATGTTGCTGGCCTGGACTTGGGCTACTACTGCCCAAGGGGAAATGGACAAAAATGAACTGATCTGAGTGATCTTTAAGAGGTGAAATCGTTATGCAGAATTTTGAAGCTGTGAATGGCCTGGCCTGATTAATATGTGAGTGAGCTGGTCAGAGCCATGCTCACAGATGTCCAAATATTCCATTCCGGTTACCGCTTTATGGTCACATGACCAGTGAGCACAACCTAGGAGGTGCTAGCCTTCCCTGGTTCTCAGATGCTTGGCATGGTTGCTTTTCATCACTCTCATCCATTTTTTCTGGTTCATATTTACATAAGGAGGAAGATTGATAAGTGTCCATTATTAGCAATGCTTTCGATTAATCTGTCAAGTATTTTACAGAAAGGAGAAAAGGAGAGGTCGATGGATACAGAAAACTGTGCCACCTAAATGCGTCAAGATAATTATTTCCAGTGACTCAGGATGTCTCTTTAGGGCCCACTTTAGGAAACTGTCTCCAAGATCACTTCACATCTGTAGAGCTCACAGCCCCTGTGAGCACTTGATCCTCCAACACAGACTGACTTAGAGGTTCCATTCTAACCACCCAGGGGCTTTCATTTGGTTTGGTTTTTTATTTCAATTTTTGGCATCTATCATATTTTTCACTTTGGGTTTAGCATCTGCATCCTATCCTCTTGCTTCTTGGAGTGGCTGCTGACACACCCCAGGAGTTGTTTTTGTATCTTCCTCACTGTAGCTACAGGGCCAGCATCTCAGCAGCACTGGAGAACCAGCTCTGTGGGACATATGCCCCACACCACAGGCTCTGTGGTCCCTCCTGGGGCATCGGGCATCAGCTCAGTTCTGTCTCCTTTCACACATGGTGGCACTGAGGCAATCAGAATAAACCTGGTGAACTCAAGTCCCAGAATCAAACCTCAGTGCAAAGCAGCTCTAACGACCAGGCCAGTGTCTCTGCGTGCATTCACCTTTAAATGCATCCCAAAAGCAAGCTTTTATGAGAATTTTAACAGAACTCTTACCACATGTAGAGAATTGAGAACATTTTCAAGAAAAATATAAAAAGGTAAGACAAAAGGAAGAAACTAATGTGACATTGAACAGGAAAAATACTGAAGGAAATCTATCTTTAAGATATGAATGCACTGTCACATATGTCTGTGATGTTTTCAAGGCCTAGATTTAGAGGAAAATTAAAATTTCATGTTGAAGGGGCCACCCTGGTGGCTCAGATAGTAAGGAATCTGCCTACAATGCAGGAGACCCAGGTTCAGTCCCTGGGTTGAGATCCCCTGGGGAACGAAATGGCTACCCACTCCAGTACTCTTGTTTCATGTTAGAGATCTCAATTATGATAATGCTACAAATTTGGCTCTGGAAAGGGAGGTGAGTTCATATCGGACCACAGTGTGCTTCCCCTCTGCTCCCTTTATTCAAGACCTATACACGAGAAATAGAACAATGTAAGATTTTTATGTATAAAGACTAAAAATTTTTTTCTGGACTAAACATATGTATGTATACAATTGTTTTAGGTTAGGTATTAGTGAAAAGCAGAAGCACCAAAGAAGGCATATGTGAGATGTAAGTGGCCCCAAGGAGGCACAGAGGCAGAGGTTGGGGATTCAGGATAGAAGACAGAAAAATAAGTAGGAAGAGGGCAAATATCAAGCAAGACTTTGAAAATCAGAACAAAAAAAGTTTGTTCCAACTTTTCAGGAAATCAAGGGGAATGGTGAAGAGGGGACTTGGGAAAGTTGGTCTGGCCACAGCTTGATGGATGAAAAGTAGGACAGTGAGATTTTGTCACACGTGTAGAATGAAGCTTTAGGGGCAAGGGAAAGGGTAGGAGCAGAGGAAGAGGGGAGGAAGAAGAAACACAAAAGATTTTATTTAAAACTAGAATAGAATTAAAATAAAAAATAAAACAGGGCTAGTGGTAAGTGGAGGAGAAGTATGAGCATGATCACAAGGTTGAACTGTTCCGTGGTCAACCATATTATACATGAGACATCAAATTTCTTCTTACCCTGAAACATAATGGAGTATACTGATCAACATATTCCCTCTTTCTCTTTCTTTCCCTCCTCAGCCTCTCTCTCTTTCTTTGAAAAACCAGTACAGGTCAGAGAATAGGGATTTGAATATGTATGAGAAAGGCCCCCTTAAGTAGTTAGAATTTCACCTAGAGGTGAGTTGAATGTTCAATACATGTATTAGCCGGGCTTCCCTGGTGGCTCAGGTGGTAAAGAATCTGACTGCAAATGTATTAGTCAGGGTTCTCCAAAGAAGAACTAGTAGGGTGTGTGTGTGTGTGTGTCTGGAGAGAAACTGATTGACTTTAAGGACTTGACTCTCTGGCAGACCAGAGACCCAGGGAAAGAATCTGCTGACAGAATTTCCAACTCCTATGGGGAGGTCAGGTTCATTTCTTTTTCTTAACTGAGGCCTTCAACTGATTAAATAAGGACCTTCCACACTATAGAGGTCATTTGTATCACACAAAGTTAACAATCTGAATCTTAACCTCATCTAAAAAATACTTTCACAGTACCGGCTATCTGGTTGACCAAATATCTGGGTACCGTGGCCCTAGCCAACGTGACACATAAAATTAACCATACTCAGTTCAGTTCGGTCGCTCAGTTGGGTCCGACTCTTTGTGACCTCATGAACCACAGCACTCCAGGCTTCCCTGTCCATCACCAACTCCCGGAGTCCACCCAAACCCATGTCCATTGAGTTAGTGATACCATCCAACCATCTCATCCTCTGTCATCCCCTTCTCCTCCTGCCCTCAATCTTTCCCAGCATCAGGGCCTTTTCCAATGAGTCAGTTCTTCACGTCAGGTGGCCAAAGGATTGGAGTTTCAGCTTCAACATCAGTCCTTCCAAGGAACACCCAGGACTGATCTCCTTTAAGATGGACTGGTTGGATCTCATTGCAGTCCAAGGGACTCTCAAGAGTCTTCTCCAACACCACAGTTCAAAAGCATCAATTCTTCAGTGCTCAGCTTACTTTATAGTCCAACTCTCACATCCATACATGACTACTGGAAAAACCATAGCCTTGACTAGATGGACCTTTGTTGACAAAGTAATGTCTCTACTTTTTAATATGCTGTCTAGGTTGGTCATAACTTCCCTTCCAAGGAGTAAGCGTCTTTTAATTTCATGGCTGCAGTCACCATCTGAAGTGATTTTGGAGCCCAGAAAAATAAAGTCTGACACTGTTTCCACTGTTTCCCCATCTATTTCCCATGAAGTGATGAGACTAGACACTATGATCTTAGTTTTCTGAATGTTGAGCTTTAAGCCAACTTTTTCACTCTCTACTTTCACTTTCATCAAGAGGCTTTTTACTTCCTCTTCACTTTCTGCCATAAGGGTGGTGTCATCTGCACATCTGAGGTTATTGATATTTCTCCCAGCAATCTTGATTCCAGCTTGTGCTTCATCCAGCCCAGCGTTTCTCACGATGTACTCTGCATAGAAGTTAAATAAGCAGGGTGACAATATACAGCCTTGACGTACTCCTTTTCCTATTTGGAACCAGTCTGTTGTTCCATGTCCAGTTCTAACTGTTGCTTCCTGACCTGCATATAGGTTTCTCAAGAGACAGGTCAAGTGGTCTGGTATTCCCATCTCTTTCAGAATTTTCCACAGTTTATTGTGATCCACACAGTCAAAGGCTTTGGCATAGTCAATAAAGCAGAAATAGATGTTTTTCTGGAACTCTCTTCCTTTTTCCATGATCCAGCAGATGTTGGCAATTTGATCTCTGGTTCCTCTGCCTTTTCTAAAACCAGCTTGAACATCTGGAATTTCACGGTTCACATATTGCTGAAGCCTGGCTTGGAGAATTTTGAGCATCAACGGCAACCCACTCCAGTATTCATGCCTGGAAAATCCTATGGACTGAGGAGCCTGGTGGGCTACAATCCATGGGGTTGCAAAGAGTCGGACACGACTGAGCGACTTCTGTGTGTGTTCTGAGTTACTAGCGTGTGAGATGAGTGCAATTGTGCAGTAGTGTGAGCATCTTTGGCATTGCCTTGAAAAGACTCATAATTCCCTAACTCTAAAAAGTACATATACCTTCATCAAGTATTTACCACTCGGTACTAACATGATTGCTATGCATATCTGGGGCCCCTCCAAGAGTGACTTGCTGAAGTGAAAAAATGTTATTCACTTATTCCTTTAAAAAAAAAAAAATCCTGTACTGAGCACAGTCTCTGACACATGCTTGGGGTTTCATAATTCTTTGTTACCATTGTCCACTTCATTGACATCAGTGTTTCTGGAGGATACATCTTCTCCTGTTTCAGTCCTCTTGCATCTCCAGAGATAGCCTCATATGAAAGGTGATATTCTTCATTGGCAAATACTTTTGTCAAAATGAGCTTACTGAACAACTTTAATCATTGCCCTCACATGGGATGTATTAATATCACACTGACTCATGTGTAGGCCTGAAGTGGAGGAAATAGGCAATAAGCCCCTCTCCCAGCCAAAACATTTTATATCCTAACTCTCAACCAGAAGGGCCTGGTCAAGATGTTATTTAAACTGCTCCACTTCAAGATGAAAAGATAATGATTAAGACTTGGAAAAGTTTGTAAGAAAACCTCAACTGAACATAATGACTACTGTGGTCAATATGTTTGCCTTTTCTTCCTTGTCCTTCTAAATCAAGGACCAAACAGTAACTTTTCCCAGACAGAATATGGCATTTACAAAAATAGTTCAGTGAAGTCCATGGGGAAAATCTCATCTCAAAGAAGGAAGGGATGGCCACTTAGCAGAAGCTTGCAATTGCACTCCATCCCTAGATAATGTCTTCTCAATGCCTGGAGAAAGTAGAAACATAAAGGCTCTCCAACTCTTGAATTGAGTCAAAGCTGAGACTGTACTGTTACCAAATTTTATATTTGGGAAATTCAATGCCTTGCCCCAAATTGTGGCATTTCCCAAGAAAACGTGCGTTCTGACTTTCTGCCCCCAACTGAACGGATCTGACACCTTCTCCCTGATGCAGGGCTGTTCAGTCCTCATTTTCTCAAATCTCCTTTCAATGTCCACCCTTTTTCTAGGCTCTTCCCAATTCCGTCCTCAAGTTATGACCCATTTTTTTAATGCAGATTAGCGATCCCTTTAATCTCTTTTCAGCATTGTAGTGAACAGAGACCATATGTTTCTAAGATAAATTCTGCCGCTTCTGCAAGAGCAAAAGCAAGTAGAAGTGATCATCATTAGAGATTGCCTCTCTCTCTCCCTTCCGTGCTCACAGTCCTTCTCGTGAATACGCTCACAAACACAGCAGATGGCGCCTTGCAGACGGTGGTTTCCAGTAACTTTGGCCACTTCATCTCACCTTAGGGCCCCATTTCTCCTTTCCTGCTTTCTCAGGCGAGCTCTCTTTTTCCTCCACTGTATCATGTATAATCTCCTGGTTTTACCCCATATGGCACTAGTATATATGGATTTCCCCAGTGGTTCCCTGTAACTTCTCCACACATCTTCAGATATGAGACCAGTTGCCATCTTGGTGAATTCCAGGGACACGATAGACTACAGAGTCAAGCAAACTCTTCGTGTGCCAGTAAGCCACAGAGTAAGAAGGATTTCAACAAGCTCACTTAGCTGGTAGTGGGATGCTGGGAGGCTATGCTCATTTATTTACTTATTCAACAAATATTTATGTTATGCTTGTTAGATAATGGAGATGAAATAGTGGACAAACTAAGGACACTCCATGACTGTTGTGGTTTGAGTTTCCCTAAAAACGGGCCCTGAGACCAGGATTTGCTTAAAAGGAGTTTGTTTCAGAGATGAACCCAGGAAACCCAGTAAAGGAACAGGCAACAGAAACATGGAAGGGAAGGAAACTGATCCAGCCAGCTAACCCAGTTACCCTGTGACCACCAGAACTCATTGGTGATGATAAATATTTAACAACCAATCTCAAAAAAATCTGGGATATATATGCATATAGCCGTTTATCATAAAAAGTTTCTGATGCAAAGGATATGTAGCAAATAATAATAATCTATAAATAATAAAATATACATATCCTTTATTATTGATTCTGTATAGCCAGTTAAATCTCCTGAGGAAGTTATTCAAACTGAAATCAGAATGACAAGAGCAAAAGTAGCAATGGTGGGGGGAGAGATTTGCGCAGAGAGGAGTAGGTGAAGCTGGAAGTAGATGGCGCGTTGAAGGAGAAAGCCAGTGTCACGGGAGCACAAAGGAGTTAGAAAGCAATGGAACTCCAGAAACATCTAGCTTTATGAGCCCTGTTAAGAACATCGAAAGAGTCTTGAGCATGGGAATGACACATCAAATTTGAGTTTAAATAGATCTTTTGGCTGCATTGTGGAAAATTGACTGGAGGTGGGCAGATGCAAGCAATCAATTAGAAAAGTGTTAACAGCAATCCAAGCTGAAAATGTTGCTGGCCTGGACTTGGGCTACTACTGCCCAAGGGGAAATGGACAAAAATGAACTGATCTGAGTGATCTTTAAGAGGTGAAATCGTTATGCAGAATTTTGAAGCTGTGAATGGCCTGGCCTGATTAATATGTGAGTGAGCTGGTCAGAGCCATGCTCACAGATGTCCAAATATTCCATTCCGGTTACCGCTTTATGGTCACATGACCAGTGAGCACAACCTAGGAGGTGCTAGCCTTCCCTGGTTCTCAGATGCTTGGCATGGTTGCTTTTCATCACTCTCATCCATTTTTTCTGGTTCATATTTACATAAGGAGGAAGATTGATAAGTGTCCATTATTAGCAATGCTTTCGATTAATCTGTCAAGTATTTTACAGAAAGGAGAAAAGGAGAGGTCGATGGATACAGAAAACTGTGCCACCTAAATGCGTCAAGATAATTATTTCCAGTGACTCAGGATGTCTCTTTAGGGCCCACTTTAGGAAACTGTCTCCAAGATCACTTCACATCTGTAGAGCTCACAGCCCCTGTGAGCACTTGATCCTCCAACACAGACTGACTTAGAGGTTCCATTCTAACCACCCAGGGGCTTTCATTTGGTTTGGTTTTTTATTTCAATTTTTGGCATCTATCATATTTTTCACTTTGGGTTTAGCATCTGCATCCTATCCTCTTGCTTCTTGGAGTGGCTGCTGACACACCCCAGGAGTTGTTTTTGTATCTTCCTCACTGTAGCTACAGGGCCAGCATCTCAGCAGCACTGGAGAACCAGCTCTGTGGGACATATGCCCCACACCACAGGCTCTGTGGTCCCTCCTGGGGCATCGGGCATCAGCTCAGTTCTGTCTCCTTTCACACATGGTGGCACTGAGGCAATCAGAATAAACCTGGTGAACTCAAGTCCCAGAATCAAACCTCAGTGCAAAGCAGCTCTAACGACCAGGCCAGTGTCTCTGCGTGCATTCACCTTTAAATGCATCCCAAAAGCAAGCTTTTATGAGAATTTTAACAGAACTCTTACCACATGTAGAGAATTGAGAACATTTTCAAGAAAAATATAAAAAGGTAAGACAAAAGGAAGAAACTAATGTGACATTGAACAGGAAAAATACTGAAGGAAATCTATCTTTAAGATATGAATGCACTGTCACATATGTCTGTGATGTTTTCAAGGCCTAGATTTAGAGGAAAATTAAAATTTCATGTTGAAGGGGCCACCCTGGTGGCTCAGATAGTAAGGAATCTGCCTACAATGCAGGAGACCCAGGTTCAGTCCCTGGGTTGAGATCCCCTGGGGAACGAAATGGCTACCCACTCCAGTACTCTTGTTTCATGTTAGAGATCTCAATTATGATAATGCTACAAATTTGGCTCTGGAAAGGGAGGTGAGTTCATATCGGACCACAGTGTGCTTCCCCTCTGCTCCCTTTATTCAAGACCTATACACGAGAAATAGAACAATGTAAGATTTTTATGTATAAAGACTAAAAATTTTTTTCTGGACTAAACATATGTATGTATACAATTGTTTTAGGTTACAGGGACGTGTATTAGTGAAAAGCAGAAGCACCAAAGAAGGCATATGTGAGATGTAAGTGGCCCCAAGGAGGCACAGAGGCAGAGGTTGGGGATTCAGGATAGAAGACAGAAAAATAAGTAGGAAGAGGGCAAATATCAAGCAAGACTTTGAAAATCAGAACAAAAAAAGTTTGTTCCAACTTTTCAGGAAATCAAGGGGAATGGTGAAGAGGGGACTTGGGAAAGTTGGTCTGGCCACAGCTTGATGGATGAAAAGTAGGACAGTGAGATTTTGTCACACGTGTAGAATGAAGCTTTAGGGGCAAGGGAAAGGGTAGGAGCAGAGGAAGAGGGGAGGAAGAAGAAACACAAAAGATTTTATTTAAAACTAGAATAGAATTAAAATAAAAAATAAAACAGGGCTAGTGGTAAGTGGAGGAGAAGTATGAGCATGATCACAAGGTTGAACAGTTCCGTGGTCAACCATATTATACATGAGACATCAAATTTCTTCTTACCCTGAAACATAATGGAGTATAATGATCAACATATTCCCTCTTTCTCTTTCTTTCCCTCCTCAGCCTCTCTCTCTTTCTTTGAAAAACCAGTACAGGTCAGAGAATAGGGATTTGAATATGTATGAGAAAGGCCCCCTTAAGTAGTTAGAATTTCACCTAGAGGTGAGTTGAATGTTCAATGCATGTATTAGCCGGGCTTCCCTGGTGGCTCAGGTGGTAAAGAATCTGACTGCAAATGTATTAGTCAGGGTTCTCCAAAGAAGAACTAGTAGGGTGTGTGTGTGTGTGTGTGTCTGGAGAGAAACTGATTGACTTTAAGGACTTGACTCTCTGGCAGACCAGAGACCCAGGGAAAGAATCTGCTGACAGAATTTCCAACTCCTATGGGGAGGTCAGGTTCATTTCTTTTTCTTAACTGAGGCCTTCAACTGATTGAATAAGGACCTTCCACACTATAGAGGTCATTTGTTTCACACAAAGCTAACAATTTGAATCTTAACCTCATCTAAAAAATACTTTCACAGAACCAGCTATCTGGTTGACCAAATATCTGGGTACCGTGGCCTAGCCAACGTGACACATAAAATTAACCATACTCAGTTCAGTTCGGTTGCTCAGTTGTGTCTGACTCTTTGCAACCCCAGGAACCGCAGCACTCCAGTCTTCCCTGTCCATCACCAACTCCCGGAGTCCACCCAAACCCATGTCCATCGAGTTAGTGATACCATCCAACCATCTCATCCTCTGTCATCCCCTTTTCCTTCTGCCCTCAATCTTTCCCAGCATCAGGGCCTTTTCCAATGAGTCAGTTCTTCACGTCAGGTGGCCAAAGGATTGGAGTTTCAGCTTCAACATCAGTCATTCCAATGAACACCCAGGACTGATCTCCTTTAAGATGGACTGGTTGGATCTCGTTGCAGTCCAAGGGCCTCTCAAGAGTCTTCTCCAACACCACAGTTCAAAAGCATCAATTCTTCAGTGCTCAGCTTACTTTATAGTCCAACTCCCACATCCATACATGACTACTGGAAAAACCATAGCCTTGACTAGATGGACCTTTGTTGACAAAGTAATGTCTCTACTTTTTAATATGCTGTCTAGGTTGGTCATGACTTTCCTTCCATGGATCGTGTCATTTAATTTCATGGCTGCAGTCACCATCTTCAGTGATTTTGGAGCCCAGAAAAATAAAGTCTGACACTGTTTCCCCATCTGTTTGCCATGAAGTGATGGGACCGGATGCCATGATCTTCGTTTTCTGAATGTTGAGCTTTAAGCCAGCTTTTTCACTCTCCTCTTTCACTTCCATCAAGAGACTCTTTAGTTCTTCTTCACTTTCTGCCATAAGGGTGGTATCATCTGCATATCTGAGGTTATTGATATTTCTCCAGCGAATCTTAATTCCAGTTTGTGCTTCCTCCAGCCCAGTGTTTCTCATGATGTACTCTGAATATAAGTTAAATAAGTAGGGTGACAATATACAGCCTTGACGTACTCCTTTACCTATTTGGAACCAGTCTGTTGTTCCATGTCCAGTTCTAACTGTTGCTGGTATGTCTTTAATGAGCTCAAAATAGTAGGTTAAAAAAAATACCAACAGGTGCTTTATACCATAGTTCAGCAGGAAAAGAGGCAAAGTCAGGACAAGAATAAACAGAATCAGGTAGTAATTTGACAATTCATCTGATGCAAACAGAAAGCAGGGTGGCCTGATGGAATGCACTTAATCATCGTGTGCATATGTTTGTCATCAGTGATAATAGGAGGTCAGTATTTGTGCCATTTGGAAGAGGAACCCATGGTAGAAAGAGGGGCAGGAAACACACAGTAGAAAGAGCATTGCCCAGAAGAGAGCCATGGAGAGAGAGGCACCAGCGTGACAGAGGCCAGACAGATGTCCAAGAGACATCTAACCAATTCTCTAGTCATGCATTCCCACCTGAGTCACTTCTCGAGGGACTGGATATATCCATAGGTACAGGACTGCTGTCTCGTGTGTTATCTTGACCCATATGTGGTAACATCAGAATTACGGTGGAAAGGAAAATGTTTCTGACCCTCTTTTTCCCATTTTTACAGAGTGTGAGCCGCTGGTTGTACAAATGGTTTGAGGCTAGAGAGTAGTAACCTGGAGCAGACAAGGTCACCTTTGAGACTGGGCAATGATTGTCCCCTGGGTCCTGCTGTGGAGAATTGCAGGTTTACAACAGGATCAGCACTGTAATCAAAGAAGCAACTCTTCCATTGAGGGACAGTGACATTTTAGCAATCTTCAGATAGAAAGAGCAAATGGGTCTACAATGGAATTCTATCCATTTACATGGACAGAAATTCCCATGAATGTTTCCTTTAATTTTTTAGTTATAAGATGAAACTGCATTTCTAAAGGCATCAAGAGACTACAAGTTGCGTGCTGTGGTCAGTTTCTAGAAGGAAGTCTACACAGACAACTGAGCAAATGGGTCATTGACATGCCCTTCTGCTCGAAGAGATAGGTCACATCATCCATCTGACCTTAAAAATGTAAGTGTCAGAAAACAGGACCTTCATCTTTAGATTCTATCATCACAGAGAGAATTTAATCTCTTTTGACCACTGAATAAGCCAAAAGATAAGAGGATTTTTCAATTTCGTCCACCTCTCTTATTTTTTCTTTTCTGCTTGGCAATGAATGAGATAGAAGAATAACAACTCTCCCATGCTACTTGGCAAGTTCTCTGTACTGTCAGATTAGGTAAAATCCTTGCCAGAGCATGTGTATTAGCTTTATGCTATTTGAAATGTTAATACAAGTGCTAATTCACAGAATTTTAATAAAACGCTCACAAAATAGCATCCAAAGGCAGTACTGACAAAACTTACCAAGCTATATTTATGGAGAGGACAATTGAAAGCACTGACAAGAGGTAAATGAATACTTCTATTTGCATCTATTTGTTTGTTTGCTTTGAATGAGCATGTCTGAAATTTAAGAAAGTGTCTCTCTTAAGTTTTTCAATCCAGGCCTTCATTCTGTAGGATGACAAATTGCCCATTGATTTGAGTGTTTCCAGGAGAGTTTGCCATCACTTTAGTCAAGCCCTCAGTTGTATATTTGACACTCTTTATTTTTTTTAATTTATTTTTAATTGGAGGATAATTGCTTTACAATGTTGTGTTGGTTTCTGCCATGCATCAACAGGAATCTACCATAGGTATACACACGTCCCCTCCCTCTGGAACCTCCCTCCCACCTCCCACCCCATCCCACCCCTCTAGGTTGTGTGACATTCTTGTAAATTTCTTCAACTTTGAAAGCTAGAGTGACTTGAGGGTAGTAAGCAAATGAGGTGTACCACTGTCTGCTTTAAGTATCTTTTGTATGATAATTTTAAGTAGAGATAGTTGGACATGAAACTGAGAAGAAATATTCAAGAAACAGAACAGGAAATATTACAGCTGAGAGAACTGGGCAGTGGAGAAAAAGAGGAAAGATGGAAGAAGGAAAATAAGACAGAATACAAACCACAATAGCTTAAGGGCCTTTTAATTGTGGAAAATGGACTTCCATGGTGGTTCATCAGTAAAGAATCTGCCTGTAATGCAAAGGGACTGTAGTTCCATCCCTGGCTTGGGAAGATTCCCTGAAGAAAATGGCAACCCACTCCAGTATGCTTAGCTGAAAATCCCATGGACAGAGGAGCCTGGTGGGTTACAGTCTATGGGGTCACAAGAGTGAGACACAACTTGGTGACTAAACCACCACCAATTGTGGGAAATACTCGTTTTAATCATGGGATCTAGAGGGCTGCCAGTGATAGAGACCTTGGGAACAGAACAGCGGCAGTGGCGAGAGGTACCATGCAAGAGGGGGGTCTTATCAGCTGGGGGGAAAGAGGCTTCTGGAAAGGGAGCTGGAGATGGAACTGGAGCTGATTAAGTCCCTAGAGAGCCAGTTCAAAGGAGTAAAGGTTGATCAAGAACCAGGGAAAGGAGAAAAGCTGAACTGATTTGAGGGGGCAGTTCAGTTCAGCTCAGTCACTCAGTCTTGTCTGATTCTTTGTGACCTCGTGGACTGCAGCACGCCAGGCCTCCCTGTCCATCACGAACTCCTGGAGTTTACTCAGACTCATGTCCGTTGAGTCAGTGATGCCATCCAGCCATCTCATCCTCTGTCATCCCCTTCTCCTCCTTCTTTCAATCTTTCCCAGCATCAGGGTCTTTTCAAATGAGTCAGCTCTTCACATCAGGTGGCCAAAGTATTGGAGTTTCAGCTTCAGCATCAGTCCTTCCGGTGAACACCCAGGACTGATCTCCTTTAGGATGGGTCAGAGTCGCCCTTTGAGTGGACAAAGCTGCACCACTACGGGGTTGGGTACCTGCAATTAGCTAACTCACAAACTTTACACAGGATTTTCACAGGGCTCTAAGGAACTGGATATTTTGAATAACTGTCATGCACATAAGGGTGAGAATACGCGGCATGACATTAGTGTCTGACAGAAATTGAGCAAGAGGACCTCCCCATCTTCCTAAGATGAAGGCTGGGGGAAGACTCTTTTCCACTTCACCCCAGGTGAATCCCTCTGCTGAGGTTCTTCCCAGTGAGGCTGCTGCTTCTGAGGCTCAGAGGATGCTAAGCAGAAGCAAAGAAATTGGAGAAGGAAATGGCAACCCACTCCAGTGTTTTTGCCTGGAGAGTCCCAGGGACGGGGAAGCCTGGTGGGCGGCAATCCATGGGGTCACACAGCGTCGGACACGACTGAAGCGACTTGGCGGCAGCAGCAGCAGTGCTGCCGTACCAGGCCCCAACTGCCTTAAGACTTCCTTCGGAAAATGGAGCCTGCCAGCTGGCATCGCTGATCGCTATGCTGTGCTCAGTCACTTCCGTCGCGTCAGACTCTGCAACTCTATGGACTGTATTCCTCAGGCTCCTCTGTCCATGGAATTCTCCAGGCAAGAACCCTGGAGTGGGTAGCCATTTCCATCTCCAGGGGATCTTCCTGACTAAGTAATGGAACCCGAATCTCCTGTGTCTGCTGCATTGCAGGCAGATTCTTTATCCCTGAGCCACCAGGAAGGCCCATTCACTGATTCATGGGTGCCCTTAATTCCTGCCTGAAAAAGAAAACCAAAAAAATACTGTGAAACTTTCCTGAGATTGCATACTACAGTAGAAGGCTCATTTCTGGGGACTTCCCTGGCCATCCAACGGTGAGGACTCCACCCTTCCACTGTAGGAGCCTAGAAATCCATCTCTGGTTGGGGAACTAAGATCCCACATGTCTGCACAGAACAACGCTCCCCACCCTACCCCACCCCCCCCAAAAAAAGAAAGAAAATATCAGAAGGCTCATTTCTGGAGCAGTTTTATCTGTTGTTTCATCATATATGAGAGATATGAAACTCTCCTGTTTTCATGAAACTGATCTGAGGGGGTTTGTTGGTTTGTAGGCTTGTTTTGTGTTTGTTTTTCAAGTTTGCAACCTCCACACACAAATTAATGAATTTCTCAGTTCATTTTTCCCCGGGAAATTCTCATTTTCTCTCCTGTTAGGAAGCACAGGCTGGAGTAGAGATCCAATCTGACATATCGGATTTATTGCTGATAGCAATAAATCTGCAATGAAATCCTCTAGTCCTCTCAAGGCAGGTTCTATTACAGATGTCATTCTCTTCTGTTGTAAGGCCATTTTCCCAATTTCAAGTTTTCTTGGGAAACCCATGATAAACAATAAAGTATCTTTATCCTGATCCCCATCCAGATCTGGGTCTTCAGGGTGCCCACCACCTGGCAAATATAAAGTCAATTTGCCCAGGACTCAATGGACCTGGTTTTTCTTCCTCAGACTTTATTATAGGAATTCTTAGCACCTCAAATGCACACTGGAATATTTTTTCTCAATTCCTTCATGAACTCCTGCACAGACATTCAGCCCTTTCTCTTGCTTCTCTCAACCTAATCTTAGCATGCCTTCAGTGCAGGTGTGACAAGTAGCACCCCAGCAGAACCGGGTTTAGTGAGGCACAGATTTAAGGGCGATCCAAGAGACTCAGTCATCAAGATAATACTGAAATGTAAGATTTCAAAAAAAAATCAAGATTAATGCAGGGAGATTAGGATTGACTTATATACACTCAGTTAAGTTCAGTCGCTCAGTCGTGTCTGATTCTGCGACCCCATGGACTGCAGCACGCCAAGCCTCTCTGTCCATCACCAACTTCCGGAGTTTACGCAAACTCATACACAGTACCATGTGTAAAATAGCTAGCTAGTGGGAAGCTGCTGTAGAGTACAGAGAACTCAACTCTGTGCTCTGTGATGACCTAGAAGGGTGGGATGTGTAGAGTGGAAGGGAGGCTCAAGAAAGAAGGGATATATGTATAAATATAGCTGATTCACTTTGTTGTACAAGAGAAAGTAACACAACATTGTAAAACAATTATACTCCAATTAAAAAATAATGCAAAAACTCATGAGGAACAAAATATCAAAATTTTAAATAAAGATAGCTGTTGTTGGTTCTACAATCCTGCATTACCATATGAAAGTGACAGATATTTCCAATCTGTGCAGATTTTGTGCCCCTTCAGACAGATTTCTGGGGGTTGACATTGGTGCAAATGACTGAATAATGTAGTGTTTCACAGAGAGTTATGGTTCGACTTGGTTTGGGGGGTTTTTTGGTAGTGCTTTTGCTAATTTTTCCTAACTGTATACAGGGGCACACATTTTTCCTTTTGCCTCAGGACCCAGTAGGCCCAGGGCAAATAGAACTAAGTCTTGCTAACTTTGTGTTCTATGAGCAGTACTCCCCTCCAAGCTTTGTACAGCAACCCGGTGCCAGGTCATGGAGTAGCAGGGTTGCAATAGACCAGATAACAATGTAAACAGTACAGACGGGGGTATTTACAAGGATGGCAAAAAGGTTTGTTCTAAGTCACTAAAGCATTCTTTGGGATGAGGAAATGTATTCATTTTTCCAGGCATTCACTGAAATATGCTTTTCAGAAGGGTTCAGAATTAATTTTTAAATTTTTCTTCCCTAATGACTCACCCAGTCAGTGTAAGATTATCACCTTGGATCTGGTCCACCTGGAAAATGTTGGCCGCCTTAACATGTTCCCTGGACTGGCCAGCCAAATCTTCTGCCCTCTGCCTCCTCCCGATCCCAACACTATGTTCTGGCCCCCTGTGCTCTCTGTGCTCTGAGTTCCCCTCTGCCAGGGCCAGCATTTTTTTTTTAATTGGAGTAGAGTTGATTTACAATGTGGTGTCAGGATCAGCATTTTAAAGTCCCTTTTTGGTGGAAAGAATTCCTTCCTTAGTTGACCTGTAAGAGTCCGAATTTAACCAGGAAAAAAAAAAAAACAGAAACTCTTTCAGGCATGAGGTTGCCCAAAAAAAAAAAAAAAACAAAAAACAGAAACTCTTTCAGGCATGAGGTTGCCCTTTTTTTAGGTCAAAAGTCAAACATGAGCAATTTTATAATGATTTAAAGTATTATTTACAAGAAAGTGAATTTAATGCAAGGAATCTGTTAGTTAACAGAGGAACTGAGAAGCCAGACAGGAGAGAGGCTGCGCATAGATGCAGAAGAGCAGTGCTTCTACCCCACTCCCACGCCAGGCTAGAGAAACAAAGGTTGGAGGGGGCATTCCTACAATTCATTGCTCATCCACACCCAACACAGAGCTCTGGCTATCCAGCCATTTCATTTCCAGTATTGTAGGAACACACAGGCCATTGCACTTCGAAACTGTCCCCTTATTATTTGCACTTAATTAAAAACAGGTGACTGTCTCCCAATGTATCAAGTAATTTTTTAATATGTTTTATTTTATGTTGGGGTTATAGTTAATTTACAATGCTGTGTTAGTTTCAGATGCTTAGTAAAGTGGTTTGGTTATAGACTATATATATATATATATATATATATATATATATCTCCATTATTTTTCAGATTCTTTTCCCATACAGGTTTTTGCAGAATTATGTACAGTTTCCTATGCTGTACAGTAGGTCCTGGTTAATGATTGGACCAGAACCTGGTGGTCCAGAGTTGACAATAAGAAAGTAAAGGAGAGAGAAAGAGGCTGATATTCCTTGGTTTATGCAGAAAACCAATAAAATCCCTGACACAGGGGTTGCTCTGTTCACGAAGGCCTCAGGCGCCCTCTTGATGGGGTGAAGGCGCAGAGCGCCTTCTCGAGAGGGTCTTAGAAGTCTGGCAGGAAAGTGAACTCAGAGAGCCTCTGCGCTCCAGGGGATCAGCCTGAAAAAGAGAGACAGAGAAAGAGAGAGGGAAAGAGAGAGAGACACAGGGACCAAAGCTCTGATGGAGCAAAGGTGTTTTATTCAACACTGTGTGAGTATTTATACTGTCTTGCTGCTGCTGCTAAGTCACTTTAGTCGTGTCTGACTCTGTGCAACCCCATAGACGGCAGCCCACCAGGCTCCTCCATCCCAGGGATTCTCCAGGCAAGAAAACTGGAGTGAGTTGCCATTTCCTTCTCCAGTGCATGAAAGTGAAAAGTGAAAGTGAAGTCGTTCAGTCGTGCCCGACTCTTAGCGACCTCATGGACTGCAGCCTACCAGGCTCCTCTGTCCATGGGATTTTCCAGGCAAGAGTACTGGTGTGGGTTGCCATTGCCTTCTCCGTTATACTGTCTTACAAGGTAGCTATTTTCAGCAGAGATAAAATTAAAACTTACAAGTTATCAAGGAAACATGAAGTCATCCATATGAAAGAGAGAGGGTTGTAAATAATCACTTTTACCCTATGGTTCATAAAAAGGAAGAGCATCGTAAATAGCTGCTTATCACTATATGGAAATGCATGCATACTTCAGCCCCCAGGAGTAGCTTGCTGCTCCACTTAATTCCTGACTATTCAGGAATTAATAAGGGACAGAGGATTCATGACAGATCCAAAACAACACACAGGAAGCCTCCTGTTAAATGCTTCCTGACAAATGATCTAGTATACATATTGTAGTATGTATATGTCAGTCTCAGACTCCTAATTTATCCCTCCCCTCTCTGGGCTTCCCTCCCCTCTCTGGGCTTCCCTCATAGCTCAGTTGGTAAAGAATCCACCTGCAGTGTGGGAGACCCCGGTTCAATTCCTGGATCGGGAAGATCCCCTGGAGAAGGGACAGGCTACCCACTCCAGTACTCTTGGGCTTCCCCTGTGGCTCAGCTGGTAAAGAATCTGCCTGCAATGTGGGAGACCTGGGTTCAACCCCTGGGTTGGGGGGATCCCCTGGAGAAGGGAAAAGCTACCCACTCCAGTATTCTGACCTGGAGAATTCCATGAACTGTATAGTCCTTGGGCTCCAAAGGGTCGGACACAACTGAGCGACTTTCACTTCTTCCACCTTTCCCCTTTGGTAACTGTAAGTTTGTTTCCAAAGTCTGTGAGTCTGTTTCTGTTTGTGTTAAATAATTTTAAAATTGCAACAGAACTGCTTATTTTCCCAGGTAAATAGCTCCTTGGAAACCCAAACCTATCAGGTTCTACAAAGTAGTACACATCATGATCACCTGGTGTAGTCCTCATTGTTACTGACATCTTCCTGATGTAGTTATCCACCTTAGTTGTACTTGAATTGAAGCAATTTCACTCCATCTTTGGACACTGGCTCTTACCATTATCTTGTTTGCCTCTCTAGACACACTCTAGGTGAATAGATGGATGAAGGGGTGGAGGAGTGGGTGATGGAAAATGGATGGATGTTAATGACAATGATGATGTCCCTGGATTTTAAATAAGGGGATAGTCTCAGCCTTTCTTTTGGGGGCTGCAGGTTGACACACACAAGTGCCACAGTTGATTCAAGGTCATAGATGTAAAATGTGAACCTCATCAATGTAACACTTTATTTTCTGTCCGTAGTTAAAATGTTAAATTAAAAGTAGAAAGAGATGATTTTCTCTGAAAGATATTAATGATGCAAGAATTCCTCCCAGCAGATGTGGAGCATTTGAATGTATTTTCTTAATTCAGGTAATAAATAAACTGTTGCCTGAGTTATTCAGATTCTCTTCTTAATGTTCACATTCTCTATACATTCAGCCTTTGCAGAATGCTGTAAATCTTCCCTGCACCCCACCACCTACAATGTCCTATGGAGCTGAATTTTTATTACTTAATGCTAATATATGATTAGGCTATTATTTCTTCAAATACTGTTTATTACTTTTAATAAATCTTGCAAATTATTCAAAATCCATTATAAAATAAAAGCAGATGAAATATATTTTAGGTATGACTGTCAATACCAAGAGCATGAAATTAGCCAGGTATCTGAAAGACTAAAGGCAATTTAAGTGATCTTTATAGATCACTTGAGGCTGAGTGGTGCCTCGAGTTTGAAATTAAGACTATTAAGATATCCCCCTCGGAGAAGGCAATGGCACCCCACTCCAGTACTTTTGCCTAGAAAATCCCACGGACAGGGGAGCCTGGTAGGCTGCAGTCCATGGGGTTGCGAAGAGTTGGAACACGACTGAGCGACTTCACTTTCACTTTTCCCTTTCATGCATTGGAGAAGGAAATGGCAACCCACTCCAGTGTTCTTGCCTGGAGAATCCCAGGGACGGGGAAGCCTGATGGGCTGCCGTCTATGGGGTTGCACAGAGTTGGACACGACTGAAGCGACTTAGCAGCAGCAGCAGCAGCAGCAGCAAGATATCCCCCCAGAAGTTCTTGCTTCTAAACCATCTTTGAAAAACAGAAATTTAGAGCCAGTCTCTTGCATTCTTCCCTCCTTTGCACATAAGGATTCCCTCAAGCTGATAAAATGTGGTGTACTCTAGTAATATCTTCAAAATATGTATTTACAAAACCAACTTACAAAATGCATTGAGGCAAGATGTTATGGTTTTAATCAGCTGATATACAAATGTCTTCTGCAACTGTAACTTGACAAAAACCACTAAAAACTGTCATACCAGCTCTCTTTCCCAGGAGGATTTATATTCCATTAAGAAGTAAGCAAAGAAAGATCCTACCCAGCTTGTATTGACAACATCCTGGGAATTCAAACATACTTTTAACATATATTTGCTTTTTAGCAAGTTCTATAGATATATGGCAGGAAACATTAATTTTTTTCCCAAAATGACTTTCACGGATATAAAAAGCATTTTATATGTCAAATGGAAGAATGTTTCTGAAAGAACTTCAATGTGATCTTATTATAGCTTTCTTACTTTTAGAGTACAAAGCTGCTGTCTAAAGTTGAATTTTCTTGTCTTTAATAAATTAATTCTAAAGAAGAGTTCCCTCACAGATTTTGGTATTTAACATAAATGTTCATGTAACCCTTCTGGACCCAAGTATTTACCAGTAAACTATAATAAAGGGGCACTGGTGGACAAAACAGGGATTCCAAGGATTGAGGGCTGAAGAACAATGTTGCTTTACATCCCCCTCAGGGGCAGATCGACTGGGATGCCTGCATCGCTGTGATCTCGGAGAGGCAGCAATGAGCAGTAGTGTGTTTCTAGATGTTAGTTCCCTGCCCAGGAATTGAACCTGGGTAGCCTGGATGAATCCCTGGTGGCTCAGCTGGTAAAGAATCTGCCTGCAATGTGGGAGACCTGGGTTCAATCCCTGGGTTGGGAAGATCCCATGGAGGAGGGCATGGCAATCTACCTCCGTATTTTGGCCTGGAGAATCCCCACGGACAGAGGAGCCTGGAGAGTTACAGTCCATGCGGTTGCAAAGAGTTGAACACGACTGAGTGACTAAGCACACACACACGGTCTGGATGAAAACCAGGAATCCTGAGCACCAGACCAGCAGAGGCTAGAGGCTAAAAGCTATCTTTCCCTGGCTCTTGACTCCAGTGACAAATGCATTTTTCTCATGGAGGAAAAAACTTTATAGTTTAGTATAGTATATAGCAGGTACAGAGTTTATCATTAGAGGAGCAGCACAACAAGTGGGAGAGCACACAGAGAAACCTTTTGTTTAGTTAAGATAGAAGCAAGGCAGAGATGCACACCCAGAGAGAAAGGGTGTGGGCCTCCTCCCTCAGGAGGAGGAGCACAGTAAAGAGGCAGTTAAATGTAGGACAGTTCTTCTGGGTCTTTGTTTACCTTTGGCCAGTTATTTGGTTTCTTTTTCTATACCTGACCTGCCCTAGGACCCTCCCCAACGTGAGTGTGCAAGTTTTTTCAAGATAGATTCCGATGCAAAGGTGTCTGGGAGGAGCAAGACTCATAATGGCTTGGCATCCCCTGAATTCTGAACCCCAAGAAGCCTTTCTAGACATATGTAGTGTCTCCCTTGTCCCATGGAGGAGAAATATGTGATCTCTTGATCCTTTACTCAACCAAAGTTTAGCCCCTCTCTGTGCCTGCGAGGGCTGTTTTCTTAAGGTGTGCACAAGAGGCAAAGCCTGGCTATTTACCCTGTTCCTGTTGTTACTTCCATTTCAGAAAGGAAACAGGAGGCTGATTATAAATGCCTAACCTGGAGCCCATCTATCTCCTGTTTCAGGAAATGCAAACAAGAAGCTAGTTGTAAATGCCTAGCATGGAGCCCACCTATCTCCTGCCTCAACTGTACTTTAACCACTGTACATTTTCCCATAATAAATTGTAGACATCTCTTCTACAGTGTTCATTAACTTTTCCATGAATCAGAATCCCTGGAGATCTTGTTAAGACACAGATTGCTGGGCCCTTCCCCTGGAGTTTCTGATTCAGTAGGTGTGAAGTGGGGCAAAATAGCATTTCTAACAAATTCCCAGGGGCTCAGGTGCTGCTGGGGGCTTGGAGCACATTTAGAGAAACTCCACTCCATAGGAATAGCTATTGGGCTTTATTTGACATCTTCAAAGCTCTCTCATGCCTTTACATTGAATTAATTAATTTCTAAACTTTGCCATAAGATGCACAGAGTAGCTCTTCTCCTTTCCATTTTAGATTATAAATGAAAAACACTGAAGTTTCCCTCCCACTTCCCACCCCCAACCCCTACCCCACCCCACCCCCGTACCCCTCCCTCCCACCCCAAGTATTTCCTGTCTCAGTGACTACGCTCAGAATGTAAAGAATCTGCAGTACAGAAGAGCTGGGTTCGATCCCTGGGTTGGGAAGACCCCCCGGAGAAGCAAATGGCAACTCACTCCACTATTCTTGCCTGGGAAATCCCACGGACAGAGGAACCTGGAGGGCCCCAGTCCTTGGGGTCACAAGAGTTGGACACGACTTAGTATCTAAACCAGTGACTACAACCACCATCAGTGAAAGTGCCCGAGCGGGAAACCTAGCAGTGCCCCAGGCCCTCTGCTCTCCGCGCCCGCACGTGCAGCACCTCGGTGCCTCCACGTCACGCTGCCCTCAGTCCCGCCTGCTGAGCGTCCTGCTCCCTTCCGTGTCTGGGCCTTTGTACATACTGTTTCTCTTCCTGATAAACCATCAACAGAAAAAAATACACAACCTAAAAGTTGAGATTTATGTTTTATTCAGCAGACCACATGGAGGACTGAAGCCCGGGGCCAAGCCTCTCAGATAACTCTGAGAGACTGCTCTAAAGAGGCAAGGGGGTGGGGAGGAGCCAGGATACACAGGCGTTTTTGCAACGAAGACCAGGTAGTTGGACTATCAAAAGATTACTGTTAATTAAAGAAAATCGTATATCTCAAGTTTAAAAATTTGGTACTTTTCTATGTAGAGGATGATGCAGGGGGCTGGGCTCACTGAAACTATTCCTTTTATATGAACCTCAATTCTCTGGGGCCAGTATCCTGCGTTTTCTCATCCTGAGTCTGCTCTGGGGGCACCACCGGGGGTGACTGCAGTGCTGGGCGGTGGGGTGGGGGGCTTGGGGGGCAGCATCCGCCCTCCATCCTGAGTTCCCTCAGGGCTCAGGGTGGCTGTAATGTGATGGCTTCACAGCTGCTACATGCTTTTACTGTTATGGCATTTTTTATTCACAATACCTTGATACTTTTAAGTTTTTCTGCAAAATGTTTCTTAATATTTGATATATAATATTGAAACAGTATGAGTTAACCTTTGATACAGATCTAGTACATTTTGTCCCCTTCTTAGCATTCATGAACCCAGTTTCTCCGTCACGCTGGTTAATTTTGTGGTACATTTTGTTTTTAAAATTCAGCATTCCCCAAGTGTGTGACTGGGTCTGAAACAATCTTGCTTGAAACACATGAGGCATGCGTGGCGAGACCTCTTCAGTTGGGAACTGGAGTAGCTAATCGCCTAATTCCCTATGGAATCTGAGTCCCATTTCTCCAGCTTCATTCAACCTGCTTCTTCGCCCTCACAAGTGTTCTGACTCAGAAGTCTTCCCCTTCTTCTCCTGGGCTCATTAATTTCAGCGGAGCCTCGTCAAGACCTGAGGTTGAATGGGGAGAGCTGCTCTCCTGAGAAAAAGTGTACACTAATATTGAAAAATACAATTACCCTTTTATTGTGAAACTTTATGAGGAATATAAACAACCATGTTGCTAAACTGTCAGACTCAAAATCATTAAAAAATATAGCTGCTGTAATTTTCCTTAACTTGAAATTTCTGAAGTCTGTATTTTCATTGAAAGAAAGTCTCTCTAGACTCCTTGTTTAATGCTCCCTCAAATCTCAGCTCCTGGACCCTCCCCCCTAAACAAAATGGGGAGGAGGTGGTGAATACTGTTCTCAGTAGACCTGCCTGTCCCAGTTCCCGAAGACAGTTGAACTACCTGGAAAATAGGACTTAAGCAGTTTAGAGATTCATTATTGAAAAGTAAAAAACTAACCTTTTGTTTTACATCATGCGACCCACCCACTCTAGTATTCTTACCTGGGAAAATCCTATGGACGGAGGAACCTGGCAGGCTATAGTCCATGGGGTCACAGAGAGTCTGACACGACTGAGCGACTTCAATCAATCAATCACGTGTTAGTAAACCCACATGCCCCCTGATTGTCATGCCCCTGATTGTTATCTGTTGTAAGTAGCTTGTAATTCACAAAGATTCACCAGAGCCACTTCTTTGGGTGTCCCCACATCCACCCACCCGCCTACCCACCTCTTTTTCTTCCAGTTCTTCATAACGTGTATTAGATCTAGCACCTCGTTAAACTACTGGTTGTTCCTGGAGACGATGGGTCTCCCATGTACTTAACACCAGCCTTATTAAGTACACACTGCTGATTCTATTAAGAGTTTATTTATCTGTCTAATTGTCTATATCTCAATTTCTTTATCTGCACCTTATAACTTAGATGTGACTTTTAGATACATACATAAATACATAGAAGGTGCTCAATAAATAGAGTCATTGCCATATTTTTGGCCACTATAAGCATTGACGGAGAAGGCAATGGCACCCCACTCCAGTACTCTTGCCTGGAAAATCCCATGGACAGAGGAGCCTGGTGTGCTGCAGTCCATGGGGTCGTGAAGAGTCAGACACGACTGAGCGACTTCACTTTCACTTTTCACTTTCATGCACTGGAGAAGGAAATGGCAACCCGCTCCAATGTTCTTGCCTGGAGAATCCCAGGGACGGGGGAGCCTGATGGGCTGCCGTCTATGGGGTCGCACAGAGTAGGACACGACTAAAGCGACTTAGCAGCAGCAGTGAATGAATTTATCTTGTTCATTGCTACTGCCCCTGTGCCTTGTAAGTAGCCAGCAGCTGGTAGATACTGCATAGTTTTCTTGAATTCAATGCAAGCATGCATACACGAATGAGTGAAAGAAGCCCTGGCAGAGAAGCAACAACTTTGGGGTAGGGGGGTCTTGGTGGAAGTAAAATGGATAAGTTAGGAAAACTGAATTTTAGGGAAGAGCCCAAGTAAATTTTGAGTAGGACTTCTAAGTTTTCTCAGTCTTTCTCTGTAAATGGGACAACAATGCTACCTTGCCTTTCTCAAAGAGGGGTTAATAGACATAAATGAAATAAAGAATGGGCATAGAGAATAGAAAGCAAGTAAAACATATGTCAGCAACATAAGACTACACTGGGTCTCACCAACAGGAAAGATGGAGAAAGCACAAAAATGCGTAATTTTCACTGCAGTCCGTGAGGTGCACTGCCTGTGAATGGCAGAGAGTCAGGGCAGGAGGGACCGAACTCTGAAGACCCCCAAAGAGGAGCAGAGAAGACCAAGACAAAAGGTCAAAGACAGCTTGTATTTAGTGAGTATCTGAGTAGGGCTTCCGGGGTAGCTCAGTCAGTAAAGAATCTGCCTGCAATGCAGGAGACATGGGTTCTATTCCTGGAGTTGGAAAGATCCCCTAGAGAAGGAAACGGCAACCTACTCCAGTATCCTTGCCTGGGAAATCCCATGGATAGAAGAGCCTGGTGGGCTACAGTTCATGTGGTCACGAGAGTCAAAAACTGAGAAGAGTTTTGGTTGCATATGGAAAATAAATTACAAATTTTATGCAATGCAACTAACTCTTATAATACCTATTAAAATCTTCAAAGCTAATTTTACACAAAATACATAAAAATACTTTGTGAGGTATAAAAAGTCAGGGAAGTATATAACTACTTGGTATTTCAGAGCTTAGTTCAGTTCAGTTCAGTCGCTCAGTCGTGTCTGACTCTTTGTGACCCCATGAATTGCAGCACGCCAGACCTCCCTGTCCATCACCAACTCCCAGAGTTCACTCAGACTCATGTCCATCAAGTCAGTGATGCCATCCAGCCATCTCATCCTCTGTCATCCCCTTCTCCTCCCGGCATCAGAGTCTTTTCCAATGAGTCAACTCTTTGCATGAGGTGGCCAAAATACTGGAGTTTCAGCTTTAGCATCATTCCTTCCAAAGAACACCCAGGGCTGATCTCCTTCAGAATGGACTGGTTGGATCTCCTTGCAGTCCCATCACAATTAGTGAGTTCTCAAAGTTACTCAAAACTTTGAAATCTGGAAAATTTAGAGGTCCTGCTTAAAAAAGACTCTAAGTTTTCCTTTTCAAAAAACTAAGAACACTATAAGATGGAGTGGAAAATCACACTTACCAGGTTGTTATTATGTTTTCAGTCCATCTTGAATTCTTTATGCAATGAAGTAAGGGTCCAATAATGAAAATTAATGTTTGAGTTTTGCAATAACCTTAACTTGCCAATTTCCAAACAATTAGAAAAAGTTTAGGAAAAGATTAAATATGTTCATAATCTTATAATCGTCTGTTTCGTGTAATTGGATCTTTCTATTATACTTTAAACTAAAAGAATATTCAGTCAGTTCAGTTCAGTTCAGTTCAGTTCAGTCGCTCAGTCCTGTCCAACTCTTTGCGACCCCATGGACTGTAGCACACCAGGCCTCCCTGTCCATCGCCAACTCCCGGAGGTGACTTAAACTCATGTCCATTGAGTCAGTGATGCCATCCAACCATCTCATCCTCTATCATTCTCTTCTCCTCCTGCCTTCAATATTTCCCAGCATCAGGGCCTTTTCAAATGAATCAGCCCTTCGGATCAGGTGGCCAAAGTATTGGAGTTTAAGCTTCAACATTAGTCCTTCCAATGAACACCCAAGATTGATCTCCTTTAGGATGGACTGGTTGGATCTCCTTGCAGTCCAAGGGACTCTCAAGAGTCTTCTCCAACACCACAGTTCAAAAGCATCTTTGGCACTCAGCTTTCTTCACAGTCCAACTCTCACATCCATACATGACCACTGGAAAAACCATAGCCTTGACTAGATGGACCTTTGTTGACAAAGTAATATCTCTGCTTTTTAATATGCTATCTAGGTTGGTCATAACTTTCCTGCCAAGGAGTAAGCATCTTTTAATTTCATGGCTACAGTCACCATCTGCAGTGATTTTGGAGCCCAGAAAAATAAAGTCTATCACTGTTTCCACTGTTTCCCCATCTATTCACTATGAAGTGATGGGACCGGATGCCATGATCTTCGTTTTCTGAATGTTGAGCTTTAAGCCAGCTTTTTCACTCTCCTCTTTCACTTTCATCAAGAGGCTCTTTAGTTCTTCTTCACTTTCTGCCATAAGGATGGTGTCATCTGCATATCTGAGGTTATTGATATTTCTCCCAGCAGTCTTGATTCCAGTTTGTGCTTCATGCAGCCCAGCGTTTCTCATGATGTACTCTGAATATAAGTTAAATAAGCAGGGTGACAATATACAGCCTGATGTACTCCTTTCCCTATTTGGAACCATTCTGTTGTTCCATGTCCAGTTCTATTGCTTCCTGACTTGCGTAAGCAATTCTCAAGAGGCAAGTCAGGTGGTCTGGTATGCCCATCTCTTTAAGAATTTTCCAATGTTTGTTGTGGTCCCCACAGTCAAAGGCTTTGGCATAGTCAATAAAGCAGAAGTAGATGTTTTTCTGGAACTCTTTTTCCATGATCCATCCGATGTTGGCAATTTGATCTCTGGTTCCTCTCCTTTTCTAAAACCAGCTTGAACATCTGGAAATTCACGGTTCATGTATTGCTGAAGCCTGGCTTGGAGAATTTTGAGCATTACTTTACTAGTGTGTGAGATGAGTGCAACTGTGCAGTAGTTGAGCATTCTTTGGCATTGCCTTTCTTAGAGATTGAGATGAAAACACCTTTTCCAGTCCTATGGCCACTGCTGAGTTTTCCAAATTTGCTGGCATATTGAGTGCAGCACTTTCACAGCATCATCTTTTAGGATTTGAAAGAGTTCAACTGGAATTCCATCACCTCCACTAGCTTTGTTCGTAGTGATGCTTCCTAAGGCCCACTTGACTTCACATTCCAGGATGTCTGGCTCTCGGTGAGTGATCACACCATCATGATTATCTGGGTTGTGAAGATCCCTTTTGTATAGTTCTGTGTATTCTTGTCACCTCTTCTTAATATCTTCTGCTTCTGTTAGGGCCATACCATTTCTGTGCTTTATTGTGCTCATATTTGCATGAAATGTTCCTTTGGTATCTCTAATTTTCTTGAAGAGATCTCTAGACTTTCCCTATTGTTTTCCTCTGTTTCTTTGTAAAAATATTATATATTGTTAATGTCACAGGAGTTCTATCCATTATTTATTAAATGCTGTCTATCTCAAAGAAACAACTTATCATTGCTATATCGAGTAATATTTTTAAATGCCACTTCCTCAAATGTACTGATTCTCCATCCAGACTGCATGTTGGAATGACCCGGAAAGCTTTTCTAACAGTGCAGGGGCCGTCTCTGAGGATCTAATTGTGCAGTTCAGTTCCTTTGCAGAAGAGCCTAGATATAGATACAGTTCTGAAAATTTGCCAAGATTTTAATATTCACTCAGGACATAGAGTCTTTCAGCCTGTGGTCATGGTCTCCAAATACCTCAGTTGAATTTCATTCCAACTGCCTTTGACAAACAGTAAAGAATAATTCTCTAAAGGGGTAAAATCATGACTCTCATTCAAATATAAAATGAACACACATCAAAGATTTTATCCAACTCATTAGTTAACAATGGGACAGATAAGATGTTACAACTGGTTCAGATGAGAATTCAAAGACAGGCAAAATGTAAGTCAGGGATTGACAATAGCCCAGTGGGCCAAACCTAGCCCACCAAGGGTTTCCAAACAGCCTGCATTAAGTATGGCTTTTACATCTCTAAATGGCTGAAAAAAAAAATCAAAAGAATATTTTGTGACATGTGAAAAGAACATGAAATTCAATTTCAACCCCCCATAAATAAGTTTTACTGGAACACAGCCAAGCCCCTTGGTCTACTGACTGTTTTAGAGCTACAGTAGCATAGCTGGGTGGTTGTAAAAGAGAACAGATGAGCCATACAACCTAAAACATTTATTATTGGGCCCTTCTCAGGAAAAGTTTGCCAACCCCTGATATAAGCAATTAGGGATGCTGATGTGAATTTGCAAATTAATGCAAAACTGGGTCAAAAATCTACCCAGCAGTAAAATGTAATGCTTGAAATCATTTCTTCCAGAGGAGGGAAATCAATGACCTCCCCATCAGACAAACTTCACTTGCATCTCTATGGACTAGAATTATTGCATTACCTTTAGTTTCTCATAGCTCATGGAGTTGTGAAATAGCCTGAAGACAATGAAAACCACAGAACTCTCTAGAATTAGAAAACCTCTCAAAATCTGCTCACTGATGCTCAGAATTCCTTTGAAAAGACACCCAGTAATCTTTTACATCCATATCACAATCTTTCATAATTTTTCCTGACAAAAAACTAAACTACATTCACTTTTTTAAAAATTTTATTGGAGTATAGTTGATTAACAATGTTGTGGTTGTTTCATGTGTAGAGCAAAGTGAATTTGTTACATATATTCATATGTCCACTCTTTTTACAATTCTTTTCCCATTTAGGCCATTACAGAGTGTTGAATGGAGTTTGCTGTGCTATATAGTAGCTGTCTATTTTATATATGTATATGTTAATCCCAATTTCCCAATTTATGCCTTCCCCAGCCCTTACCCCTGATAACCATAAGTTTGCTTTCTACATCTGGAACTCTGTTTCTATCTGTGGATAAGTTCTTTTGCATCACTCTTTTAGATTCTACATATAAGCAGTATCATATAATTTATGTCTTTCTCTGTCTGACTGACGTCACCTGGTATGACAATTGCTAGGTTGATCCGCATTGCTGCAGATGGCATTTGTTGTTCTTGTTCAGTCACTCAGTCGTGTCCAAGTTTTTGCAACCCCGTGTACTGAAGCATGCCAGGCTTCCCTGTCCTTCACCATCTCCTAGAGCTAGCTCAAACTCATGTCCACTGAGTCGGTGATCCTCCAACCATTTCATCCTCTGTCATCCCCTTTTCCTCCCATCTTCCTTCAATCTTTCCCAGCATCAGAGTCTTTTCGAATGAGTCAGCTCCTCACATCAGGTGGCCAAAGGATCAGAGCTTCAGCTTCAGCATCAGTCCTTCCAATGAATATTCAGGAAATAGCATTACTTTGTTTTATCCACTGAGTAATATTGCATCATACATATATACCACATCTTCTTTATCCATTCCTCTATTGATGGATATTTAGGTTGCTTCCATATCTTGGCTATTGTAAATAGCACTGCAATGAAGACTGGAGTACATGCATCCTGATTAACCATGTTTTTTTATATGCCTAGGAGTGGGAGGGCTGGATCATATGGAAGTTCTATGTTTAGTTCTTCAAGGAGCTTCCATACTGTTCTCCATAGTGGCTGCATCAATTTACATTCCCACCAACAGTGTAGGAAGGCTCCCTTTTCTCTACATCCTCTCCAGCATTTATTGCTTGTAGATTTTTTGATGATGGCTATTCTGACCAGCGTGAGGTGATAACTCATTGTAGTTTTGATTTACATTTCTCTAGTAATTAGTGGTGAGCATTTTCTTATGTGCTTTTTCTAGGCATCAGAAACATACTTTAAACAGAACTTCTTGTATTTCAGATGTGCTTAGGACATCGCCAGACTCTGTTTTAGAACCCATATTCCCAGCCTGCTCTAGGAGCTGGGTACATACCAGTGACTGACCACCACTAACTGACCCCTGAATGTCAGCTTCTCATTCACAGGCCAAGCATGAGTCTTTATTTGGCTTGTGCCTTGTCCCTGGGCAAGGAGCTCCTTTAAACAAAGGCCCAGGTTCTACCCTGAGAGAGCATGTGTTCCTAGCACACACATTCCCAAACCAGTGTTGTTGTTCAGTCACCAAGTCGTGTCTGACTCTTTGAAACCCCAGGAACTGCAACATGCCAGGCTTCCCTGTCCCTCAACATCTCCCAGAATTTAGCCAGGTTCATGTCCATTGAATCAGTGATGCCACCCAACCGTTATATCCATTGTCACCCTCTTCTCCTTCTACCTTCAGTCTTTCCCAGCATTAGGGTCTTTTCCAAAGAGTCAGCTGTTGACATCAGGTGGCCAAAGCATTGGAGCTTCAGCTTCAGCACCAATCCTTCCAAAGTGTATTCAAGGTTGATTTCCTTTAAGACCAACTGGTTTATAGACATTCTCCATTTTAGATCTGATTCCCCTGTGATTTTACAGCTTCGTACTTCCCCTAAAGAAGAGGCAGCATCCTTCTAAAATTCTTATCTAGACTGCATTTCTTCCATGTACTGGTAGAAAAACAAGTCTGCATAAAAATCAGTTTCCTCTGATATCCTCTGATCATCCCTTAAAATACATGTTTGACTTTTCAATCAATGTTGAATACTTACTGCAATTAACAAAATTCTCATTAAATACACCTTCAGTGTTTTCATGACATTCTTATGGAAAACTCTGTGAGGTAAACAGTCTTCTTCCAAACCTGCACTAAAATGTTTGCATTATTCTTAAAAAATGACTCGCTTTGATCTTAGTAGTTCACAATGAAAATTGCTTAAGGCTGTTCTCTGAAGAGACTCTCTCCTAAAGCCAGACATGTGTCTCCAGGGCGCACTAGTTTGGTTTCTATAAATGATCACAGTTTGTGGTTCAAAGAATTGCACTTGCTAAGTTTTGCTTTCTTGTGTTTGGCTTTGTTTCTCACCACACCCCTAAAGCCAGCAGGGCAGGTCGTATCAGCCTCCTTTCACAAACACAGACACACCAGGCAGTGAGAGTCAGGCCTCCCTTTATGTCTTCCAAAGCACCCCGAGTGAACCCTTTGGTGGCACTTGGCACATGTCTGATTGTACAGTTACTGCCTGAAGATGGAAAGTTCCCTGGAAACAAGGGCTAGGCCTGCCATTTTCATCACTCTAGTGTCAGCAGTGCAGTGAGGAGTGTTCTGGAGTGCGGCTGTGTGCATTTAAACTCCAGTTAACCACTAACTGACTCATTTGAAAAGACCCTGATGCTGGGAAAGATTGAAGTCAGGAGGAGAAGGGGACGGCAGAGGATGAGATGGTTGGATGGCATCACTGACTCAATGGACATGAGTGTGGGTGAACTCCAGGAGTTGGCAATGGACAGGGAAGCCTGGAGTGCTGCAGTCCATGGGGTCACAAAGAGGCGGACACAGTGAACAACTGAACTGAACTAACCACTAGCAACCTTGGGTAAGTTCTTTAACTGGTCTCTGTGCCTCAGTTTTCCATCTGTGAAATGGCCATAACAGTGCTTATTTCATGGGGTTCTTACGAAGATTTCATTAGTAATGTAGAATACTTACAATTGTGCCTAGAGGGAGAAATGGACTGGGAATTGGGGGTTAGTAGATGAAACTCCAGTACTTTGGCCACCTCATGCGAAGAGTTGACTCATTAGAAAAGACTCTGATGCTGGGAGGGATTGGGGGCAGGAGGAGAAAGGGACAACAGAGGATGAGATGCTGGATGGCATCACTGACTCAATGGACGTGAGTTTGAGTGAACTCTGGGAGTTGGTGATGGACAGGGAGGCCTGGCATGCTGCAATTCATGGGGTCGCAAAGAGTCAGACACGACTGAGCAACTGAACTGAACTGAACTGAGATGTAAACTATTATATATAGAATGGATAAACGACAAGGTCCTACTCTATAGCACAGGGAATTATATTCAGGGTCCTGGGATAAGCCACACTGAAAAGGAATATAAAAATACTGTGTGTGTGTGTGTATATATATATATATATATATATACACACATAAAACTGAGTCATTTTGCTGTACCGCAGAAATTAGCACAACATTGTATAGCAACTATACTTCAATGGAAAAAATGAGTTTAAAACTCTAAAAAATAAAAGATCTGTGTCTGGTACATACCATGTAACCAAAAATTAAGAGCATGTCTGGCCACAACTCAGTATGCAATAAATATTTATTAAACAAATGATTGATTGGAATAAAAGCAGAATTGAATCAAATATTCAAATATTCCATCTCCAGATATTCATATATATGAGGGGGAAAAACTATAAATTTCTAAGCATATACCTTGACTCCTGTTAAAGTTGTTGTTATTATTGTTTCATTGTTGTGTCCAATTCTTTATGACCCTATGGACTGTAGTCCACCAGGCTCCTCTGCCCATGGGATTTCCCAATCAAGAATACTAGAGTGGGTTGCCATTTCCTCTACAGGAGATCTTCCCGACCCAAGAATCGAACCTACATCTCCTGCATTAGCAGGCAGATTCTTTTCCACTAAGCTACCAGGGAAGCCCCATGTTAATGTAAAACTTTATTAAAACCTTCCATTACTCATTACTCTCATATATAAAATAAACAAGTCAAAGATTTTGTATGTTACAAATTAACTATTAATAATGAGGCAACAAGTAAGATGAGCAGTTTGAAGGAGAATTCAAACAACGCACAATCAGCAATTTAAAAATGAGGAAATATATTTACAAGTATATGCAAAATTGGTCAATATCCACATAGAAACAGTCAATTATATTCCCCCTGACAAAAACCCTTTGTCTTTCATGAACAAGAGTAATTTGCATTACTCTAGGTATCAGTTCAGTTCAATTCAGTTCAGTCACTCAGTCGTGTCCGACTCTTTGCGACCCCATGAATCACAGCACACCAGGCCTCCCTGTCCATCACCAACTCCTGGAGTTCACCCAAACTCACGTGCATCAAGTCGGTGATGCCATCCAGCCATCTCATCCTCTGTCATCCCCTTCTCTTCCTGCCCCTAATCCCTCCCAGCATCAGGGTCTTTTCCAATGAGTCAACTCTTCACATGAGGTGGCCAAAGTATTGGAGTTACAGCCTCAGCATCAGTCCTTCCAATGAACACCCAGGACTGGTCTCCTTCAGAATGGACTGGTTGGATCTCCTTGCAGTCCAAGGGACTCTCAAGAGTCTTCTCCAACACCACAGTTCAAAAGCATCAATTCTTTGGCACTCAGCTTTCTTCACAGTCCAACTCTCACATCCATACATGACCACTGGAAAAACCATAGCCTTGACTAGATGGACCTTTGTTGGCAAAGTAATGTCTCTGCTTTTTAATATGCTATCTAGGTTGGTCATAACTTTCCTTCCAAGGAGTAAGTGTCTTTTAATTTCATGGCTGCAATCACCATCTGCAGTGATCTAGGTATACTACAACTAAAAGATTGCATAAATAATAAATGGCATGGACTCCTATAGATCAGAAAACCCAGAAAGTTCTCTAGATAAGACACTAAAGTCCTTCACACTTTTTCCTGACACTTTTTAAATATAATTTGCAAAATACATTTTGCAAAATTTAACTTAACCTGAAGTTCTGCAAATTCAACTAATACATATAGGGAACTTTATGAAGTGTTAGCCACCAATTCAGAAAACCATGTACTACTCTTACCATAGTGGTGATCACTGTGTTTGTGTCCAATACAACATCTGAATCTGCCACTATAGCTGTAGAATTTATAGTGATGTTTAGGAAAGCGATAACTCTCAGATGCTCAGTCATGTCCAACTCTTTGCGACCCCATGAACAGTAGCCTACCAGGCTCCTCTGTCCATGGAATTCTCCAGGCAAGAATACTGGAGTGGGTTGCCATTCCCTTCTGCAGGGGAATCTTCCTGACCCAGGGATCAAACCCAGGTTTCCTGCATTGCAGACAGATTCTTCACTGTCTGAGCCACCAGAGAAAATCCTGGTGATTATAGATGTTTACAGAAGTGATGTTTATAGATGTTTACATGTAAGTACATACTGAATCTGACTAGTTTATTATGTCTTGTGGTGCTGTAATGCCTTTTGAATTACATATTATACTATTGTAAATTATTTTTTATATTACATTTTTAACTTTTCATTTTATATTGGAGTATAGTTGATTAACAATGTTGTACTATTTTCAGGTGTACAGCAAAGTGATTCAGTTAAACACATGTATCTGTTCTTTTATAAATTGTTTCCTATTTAGATAGTTCCATAATATTAAGCAGAGTTCCCTGTGCTATACAGTAGGTCCTTTTTGGTTATCTGTTTTAAATATATCAATGTGTACATGTCTGTCCCAAACTCCCTGACTATCCCCCCACCTCCTTGTTTACATTACAGTTTCAACCATGCATTGATTTTTTTGAAAGTGTGTGTGTGCTCGATTATATTCTTGATGAAGCTCATTTCAGGATCATGTGGTGAGCATTACAAAATATTTTCAGGAAAAGGGGTACTGAATTGGTTGGCTTGGGGGCACCTGGCATGGAGGTTGTCTGTGGTAACCTAGATTAGGTAAATTAGGTCAGAGCAGCAACACTGAGGATAGAAACCACATTCCTGAACACACAAGATATGTCTGTCTATTTGTCCTTCCTTGTGCTCAGTCCTCCCCTTCTTCCCACCATAAACACAAACACACAACCTGTAAACAGGTTGTCGTCTAATGTCTCCATTGCAGGTTAGAATATTGATCAAGCCCTTCAGCATATATTACGTAGATTATGACATATTTCTGTAAAAGAAGATGACATACATATGTATGTATGTATGTATGTCATCTTCTTTTACAGAAATATGTCATATATAATGACATATTACTCAGCCATAAAAATGAATGAAATAATGCCATTTGTAGAAATGTGGATGGACCTAGAGATTGTCATACTAAGTGAAGTAAGTCAGACAGAGAAGACAAATACCATATGATGTCACTTATATATGATATCTTAAAAAATAATTCACATGAATGTATTTATAAAACAGAAATAGGTCCAAAGAAATAGAAAACAAATATATGGTTACCAAAGGAGAAGGCAGGGGGAGGGATAAGTTAGCAGTTTGGGATTAAGATACACACACTATTATATATAAAACATACCAACAAGGACCTACTGTATAGCAGAGGGAACTCTATTCAATATTTTATAATAACCTATAAGAAAAAAGAGTCTGAAAAGAATATATATATAAGAATTTACATGTTTATGTGTATGTGTGTGTGTGTGCTTAGTCGCTCAATTGTGTCCAACTCTTTGTGACCACATGGACTGTAGCCCACCAGGCTCCTCTGTCCGTGGGATTCTCCAGGCAAGAATACTGGAGTGGGTTGCCACGCCCTCCTCCAGGGGATCTTTCCAACACAGGAGAGGAACCCAGATCTCCCACACTGCAGGCAGATTCTTTACCATCTGAGCCACCAGGGAAGCCCATATATATTTTATATATATATATATACATAACTGGATTATTTGCTCTACATCTGAAAAATTAACACAGCATTGTAAATCAACCATACTTCAATTAAAAATTAAAGTTTTTTTTTTAATTTTCATAAAAAAAAAAAGAAAGGGAATATCTTAAACCAAAGCCAGATCCTTTGTGGTATTGTAAAAGCTAGCATAAGAGACTGAGAGACATAAATTCCTACAATGCCAGGTCCTTAAGGGGTTCTGTGTGGATTGTTGCTGCAATAAAAAATGATTGTACAATCTGGTGGCCAAAAGCAACAATGAGCATTTATTGTCACTCCCAGTTTCTGTAGGTTCAAAATCTATGTAATAATTTAGCGGAGTGGTTCAGGCTCAGAGCTGCTCACGAGGTTGCAACCAAGATGTCAGCTGAGGCGATAATCTTAAGGCTTGACTGATAGGGCTAAAGGATCTGCTGCCAAGATGACATACTCAGAACCTTGCAAATTGCCCACAAGAAGGTCTCAGTTGTTCCTCATTCAAGCCTCTCCACATGGCCACTTGAGTGTTCTCACAACATGACAACTGATTTCCCTCAAAGCAATTCATCCAAGAGAGCAGGGTGGAAAAAGTCATACCTTTTGTGACCTAACCTCAGGGTCTTGCATCATCATTTCCATAGCATTCAATGGAAGTCAGCCCTCTGCTGTGTGAAGGGGGAATCTATAGGGATCCTAATAACAGGAGGTAGTTTCATCAGTAACCCCATGAGAGGCTACCATATCAGGTAATGTGCTGTGGGCTTTCCACAGTCCCAAATGCACATTTTATGTAATTGTAATCTTTACTATTCCCTCAGGCACATGTGAAATTATTAGCAGAGAGAAAATATATTGATTAGTTCACTTTGCAAGTCAAAGCTGGAAAAACACCTTTTCAATAATCTTGGGATAAATGATTCAGAAGCCATTCAGAACCAAACTATGACCATGTTATTAAAACTAATAAATATTAGTTTCCTCCCATTTCATCCTCAATCACTACCACAATACTGTCACAATTACTTCATTTAGCCCAAAATATTCATTTCTTCGGTGAAATTTTATTGTCATCAACAAACCAAGGATTGTTGTTCTTTTTATCCAAGTCATACTCATAATTTCTTCCTAAAGGGCTGATTCTAAGCTTCTAAATTGAAAGCTATTAGAAATTATGCTACAAGGAAGAGAGGAAGTAGTCAGGTGTGACTCAGAGCTCTATACTATTTATATTATATGAGGCAGGGTTTAGGTGTAATAAGATATCATAGATTAGGCATTTTTGTTTAATGAGGGAAAACTATAACAAACTAAACTTGAAAAAACTGTGCCTTGCTTGATTTGTTAAAATACACTGACAGCCATAGTTCATTCTGATGATGACCTCTGGTCAGAGGACCTTCATCTTCATAGCCTTGAATCACTTCTCTTAATTACTCATTTTAATCACTTAAGACATAATTAGATATTTCAAAGACATCAAGTAGTGAGTGCAAAGTGTTAAATCCTGTGGAAATATATAAAATGCCTTAAAGTAAATGAAGTTTATTTTTAATATTCCAGTACCTAGAACATAACAGGTGTCAAATAAATATTAGTTTTCTTCCATTTCATCTTCAGTCCTGTCTCTCAATATTCTTTTTTTTTTTATTTTATTGAAGTATAGTTAATTTACAATGTAGGGTTAATTTCTGCTGTGCAGCAAAGTGATTCAGTTATATATACATATATAATGTGTATATATATTCTTTTTATATTATTTTCCATTATGGTTTATTAAAGATATTGAATATAATTCTCTGTGCTTAGGACCTTATTGTTTATCCTTTCTATATATAATAATTTGCATCTGCTAACCCCAAACCCCCAATCTATCCCTCCCCCTGCCTCTCAAGAGTTTAAGACTAGATTCTGAGGCCATAACCCCGTAGAAACATCTAACTAAAATAGTAATAAGGCACAATGAGGTCCTCCAAGGTGTAGGAATTAAATTGCTTAACAATTTCAGTTTTAATTGAAGTGTTAGTTTAATGTTAACAGTAATGAAGATTTGGTAGTAAAATATTTTTACTTCTGTGGTGACTCTCTGCATAAGATTTTTACATAATAAGTAGGCACATGTGAAATTTACATTTACCTCAGTTAACCAAGGAGCTATATTTTTTATCTGGTTTATAAAATCTAACATAACATCTACAGGAAACACTTTTAAAACTGTATATTTCTGTAAATGTTTATTTATGTAATGTGTATTTATATATTTCACAGTGCACAAAAAGATAATATTGGAGATTTCAGTGACCTCAAGTTTCACCAAGAAAAAAATTACATATATTTATGTTAAGAGACTAAATAATAGACTTATAAAAATATTTTTAAATGATACATGCTCATTATTTAAAGTGTTAGAGAATGAAGAAAATTACCAAAAAGAGAAAATAAAATAATATTAAAACTGTGCTGCTCACAAATATTTAAATGCTAAATCTGTCTTTCCAGCTATCTCTCAATACATTTTAAAAGGTAGGCTAGATGAAGTGCTTTTACAAATATGAAATGTTTCTGGAATGCTATTCAAATAAAATGGACTGCATTTTATTTTACTTGACTTTAACATAAGAAAGTGAAACTGAGATAAAACCTAAGAAATTGCTGAATTTCAGATAAATATTTCCTTACTTTATGAGATACTCATTATTAAAAGATCCCTAAAGGCTAAAAAAGATTACCTAAAATATTAATTTGAGACATTATCACATTTACTGTCTATGTACCAACATTAAGCAGCATTTTGATGTATTGTTATAAAAGGCAGGATTATCAGAACACTCACAGTCCAGCCATCTTCACTCCCTGTATCTCCCAAGTATTGATAATTAGGTGAGTTATTATACTTTGTCAAGGTTTATAAATTTAAAACTGATTCTGCTGCTACAACTCCTATGGCTTCTTGGACAAATTTCCACATTTAAATGAATTTAAGGCTCAATCTCAAACCTTCTATCACAGCTTCTCCATTCCTGAGTTCTCTGTTTTGATTTATCTTTCAGTTGGCTGGAATGCATCATCAAGTAACTGCTTCGAGGAGGGCTCTGGGTATCAAAGTTCCTGAGGGTTTGGCTACTAAACGAACTAGTTTTCTATTCACAGCACTTCTAAAATCAAATGTATAGGGGATTTTCCTACATCAACCAATGCTTAGCTTTCCAGACATCAACTGGGTGTCCTCCAACTCATTTGTCCTCCAACACTAAACACCTGCAGTTGGTACAGAGCCCCCAGATAAAGAGCTCAGATCCTCAAGACTGCCCCCTACCATAGATACCAAAGTGCCAAGCTGTCACTTGTACTTCTGATCAACAAGTTATAAAACTGAGCTTTCCCAATTTTTATGGCTGCCATAGGAGGAACTGGCTCCCAAGTCACCCAGCTCTGGCAGCCAATGGCATTCATCATTCACAAGTCCCCCAGAGCCACAGAAAAGGAAAGAAGCAGTTTTAAACGAACACCAAGCCCTTCCTGTGATCATCACCCTGGATTTAGCACAGGGGAAGCAAGCAAACATGCACGGCTCCCATTTCCTCCCTGAAACAGATTTGACTACAGACTTTTCCAGCTGCTGCTGCCCAAGGTTCAGAAATTTAGGAGCTCTGTGTCAGGAACTGGAGGCTGAGATAAATATATGTTTCTTATTGTATCACAGTTACTTGCTACCTGTAACTTTCAAACGTGAAGGACAACTTCACTTTTGGAGTTTCTTCCTCTGCCATTTTCACTGATGGCCCTCTCTACTGTTCTTAGAACTGCTTTTGAATATTCAGTCGCCTCCAAATAAAAAGTGTAATTTTTTCTAAAGCCAAATTGTATTAAAGTATTCTGACAAATATGGCATTTTGCTACCTCACACTTCCCTTCTGTGCAGGCCCACTTACCAAAAGTACTCCCTTCTAACTCCGCTCTTTCTTCTGGTATTTATTCTTGCCTTATTTCTAAATGATATATATCCTTTGAGCCGTCTGTTTCATATATTATTTACTGACTTCCTATTACTGCAATTAGAAATCTGAGGTTCTACAACACCCTTCCCTCTCAGTATGGTAACAACTATTACTGAATCAATATTCAGTGTTTACATTATGTATTCACAGCAGACCTATTTGCCCGAAATATGTTTACTTTCTGTTTTCCTGGAATTTAACGTCTTCTTTGTTTTTGTTTTTCTTTTTTTAACTTGCATAATGTTCTTTGACATGATACCTAAAAAGTCAAGTTGTTTTAGATCTGTTTTGCATCCCTCATGATGAAATAAATGGCCTTGGCTCTTTGTGCTTGCCATCTCCAATGCAGAGTAAAAACTTCAAGATCAGAATGGCTTTTACTGTTGCCATGTGTTTTACATAAGAATCTGATGAAAACATAATTATTTAAAATACATTTATAAGTGGTGGTAAGGTTTCTAAGAAAGTTTTATTTTGAAAGAATTGACTATAGCCTTCAGTCAGTCAGTTCAATCACTCAGTCGTGTCCGACTCTTTGCGACCCCATGGAGTGCAGCATGCCAGGCCTCCCTGTCCATCACCAACTCCTGGAGCTTACTCAAACTCATGTCCATTGAGTCGATGATGCCATCCAACCATCTCATCCTCTGTCGTCCCCTTCTCCTGCCTTCAATCTCTCCCAGCATCGGGGTCTTTTCAATTGAGTCAGTTCTTCACATCAGGTGGAGATTGGATGGATTGGAGTTTCAGCTTCAACTTCCAATGAATATTCAGGACTGATTTCCTTTAGGATGGACTGGTTGGATCTCCTTGCAGTCCAAGGGACTCTCAAGAGTCTTCTCCAACACCAAACTTCAAAAGCATCAATTCTTCGGTGCTCAGCTTTCTTTACAGTCCAACTCTCACATCCATACATGACTACTGGAAAAACCATAGCTTTGAGTAGATGGACCTTTGTTGGCAAAGTAATGTCTCTGCTTTTGAATATGCTGTTTAAGTTGGTCATAGCTTTTCTTCCAAGGAGTAAGTGTCTTTTAATTTCATGGCTGCAATCACCATCTGCAGTGATTTTGGAGCCCATTATTTCCATTGTTTCCCCATCTATTTGCCATGAAGTGATGGAACCAGATGCCATGGTCTTCGTTTTCTGAATGTTGAGCTTTAAGCCAACTTTTTCACTCTCCTCTTACACTTTCTTCAAGAGGCTCTTTAGTTCCTCTTCACTTTCTGCCATAAGGATGGTGTCATCTGCATATCTGAGGTTATTGAGATTTCTCCCGGCAATCTTGATTCCAGCTTGTGCTTCACCCAGTCCAGCGTTTCTCATGATGTACTCTGCATATAAGTTAACTAAGCAGGGTGACAATATACAGCCTTGACGTACTCCTTTTCCTATTTGGAACCAGACTGTTGTTCCATGTCCAGTTCTAACTGTTGCTTCCTGACATGCATACAGATTTCTCAGGAGGCAGGTCAGGTGGCCTGGTGTTCCCATCTCTTTCAGAATTTTCCACAGTTTGTGGTGATAGTTTGGCATAGTCAATAAAGCAGAAGTAGATGTTTTTCTGGGACTGTCTTGTTTTTTCAATAACCCAATGGATGTTGGCAATTTGATCTCTGATTCCTCTGCCTCTTCTAGAACCAGTTTGAACATCTGGAAGTTCATGGTTCACGTACTGCTGAAGCCTGGCTTGGAGAATTTTGAGCATTACTGTACTAGCGTGTCAGTGCAATTATGTAGTAGTTTGAACATTCTTTGTCATTGCCTTTCTTTGGGATTGGAATGAAAATTGACCTTTTCCAGTCCTGTGGCCACTGCTGAGTTTTCCAAATTTGCTGGCATATTGAGTGCAGCACTTTCACAGCATCATCTTTTAGGATTTGAAATAGCTCAACTGGAATTCCATCACCTCCACTAGCTTTGTTCATAGTAATGCTTCCCAAGGACCCCTTGGCTTCACGCTCTAGGATGTCTAGCTCTAGGTGAGTGATCACACCATTGTGATTATCTGGGTGGTGAAGATCTTTTTTGTACAGTTCTTCTGTATATTCTTGCCACCTCTTCTTCATATCTTCTGCTTCTGTTAGGTCCATACCATTTCTGTCCTTTATTGTGCTCATCTTTGCATGAAATGTTCCCTTGGTATCTCTAATTTTCTTGAAGAGATCTCTAGTCTTTCCCATTCTATTGTTTTCCTCTATTTCTTTGCAATGATCACTGAGGAAGGCTTTCTTATCTCTCCTTGCTATTCCTTGGAACTCTGCATTCAAATGAGTATATCTTTCCTTTTCTCCTTTGCTTTTCGCTTCGCTTCTTTTCACAGCTTTTTGTGAGGCCTCCTCAGACAGCCATTTTGCTTTTTTGCATTTCTTTTTCTTGGGGATGGTCTTGATCCCTGTCTCCTGTACAATGTCACAAACCTCCATCCATGGTTCATCAGGCACTCTGTCTATCAGATCTAATCTCTCAAATCTCTTTGTCACTTCCACTGTATAATCATAAGGGATTTCATTTAGGTCATACCTGAATGATCTAGTGGTTTTCCCACTTTCTTAAGTCTGAATTTGGCAATAAGGAGTTCATGATACAAGTCAGCTCCTGGTCTTGTTTTTGCTGACTGTATAGAACTTCTCCATCTTTGGCTGCAAAGAATATAATCAATCTGATTTCGGTGTTGACCATCCAGTGATGTCCCTGTGTAGAGTCTTCTCTTGTGTTGCTGGAAAAGGGTGTTTGCTATGACCAGTGAGTTCTCTTGGCAAAACTCTATTAGCCTTTGCCCTGCTTCATTCTGTACTCCAAGGCCAAATATGCCTGTTAGTCCAGGTGTTTCTGAACTTCCTACTTTTGCATTCCAGTCCCCTATAATGAAAAGGACATCTTTTTTGGGTGTTAGTTCTAGCAGGTCTTGTAGGTCTTCATAGAACTGTTCAACTTCAGCTTCTTCAGCATTACTGGTCAGAGCATAGACTTAGATTACCATGATATTGATTGGTTTGCCTTGGAAATGAACAGAGATCATTCTGTCATTTTTGAGATTGTATCCAAGTACTGCGTTTCAGACACTTTCATTGACTATGATGGCTACTCCATTTCTTCTAAGGGATTCCTGCCCACAGTAGTAGATATCATGGTCATCTGAGTTAAATTCTCCCATTCCAGTCCATTTTAGTTCGCTGATTCCTAAAATGTCAGTGTTCACTCTTGCCATCTCCTGTTTGACAACTTCCAATTTGCCTTGATTCATGGACCTAATGTTCCAGGTTCCTATGCAATATTGCTCTTAATAGCATCAGACTTTGATTCTATCACCAGTTACATCCACAACTGGGTGTTGTTTTTGCTTTGGCTCTCTCTCTTCATTCTTTCTGGAGTTACTTCTCCACTGATCTCCAGAAGCATACTGGGCACCTACCAACCTGGGGAATTCATCTTTCAGTGTCCTATCTTTTTGCCTTTTCATACTGTTCATGGGGTTCTCAAGGCAAGAATACTGAAATGGTTTGCCATTCCCTTCTCCAGTGGACCACATTCTGTCAGACCTCTCCACCGTGACCCATCCATCTTGGGTGGCCTACACAGCATGGCTCATAGTTTCATTGAGTTAGACAAGGCTGTGGTCCATGTGCTCAGATTGGTTAGTTTTCTGTGATTGTGGTTTTCAGTCTGTTTGCCCTCTGATGGAGAAGGATAAGAGGCTTATAGAGCTTCCTGATGGGAGAGACTGACTGAGGGGAAAACTGGGTCTTGTTATGATGGGTGGGGCCAGGCTCAGTAAATCTTTAATCCAATTTTCTGTTGATGAGTGGAGCTGTGTTCCCTCCCTGCTATTTATGTGGTGCCAGACTATGGTGGAGGTAATGAAGATAATGGGGATCTCCTTCAAAAGATCCCATGCATGTACTGCTACACTCACTGCCCCGAACCCTGCAGCTGGCCACCACTGACCCATGCCTCTGCTGGAGACTCCTGGACACTCACGGGCAAGTCTGGGTCAGTCTCTTGTGGGGTCACTGCTCCTTTCTCCTGGACTTTGTGTCCTGGTGCACACAAAGTTCTGTTTGTGTCCTCCAAGAGTCTATTTCCCAGTCCTGTGTAAGTGCTGGCAGCTCTATGGTGGGGTTAATGGAGACCTCCTCCAAAAGGGCTTATGCCATACCCAAGTCTGCTGCACCCAGAGCCCCTGCCCCTGTGGCAGTCCACTGCTGACCTGTACCTCCACAGGAGATGCTCAAACACAGTTCTGTCTCAGTCTCTGTCAGTCTCTGACTATAGTCTTACTGGTTTCCATATCAAGCTGAGAGAATATAAGGAGTCTTTTAAAATCACACTTAGATAGGGATACTAAATTCAGCAAAGAGAAATACAACCAACTTAGTTTAAATTTCAGATAAAGAAATGATGATTTAGTGTAAGTATATTCCAGTGGGGACCCTGTCTTTCACCTACCAATGTACATTTAAATAGCCAACTGTTCTATCAGTGAAACCAACTTGGTTGGGTTTATTGTGAATGTGAATGATTAATGTTAAGAGGCTACAAAGGGGAAAAGAAAGTCATTTTTGTTGGCTGATAACATAATGCTGTAGGGCTTCCCTGGTGGCTCAGAGGATAAAGAGTCTGCCTGCAATGCAGGAGACCCGGGTTCGATCCTTGGGTTGGGAAGATCCCCTGGAGAAGGAAATGGCAATCCACTCCAGTATTCTGGCCTGGAGAATCCCATAGACAGAGGAGCCTGGCGGGCTACAGTCCATGGGGTCGCAAAGAGTCTGACACGACTGAGTGACTTCACTCACTCACTCAACGTAATGCTGCAGACTGTTTTAATCTGACTCAGGTCTGTATAGTAGAAAAGGTGTGAGTGAGTAGTGCAATGCTGACCCAGAGAAGAATGAAGACATATATCATTGGTCTTCTTCCCTGGCCCTGGTCACCTGGAGGGGTGCTGAGATCGCATCCCAGGAGCATGAATTCAAATGTGTTTCTCCATAACACCAAGAGGCCACTGATAGTACTCAAAGGGTTCAATTCACTCATCCCAGATCCCTCCACAGGTGTTCTAGACAGCTCGGGCTGCTATATAGCAAAATATCATAGACTGGGTAGCTTAAACAACAGAAATTTATTCCTCACAGTTCTGTAGGCTACAATGTCCAAAATCAAATTGTTGACTGATCTAGTTCCTGGTGAGGGTCTTTTTTCCAGTTAACACACAGACGCCTTCTTGCTGTATCTGCACATGGCAGAGAGAGATCATCTCTCATGTCTCTTCTTATTTATAAGGGCACTGATTCCATTCATGAGGGCTCCATCCTCATGACTTAATTACCTCCCGAAGACTGTTCCTTCAGATACTGTCACACTGGAGATGAGGGCTGTAACACATAAATTTTGGGAGGAGGCAAACATTCTCTCCATAGCAATGGAGATGTGAATAAAACTACAAGTGTATATCCAGAAAGATCTTAGATGTTAGGAAACTTCATTCTGATAGTAGACAAACCTAGGCATCCTCCAAGGGGGAAAGAAAGGGGGAACTTCTTTGAAATCTGCTTACAATTCACCATAGACAGTTTTTATTTTAAGAAACTAATAAAAGTAATATGATTCCACCTTTCCGAGCTGTTTATCACTTGGAATTTCAGTTTGGGTGATTGCACTCTAGTAAATTAGCTGACTGAGAGTCCAAAGATTATATCTGCCTCCAGACAGTCCATTCATCATGCTTAGTGTTTGAATTTGAGCACAGCTTTCCCACATATTTGCCAAAACGCCACCAAAGTAATCACAGAAAGCTCCCCGTTTTGATCTACCTAATGCCTTAAATATTGCCAGTGGCTGTGAAATTTAGGTTTATTGGAATATTTTAATAACCCACCAATCTCTTTATCTGAAAGCTTCATATAACCACTCTCTTAGTTCATAAATACTTATTGATTTTAATTTTGCACCAAAAAGGGAGTGGACTTCAGTAGTTTTATATGTACTTACTCAAGAAAGCAATGCAAAGTCGTAGTATTTTCAAGATATAATCATGTAGGAATGAAAAAACCTTTAAATAGTATCAAATATTTACTTGCATGGCCAACACAAAGTTCAAATTATTTGTGTGTAACCCACACCCTCACACTTTCAATATTATTTGGCAAACAGGCAAAGTGTTCATTTAGATTATCCAATTTTGGAAAAACATGATTTAAATTTTGATTGGTAAAACTACCAAAATGTGATCATTGTGATCCCAAAAAAGCCAATTGCATAAAATTCAGGCTTGCATGATTGGAAAGTGAACAAAATTTCCAGGCCAAAAGTGCCCAACTAATTGGCTGAGAGTTCCAGATGGGTATGTGGGATCCAAGTCTATGCCAAAGCCATCTGTGGTGTGTACCACCTGCTGACCTAGTCATTTTTTTACCACCTGGTCCCTGTGTGTGCTGTGTCTCACTGGGCAGTAATTCCTAAAATTCTAGGCAATTGGTGCTCTTTTAGACGCACGTATCCACAAGTTTTGGACCTGAATAAAATGGTTATAGAGACCTAGCCTCTGTATCCCTAAGTGTGGATATAGGGCTGCCTGCCCTTTCTGTACCAATTTGTTTTTTGAAATATGATACGAAACATGGTAATTACTTCATTGTATATGTAAGTCAAACCATTATGCTATACATCTTAAATTTATACAGTGAGGTATGTCAATTATATCTCAATAAAACTTGGAAAAAATCTAGAAATTAAAAAATAAGTAAAACCAAATATGATATTAAAATAATTCAAATGCTATCTTTTCCAAGATTAATTTTAACTTTGGATTTTCTCTTTTGCCTTCTATTCTTTGTGGGGATGCTTGGACATAATGAACTGGTCTCAGGAGCTTCACCCACGGATGGTTGGTCTCCACCTGCTATGACCTCTACCTCCCTATCAGAAACTCTACCTTTTTTTACTGCATCAAGCGTCTTTCCTCAGACTGATCAAAGTGCCACAGACATAATGTCCATTGACCAGACAGTACTAATCCCACGGCTTACTGTCCCCACTGATGATTATTCTGCCATCAGCCCATTGGTTCCGGAAATTTCACACTTGCCTACATCTTCAGAAGACTGGTTGAGTACCAGCAGCCAAGATACAATGGAATACTTAGATGGAGTGGATCTCACTAAGACTCCTACCTCCTCTGAGGTCCCAGGATTCAGTGGGTATGTTTCCAGCCTGGATTATTTCCTGGAGAACATCACTCCTGACCCAGGTTTGCGCTACATCACCACCAGCGCCATGACTGTCGCTGCCAGGGGCCGAGAGTTGGTGGTGTTCTTCAGTTTGCGTGTGGCCAATGTGCCCTTCTCCACTGACCTGTTTAACAAGAGCTCGCTTGAATATCAAGCTCTGGAGCAGCGATTCACACAACTGGTGAGTGGACACTGCTTACAACTCTGTGTGTCTCCTTTCTTTTTTGTTGTTACTTTATAATGTAATCACTGCTGTCTTGAGCAATGCAATTCGGAAGAGACAAGCTTCTGAGATATCTGTTGCTGATAGCATTCAACTGGAGTGTTGAGATGGATTTGGATCCAACAGGCAAGAATTCTATGGTAGATGCACGAGGCGGCCACTCAGCTATCTGGGAACAAACTTATTTCTAAGACCTTTTCATCATAGTTCCTCTAGATTTCGTTTTCCTGGGAATAATACATAACCACTCAAGAACTTAACTTGGAATTTATAAATAATATGAGCAGACTTTTCCTAAGTTCATTCTGTTTTCCAGCCATCTGACAAAAGGGTTCAAGGCTAGAAAAGTCCAGAAGAGATGAGGTCAAGTGTTCAGGTATAAGAAATCTTTTTTTTTTTTTTTTTAGTTCCCTTTATGTTCTTGTAAAACAAACCAACAAAAAAATAAAATGACAAAATGGCTCAGCATTCCAACCACTAACAAAGAAAGTGAGATCATCATCAAAAAGCATATAACTCTGATTACAAAACATCCCCCCAAATCACATATTTATTTTGTTTCTTCATGTACTTTTGTAGAAATACATACGATATGAAAACTGCTAACCTATGAACCTCTCACAGGCATGGATAATTAAATTCAAGTACACAATGCCCATCACAAAGATTATAGAATTTCTGAAAATAAGAAAAAAATATTTGTAAGCTCCATGTAAGTTAAATCACTATGCAAATTAAAACCACATTAAAACCAATTCTTCAAGTGAACTTTAAATAAGACTTTGTGCTATACCCACCTCCCCCAAGTGAGGTGAGTTGATGTTGGGACAATCTCAAGGAACAGAGTCCCAGGGTACCAAGTCCAGGTGTATTAACTAGGATACATCTAGGCTGCCATAATGAAGAAATCAAGAATACAGTAACTTAAATAGAATATGAGTTTATTTTCTTTTACTGGGTGGGTGGGACAACTCTGCTCTACAGAGTCATCCACGGACTCACATTCCCTCCATCTTATAACTCTGCCAACCCCAGGGGTGTTTCCTCACTCTCACATCCAAAGCTGGATCACTGGTACATCATTCTATTTATTTATTTATTTTAATTGGAGGACATTTAGTTTACAATATTGTGATGGTTTCTCCCATATATCAACATGAATCAGCCATAGGTACACACGTGTCCCCCCGATCCTGAACCCTCCTCCCACACCCCTCCCCATACCACCCCTCCAGGCTTTTCCAGAGCACCAGCTTTGGGTGCCCTGCTTCATGCACTTAACTGGCCCTGGTCATCTATTTTACATATGGCAATGTACATGTTTTGATGCGATTCTCTCAAATCATCCTACATTGTCCTCCCACTGAGTCTGAAAGTCTGTTCTTCATGTTCGTGTCTCCTTTGCTGTGCTGCATGCAGAATCATTGGTAACTGATACATCTCTGTTTCTATTTCCCTTCTCTGTGAGAAGGGGAAAGTGAGGAACCCCATGGCAAGCAATATCCTAAGCAAGTGATGCCAAAGTTGCCCACACCTCTTTCGCTCATATCCAATTGGTGGGAATTGGTCATGTGGCCACACCATGCTGCAAAGGAGGGTGGGAAATGTGGGCTGTAGCAAGGCAGCCTCTTAGCCATGAAGAAGAGGAGAATGGATTTGGGGAAAGGGAGCAACTAGTTGTCTGCACATGAAGTGAGGACAGGGAATTCCCACTAGAGGGCAAAGCAATGTTAAGACACAAAGAATGAGTCTAGTCAAAGTACATGGGAGAAAATAGGAGAGAGTAATTCCACACTCTGTATACAATTTCATTTTATTTTCATAATAACCTGGAGGGGGCGGTTAACTGGAGGTGGTACCAACATGTGGGTTTGGGTCAGAGTCTGGTGGGGTGGAGATGGGGACAAAGGGAAAGCAGGTCTGGGCCAAGCCTGGGAGATAATAGTTTGTATCTGTGTCCTCTCTGGGTTTGTGGGTGTCAGTTCATGAAGGAGAGGTCCCACTTTCAGAGCCAGGAACAAAGCAGACATCACTGAGTTTCAGACATTCCTGAAAAGTGATCTGCAGGATGGCTGTGGGGAATTCCCTGGCAGTTCAGTGTTTAAGACTCTGTGCTTCCAGGGTTCAGATCCCTAGTCAGCAAACTAAGTTCCCATGTGTCATGGGGCATGCCAAAAAAAAAGGCTGGTTGTGGGTCTCAAGAGGCAGATGTAGGAATGTGAAGCACAACTCCCTGAAGCATCCTTTCAAGATACTTAAATTCTAGCTTGAAAAAGGTCCTTAGGGAGCCATTTTTTTTCTCCCTCACAATTCAAATAAGAGCACTGAGGTACAACTTAGTAGGTTATGTGGATTGATGAAGTCACATGTCTGGTTAGCAGCAATCTGAGGACTGACACCTAGTTTCCTGAGGACCAAGTTCTTCACAGTTTCCACTGCAGGGAATTTGTGTTGACATGAAACCCCCTGAACAGACCAATGAGCCCATGTTTATGCTGTTGTTTATTTCAATAGGTCATTTCAAATTGGTTGCTTCCAAACAGATGTTCCATTTACCAGGCATAGGTCAATCTGCTACTGCTCAGTTTGGAACATGTTTTTATTTACTTGGATTTTTTTTTTTTTTTTTAATAACTGAACCTGGCATCCCTGCTTGGCTCACAGTGTTGACCAGGATTTCTTTTTCAATCCTCTGTTCTGGCAATTCATCATGAAGAAAATCACTGCCCATCCATCTCAATACACAGAAAAGTGGAAATATGGGACATAATCACTGCAAACAGATCATTAAGTAGTGGTGTTCTGGTTTCACGTTAAGTCCAAACACAAATATAAAAAAGAAACTGAAATTTATGCCTCAGATAATGAAATGTGAGTATAAATGGAATTAGCAGCAGCTGAGCACTTGCAACACCATTAAGAGTAAACCGTCTTTTGTTTTTGCAGCTGGTTCCATATCTGCGATCCAATCTTACGGGTTTTAAGCAACTTGAGATACTTAACTTCAGAAATGGGAGCGTGATTGTGAATAGCAAAGTGAGGTTTGCTAAATCAGTGCCATATAACCTCACCAAGGCTGTGCGAGGTGTCTTGGAGGATTTTCGTTCCACAGCAGCCCAACAACTTGATCTGGAAATAGATAGCTACTCTCTCGACGTTGAACCAGGTAAAAGAATCCAACCCAGAAAATCGTGGGAGTGTTTTTGGTTTTGCTGGTTTGTTTAAGCATGCAGCTCAAGTTTGAGGCAACAAAAATCAACTTATAATGGCATTTAGCAAAACAATTTTTTGGAAGCTATGAATCAATATAGAAGAAAGGTAGGGCCCTAAGACATGCAAGTTAAGGTTTTCCTTCATTAAAAAACCAAAGAGCAAGCATACCTCTTGCTTCACAATCTGGGCACTTTAGTTTCCTCACAGAACAAAACTTTTGCTATGCCTAAGAGATTTTTCTTTTTTTAGTGTAACCCACACCTAAGCTAACTTACATCCTTCCAGAAGTCAAAAGCACTTTATCAGTCAGCAGCAACCACCTAAGAAACCTCCCAGTCCTGGTTAACTATGGCCATCACCTCTTCATAGCATAATTCAGGATGAAACTGAGACAGTGTCCCAGGGAAAGAAAAATAATCATTAGACCAAAACTCCAACTTCGAAAAAACCCACTTCACCATCACCCAATAGGAGAATCATGTCCCTTTCTATATGTATACCCTAGATCAGCTTCTGTGTGTGCTGCTGCTGCTGCTGAGTCGCTTCAGTCGTGTCCGACTCTGTGCGACCCCACAGACAGCAGCCTACCAGGTTTCCCGTCCCTGGGATTCTCCAGGCAAGAACACTGGAGTGGGTTGCCATTTCCTCCTCCAATGCATGAAAGTGAAAAGTGAAAGTGAAGTCGCTCAGTCGTGTCTGACTCTAGCGACCCCATGGACTGCAGCCCACCAGGCTCCTCCAACCATGGGATTTTCCAGGCAAGAGTACTGGAGTGGGGTGCCATTGCCTTCTCCATCTATGTGTGCAGGTTAAAACAAAGTAGAGTTAGATGTGAAAAAAAAAAAATTAAAGATACAGGGGCTTAGCCTGAAGCTACATAATAGAAAGCAAACATTTGTTCTGATAATAAAGCACAGTGTACTGTACCAGTGTAAGAAGCTATGCCCAAATTGGGAACTGTTTCCACCATTAGCTTCAAAATTCTGTTTTCTAACCAACCGAAGGAAATTTTTTAATTCCCCAGACTGCAAGTGGGCAAGGCTCCAAATCCACTGGCAAAGCGACCTTCGAGTCAGGTTCAAAACAAAGCTTCCTAATTGGCCATGAATTAGTGAAGTGGATCTGTAACATCCTCCCTAGATTTTCCCAGACTAACAAAGAAGGCAGAGAGAAAGGCCTTGGGCAAAATGCAAACAAAAAGCCTCTGTTGGGAGACACTTATCTTTGACAGAGCAGAACTTTGAGCAACTTTAGGAAAATTGCCTCCTACCTTAGTAAATAGGATTATTAAAAAGACAGAAAGCCCTGAAGGTGCTGAGCCCTGAAGCACTTACCTTTGAACACAAGCAGCTAAGCAAACCGTCTGGACCCCCTAGGAAATCAAAGACCTCCTAAACACTAGTAAGATACCTCCTCTTCCCCTGAAAACTTCCAGGGGGTCCTTGCCAGTTGAAATCAGGAAGACCAATTTTTTCCAGTCAATTGAAAACAGAAACATATATAGAGAGAACTTGGCATAAGAGAGGCAAGGGCCCAATCCTCTCCCTTCCTTTCTCCCCTGCGGAGCTGACAGACAACAGAGAGACTCATCCAACAGTAGGAGAAGATCAAACGAGGAGCCCAGTTGAGGCAGGGGAAAACTGGGCACCTCTTAGAAAGAGGGCAGGAAGCTGGTGATGCATTTGCCAGTGATGCTCAAGAGACCCTAGTGATGCTGGAAGGAAGCATTGCACAAAGTCACGACTCTGTAAGACCATGGTCCTGAATCTGTATGCTGCTGATGCTGAAAACTCAGTCTTTGTGCATGCGTGCTGAATGAAATCTCGGAGACAGAACTTTGGGGAAAGTAGAAAAGAATAATGTTACTGCAAAGGGGGCCAGCAGTCGCATGCCTCTCAAAACTGTGTCCCAATCCAGAGTTGGGGGCAGGATTTGGTGAGGAGTTTTATAGCAATCGTTCAAGGGCAGGGTTGCTGATAAGGATTGGGTTGTACCAGGCCTACATTCCTTTATTCTGGCTTTAAGAGGTCCCCTGATAAGCTTCTGGAGTTTCTTTCATCTGTCCTCAGGTGCTCTCTAGATGAGCTTCTTGAGGTTATCATTCTCTGATCTTCTCTGGAAGGAAGAACGCTGACATCTTCCATTTGTTTTGGGTTTTAGTTCTGCAGAAGAGCTCAAAGACACAGTTCTGTGTATCCCTTGAGGCAGAACCAGGACCCTGCCCCGAGGCTGCACCCTTGCTTCCTGACTGCTCCTCCCTTGTCTCAGCACCCTCTGCCTCCCCTGATTAGGACTGTTTAAACCTGCCCTTTGAAACTCAGGGAACGTCATGCTGGCTGGAGTCTGTTCCCTACAAACGAGAAACAGCGGACACAGAAATGCTTCCATAGCCAGGAGCTCCACAGTGTCCTGCTTGGTTTCACTAACAGCAACACTCCATCTCCACAACTGGAAAAATGGATATAGTGACAGTTGCGAGGATCAATCAAAATTATATTTACAACACTTAGCGTAACATTTGATACACAGTAGTTGACTAACAAATGTTAGTGGTTAATATGATAGCATCGTCATTAGTAAATGAGCTAATACTTTGTGATATGAACAGGGTACCAGTGGGAACAATGAAAAGTACCAGGACAAGGTATTTGCATGGAGGGTCCACTGAAATTATTTCACTAATTTCTCATGACCAGTTCTGCTGTGTAGCCTTTCCTCTAAGAAGCCAAGAACAAGAGAAATGAGACAGTGCTAACATGGGTTTCAGTCCCTGCATGCTTGCTATGTCACTTCAGTCATGTCCGATTCTTTTGCAACCCTATGGTTGCATGGAATTCTCCAGGCAAGAATACTGGAGTAGGTTGCCATGCCCTCCTCCAGGGGATCTTCCTGACCCAGGCACTGAACCCGCATCTCTTATGTCTTCTGCACTGGCATGCAGGTTCTTTACTGCTAGTGCCACCTGGTCCTTACTGAAGCCAAATTTATACTGATTACTTAATGGCAGAACAGTAGCGGAAGCTAGAGAGCATTGGGCAGCCTGGGACATTATCTTACTCTACGCCTGGCTAGACAGTTGGAAAATTCAGAAGCTCTGAATTTTTGATACATTGGAGACTCATTGAATAATTGAATGAATGGACAGATGGATAGATGGACAAGGTCTGCCAAGAATGACTACTGTGAGCCAGCCAGGACATAAGTACTGCCTAAACCAGTGGGTTGGAAGACAGCAGATTTAGAAAGCCAAAAATTATTTTATAAAAGTTAAAAATAAATAACAAAGAACTTTATGAACTACATAAATCAAAGTGGATAAATCCAGTATTCAGAAGGGATCTTATTTATAGTGAGAAGCCACTGTGCCATCTACCCCCAGAAATGCTCCTTCCATTCGACAGGGAGCTGGACAAGGTGGGAGAAGCCTGGGCTTCCTCCTACCTCGCTGGTTTAGTCATTTCACAGAAAGCAAAGTGAAGAGTCACCCATGTAACCAGCAACTGGTTGAGATTCATTAAACCATGACCATCTTCTACACACGTGTAATCCAAAACAATCACCGTTCATTCACCACAGTTATAAACTGTAAAAATGTGAAAGTCCCTGCCCAAAGGAACATGCCCAATGGCCAAGGATGATCACCTTACAACAATGCTGGGATCAAAGCTATTCCTTTTTCCTTCAAAGACCTTCTAATGAGCACTTTCTGATATGCTTGATTTTATGGTTCATTCATTCAGTCTTGTCTGACACTTTGTGACCCCATGAACTGCAGCAGGCCAGGCTTCACCATCTCCCAGAGTCTGTTCAAACTCATGTCTATTGAGTCGATGATGCCATCCAACCATCTCGTCCTCTGTCGTCCCCTTCTCCTCCTGCCTTCAATCTTTCCCAGCATTAGGGTCTTTTCAAATGAGTCAGTTCTTCCAATCAGGTGGCCAAAGAATTGGAGTTTCAACTTCAGCATCAGTCCTTCCAATGAATATTAAGGACTGATCTCCTTTAGGATGGACTAGTTGGATCTCCTTGCAGTCCAAGGGACTCTCAAGAGTCTTTTCCAACACCACAGATGGACGGGTCATGGTGGAGAGGTCTGACAGAATGTGGTCCACTGGAGAATGGAATGGCAAACCACTTCAGTATTCTTGCCTTGAGAACGCCATGGACAGTATGAAAAATGCTTCTGCAGAGTTCATTAATTTCATACTTCTATGAATTTATTCATTTTATAAAACTTCTTGAACTTGAAATGTAAAATGTTGTTCTTAAAACAAAAAGAACACCTGTATACTTATTGTACAGTAAAGTGTACTATAAATAGTGTCAGTTCTCCTATACAATTTTAGTTTGGAGAAATATGCACAAAATTAGTATTTTGATTATAGAAGAAATGGGCTTCTGGGTTTTAAAACAAATTAAGGGAAAATATGCACATGATTTTCAATAGTTTTCTTCCTATTTTTTTTTTTTAATCTAGAAGATCACAGGTATTTTGCTCCCAGTTTTTCAGCATGACTAGCTGATCCAGATTTCCTGCTTGTGGTGGTGTATTTGAGTGTAAGCTGTCATGGTGATTGACAGGCAAGCTGATTAAAATGTCTTCCTCGTAGAGTAAACCAATGCAACCACCTGATTGTGCTGCCTCTCAGCTCCCTGGACCTGTAGTGAAGATAATTACTTCAGCTTCCTAGACAACAAGGACTCAGATTCTAATTTACACAGCCTCTGGCTGTGTAGCTGGTATGGTCTCTTCCAGTGTCTAAGGCTTGGCTGATTCTCAGCAGTGCCCATCCCCCAGCACATAGTAAGGGAGATCACAGATCAGGACACTGCTAATCAAAATCCCAAGTAATACCTAAAGGTCATTTTAGCCAATACATGAAGCCTCCCTGATTCAGACTGGATCTTGCAAGTATTTCCTTGAACTCATTGATGAAAACTCTCCTTGAAAGAGAACTAAAAGGGGCAATCTTGAGGGAGATAAAGGACAGCTGCTGGAAATACCAAACACCAGGAATACATACCTAGCTTTGTCTCTGGGAAAGAATCTCAAGAATCTTCCCTTGGAAAATGGAGAAGGTATCCTACCATTTCAAAGTTTTTCCAACCAGGATGGCCAAATATAGCAAAACTGAGTTACTGGATGTCTTACCCCTTTGCCCTTTTCTCATCACTTTCTTGGGAGAAACAGGCGATTTGAACTAGATCTCCAAAACACTGGAGGATCTCCCACCTCAAATCCAGTGTTCCGCAGCCCGGGAGCTGCTGGCTTTACCACCCATGCCTCCCACAGCCCTTATCAAAGAATAGCCTCCATGTGTGAAAAACATACCAGTCAATCAGGTAGATAGTGGTCGTAGTCACTAAGTCATGTCTGACGCTTGCATCCAATGGACCGTAGCCCGTCAGACTCCTCTGTCCATAGAATTCCCCAGGCAAGAAAACTGGAGTGGGTTTCCATTTCCCTCTCCAGCAGATCTTCCCAATGCAGGAATCAAATTTAACATCTCCTGCATTGCAGATAGATTTTTACCACTGAGCATTAGACGACAAATACAGTTTAAAGAGGATATGGAAACAGGTTTTAAACAGAGAACAAAAGCAAATGCTGAAATCTAAATAAAAAACAGAAAATACAATCACTGTATCATATCCATTATCTATACAGTAACTTCTGACTTTATAGAGATCTGAAATGCCATTATCAATAGTAAATGGTAAATCAGTCCAAGTTACTGTCTTTTAGGTGTCAGCAAAGTGTTTCTTAAAATGCCAGATGGTTAATATTTTAGGCTTTGCAAGTCAATAAAGCAGAAGTAGATGTTTTTCTGGAATTCTCCTGCTTTTTCGATGATCCAAAAGATGTTGGCAATTTGATCTCTGGATCCTCTGCCTTTTCTAAATCCAGCTTGAACATCTGAAAGATCTCAGTTCACTTACTATTGAAGCCTCACTTAGAGAATTTGGAGCATTACTTTGCTAGCATGCGAGATGAGTGCAATTGTGTAGTAGTTGGAACATTTTTGGCATTGCCTTTCTTTGGGATTGGAATGAAGACTAACATTCTCCAGTCCTGTGGCCACTGCTGAGTTTTCCAAATTTGCTGGCATATTGAGTGCAGCACTTTCACAGCATCATCTTTTAGGATTTAGCTCAACTGGAATTCCATCACCTCCACTAGCTTTGTTCATAATGATGCTTCCTAAGGCACACTTGACTTTGCACTCCAGGATGTCTGGGTCTAGGTGAGTGATCACACCATCGTGGTTATCTGGGTCATGAAGATCCTTTTTGTACAGCTCTCCTGTCTACTTCTGCTTTATTGACTACACGAAAGCCTTTGACTGCGTGGACCACAACAAACTGTGGAAACTTTTTAAAGAGATGGAAATACCAGACCACCTGACCTGCCTCCTGAGAAATCTGAATGTAGGTCAAGAAACAACAGTTAGAACCAGATATGGAACAATGGACTGGTTCCAAATTGGGAAAGGAGTATGTCAAGGCTGTATGTTGTCACTCTGCTTATTTAACTTATATGCAGAGTACATCATGTGAAATGCTGGGCTGGATGAATCACAAGCTGGAATCAAGATTCCAGGGGAAATATCAGCAACCTCAGATATGCAGATGACACCACCCTTATGGCAGAAAGAAAAGAACTGAAGAGCCTCTTAATGAAAGTGAAAGAGAAGAGTGAAAAAGTTGCCTTAAAACTCAACATTCAAAAAACTAAGATCATGGCATCCAGTCCCATTACTGCATGGCAAATAGATGGGGAAACAGTGTCAGACTTTACTTTTCTGGGCTCCAAAATCACTGCAGATGGTGATTGCAGCCATGAATTTGAAAGACGCTTACTCCTTGGAAGGAAAGTTATGACCAGCCTAGACAGTAGATTAAAAAGCAGATACATTACTTTGCCAACAAAGGTCCATCTAGTCAAAGCCATGATTTTTCCAGTAGTCATGTATGGATGTGAGAGTTGGACCATAAAGAAAGCTGAGCGTCAAAGAATTGATGCTTTTGAACTGTGGTATTGGAGAAGACGCTTGAGAGTCCCTTGGACTGCAAGGAGAAACAACCAGTCCATCCTAAAGGAAATCAATCCTGAATATTCATTGGAAGGACTGATGCTGAAGCTGAAACTCCAATCTTTTGGCCACCTGATGGGAAGAACTGACTCCTCAGAAAAGACCCTAATGCTGGGAAAGATTGAAGGCAGGAGGAGAAGGGGACAACAGAGGATGAGATGGTTGGATGGCATCACCAACTGTATGGACATGAGTTTAAGTAAGCTCCAGGAGTTAGTGATGGACAGGGAAGCCTGGCATGCTGCAGTCTGTGGGGTTGTAGAGTCGGACCTGAATGATCGACTGAACTGACTGAATCTGCCCTTTGGAGTTCAGGCAAAGTCATGGGGACTAGAATCTGTTTCCAATAAAAAAGAAATGGGGAACACTGAGAGGCTTCCACGTCCAGGAACCTCACAGTGTCCAGTTCAGTTTCAGGGTGGGGCTAGTCTAGAAAGGGCAGGAGGAAAATAAAGAGAGTCCTAGGAATGGCAGGGTACTTCTCCTGCTGTGAAAGCAGCTTTGGATACAAGGTAAAGATGCTCAGCAGAGAAGGAAGGGAAGGCAAGAATGAGACAGTGTTACCCCAAACACAAGGTTTCCCTCTTGGTGGGTGTCTAGCTAAATAACACAACCAAGCCAAAGAGCAGAAGGATGTATCACTTGCAACAAGTAAGGAAAACCCCATGGATCCTTCCCAAAGCAGTGTCTCCCCAACCACCAAATTGGCGAAGTTTTAAGCTAAAGGTACATGCATATTCATGGGGGGCTTGAGAAGAGGAGAATTAAGGACAAAATTAGGACAAAGGTTGAGTCAGAACTTTAGCTGATGGAAGTCAGCAGGGTCAGAAAAGGTCAACGTCATCTTCCCTCAGGTTCCAGGTGACCTGGAGGTTGAACCTTCAGGGTAATCTTTCCCACTGAAACAGAACTGGGAGTCTTTACAACTGATATGTTATCTTTGCTATAGGTTTGTAACTTTACAACTGATATGTTTTCTTTGTTATTTCTGTGGTTGTTTGTTTCTGCATTCTTTTGTTCCCTTGAGATTAATTACTGAAAACTGTTCGAGGGCAAACATTATAGCCAGGCTTAGATCACAAAATAGCTTAGGCCAAAGTGGCTTCTCTTATGTCAATAAAGCCAAGCCTGGTTCTATCTCCCGGGAACCCCATCCTATCTGCTTACAGCAGCTCAGTTAAAGTCAGGTTGTCTAACAGACCCTGTTCAATCTATTTGCATCTTCTCTGGGGCCCATTTTTCTGTTCTTTCTTCTTCCCTCCCCGCCATGATTTATGGATTTTTGAAGTTAAACTTTTAAAAAAATGTGTGAAAGTCTTCAGACTAGGTGTTTAAAGCATTCCCAAGATTATAAAGTAAAAACACATAGAGTTTATCATTCATAAAATGCTGAAAATTTAGAAAATATTTGTTAAAAATCTATAAATAGTTACAAAGGACACATAAAGTAACTCATTTTTAAAAGATGAAGGGCAAAATTAATAAAATGCCTTAAAGATATAAAAATATCCCAAAAGACCTCTTTGGGGAAGCCAATTTTATGGAAGTGGATATTAGGTGAATTGACCTCTAACCTATGAAGTAGCCGTCTGGAGGCCTGGGAGGGGACGATACTGAAAGGATGCATTTGGGTGAGTGAAGAGTAGATGAAGTTCCTTTAAGCTGACAGTTCATAGGTCGTTAGAATCCTCTGCAAAAGCAATCTGGTGGAGCAGCAGGAGCAGAGGCCACATTTCTGTGAGATTTCAATGATATGGAAAATGAGAAAGTCAACATGCCCTGTCCACCTCCTGTCTTACAAGTTGGAGCAAGGCTCCAACCCTTGCACAGATACTGGAAGGTAGGGAGTGCTGTCTTCCTTGATGATTACATTTCAAAGGGATGGCTCCCAGGTCCTGCAGAAAGTCAGGAGTCCAAATTCTGGCAGGAAGCTTTAAAGAGATTTCCATCTCAAACAGAGGAAGAAGTTACAAGTTTTCTAAAGTCTTACTCTTGATGCCAAAAATTTGGCCTCTGTGCGCTGGTGCCAAATCAAATCGAGAGACAAGAGCTTCGTGTGAAGCAGAGAAGGATTGCTTTATTGCTTTGCCAGGCAAAGGGGGACACAGTGCATTCATGGCCCTCGAAACTGCGTGTACCAACCTGGTGGGATTTGGTAAGGAGCTTTATAGCAGTGGTTCAAGTATGCGGTTGCTGATAAGACTAGGGTGTGTGCAGGGCACGCACTCCTTTAATCTAGTCTCAGGTGGTCTCTTGAAGAGCTGGTCTCAGGTGGCCTTCCCTGAAATGAAGAAAGCTAATATCTGCTATTTATTCGGGGTTTTAGTTCTATTGTTGTTGTTCAGTCACTCAGTCATAACCGACTCTTTGCGACCCCATGGACTGCAGCACGCCAGGCTTCCCTGTCCATCACCAACTCCCAGAGCTTGCTCAAACTCATGTCCATTGAGTTCTAAAAAGACCTCAAAAGATAGTGTTCTGTGTATCCCTTGAGCGGAACCCGGACCCTGCCTGAAGGCTATGTTATTGATTCTTGGCTGCTCCTCCCAAGACTGTATCCCTTCCCTTCCGTGATTAGCAACTGTTCGAATCTGCCCTTGGGAACTCAGGGAAGGTCATGGAGGCTGGAGTCTGTTCCATACAAGAAGTGGAGGACACAGAAAAGTTTCTGTGGCCAGGAGCCCCACGGGGTCCTTCTTGGTTTCACAGTAAGGAAAGAGAGGTCAAGGAAAGAAGTCTGGGTAAAGATGAGTTGAGCTTAACAGTCCCAGACAGCTTAACAGTCAGAGAATGTAGCATTTCTTTTCTTTGCCCCAGTTTTAATATATTTATAGGCAATGCCCAGACAGACCAATTATTTAGGTACATCTGCAAAATTTGAAACAAAATCCAATCAGGTCTTTTTCTTTTCTTTTGGCCTAATGTCAGGGTGGAAAGTGGATTGGGGTAGCAGTGCTGGGAGGGGGGAATATTTTACTACTTGGGGACTAGAGAGAAGAAAGAGAGAATTTGAAAACCCTCCGGAGATTTCCAGGTGAGTCTCATTCCACATTCAGATCAGCACCAGGATGTGGGGCTGCGTCCTCTAAAGGAGGATCGGCAGTGGTTAGGGCAGAGAGCATCTCAGAGGCGCAGGCAGGTAGGAGAAGCCACACGCTGTTGGTACAGCGTGCGGTTTGCCTTTCACCTTTTGAAACTCCCTGAATAAATGAATCTGTGATATAAAAAGTATAAACCAATGTTAGAACCACCTGATTCATCAACTGAGAAGCTGAATACATCACGGCTTGCTCAGTATTCTGCTGGCATCCCCGGCCACTAGGGTCGTCTTTCATTTGAGCTGCTATGAAAATTCTTCAGAAGCATGTAGGGCTTTTATGCCAGTTAGCTGTGCAGGGTGGAGATTTCAAAAATGCAAAACTCCATATAACTTATTCTAACTTCTTCTCTTCTTGAATTCCTAAAAATCTTCCTTAAAAACAGGCAGACCTCAAGGCTGGTAAGTGGTAAACATTGAAATTAATTACAGTCTGGCATCCACGACACTTCCAGCCAGAATGTGGGTCAACGCTCACTTTCTCTGGAAAGTGCATAATGTGTAAGACTCGCACTTAGTCACCAGCTCTGCGAAGGTGGTAGTTGTCACTCATCACAATGGCAATAAAAATGGTAATCGCTGTTAATTAACACTATTTTTTAAATCTTAATAAATAACTACACAAAGTTATTTCCCCCCATTCCATACTTGAAGAAACTGTGTTTCCTAAAAGTGTAAATAACTTATGTTTTACTGTTAAACAGTCACCAAGGGCTGGAACTGAATTCAAAGGCAGTTTTATGTGCTTCCCTCAACTCTACCTACTGCCTCTTTGTGAAAAAGAATCTTATTAACCCTCCTCCTACTGGTATACTGGAGAAGGAAATGGCAACCCGCTGCAGCATTCTTGCCTGGGAAATCCCACGGACAGAGGAGCCTGGCGGGCTACAGTCCATGGGGTCGCAAAGAGTCGGATTATGCCTTAGCAACTAAACAGCAACTACTGGGTATACGCCAAGTGTTTAATCTGCTTAGAAAAGGTGACAACACACTTCAGTCTAATGAGAATGAACTATTAGGTTCATTCTAATGAACCTAATGAACTATTAGGTTCATTCAACCTAAATGAACTATTAGGTTCTACATCTTACCAAGAGAAATTTCCTACAATATTTTATCATATTCTAGAATACAAAAAAAAAAAACAAACTTATTCTCAGAAACAAAAGTCCTAAACTTCCCTTTCTATGTTCTGTCGTCCCTGCTAGGAGTGTCCCCTCCCAGCTGGGGCAGCCTCAGGGACTCTCTCCAGGAGGCTGTCCCCAGCCTCCCCCATCTCTGTCTCTGGCTGTGCCTCCTGCTGCCCTGTGTTCCCTGTGCTGCCATCGTAGGAGTTTTTCTGTTAACGCCTGCTTCCACTAGGGAACCACAGTGCCGGCTGGACTGCCAGACAGCTTTTGCCTGCTCCAGAGTTTCTGCCTGTCCCCTCAGCCCACCCCCAACCACCCCATGGAGCTTCCTTAAGAAGCTCCCAGGGTCCGTCATCCAACCCTTAATGCAAACCCTCCACGCGAGCCTGGGCTTCCGCCCAGCTGCAGGGCCACCTCCCACGCTGCTGTTGGGGTCCCCATCTATCCTGGGACACTCAGGCCCTAAGATCAGTGCACCCAGAATCCCTCGGTTTGGCAAATATAAAAAATGACTGAGAGCGGAGTTCATTCTTCAGCTTCTAGTCCAGGGTAAGCTACGTGTGTTTGCCTTGGAAGTGTTCCTGAAAGCCTACTATAAACAGGTTGTGGTGTTGTTCTTGAGAATGGTAGAAAATTGAACTGAAACCCAAGCTTCTTATCGCATGCCCCTTCAAGCCAGAAAAATGTCCCATGGATAATTGATTCAATTCCACAAACTTGGAGTGTATGCTCCAACAGCCATGTGCATGGTCCTGCTGCTGCTACGCTTCAGTCGTGTCCGACTCTATGCGACCCCATAGACGGCAGCCCACCAGGCTCTGCCGTCCCTGGGATTCTCCAGGCAAGAACACTGGAGTGAGTTGCCATTGCCTTCTCCATTGTGTGCAAGTGAAAAGTGAAAGTGAAGTCGCTCAGTCGCCTCCGACTTGTAGCGACCCCATGGACTGCAGCCTACCAGGCTCCTCCATCCATGGGATTTTCTAGGCAAGAGTACTGGAGTGGCTTGCCATTGCCTTCTCCGGTGCATGGTCCTATGTATCATCAAATAATTATTCTTAATCCTACCCTTCAGCAATAAGTCATAAGCAAAACATTTCTGGCCAATAATAAAATAATAATAAAATGATAAATATGAACTTGAGTGTAGTTGTTTTTTTCTTTAAGTTCTTTTAGTCACTGACCTGCACAACAATTCTGGAGCCTGGCTATATCTCCTGCTAGCTTTGTTCCAGTAGGACACCTCAAATAGAAGATTTATTATATTTGATCTGGAGCAATATTAGTGATCACCTTCTTTAAATTTCTCTTTTTAGAGAGGGAAGAAATGGGTCTCAAAGATGCTAACCCACATTCCAAGGCCACAGACAATTGCTAGCAGCCAGTTCTTCTCTCCCAGGGTGCTTGGGTGTGCACAGCAAGGATGAGCAGGTTAACTCCACGGCAAGTGAAGCCAAGCCCACAAAGTCCTCAGAATTTAGGAAAATAAGCCAGATGCACATGTGTGGAAGGTGAGGCATCTGCATTATATCTCAGATGAAACCCCAGAAGGGCACCATAGTTATTCAAATGACTAAGCACTCAGCACCAAGCACTGAATCGATACTCATGCCTTAAGAAGGAGCAGTCAGAAGACCAGGCTGCCTAAGGATTCCCTGGGCTCCAGACCCTTTGCTTCATGCATATTAATTTTAAACATTAATATTAATTAGTGTTTAAAATTATATATCCTATCTGCAGTGGTATAGAGACAAATATAATCCAGGCTGCATTATATTAATTTTTGTTTCTGATTTCAAAGAATTTAAAACATGTTCTTAAGTTCCTAAAAGTATGGTGGTCAAAACTGTGTCCAGTGCCCCTGCAGATTATATGGATTGGTATGTGTGAGTTTGTCATTCTTTGATGCCCCAAGCAAAGGAATGACACCCCCTCCTCCCCACCAACAAAACCAGGACTGCAAAGCCTCCGTGGTTGGGGAATGAAGGGGCCCCTGCTTTCCGCTCCTTTCAGACTTGGTCTCAGCCTCCTGGGAACTCCAGGGCTCTGGCTCTGCCTTTCTGAAATGGGAAAAGATGAGCCAGGAGTTTGCAATATAACCTCCAGCCGGCCAGGCCAGATCTGCTGTGGTGATCAGAGTCCTAACGGCTCCACCACTGGTCCTCTGGAGCTGCTCTTCCCACCGCCCGATAGCTGACAGACCTTGCCTCCCTGCACCAGTGCGCTCAGCATCGCAGTTTTCCAGCTCAGTTCAGTCTCTCAGTCATGTCCGACTCTTTGCGACCCCATGGACTGAAGCACGCCAGGCCTCCCTGTCCATCACCAACTCCCGGAGCTTACTCAAACTCATGTCCAAACAGTTGGTGATGCCATCCAACCATCTCATCCTCTGTCGTCCTCTTCTCCTCCTGCCTTCAATCTTTCCCAGCATCAGGGTCTTCTCCAAGGAGTCAGTTCGCATCATGTGGCCAAAGGATTGGAGTTTCAGCTTCAGCATCAGTACTTCCAATGAATATTCAGGACTGATCTACTTTAGGATGGACTGGTTGGATCACCTTGCAGTCCAAGGGATTCTCAAGAGTCTTCTCCAACACCACCGTTCAAAAGCATCAATTCTTCGCTGCTCAGCTTTCTTTATAGTCCAACTCTCACATCCATAAATGACTACTGGAAAAACCCATAGCTTTGAGTAGACAGACCTTTGTTGGCAAAGTAATGTCTCTGCTTTTTTTTAATATGCTATCTAGGTTGGTCATAGCCTTTCTTCCAAGGAGCCAGCATCTTTTAATTTCATGGCTGCAGTCACCATCTGCAGTGATTTTGGAGCCCAGGAAAATAAAGTTTGTCACTGCTTTCATTGTTTCCCCATCTATTTGCATGAAGTGATAGGACCGGATGCCATGATCTTAGTTTTCTGAATGTTGAGTTTTAAGCCAACTTTTTCACCCTTCTCTTTCACTTTCATCAAGAGTCTCCTTAGTTCTTCTCCGCAGTTTTTAAGGAGACAGAAATCAGTTCGGACCTTATATTAACAGTATAATTTGATTCCGAGTCTATTCCTACTTCTTTTGCTATTGAGCGCCACCTAGCGATCACTAGGTTTCATCGCATCAAAAAAAAAAGTCCACCGTAAAGGCCTAACAGGCCCTCAACCGGGACCAGCCCTAAGAAGCCAGGGTTTCAGCCACACTGAGCTGAAATCCTGCCCTAGGATGGAACCCTATCAAAGCAGATGCCTCACGTCCTGTCCAATATTTGAGTGTTAGGGCAGCGCAAGGCAAGGGGATGACAAAATGGTAAAGAATGATGAAGTACAGGATAGAAAGGGAATAATACACAGAACCAAGGATTTGGGACAAGTGACAGGATGTTCTAGGGGAGGCATGTGAGTGCAATGATCCAGAGTTAGTGACACGTGGGCCTGAGACTCTCAGGGGCCGGCAGGAAGGGAGAGTCTGTGTTTAAGCCTGAGCAGATGAGTAGAGTACCTTTGGGATCGGTAACAGAGGGTTTGAAAAAGACAGTCTTGGACCATCAAGGACCTATGAATTTATAAACTGCTTGATGACCTGGATCATAATCTTTTTAGCTTTAACTGTAAAGTGCTTCCAAGTGTCGCCTGCAGGCAGCAAGGACTGTTCACTAAATGCATTTTGATTACATGGTGTAGAGTTGAGAGACAACCTTCCTCAGTCAGCGCTTGGGAATGCTTTTCAAGACCTTTAAAATGCAAACCTACTGCTCTGCATGCATGCATGCACGCTAAGTCACTCCAGTCATGTTCGACTCTGTGTGACCCTACGGACTGTAGCCTGCCAGGTTCCGTCTGTCCATGGGATTCTCCCGGCAAGAATACTGGAGTGGGTTGCCATGCCCTCCTCCAGGGGATCTTTCCGACCCAGGGATCGAACCCATCTCCTGCGTTGAGAGGTGGGTTCTTTACCACTAGTGCCACCTAGAAGCCACTGCTCTGTAGGCTAGTCCCCAAAAAACGACACAGGGAAAGCAAGTACTCTATGAACTAAGTGCACTTGTTCTTCACATTTACCCAATTCAGGGCCCCCAAATGTGGATAAATTCATTTCTCGACTTCTGCCTTATGTGTTCAGTTCAGTTTTACTGGTGCATAGACTATGCTTGGCTGGGCTGAAGGGAATATTGGTAAAACAGAAACGTTTTTTAAATAGAAACTCATGTGGTTATCCCACATTTTCTATTACTTTTCAGAGGGGCAGGCTCTGTGCATTCAGTCTCCTTCCCAAGTTAAAGCTGTTTCTCCACAGCAGAGAGAGGGCGGTGGAGACTCTACTATTCCCTCACGGCCTCTGCTTTCAGGACGGCAGGCCTGAGTGTCAGGCTGCTGACAGCTGTTATTTATTAAGCCAGACCCTGGACGTGAATCACCTGGGTTGTCAGGGTAAATGTGAGTTGTTTCCTAAACAGTGACAAAGATTCCTTTATGTAGCCGGCTTTAGGAACTGTCAGGCAGGGAAACTTCGCATTACTCAGGACTCTGTCCACAGGAAACCTCAAGTTGCAGAAAAATACAACTTTACGGAAATACCTAACAGGTCTACCTTGCTGGGAGACCCAAAAATTTGTTTTCAAGGAACTGCTCTTGCCCACCCATTGGACTGGTCTCACTGACCTCCCGCGCTCTCTTTTTCCACCACAGGGAGGCACTGGATCAGGAGTGAACACGAGGGTCAATGGAATCTCATCCCACAAGCTGCCCACACCCACAGGCAGGGCTTCTGTGTGGTCAGTAAACTTGGCAAAGCAGCTGACTGCGGCCTTCACTTGAAGATGCGCAGTAGACATTAGCTTATCAGTGACTCTGAGAGGCTTACAAGGAAAAAGAGAGGGGACTGTAGCTGGAGTCAAAGTCCAGGGGAAAGAGAAACCCATTATGTTTATTTCATCTAGCACTTAAAAAAATAAATAAAAGATTAGCCACCAAGCCTGCTTTTAGTATGTGTGTGTACTAAGTTGCTTCAGTCGTGTCTGACTCTGTGCAACCCCATGGACTGTATCCCCCTAGTCGCCTCTGTCCTTGGGATTCTCCAGACAAGAATACTGGAGTGGGTTGCCATGCCCTCCTCCAGGGGATCTTCGCAGCTCAGGGATCCAACCCGCATCTCTTACGTCTACCTGCATTGGCAGGTGGGCTCTTCACCACTAGCACCACCTGGGAAGCCCTATAAAACATTAAATCCGGCTGAATTCAAGCTCTGCAAATGTTCCTGCATGGGAAATACTAGCTCAGATGATCACTGAAACGATCCCAACTCTGAAACTTCCGAGATCTATGTACATGTTTTCTAAAGCACAAGTCTGTAATATTACAGCCTTCCCCTGCCCGCAGATCCTTCATGGCCCTCACCTCCTGTCAAGTCCAAAGTCCTTAGCACGGCATTCAAGCCCTACCAGAGCTTGGCCTGAATGTACCTCTCCAGGCTCAATTCCCTTCCTTCCCATCCACGAGTCTCTGCTCCTCCCTTGCTGGACTTGCCCTGCTCCCTCTTCACATGCCTGTTTCTCTCCCACCTCCGTACCTCTGCTTATGGTGGGTCTGGTCAGAATTCCTTTCCCAGTCTTTGCACATCCAAATGCAATCCACCTTAGACACAGGCTTCAGCAATCTCCCTGGCCCCTGTATCTCTAATGTAACCTTGTGGTTAGAGTTCTTACACTAGACGAGACCCTTGGCTTCTTGTAGAGGAGCATCTGTGTGTGTCTTACTGTCCCCTCTCAGCTTCTTGAAAGAGTGGCTTCATACCGGATTCCTGTCCCCTAGTCCCTAACTGGCTTCCCTGGTAGCTCAGCTGGTAAAGAATCTGCCTACAATGCAGGAGACCCCGCTTCAATTCCTGGGTTGGGAAGACCCACCAGAGAAGGTATAGGCTACCCACTCCAGTACTCTTGTGTTCCCTGGTGGCTCAGATGGTAAAAAAAAATCCACCTGCAATGCAGGAGACCTGGGTTCGCTCCCTGGGTTGGGAAGATCCCCTGGAGAAGGGAACGGGCTACCCACTCCAGTATTCTGGTGGACAGAGGAGCCTGGCAGACTACACTCCATGGGGTCGCAAAGAGTCTGACGTGACTGAGCAACTTTCACTTTCACTCCACTAGTTCCTAGCACATGATAGGTGCTTGTTGAAATAATCTGAAGGGTAAATAGCTGATGCGATTCAATGGGAAACCCTTCTAGGCAGAAAGAACTGTGGTCTGGGGACCAGTGGCCTGTTGTGATTGTGCCATCAGCATGTGATGATACCGACCTTTTGCTTCTCCCCTGGAGAGCAAGGTGTGCTCAACTCCAAAAGACAAGGAAGGGGCTGGAAGGGGCCACGATTCTCCCAGAGCTAACAGTCTGAGATTTATAATTGTCTGTTGATTTGTAATCTACTTGATGAAGATTTTGAGACAATCCTACAGAATTAAGAATAGAGTGAAAAAGAACAATTGATGACTAAAAACAAAACAGAGAAAGACCTGAGGTCTATTTGAATTTTCAAAGAAAAGAACCTCTAGGGATCAACAAGAGACTGAAAGAGATTTTCAAACCAGGAAGGTCTTGAAACTACTGACTACTGCTTTAAAATGTAACCCTGATCTTAAATATGTGTTTACCAACTAATCGCTGCAGAAAATGTTTGCCTTAAAAAAAAAAATTCTAATAAAGAAAAAGAATTTTATTGAAATATAATCGATTTCTAGTGTTTTGTGTGTACAGCAAAATGATTCAGTTATACATACATAAAATATACATGTATTTTTTCAGATTTTTTCCATAATAGGTTATTACAATGTATTGCATACAGTTCCCTGTGCCATACAATATCTTGTTGTTAATCTATTTTATATGTATTAGTGTGTATCTGTTGGAGAAGGCAGTGGCACCCCACTCCAGTACTCTTGCCTGGAAAATCCCATGGACAGAGGAGCCTGGAAGCCTGCAGTCCATGGGGTCGCTGAGGGTTGGACACGACTGAGCGACTTCACTCTCACTTTTCACTTTCATGCATTGGAGAAGGAAATGGCAATCCACTCCAGTGTTCTTGCCTGGAGAATCCCAGGGACGGGGGAGCCTGGTGGGCTGCCGTCTATGGGGTCGCACAGAGTCGGACACGACTGAAGTGACTTAGCAGCAGCAGCAGCAGTGTGTATTTGTTAATTTCAAATTCCCAATTCATTCTTCCCGACTCCCTTCCCTTTTGGTAACCATAGTTTGTTGTGGCTGTGAATCTATTTCTGTTTTGTAAATAAGTTCACTCGTATCATTTTTTTTTTAAGATTCCACATGTAAGTGATACTCTATGATATTTGTTTCTCTCTCTGATTACTTCACTTAGTGTGATAATCTCCATGTTGCTGATGTGTATATATATGTACCACATCTTCTTTATCCATTCCTCTATTGATGGACATTTAGGTTGCTTCCATGTCTTGGCTACTGAACATAGTGCTGCTATGAACACTGGGGTGGGTGTATCTTTTTGAATTTAGAGTTTCTGTCTTTTCCAGATATATGTCCAGGGGAAAAAAAAATTAATTCTCTAATGAGGTGGTTGTCAAAATGTGCTCCCCAGATCAGATACATTAACATCATCTACATTAGAGGATTTTTTAAATGTTCTGCTTGGTTTTTTCTTAAGTTTTTTTTTAATGTGGACCATTTTTAAAATCCTTATTGACTTTGTTACATTATTGCTTTTGTTTTTTGTGGGTCCTTTGGGGTTTTTTGTTTGTTTGGTTGCTTGTTTTGGCCCTGAGGCATGTGGGGATCTTAGTTCTCTGACCAGGGATGGAACTTGTATCGCCTTAATTGGAAAGCAGTCTTAGCCAGTGGACTGCCAGGGAAGTCTCCCTCTTCTGTTTGTTAGCGCCTTAGAGATACAGATTCTTGGTCTCTAAACCTCCTGCATCAGAAATTGTGATGGTGGGGCTCAGGAGTCTGACATTCAACAAGGCCTCTAGCTGATTCTGATGCACACCAGTTTGTGCATAATTAAATGCGGAGCTAAATATGTCATCACCTGTGTCTGTAAACTCATTCATTAAAGATATAGAAATGCTTGGTTCTCTTTACTCCACTCTGTTCTCACTCCTGTACACGTCACAGTAGGGCGATGGCAAACCTTTTCGATCTTCTGTCTTGACTTCTGCTGGTCCCACTGCTCAGGCATCCACGCATCAGTAAAATATACCCTATTTTCTACAGCGGATCAAGCAGATCCCTGCAAATTCCTGGCCTGCGGCGAATTCGCCCAGTGTGTGAGGAATGAGTGGACCGAGGAAGCCGAGTGTCGCTGTCGATCGGGGAACCCAGGCCCTTGTGCTCCCATAGAGGACTGTGAAGACATCCCGGGGAAGGGAACACCGTGCAGGTGAGGCCAGCATCCCAGCGCTGAGACCCGAGAATCCGTTCCTTAGGCTTCTGAGACACCCATCATTAGAATGTCTTCACACGGTCCCTTAAACCCATGATTCTTAAACTTCAGCGAGCATCTGTCAGAGAAGTACTTGTGGAAACACACGTGGCCGGGCCATGCGAGGCTGTTTCTGATTCACTCAGTCTGGGTAGGGCCCACGCCTGGCTGCTGCTGGTGGGCCAAGGACCACACTTTGAGTACCACTTGTCCTCAGCCTTTCCAGTGTTTCATTAAGACCAATAAGGGAAGAAAAATGAGCCTGTATCAGTTTCTAATGATATCTAATGGCCACTTTCCCACTGGGGGCTCATGGCTAGCTGCTTACACAATCAACAAGAAAGGAGAGAAATTTAGCCCTTTTCCTGATGAAACATACCCTGTGACTTTCAAGTATCTTAAAGACCATTATCCAGTAGGGGTTAAGAAGCAATTGGCTCAGCAATTTACTAAGCAAGTAGCAAGACACATTTCCTAACTTCTCTAAACCTCAATTTTTCCCCGGATAATGAGACTAATAAAACCCCCCTGCTGGCTTGCCGCAAGGGGTATATGAAATGACATTTATTAAACATCTTTACAAAGAACACAAAACACAGAGTATCTATTCAAATAAGGGGGGATTATAATGATGCTGTCAATTTTCCCTGAGTTAATCCCAATTAAAACCCTGACGGGATTTGTTATGGAACTTGACGTTCTGGAAATAAAAATGTACAAGAGAAAATCTTGAAGTACAGTGGTGGGGAGGCCGCTCTATAGGAATACATAACATAATAATCTTTAAAGCATTAAGATACACACAGACCTAGACAGTAGATCAATAAAACATACATAAGCCCCAAACAAAGCCTTATATAGCAGGAAATTTATTTTAACAAGCATTTCAAATCAGTCAGGTAAGTATAGAGTTAACAGCAATAGTTAGTATAAAACTGGCCCTCCATTTAGAAAAATAAAATTAGTTTATTACCACACACAAATCAATATCAAAGATTCAAACCTAAAATTGGAAGTATGAAAATATGAGGAGATTTTTTTCTACATTTCTACAAATTGGGCTTTGAAAAAATTTTTTCCTGAATAAAATCCAAGAAGACATTAAGAAGAGGATTTCCACAGGGCCAAGGACACCAAAAATAAACAGATAAGCAATGAGGTGGGAGAAAAATATTTACAACTTATAGATAAAGGATGAATATCCCTACTAATAGGAGCTCCTACACATCAATAAAAGGTAAACATACTAATATTAAAATGAGCAAAAAATACAGAGGCACAGTTCATAGAAGATATCCAAATGACCCATGAAGCATAGGAAAAGATAATCAATCTCACTACAAGTAGGGAAATCTAAAAGCAATATGGAGATATCATTCGTTACTCATGAGTTTAGCAAAAGAAGGTTAATAGCATCCAGTGCAGATACTATCAGGGAAAAACGAGTTCTATCAGGCATTACCAGTAGAAAAAATGGGAAGATCTTATTGCAAGAGAAAGTTGTCAATATTTTAAATTTGACTAAGATACTCTACTTTTAGACAATTATCCCTACAAAAATACTTGCACTTTGCAATGTTCACAGCATCATTGCTTTGACTCATGAAACAATTGTGCAGCCTATCGGTAGGGGATCAGTTAACTCCATAGTGTGGTGTTATATTCATTGTGAAACATGGCAGTTAAGAGCAGTAAGACGGTCTACTAGAACTGCTGTAGAAAAAGAGCAAGACATTTCATTAAATGAGAAAAGTAAATTTCAGGATAATAAATGCCATTTATGTAATGTATTAATAACAGGAATATGTACGTCTAAGTATTTTAGGTTCAACCATATGGCATTGCCGTTTTGTCAGTCACAAATCATACAACATTACACGATTCATTCTAGTGATAGTCGCTCAGTCCTGCCCAACTCTTCGAGACCCCATGGACTGTCGGCTGCCAGGCTCCTTTGTCTATGGGATTCTCCAGGCAAGAACACCGGAGTGAGTTGCCATTTCCTTCTCCAGGGGATCTTCCCAACCCAGGGATCGAACACATGTCTCCTGCATTGCAGGCAGATTCTTTACCATCTGAGCCATGAGGGAAGCCTACTATTAAGAGACAATGCTAAGTATAGAGACAGGTCAACTTAAAAAGTATCAGCTTGACTTTATCTTGTAATCTGTAGACAATACATTAGAATACGTAATGAATCCATACACCTTTTCCAAAGGAATACCAGAGACAGACAATCATCAATCAGATGAAATAATATAGATGAAGCTTATCTCTCTCAGAGAGATGGGGACTGGGCAAGTGGTCAGGAAGGAAATACAATGTGCTTTTAAAATCATAGCAAATATGTGGACTAATAGGTTCACTTAACTATCATTCCACTTAACAATGGAGAGGAGCAGATTTGTGGTCCACAGTTTTTAGTTATGTGAATATGTTCCTGTTTCACCTGTATAACATAAATGAAAGGGGAGGAAAGGAAGAAAGAGTAACGAGCAAGGCCCCAGTAAGATGTGGAAGAGAAAGGGGTTGCACATGCCCTTTACAAACAATGAATATAATTTCTATTTTAGTCAACCTTATTTCCTGTTTCAGATGGCTATACAATTTGTCATTTTAGACACCCTTCTTCTAGAGGAAGAAAGACCACTTTCTGGGTGGTTATAAATGAGGTCAGCAGAACAAAGCTTTCAGTGATCTGGAAAGCTGTCACGAGGGTTTGCTCTATCTACTGCCTCCACTTGTGCCTGCCTCTGGGGCTGACATGGACCCCAAAATGCAGTTACACAGGAATAAGGTGCCCCTTCAGTTCAGTTCAGTTCAGTCACTCAGTCATGTCTGACTCTTTGCGACCCCATGAATCGCAGCATGCCAGGCCTCCCTGTCCATCACCAACTCCCGGAGTTCACTCAGACTCACGTCCATCGAGTCAGTGACGCCATCCAGCCATCTCATCCTCTGTCGTCCCCTTCTTCTCCTGCCCCCAATCCCTCCCAGCATCAGAGTCTTTTCCAATGAGTCAGCTCTTCGCATGAGGTGGCCAAAGTACTGCAGTTTCAGCTTTAGCATCATTCCTTCCAAAGAACACCCAGGGCTGATCTCCTTTAGAATGGACTGGTTGGATCTCCTTGCAGTCCAAGGGACTCTCAAGAGTCTTCGCCCACACCACAGTTCAAAAGCATCAATTCTTCGGCACTCAGCTTTCTTCACAGTCCAACTCTTACATCCATACATGACCACTGGAGAAACCATAGCCTTGACTGCTGCTGCTGCTGCTGCTGCTGCTGCTGCTAAGTCACCTCAGTCATGTCCGACTCTGTGCGACCCCAGAGACGGCAGCCCACCAGGCTCCTCCGTCCATGGGATTTTCCAGGCAAGAGTACTGGAGTGGGGTGCCATTAGCCTTGACTAGATGGACCTTTGTTGGAAAAGTAATGTCTCTGATTTTCAATATGCTATCTAGGTTGGCTCCCCTTACACCAATTCAATTCAACAAACGTGTTTGAATACCCATGTGCTCGTTGCCATGTTAGATGCTGGGTAATAGCTAGGAAGGGAGGGAGGGAGAAAGGGCCCCATGGACTGTAGCCCGCCAGGCTCCTCTGTCCATGGAATTCTCCAGGCAAGAATACTGGAGTAGGTGGCCATTTCCTTCTCCAGGGGATTTTTTCCATCCAGGGATCAAACCCAGTTCTCCCATATTGCAGGCAGATTCTTTACTGTCTGAGCCATCGGGGAAGCCCAATAAATAGGAAAGGAGGGAGAGAGAAGAAGAGTAGGAAGAAAGGACACAAGAAGAATGAAGAGAAACTCAATTTCTTTGGGTGGTAGAGAAGAGAAATCTGCCACATCCCCTCAGTTCTACTCTTTCCAACTCCTTGATTAAAGATCCCTTTTCAAATGTGAAGTATTAAGCCCTAAGAGTATTATATCCTCTGGAGAAGGAAATGGCAACCTACTCCAGTATTCTTGCCTAGAGGATTCCATGGACAGAGGAATCTGGTGGGCTGCTCTCCATGGGGTTGCACAGAGTCGGACATGACTGAAGAGACTTAGCATGCATGTATGCATTGGAGAAGGAAATGGCAACCCACTCCTGTAGTCTTGCCTGGAGAATCCCAGGGAAAGAGGAGCCTGGTGGGCTGCCATCTGCGGGGTTGCACAGAGTTGGACACGACTGAAGCAACTTAGCAGCAGCAGCAGCAACATTATATCCTCAGCATGAAGATAAACCCCACTGCCCCCATGAGGTGCTTCAGACAGATTCTCACTGGAGAAAAATTGGAGCCCAGGGGTGCTCTGAGCATCTCTCCTGGACCCCTACCACCTGTTCTTTGTCTCATCAGTTATTTCTGTCCCTCACAGGATGCCATCGTTTGTGTGACTCTGGCAATTTACTTATTTGAGGATCAGATGACAAATGAAGTGTAGATAGGTGGGGGCACAGCCACACCCAGCTGCAGACTGGCTGCCTAGGAACTCCTGAGCCCCTAGCCATTCTGAGAGCCCAGGGCAAAGCTCCACCCACCAGTGGACTAACAACTCCAGGATCCCCAGAGCCCTTAGTCAGAGACCCTGGAACCTGGATTCACCCCTCAGAGGGTAGGCACCAGCCCCAAGATCCCCCTGGGCCACAGGCCCCCCTATCAGCAAGCTGTCTCCAGGTCTGAGACACCTTGGAGCCCTCAGTCAGCTGCCCCACTCATGATGGGCCAACACCTCTTTTAGAACATCCTAGATCCCCAGGCCAGCCACATTAGGAACTGGCTCTGCCTACCAGCAGGCTAACACTAGATCCTGGACCACTGGCTCTGTAACAACCCACCCTAGAGCCAGGTTCCACCCACCAGTGACCTGGTGCTAATCTTGGCACCCACCAGGGCCATGTAGTCAGCCACCTTATGAACTGGTCCCACCCACAAGTGACCAGTAGCCGCCACACAAGTCAGGGTTTGGCAATCAAATAGACCAGGACCAGGCACATCTACCAGACCATCCGCAGTAGTCAGCCTGGCACAACAGAAGAGCCAATACTACGCACACAAAGCATGTGTCTAGAGCATGTAGCTCCGGTGACCAGAGGGGAGTGTACCGCTTGGATGCACAGGATATCTCCTACAAAGGCCACTTCTTCAAGGTTAGGAATTGTAACCAACATATCAAATACATAGAAATGAAAATAGCAAATTAAGCAGAAGAATATGTTCCAAAGGTACAAGATAAGATCCTGAAAGAACTAAGTGAAGTGGGGATAAACAATTTACCCAATAAGGAGTTCAAGGTAATGATTGCAAAGATGTTCAAAGAATTTGGAAGACAAGTGGATGAATAAAGTGAGAAGTTAAAAGCTTTTAACAAAGTGAGAAATATAAACAAGCACCAGAGATGAAGAATACAATAACTGAAATTAAAAAAAATACACTAGAAAGAATAGTAGATTAGATGATACAGAGTGAATTGGAAGACAGAGATGTAGAAATCCCTGAAGCTGAGCCAAGAAAAAGAAAAAAAAATGATGACAGATTTAGAGACCTCCGAGACAACATCAAGCATATAAGGGTCCCAGAAGGAGAAGAGAGATGAAGAGGAAGAGGACATATTTGAATACATGAGAGTTGAAAACTTCCTCAGCCTGGGAAAGGAAACAGACACCCAGGTCCAGGAAGCACAGGGAGTCACAAACAGGCACAATCCATAGAGGACCACACTAAGACACGCTGTAGTTAAAACGGCAAAAATTGAAGAGAAAAAGAACATTAAAAGCACCAACGGAAAAGCGACAAGAAGGTAAGGCTGTCAGTTGACTTTTCACCAGAAACTGCAGGCCAGAAGGGAGGGGCATGACATATTTAAAGTGATGAAAGGGAAAAACATACAACCCAGAGTACCCTACCCAGCAAGGCTTTCATTCAGAGTTTATGGAGAGATCAAAATTTTACAGACAAAAAAAAGCCAAAAGAATTCAGCACCACCAAACCAGTTTTACAAGAAATGTTAAAAGGATGCACCAAGCACAAATTCCCATAACTAGAAATATGAAAATTATGAGAGAAAAGAATCTCTTTATTAAAAGCAAATATTAATATATATAAAGTTAATAAATCAACCACATATAAAGCTAACAGGGAGGTTAAAAACAAAAGCAGTAAAATCATCTATATCCACAGTAAATAGTTTAGAAATATACAAAAGTATGTAAAACAAAAACAATAAACATGATCTAGGAGAATTAAAAATGCTGGGTTGTTAAAATGCATATAAATTTAAGAGATCAGCAACTTAAAATAATTATATGTATGGCTATTTTATATAAATCATATTTATTTATGTATTGTCTTTATATGAATGATATCTCATGGTATGCACAAACCAAAAATCTCTAATAGATACACAAATAAGGAGAAAATAAATTCAAACATAACACTAAAGATAATAAATCAGAAAGGAAGAGAATAAAAGAATAAAAAAGAAAAAAAAGAACTACAAAAACAAACCCCCAAAATAATTAACAAAATGGCAATATGCACATAGCTATCAATAATTACTTTATATAAGATGGTGGGGTAGGAGGACATGAGCCATGAACAAATCCCCCCATGAACACATCAAAAATATATCTACACATGGAACAATTCTCCCTGAAAAATAACTGGAAACTGGCAGAAAGATGACTGTACAACCAAGGCTGTAAGAAAGATCCACATGGCATCAGGTAGGAAATGAAGAAAAGTGATCAGGTCTGGACCTGTGTCCCTGGAAGGGGGCTCAGCGGAAAAGGGAGATTACACAGGCGAACACCTTCCCTGGGGAGTGAACAGTGAGGGCTCCAGATTTGACGCCCCAGTCCTAGGGTCCTACATGGGGAGACAAGACCCCCTGGCTGGTTGGAAGATGGCTGGGACTAACAGGAGGGCTGTGGGAAGCCTGGACTCAAGCACACAGGTAAGGTACAAACTTCCTGTTGCAAAATAAATGTCACAGGTACGAAATGTGGAGTGTGAGGAATATCGTCGATAACTGTAATAAATGTGTAGAGTGACACGCTGTAGCTAGACACACCGTGTTGATCATTTAGAAATGTACAGGAATCTTGAATCACTGTGTTGTGTAACAGGAAATAACGATAGTATTACAGGTCAGTTTTACTTCAAAAACAAACAAACTCACAGAAAGATGAGATTTGGGGTTACCAGAGGCAGGATCTGGCTAGGGGGAATTTGATGAAGGTGGTCAAAAGTTACAAACTTCCAGTTATGAAATAGATAAGTACTATGACAGTATGGTAAGTATAATTACCACTGCTGTGACATTATAAATTAAAGTTGAGAATACTGAGTTCTCATGACAAGGAAAAATATTTTTTTTCTCTATTTCTTTGTCTTCTACCCAAGATGATGCATGTACATTAAACTTATCATAGTCATCATTTCATGATGTATGTAAGTCAAAACATTATCTCTACACCTTAAACTTTTACAGTGCTGATGTCAATTATATCTCAATTAAGCTGGAAGAAAAAGAGATTGGAGGCTTTAAAGTTAGTCCCAAGTTCCAAGTTTAAGCTCTACCCAAACTAGTTGCAGTCCATGGGGTCACTAAGAGTCAGACACGACTGAGCGACTTCACTTTCACTTTTCACTTTCATGCATTGGAGAAGGAAATGGCAACCCACTCCAGTGTTCTTGCCTGGAGAATCCCATGGACGGAGAAGCCTGGTGGGCTGAAGTCCATGGGGTCGCACAGAGTCGGACACAACTGAAGCAACTTAGCAGCAGCAGCAGCAAACTAGTTGCGACCTTAAGCTACATTTCCCCACTTTAAGCCTCAATGTCTCATCTTAAAATGAGGACAAGAAGAATAAATCTGTGGATTTGGTAAGCAATACCTTAGATGCTCCTGGGTGTCAACTGCTCTGTGCTGGCATCATTAGAGCTGTGTGACCGTTATCAACAAAGGGCAGCCCTGTAAGGAAAAATCGATTCCCTACCTGGAACTTACAAGTAGTCTCAGAGGGAAATCAGCTGAGGACACTGAGTGTTACAGCTTTGAAAGCAGCATTCTCTAAAGAACCGTACACTTGGCTGCATTTTTGTTATTCCACCTGAAAGTGAAGAGAGAGATGAGGGTGTCCTGAGGGCGAGGGCCCTGCTGGGAAGATGAGGCCCCTGACACACAGCACGTTTGCACCTGGTTCGGGGCTTCATTCTAGCGCCGAGTCACTGCCGTTCGCTGTATTTCACCTTTTTCTTCCAGTTCCTTTCCTCCGTTCAATATTTATGAACAGAGACCATACATTTTTCATTTCCTTCAGGTTTCGATTTTTATACATAGAATCAGTTGTACTAGCAACATGGCAAACTGCTCCCCAGAATAAACAAAATTTCCACTTTCCAAGGTCTCTTTTTTTGGCCTGATGAGCTTGACTTTTATTAATCATAATTACCATTATAAGTGCACTGAACATGCAAATCTACATCTAACAGAGTAAATTATACATGATTTTTCCTCTTCAGAATTAAGCTTTTTCACTTTGTCCTTCAGTAGGGCCTAACATGTTCTCTATGACATTATTTATAACAATGAAAACCATTTCCAAATATAGGGGCCAGATTAAGTACATGATGGTAAAAAGTGAAATTTATGAGGAGGTTTTAATAATATGGAAGTAATGTTTTAATTACAGCAAGATCATAGGTTTACTCACATGCTATACCTCAAATAGGGTGGGGTGGGAGAAGGCCCATTTTTTTTTTTTTCCTTTAGAAGCTATTCCTAACTCCCTTTTGAACCCTTTCTCCACTGGATAATGGAGGTATGGGGGGAAATATGAGAGGGAGAGCTTGGAGTTTAATATACTCCAATCTAGTTTATAAAACTTCATTTGATTAATAGTTCAAATAATCATTTGAGGCAACTCAGCTCCCTTGGGATATACAGCCCAGTTCACAGGTCGTCCCCAACTCCCCTGTCTCCCCCCAGGTGGTATCTGGATGTAAGGCAGAGCGAGGTGGCTCTCCTTGTCTTACAAGATCCTTTGAGAAGTTTCTATTGCCATGGTCCCCTCACCGGTGACCTCTTAGTCCTGACGCCAGTGTCTGCCTGATCCTTGGTACTCTCGGAGCCTCCAATTTGCCCAACTAGGGCAAATACGAACCAAAAATGCTACCTTAGCTAGAGGCAGGAGGAGCCAGGAACTTGATACTCATCCTCTTCAAACCCATCTCAGTTTTCCGCCTTCTTCCACTCAAACACAAGGACAGGAACAGGGTTTCCCTCCTTCCCCCTTTCCCTGAAATTATACTGGACAGAATATTCACAGAAGGGAAAGAGTTTACTGATAAGGAAATATACATCAGAAAACATCTCACAAATATCATACTCATTTTGCAATTTAAAGAGGGAAAAAAAGCAAGGTGCAAAATGTGTGTACAGTATTATCAGAGGTTATATTACATGTATATATGAGAGTCTGGAACTATATACATACAAATTTTAAATACATTATATTTTTAAATTGATTAACAAAATGTTATTACAGAGTTGTTTTTCAGCAACCATAAGTCAGAATTTGAGTTCAAAAATAACCCCACTTCTTGCAAGATAAACATCACTCTTTCCCATGAGCTTTGTGCAATCCTTCTGAGACCATTGCCAATGGAATAGTAAGCCAACTGGAAGGCAGAACTCAGTGGGGGTGGGGGAATGCAGGAGCATGTTTCCCCCAACTCCAATGGAAGACACCTGCAAAAATATGCTATTTTCACGTGTCACAATCATTTTAAAACATTATATGAGAAAACTGTAGCTGCTCTTAATATTGGTAAGTCCAGGAAATAGGATATGTTGTTTTTGCTTTCTTTTGCAGATCACTAGACCAATCTAAAAATCAAGTGTATGAACCTGGTGTTAAAAAGTTCCAACGTCAGCAAGATAACAAGGTAAGACTGTATTTTTATATGTTGGTTTTAATTGTTGAATTAGAATTCTGAAGGAAATTAAAAATATTTCTGGGCCTGACTCATATTTTAAATAGAGATAAGAAAAAACACTTTTCCTTTATTTGCCAGGCTTTTTAATTTTGTGTTTTAAGAGGGAAAAAGGCAATTCCTAATACAAAAAGGATAGAGACAGAGGCTGGCACTAATTGAAATATGTAGACAAAACAGTAAGATTTCAGGGAAAAAAAAGCATATTATAATATTTCTAACCTTTTCTTATAAAAATACACATGCAGTTTATCAAATGCATTTCAACAAGGTTGAATTTTTCATAATCATTATTTATATACCTGGAGTTGAGTAATTATATATATATACATATATATATATATACACACACACACATATAAAATCTTGTGACATGTCTTTTTATTTCAAATAATCAGCTAAAACAAAAATATGTAGGAGAAACATGATTTGTGAACAATGAGCAGCATCAAAAATTCCTAAAAGTTCATCCTCAGATAAAGGTTTCTTCCAGTGTTCAAGATGTCTCTTTGAAAATACTCATCCAATCTTTTTTTTTGACTAAAATTTTATTCTGCAAAGGGAAATAACTTATCTAATAACCAAGTTAGCATAAGAACTTTTAAAATAACTTTTTGAAAAATACCTTGGACAATTTATAGCCTAAAATAACCTAGTTTCAAAAATTATACCTAATCTTTATGGTAAAAAATGAGTGTTAATCAGCCAGTGTCCTGTCCAGTCTACCTGAGATCTCTCTCTCTCTCTCTCTCTCTCTCTCTCTCTCTCTCTCTCTATATATATATATATATATATATATATATATATATACACACACACACACACATATATACGGTGCTAAATGGAAACACACACAACAAAGCTTGCAACTGAAACTCAGCATACAGTCAATATACAGTCAAGAGGGATGCTGAGGCCACCACACACATACATATATCCAAGGGGGCACAAAGAATAATGTGTGCCACTTTTATTTCCTAAAACAAAGAACATTGAAAAGACAGGAAAGGGTCAGACTTGGGCCATAAAATGACAGCAGGACACAGGAGCTGATCATGAAATCTCCAGGATGAAGTGTACACCAACTGAATCCAGAAGGACCAGGGAGAATCAAAAACCACATTTCAAATGAAGCAGCAGTCTAGAATAATAATGCTTGGAAGGGCACATGGTGACTGATTCACAAGCTATTTGCCACCCCTGCTTCAAGATACTGGTTCAGTCTGAGAAGGTTTAGGAAGAAATTGACTACATTCTCAGCAGGTTGTAAAGTTAGAGATATCTGGGGGGAGGACATCTCCCACCTTTCAAAGAATATATCCTAAATGACAAGCATATTATCTCATCTACCAGCAGAGCTAACATTGGAATGAATCACTGGTTTTGACCTTGGATGGCATTTCTTAATCTCTTAAAAATATTTCTCTTCCAGGTAACTATGAAAAGAAATTTGAATTACTGACTATAGGATATGAAGAATTTAACTATCAAGATTGGGAAGGAAATTAAAAACTGGAAGTGTACAAATTACCACCTAATCTATCTCAAGAGAAATGACTTTCTTTCTCAAGGAAAATTGGATTCACTCTCTCAAAATTCTGAAAACCTAGGCAGGCATATCCACTGGTCATCAAAATCCAGGCATGTAATCAACACAGAACCAGGACACATCACATTTCAAATAGAGAAGACTTAGATACTTGAAGACCAATAAATTCTGAAGAAAAAGCAGCTTATTATCAAAACCCAAAACACAATCAGTGAAACATAGTAAATATTTTGGTTATTTCTCAGTGACAGTCAAGGTGATAGCAAACCAGGTTTTTGTCTAGCTGCCCTTAAAATATTGCTCACAGATCATTTACAAGTGCAACTTATTATTTGGGGGCAGGGGGGTGGGATTGACCATATACCAGGAAATAAAGCTCTTCACATGTTAGGATGTACATAAAAGATTACACATGCAAGGAGGTGCAGAATGAATGCATAAGGGACATGAACTGTGGTGAGCACATAGGTGCTCCACACTTCAGTGTCTGTAACTCACATACCTCTTCAGTGCTTAGGCATACTAGTTGTATAAGAAATTACTGCTTACACAGTAGATAATTTTGCTGCCAATAATTCCTAGGTTGTTCCTTTGAAGAACTGGGATATACATATCATGGAAAAAATCTTACTTTTCTTGTAACTGCATAGACCTATTTTAGAGGAAGATATTATATCGGGGAAAAAAGTGAGGTTGTACTTTGTGACATAACCAATTCCTCTTTCCCAACACGGATGAACTGTATGTTTCTACAATTTGGTAACCTCACTGGGTAATCCTGGACACTAACTGTGGTGTGTGCAGAGGTAGACTGGAATCAAAGTGTTCCAGTTCAGCCAGTTTGTAATGTGCATTGAATGAAAAATGAATTCCTCCATATCTCTTTCAAATGTTCAACTATCAATTATATTTGATGCAAAACTTTAATTTCAATAAAATATGATATGTACTATATCTCCATAGATTTATAATGTGTGTTTACTAGGTATCTCCTGGATTTGCTTTACAGATTATGGTCAATGATTTTAAGCATGCAAACCCTTGGGAAAAAACCACTGATATTTGTCTCCCAAAGGCATAACTTTGACCCCTATTCTCGTCCCAATTCTCCCCAAAGTGGAGTGATGATATAGGATGGAGACTGTGTCCTGATAAAGTGCTGCAAAGCCAAGAATGGTGGCAAGACGTGTACCTGCTCATTTCCACGGCCTTGGAACTCCCCAGAGGAAAACGTGCTTGTCAGAAGCATGACAGGCCAACCAGAAGCATCCAAGAACAATTCCATCAAGACAGAAAATGAAAATCTGACGCCATTACCTCCCCCATAACGTGCCCTCCACATGTGAGTTGTGCTGTGACTACTACAGAGAATGCTGCTTTGGGTAAGGAAAGAGAAGTGGGCAGGCACTCCAGCTTCTGTGGGGAAGGGCTCCTGTGGAAGCAAGTGTCCCCCACCCTTTGGATCACCCACTTTATGGATTGGTCTTTTCCAACCCCCCAGAGAAGAGCTGCTGAGGTAAGCCAGCCCGCCCCCCTGCCGTCAGAAGACCCTTGTGGATCACGGTAGGCTTCACATGAGTCAGCCTACAGAGACCAGCTGTCTCTCAGGGAGGAACCTTCTTTGGGTCCCCGGTTTTTACATCCTGTGTCACCTCACAAACAGACTGATGAGGGTCTGGGGAAATGCAGCCAAGATTTGGTTTCTCTTTAACCTAGGCAAAGTGGCTCACATATGATCCTGCTTTTCCCTGGAGGGAGAACCCAGAAGTTTGGGGTCAGAGCTCAAAGACCTTCCAATCACCCAGGTTCCTTGCCTGTTTCTCCACCTCCTGGCACAGAGTTTCCAGTGACTGGACCAACTTCAAGATCCCAGCTTCTCCAATTTATTCCAGGCAACACATGCAACATTTACAACTTTGCAACACTTTGCAACTCTATTAAAAGCACAAGAAGCAAGAGGAAGTTCTACATAGAAAGCATTTATTATTTGTATTTCCAGTACATCAGTATTTTAGGACAGTGTCAGATACACATCTTTAGGAAATAAGGAAAAATTAAGTAACAGATATAATTCATTGAATTTTCAAAATGAAAAGAAAACAGCCAAGTAATACACCTACTTGGATCTGAAGGTGAGTCTGGTACAGGTAAAAATTAGCATTGAAGATTTTCTTTTTGATGTGAACTTTTTCCTGGTTATCTCCTGTTGAAGACTATGACATACATTAGGCTAGTCATGGGCAAGGAAGACTACACTGATTTGACTTGAACTTCACTGTCCTCCAGATCTGGTCCAGGAATGGGTAGGCTTGACCTCTCAAAGGATTTCTATTTCATCCTTCCACAAGGCTTATGCACAGAATGTCTACTGGCCTTCCCCAGCATGCCATTTCTATATGCTAAGAATGTATACACCAGGCCTGTCTTGGTCCAGGCTCAATAGGTCCATGGGTTCTGCTCTTATATTGCATACAATTCATTCTAAAACTTGGGGAGGATCTAGGAGCACCCAGCCCCCTACACCACATCAGTGCTTTCCGCCTGGCAAGCAGCTCTTCAGGATGCATCTCTATTCTTTCTCTCCATCCACTCTTCTCTCTCCTTACTGTTACCGCTGCCCCTGACCCCTGCCCCTGCTTGTTGTTATTGTAATTTTTAGGTATCCTCTGCCCTCCCCTCCCTTGTTAGTTTATCTTCTAGGAGAAATAAAAACACTCAGTAATTGTTACTGCTGGCTATGCTACAAAGGTAAAAGCTGCCACCCCTTCTGAAGATTGGGGGTGACAGAGGAGCAACCCTCTGTAAACCCCCAGGGGTTACTCGAAGAAGTCTGCTTGCTTTGATCCCATGCTCCATGAGTGGAGTGAAGGCATTTCTCTCTCTTTCACGGTCTAGAACTCAATTACTCAAGCTGTCTGGATCCCTGTTAACCTCTTACATAAAAGCAGTCAAGTCTACCACTAACACTGTAATAATTCACTGATTGATTCATCCAATACTATTTATTCTATTGATCCAGTACTCTCAAGGTGGTTCAGGTGAAGAAACCAAAGATCTACCTATTTGGATCCCCTGAGAACCATTGCAATAACCTGTGAATGAAAATAGCTTTTTAAAAATCCAATTAATAAAACTACAATATCCTCATTATTCTTTGAGCCTGTGAGTTTCTATTCTCTAAGTTTTCACAAATACCACTTGCGTTCCGCGTAAGATGCTATATTCTTTTGTGATCTGATATGATCTTTTGTTTCGCTGTCTACAAAAGGGTTCACTATGTTACTGGAAAGAATGACCTACAAAAAGTCACTAGAGGAAGCAGAAAGTAAGTTACAGTAGAATGTTTTTTGTGTACTCTTTTACTTCTTCCTCATGTTATCCTTCGAGACGGTGCCATCTACTCAACCTTACAACCAAGAAAACTCACTTGTCTCTTAACATCTGAGTATTAGAGAAACTTTTTCTTGGAACCTACCCATAGCTCACAATATGTATCTTAAATGTGTTAATGAATTAGGAATTCCATTATAGTAGAATGTGAAAACTTTCTGTTTTCTCAGTTTTAATATTTTATGGACGTCTACCCTTACAAAGCATATGCTAAGGAAGGAACTGGTATTGAGCAAGTAATACAATATTGTAAAGTTTAAAAATAAAATAAAATTAAAAAAAAAAAGAAGAATTGGCTCTTAATGTAGAGTATGCTGGTTTAAACTTCCAATTTTATATCCCAATTAAAATGACTGATTAAAATTTAAATTTGCATTTGATTCATCCGGTTTTCATCTGGCATTCCTGGGTGTGACTGAGAACACTGTAAGACGCTGCACCCACATTTTTCAGAACACCACCTCCACTACTTGCCTCAAAGGGTGAAGGGTCCGAGGCTTCTCCAGCAAAGGGGCTTCTGTGTGTGTGGAGCTGTCCTATGGAGGTGACTGGAAGCTATCCGAACTAGGGCAGGTCTCCTGGAGTCAGAACTAACTCAGGAGACTACTTAAAATAGATGTGTTCCAGGACAGCTGTGTAACACAATTAGCAATAAAATGAGTTCAGGCTTAAGACTGCCGATAATTTTATCAGCTATTAAAGTAAAACACTATGAAGATCTGTAACAATGCTTTGCTGTGATATATTTCTTTTTAAAAAAATACTCTTAATTATTATTTCTTAGCTAAACTTTTTTCTGTACCCTTCAGTGATTCAAAGAGCATAAAGGTCAGGCCCATTTCATAAACCCTTAGAGCAGCTAAAGATTTCCAATGCCTAGATAATGATGTGTGGCATCATTCCAAAGAAACTTGATCCGGACAGGATTTGAGCTGTAAAAACAGAACTAAACTGCACTCAGAGCACTAGGTTCAGGCCTGTGCTTGATATGGACACGGACCGTGATACATTTCCCACAAATTCTTCACAGCTTTAAGTTCTCTGTTTCCATAATTTAACCTGTGTGACTAGCTTTCCATCAAGTGCCTGCATGGATCTCGGACGCACATAAAACTGTTTCTGGAAACAGTACTAAAGGCACAAGGCATTAAAAATCTATTTGGTTACTAAATTTTCTTCCAGCACTCTACTTGCTACCAGTTAAGAAAAAAAGCTTTCTATTCACTATCCTGTACAAATAAAAACACCAGTTAAAGCCAAGTGATAAGAAGAGGAAGAAGAGGACATTTATTTTCAGTAACCAGACCGCCTGTCACCAAATCACAGAGGGACCGCATGACCCAGGGGTGGGTGAGTCTACGCGGTAATACAGCTTTCAAAGGATGATCACATCGACGTTCTCAACAGGACAGACAGGACCACTTAATTTCTTTAACAGAAGACCATCATTTGCACAGTGTCGTAATAAATAAATATCTCTACACTAAGACATATTATGAGAGAAGCAATTCTGAAAACAGTGTCTGGCTCACAAGCTCTAATCTAGTCAGCTGGGAAATACCTTCCTAACTGAGATGGCTCTCTCTAAGAGAAAAAAAAAATTACTGGAAATTCATTTCAAAGGTTTAGAGTCTTTGAACATCAGGGAAAAAAGGTACAGAGAATAATTTTATTTTCTAATTTTATTCTAAAATACAAACAAGACTCCTTAGAACTATATCAACATAACTCCTTGATGTATTTCTGTTTCCAAATTCCTAATATGAAAGTTAGAAATATTAGGCTTGAAACTGCTGACATTTGATCAAAACTAAACAGCACACAAACAAAAACATTTTTTTAAATTATCAGTTACATGAAACAAGCGATTTCTAAGTATAGGGTTTTTGAATTACAAAGCTTATAAAAGAGCTCTACAATTACCAGAATCTCAAAGGCCAAAAAAGACAATAGGAATTTTTTTAAAAAAACAGGAGTGTTTTGAAGTAGAACACTAGATTAAAATCACATGAAACAACTTGGACAAGATTCTGATATAAAATTGCAACTGAGATGAAACTGAAATATCTGAATTCAGTCAGTTAAGCCAAACTGCCACCTAAAACTTTCTTTTTCTAAGTGAAACAAAAGTTATCTCAAAACTTTCAAGCATTTAAATGATCCAAATTTCCTTTATTTGTTCATGGAGTATAAGAACATATTCTTATAGCAACACAATGTGATAGAAAAGCAAAACAATCTGTGCAGAATACTATGTACCTTCTCTATCAAAGATCGTATCAGACACATCAAGGCTCTCTCCAGAATTCTAGAACTTCAGGTAAATTGCTTTACTCAAACTAAGACGTTGCAGAACAGGAGGGGAAAATATTTCCACCTTTGATGGAAATTTCCATGAATTTCTGAAAAAGTGAGTACAGGAAGGATACAGCTTTCAGAGAAAAAACACCAGTGCCTTGATCATTCTAAGTGCCTTGATTTTCGTAAGAAAATTGAAGTTAAGTTTTCTTTATTCCAGTTTTACGGTACTACGGCCTCCTTAAAAAGCAAGAATTCTGCATTTTTTTAAAAAAAACTTCTTTTCCTAGCGAACAATTAAAATGGATATAAGGTAGTCTGTTGGCAAAGAAAGAGAGACATCAGAGTCTGTCCAAGTGTAACAAGTATCACACTGACGAGAGGTCTAACAGTTATAGCTGGATACAGGAAAACAATTTTTTGGTCCCAAAGTCACTACCATAATTAACCTTAAATTAACAAAAACCCATGATTAGTAAAATCTGTTCACTTGTGTAAGTAATCCTAACTTGATCGTGGAAGGGTTTAATCTCTGGGGCACACTCCCTACATGGCAAGGCCTCCCAGCTGCAAGGTTAGTGCACCTTCTACTTTAACAGATTCTGCAGCATGGCCGTGGCATACGTGGGTCTGGCCTGCCTGCTCTCGATTGCACTCTGGAGATACTGGATGCCTCCACAGCGCTCCCAGATTTCTTCGAACTGTCTTGGCAGAATCTCAGCACCGCGCTTTCGAGTCAGGCCTGTCTCTTCAAGATTCAGCTCACACATCTCCATGTCATCCTTCCCTGCACGGATAGAGACATCAGAGAATTAACCATACCTCCTTTCAGATGTTTACTGTAAACTTTATTCCTGAAATGTCTACCAGCTGTCATAGATTTGAGAACTTTTAAAACTTTATTTCCTTCCTTGAAGGTTGAAATTTGCTTCATAAATTCACCAGTAAGAAATGTGTCCTCCACCAAGTATACCATTTCAAATATACTAAGGATGCAGTTGATCCAACAAGTTGCCAGGGTTAAGAGAAATGCTACATCTCCTTAAACCACTACAAGGCAACCTATACAATTAAATACGAAAGGACACAGACAAGTTTCTGTGTGTTCCACGAGGACACAATCCAAGCGATTGATTCCACGCTGTAAATAAGTAATCCTCACCTGATGTGATTTAACTGCAAAACTCCATGCCTCAACCTTGAACTTTACTGCATTATTACATTACCCCATTTCATTCAGAGGGTATACACTACTTTTCTGCTTTATAAATTTTTGTTCATAGGAATCGTACACACCAGCCACGAGGAGAATGGGTGGCTTGTCAGGATGAAGCTCCATCTGCCGGGCGATCCACGGCCCATCAAAATGGGCATACCACCAGCCTTTCTTCTTATTCTGCGGGTCTTTGTACTGGTCAGCGGGGCGGATAAATGGGATGCGGAAGAAACGCTGCTGTCGGTTCATCTCGATCTCCTGCTGCCTGGCAGGAAGCTGGGCTGCCGGGTTCTGCTGAGCTGTCACAGGGAACAAGGACAGTCACCCAAGGGAGAAGGTAAACAGTCTTTAATCCTAGAATGCACCACCAATTTTTTTTTAAAGCCGAGACAGGGGGTCCTAATAGTGAATTTAAAACAAAATGTAAATATGAATTATCTACAAATGAATACAATTCAAAGTGTGATTTTTTTTTTAGAATTTTCTCTCCCCCCGCACACACCCCAACCACCAGCACCACACCACCAGCACCATCGGCAGCAGCAGTAACAACAGCAGCCCCCAGAGAATCCCACAAATGCTTGCATCCCTACCTAAAATGAACTCATGCAACTCACACGGCAGGAAAGCAAACTAGTTCTGTTTACTAGATTTATAGTTTTCCTCCAAGGAGTTCATATGAATGCTGCAGAATGATTTTTATGGGACTATTTATGATGAAACAAACAGCAATTTTACAAATCTAAGGGATTCTAGATATTAGACAATTTAACCACAATTTCCTCAAAGAAGTGAAAGACATAAAAGTTTTCTCCTTGCCAACTGATCTGGGGATGTAAAATGGCCCAGATAACACAGATATTTTATGAATAAGATTTAAACAACTTTATGACAACAAAACTGTAACAGGAAGCATGAACCTTCACTCAGATTTACTTACTCTGAAATTAGACTTCTCTTGGAATAAAATCCATTGTAGTAAGTGGAACGTGTATAATATTTGGTTCTCTTTGCCAATAGAAAAGAAAAATCCTTGCTTTTCTGTTAACACTGAGTATTGAGCTCACAGTAACCTCTTTTCCCTTGCTCAATTTTCATTATGGTTGGTTTTTTCATTTTTTTTTTTTTTTTTTTCCTGAAAACACACAGTTCTCTGGGGCAATGACTTTACATCTTCAGGAGCATAATTATGGCAAATCTGTTTCATATTCTCTATACTCACAACTTTAAAGGTAGACCAATCATTTACTGCAGCTCAGTTAAGAATCTCACTGAAACTAAGTATGTCAATGAAAACTTGTATGTCTAAGTCAGGACAGTCACATGGCTTTTGTAAGACTTTCCAAGTACTGAGAGGATGAAATTACTCTTATTCTACCTCTTGCACCAATAGCAAAAGCTACAGAGCAGCTGAATTTATTTCTGTGCAAACAATAGAAAGCAAAAAGCAGTTAGCAAAGTTGTATATGCCTATGAAAAGAGAGTCCCAGCTTTATTAGTGATTTAAAAAAGCTGTATCACCTTCAGCATGTTATCAGAGATGAGCTTATTTATCCTCTCATTCCTATTCCCTCAAAACAACTTACAGCTCAGTGTTTCCACTTCGAGTTTTAAAAACTACCTACTCTTCAGGATATACACTAACTCAAAACTAAAACATTTTATAAAAAGGATTAAAAGGAAAAAACCCTGCCTTCCATCTTAAACAGTGAATTAGAACTCAAGGTCCTACTGATCGAAACATACTAGATACCAATGGCCACCCATTAGTATAATCTACTTTTTTTCTTTCAAAATAACAATCTCCTGTTGGATAAAATTAAGAAACCCAACAGAAAGCCTTGGATGGCTTTGTCTACTAATGTGAGAAAGGAAACTGTATTTGGGAAGCCTGGAAATGAACAGTCATCTGGAAAAGTACAAAGATACAGATGTGGAAAGCCTGAAACTAATCTTCTAAACAACTATTTCTTTCACATTCAATTGTTCTTCTAAAGTGTATGAAAATGTTTCAAATCTGTAAGTTTGTAAGTTACTAGAAGCAGTAAAAAATAATTATGTGCAACCATTTGGCAAATAAATATGGCATTATATTCAAATCATTACTGTTCAACTGATTCTAGAAGAAATTTACTGTACACTAAGATGACTCCAAGATTTTGACATTATCAAAAAAACATGTATCATAGGAAGCTATAGAAGTAACAGAATAATCTCTTCCTATTAAGAGGTATTCTATTAAGCTGTGTACATTATCACATGAAAGTCAGATCTCTTCAGACAGAAATCCTTATACCATTACAGCATTTGAAACCAGCACCTAAAGTTAGTCTTTATTCTAAAAGACTAGCTGCTTATTAAGATAGAGTTTTGCTACAATAAGAATTGTATATACTCAGCTTAAAATGCTAGGTTTTTTAAAAAGGAAGTAATTTGATAAAATAGGGACTTCCCAGGTGGAGCACTGGTAAAGAATCCGCCTGCTAGAGTTCAATCCCTGGGTTGGGAAGATCCCCTGGAATAGGAAATGGTGAGCTGCTCCAGTATTCTTGCTTGGAAAATTCCATGGACAGAGAAGCCTGGCTATAGTCCATGGGGTCCCAAAGAGTCAAACATGACTGAGCGACTGAGCACTTTTATAAAATAACAGATTAATTAAATTTTTTTCTGCAAATATATTTTGGAGTGATCCAAATGAAAGTACTCTCAAATTAAGTATCTTAGTACATATAAACCAAAATTAATGTACCACAATTCACCTTAAAATTGTAGCAAAACAATGTTTAGAAGAAGTTAGTACTTTATAAAATATTTTTAACCCATCTTCCAGTTAGCTCATGAGTAACCACCCATTGACTTACGTGAATTGTTCAAAAATGGTGCAAAATCTGTGAACAAATATTTTATGTTGAAGAAAAGATAAAAATGCCAAAAATGTTATATAAGCATTCTTCTAATTCATAACGATTTCCCATCAATGGAGGTGGTGACTAACAGATAAATTCCCTATCCATAGCCAAGTACTTCTATAATAACCTACAAGTAGATGCTGCTTTCCAACTTTTAAAAATCTATTTTGATTATGTTTGGGGGACATCCTGCTTGATAGACATACAAAGAGGACCAAAATTTAATTTTTAAACACAGCAATATCCAAACAAAAATCCAAAACAGCAACTTAATAATCAACATGAGAGTACCATCAAAGCATTACTAGAATTTTTGTAGGGGAGGGAGGGAAGAGAATAATTCATAAATTCATTAAAAATGCTTTTTATATAGAGAAAAAGCATTACCACACTTACATATACTCAGCAGGTTTTAATTTCTTCACACTGTCTTAAATCTTAAGCTGACAACATTTTTAGTTCGGGATGATGAAATAAAACTACTCTCCAAAGTCACTGTTTCAAGCAAGTAAATATAAATCTTTACTGGGTAATTTGCTACTACCCCCGAGAATTATTTCTGAAAGCCTCTCTCCAGGGTAAATGTGATGAGGGGTGTGCTCCCCTACTGCAGCAAAAGGAAAAGGGTTTCTGAGCCTCCCAATTCCTAACTCTTAACACTAATCATGATTTGTCAATGTCTTACTCTTTAAGGCTATATTTTTGTTAATTGCTACATTGTCATAATTTTGCTTTCTCAAATTAAGGACTTCTAATCCTTCTAAATATTAAACTGCATAGCCATTCCTTTTACAAGTCAAGCAGCTGCACCATTAGGAAATCTTCTGGAGAACAGAATTTTCTCAAATAAGCTGTTAAGCATCTTGGTGCTCGTCATCTTTCAACTGTACTCCTGTGTCAGAATAAATTTTACATGAGAGAAAAATAAAAATGTACTTTTCAGAGCAGAAGTTACCTTCTACCCTGAAAATGCACCATGTTCAATTAAAATTCTCTGAAGACTACATATATGTGGAGTATGTTCATACACAAGTCCTAGTTTTCTTCACATACCTGGATGGGACCCTTGGGAAATTTTCTTAAATTACTCTGTTGTTCTTCCCAGTGGTACATTATGAATGGAAACAGTATGGGAACCAGTAAGGCAAGCCACATTTTATTTGCTCCTTTTGGGGCAAAGTTGGCTGAGTAAGGTGCCAAAGTTTGGTTTGATATAAGAATACAATAAATACTTATATATTCATTAAAAATGTGAATGTCAAATATGAGAACATTTATTTTTTTAAAGAAGTGCAATCATTCAGATGTATAAATTTTAAAATAGAATATAATGAAAGTCAATCAGTTGAAGGTCATGATTAGAACATTACAGCTAAAGATTATCGCTAAAAAAAATACTCCTTTGTCATTTTCACAAAACAGAGCAACTGTGGTAGGAACTTGGTACAGACAGTGAACAGAAAATGGAATCATTGCATCATCTTCAATTCCCAGAGACAAAGTTTTAAACCAGAGAAGAGAGAGGTAGTTAAAAAGAGCAATGTTTAGAGGGCTTTCCACCTGCCATCTCATAGTTGCAAGGCAAGCTTACTGCTCTTTCAAGAGTCTTACATTCTGATTGATGACACCCATAAGCAGTTACTAGCACTACTAATAACACTTCCCTTCCTCAATCTAATCTTTGCAACAGCTTAGAAACACTTAAATTTTACCACCTAATTGCCTTTCATCAAACACTGTTTTATTTGCTAGGAAGGTAGTAAGGAGACAAAATATAACCGTGAGCTCATTTCCTAAGTCAGCTTGGGTCATGCATGGCTAAACTATACTATCAAGAATTGGGAATATACCTCTTTAAAAAAAAAAGATATTAATATGCTGTCACCTTGACATTAACCAGAATTAACCTAATAAACTACTCCTGTAGTAAGTTGAATAAATGAAATTCTAACTATTGTTTTTAAGACTGAAATTACAACTCACAGTTATTCTTACTAAATGTTAAAGCTAGTATGTGCTTTGACTAGGTTATGACTCTTCTGCTGTATTCCCCAATTTCACATACACAGCTTTGCCATTTGAACAGCAAAGTAGCAAAATTCATTTTTAGGATCTCAGTCAAAAAATCAAATTCTGGTTGAGGGAAAATTCTTCTAACCAAGGTACTATTTCTCACTCTTATATTTTCACTGTATTATAAAGTGTTATTTGCAATAAATATTCTTTTTTCATAGTAATCTTTATATTTCCACACTTAATCATTACATATGTCTGTATATGCATATGTAGAAAGAATACATATTTATAGCATTATCATACAACTTCCTCAGTAGAGATAATTTTTACCCCTAGAATTTATCTTAACAAGTAAATTCAATACTTATAAACAAATATGACTTTAAAGATGTATCTAACAGAAATAATACTTTGAAAGACAAGCTATCATGGTTGTGTCAGGATCAGCAGACCCACAGTTCTAAAGTAAGAGGAAACGTGGACAGTTTTACCCAAATGCCTTATGCATAATTACATGTGATTATACACATATACTTTGGAACATTCAGAAGTACAGATGTGTTTTTACCATAATCAGTAACAGACTTTGGAGCACGCTGTTCTGTTTCGGTATTTCTCTTCTTGTTCTTGGATTTCCAAGCATGATACACTTTTAGTCGCCTATGAAATTCTTCTCTGCAAGCTGCCAGGAGCTCAATATCTATCAGTTACATAGAAAGATTTAAAAAAAAAAAGCAATTAACATCCTAATTTAGTTCTCTAGCATAATTATTCTTTGGCATAAACATATTTTTAAATGAAGGTTTCATTTTTAAATTAACAGTACAAAATTAAAAGTAAACCAATTATTGACAAAGATGAGTACTTTCATGGTAATACTATTTTTTAATACAGAGCATTTTCTTATGCATAACTACTATCTTATATCTTTACTCCACACAAGAACTCTGGACCAAATAGGTCTTTTATAGATAAGGAACCTGGATCAGAGAGGTTAAGTCACTTGTCCAAGGTCATAGACCAGAATAATAGAATAAGAAGTCACTGTGCTCAAATATAAGCTAGATTTACAAGCACCGCATGTTTTACATTTGTAATTATGCAGATAAACTCAGTGACAAGGGAAAGAACAATAGTGAGGCGTCCTGTACGATTATGACATCTGAGGTCCTAGTTACAGGGTCCCAAATTCAAATACTGTGACTGACATGTGAACACAACTGTGTGGGAGCCCCTGGATACAGTATTTTACTCTGTTCTGTTGGAAGATAAACAGCTTTAAAAAGGAAAAACTCCACTGCCATTTTTCACTCTGCATTTATGGGCCAAAATTCTTGCTGGAATAATCCCATGGACAGAGAAGCCTGAAGGGGTACAGTTCATGGAGTTGCAAAGAGTCGGCCACAGCTGAAGCAAGTGAGCTCACAGACCAAAAGGGTCTGATACATAGGCATTTAGCTATTACGAATTGCCGGGAGCCAGGGTGAGGAACGCCGCCCGTGGCAAAGCTCATGAGGCATACGCAAAGGCAGGATCGAGCCTCAGGAGTCCCCCTGGAAATTCTCGAGCATCTACCCCCAAAACCAGAGTCTGCCTTCTTTACTGCTTTGTGCTCTCACCTACACCTCTGACTTTATGGGGGGCTGTCCCCCATCACCATCTCTCTCTCTGAAAAAGAGTTAACTTAGAGCTCCAGTTAATAAAGTTCCTGGGCGTGACAAGAGTGTTTTAGTTCACAAACTCCTTTGGAAGTTCTCTAGCTTGCCTGAACAGGTTCTTCCGGCCACATGTGATTGTTCACAGCCTCCCAACCGTGAGAGGCATGAGATGTTCTAAACTTTCTAAATACAGATTCCTTTGAGCAGTTAGAAGATTATTAGTATAGTATAGTGGGTTGATTAGAAATTGTATTGGTGAAGGGTTTTCATTTATTGGGCCAATGTTTGCTGCTAAGTTTCCATATCCCTTACCTACTGTGTCCCTGGGAGTGTACTGATTAATATAGTTGGTGTATAGGAATGTAAGTAGTAGCTTTAATGTTTGTAACCTTGGACCCTTGAGTTAATTCTTTTCTTGTTATAGCTGACCACATCTTTGCCCTATAGGAATGCAACTTTATCTAATGCTTTCAGAGGATGGCGCCTCACTTTAGAATAATCACCTTTAGAGAAAAATAAATTTTCTGAAGAAAGGGTCATAAAATGTTAATAGGCCTCCTGGCCAGAAGATGATGTAAATCACCTAAACTTTTGCATATGGTAAGTTTGCAGGAAGAAAGCCTGGCTTCAATAAGGATCAAGGACTGCTGACCTTGCCTGACTCTACCCCTTCCCCCATTATCCTCTATGCACAACTTAAGGTACAAAAACTACTTTGGAAAATAAAGTGCGGGCCTTGCTCACTGAAGCTTGGTCTCCCCATGTCGCTCTTTCTCTCACCTTCTTGCTGAATTCCCATCTGGAGCGTGGAGGCTCGTCAAGCCTACTAATTTTGCCTGGGCTTCTAAGGTCTGACCGGGGAGGCCTTAGTGTCTCCTCTCCTTCGGGAGAATGGGAGGACGCCTGCGGCCTATGTAGGTGACGCGAACTCCTTGTCTTGGAGTTTTATTGGCTTTCCAGGTAAACCAAGTTATTCAGGCTCTTTTCTTCACTGAATTTCTTCGCTGAGCTATCCCTATTTAACCACTCTTTATATCTTTAATTCTATCGTATCCTGATCGCCGAAGCCGTCTCCCCTTTGAATTTCCTGGATCCACCGGGGCTGGACCCCAGCAATGAATAATGACAGGAATGCTGTGTGCTGTGCTTAGTCACTCAGTCAGGTGCAACTCTTTGTGACCCCATGGACTGTAGCCCGCCAGGCTCCTCTGTCCGTAGGGATTCTCCAGGCAAGAATACTGGAGTGGGTTGCCATGCCCTCCTCCAAGGGATCTTTCCAACCCAGGGATCGAACCCAGGTCTCCAGCACTGCAGGAGGATTCTTTACTGTCTGAGCCACCAGGAAGCACATGTTAGGACAGTCAGTCACTGATACAGCCCCAACTGTAACTTCTCTGCGCTCTTCCTCTCTGGCCTACAAAATCAATTTAACTTAATATCTGTCTTTTAGCTTTGTGAAGAAACTAGGTCTTCATTGCAAGGTGTGAGTAAAAAGAGAATGGTTTCAACTAATTTATATGAATAAAATTCCCACCCCAATCTAGGTATTTACTTGCCAGCTACGGAACTTTCCCACTTTTCATCCTCCCTGTACACTTACCACAAGAAGTATTGATGGTATCACGGAGTTCTGCGTATTTCCACTTACTAAGATCGTGTTTCTTGGTACCAGCAGCCGCCTTCGTGGCTTGTACAGCAGGGCCTCTGTAATTATTACACATTTTTACATATTGAAACTAGAAACACAAAATGTTGACTAAATAGACAAGAAAATGAACCTAAGTTTGCAAACTGGAAACAACTCCTGGAAAATATAATTTTTTTATCTTTAATAGATGAGATTAAGAATGGTATTCTATGGAATGCCCAGGCAAATTAAAATTTTCCACTGCATCATTTTTGTATTAGATTTTAAATCAGAACTTCTGATTCCAATATTCTAGTACCATGGAGTCAGAAGTTCTGATTTAAATATTTTTTAATTTAAAAATTTAAAATATCTGTTTAAATATTTTACCCACACCTGTTTAAATATTTTAACTCATGGATATATGATCATCAAGACTTAATACATTTATATATATATAGTGTGTATATACATATATTCCTCAAAATCAAAACTACAATGAGGTATTACCTTACACTAGTCAGAACGGCAATCATCAAAAAGTCTACAAATAATAAATGCTGGAGAGAATGTGCAGAAAAGAGAACCTTCCTACGCTGCTGGTGGGAATGTACATTGGTACAGCCACTATGGAGAACACTATGGAGGCTCCTTAAGAAACTAAAAATAGAACTACCATATGACCCTGCAATCCCACTCCTGGGCATATATTCAGAAAAAAACTATAACTGGAAAAGATACATGCACCCTGATGTTCATAGCAGAATTATTTACAACAGCCAGACATAGAAGCAACCCAAATGTCCAGCAATAAACAAATGGATAAAGAAGATGTAGGTATAATTAATATATACAATGGAATATTATTCAGCTATAAAAATGAATAAAATAATGCCATTTGCAGCAACATGAATGGACCTAGAGATTACCGTACTAAGTCAGTCAGACAGATAAAGACAAATATCAAGTGATATCTCTTATATATGGATTCTAAAAGAAAAAAAAAGACACAAATGAACTTATTCTCAAGACAGAAAAAGATCACAGACACAGAAAACAAACTTATGGTTGCCAAAGGGGAAAAGGTAGTGGGGAAGGGATAAATTGAGAAGCTGGAATTAACATATACACACTATTATGTATAGAATTAATAGCCAACAATGACCTGTTGTATAGCCCAGGAACTAAGCTCAGTATTATGTGATTATGTGAAGTGAAAGTTGCTCAGTTGTATCTGACTCTTTGCGACCCCAGGGACCATACAGTCCATGGAATTCTTCAGGCCAGAATACTGGAATGGGTAGATGTTCCCTTCTCCAGGGGATCTTCCCAACCCAGGAATCGAACCCAGGTTTCCCTTATTGCAGGCAGATTTTTTGCCAACTGAGCCACCAGGGAAGCCCAGGAATACTGGAGTGGATAGCCCATCCATGTAGTAAGGGAAAAGAATCTAAAAAAGTATATACATATAGATAGATAGGTACTTGTGTGTGTGTGTGTGTGTGTGTGTGTGTGTGTGTGTGTGTGTGTGTATAACTGAACTGCTGTGCTATACACTTAAACGATATTGTAAATCTACTATACTTTAATTGAAAATTGTTAAAAAAATCACATACTTTAAGATCATGAGAAGCACATGATGGGTTAAGGGCCAGTCACCTGCAGACTGCTGGAAGCTGCAGATGACCAAGCCCCAACCATTCCTACTGGCTGACTCTCCCTGGACGTCTGGATATTTACAAGTCCCCAGGGGAGTAGCCAAACTGCCACCCTTTGCAGAAGTCTCCAGATATAAGCTAGAAGAGCTGCTTGGAGCCTGGAAACTCCTGTGACTTTTGAGTTCAGGTCAAAAGTTTGAAAAGTTCTATAAGCAGATAAAAAAATCACACCTTGGTATTCAGTGAGTAATAATATGACAACTAGTAAATTAAAGGAAAATGGTTGTAGGTCACGAGACAGATAACGGAGATTCCAAAGGGTACAGGTACTATAATATGCCCCAACTGGTAGGAACGTTTGAGCGGGAAAATAGAATGAAATAAAAAATAAAATACATATATTTACAATATAAAAAGTAAAATAATAAATAGTTTAAAAATTAAATGGGATAAGCTGTTTCACAGTAATGCTCCTGAGGGACGATCATGGTACAATGTTCAAAATGAGCTCGTATTTTCTCAGCATTTTACATTTTGAAAGACAACAGCAATCATGGCAAACAACCGAGACATAAGACACTTAATGAGACTTATGTTATTTAAAAACGATGCTTGAAAATATGAATCGTCCTTCCTGAAATAAAATTACTCCTTCAGTACTAAGCTTAAAATTGAAACAAGGTACTTATGACTCTTCGAAAGGGGTAGTTATGCATTTTTAGAGAATAAAAAGTAGCATACTTCACCCTACATTCTTAAAAATTGTTAGACATGATGATTTTTAGTCACTTATATGCCAAGTTAAAGAATAATGTGTGCCCGTTTAGTCCTTCCTGAATTTTCATGGTTACAATCTGTGTCAAGTTCACTGTAGAATTTCTTCATAAGCTGTGTAACTGGCATTCTTCATGGAGCTTTTTTTTCTTAAATGTTTTGCTCAAAAAGTGCCAGCTGTGTGTCAGCAAGCTCTCCCTATTACCCTTAACAATAAATTATGCTTTTAACATTATTCAAATATCTGTTTTTTCTTTTCTGCATCCTGAAACCACCATTCAATAAGCTTAACCAAAAAATTCTCTTGTCTTCCTAGCTCTTCTACTAGTCTTTTCTAAAGGTAGCTCAAATTATGGGTTTTTGCCATTGTTTTCTTTCCTTTTGAAAGAGAAAGTGATTCTACATTATACAGCTTTATAGACTGTCGAATATATATGAGATGTTGATATACGTAAGATGTATTTTGATACTTCTAAAAATCACACTGAATTCAAATTATTACTGCTTGAAATATGGTTTTACTGTTACCAACTTTTAATTCATAATACCTCAAAGAAAAATACACCTGCTAAAAAGCATATTCAGCATCCTAAGAAGTACATAAATCAAATTCACTTAAATGCCCCCCCCCCTCATCTTTGGAAGTATTAAGATAGAAAATGAAGCTTCACTTTCAACGACTGATTATTTAGACTTGTTATAAAGACAATCATGTGAACAACAGAGTAAGGCAGTGGCAAAATTGACTTTGATTTAAAAAAAATTAATTTGAACACTTTCAATTAGCTCTGTAAGTTCAGAATTGAAAGTTAAAAGGTTATTGATTCGTATCCAGGTGGTAACGGACCAGATCCTGCTGGGAAGTTCCATTCCTTGGTGGCTCAGCTTTTACACCTGGTTTTCCCTCCCTGTGCTATGGTGGGCAGGGGCCTTGGGGCCACACGCTTCCTCACTTCTCTTCCGTTCCCCAGGCAGAGTGGGTCTCAGTCAGGGGGCAGCACCACCCTCAGGGGGCATTTCAAAGTGTCCCTTCCGTCACAAGGACAGGAAGGGTTCCCCCACTGAGACCGAACTGGTGGGGTCCCTGGTAAGTGCGACAGCACCAGCAACAAGGGACAGTCCCCTCTGAACACCAGCTGTATCCCCACTGAAAAAGGCCAATTTACAGGCACTCTGGTTGTTGTTTTTTTTTTTAACCTTTTTCTACGTTAGTGTGGCAAGAGAGCAGAGTGACATTTCTTGTACAGAAAATTTACATGGAAAGAACAGGCTACTCTATATAACAGGTTCTGGTCCAAGTGATGAAAATATGATTTTGATGTGACACTTATCTCCCCAAATTACACTGCACTAACCTACTCAAAATTTCTGACATCTCTTTCGCCATTTGTTCCCTATAAGAAAAATAATAATCCAAGTTATATAAGACAACTATATAAAAGTATAATGAAAATTTCATTAAGAGTATTGCTTTAGTAACCATACACTATTATTTTACTTTGCAAAAGTTGGTAATACACTTTTTGATATATAGCCATAAAATACAATAAAATTTTTGTTTGAATCCAGTTAAAGTTATTTGAACTTCATTTCTGCAGTAGCAACTTTTGGATAAAGTCTCATGAGAGCCATGCTTCTGTGATATTTTTACATATAGAATATAATCAGCATGTTCTAAATGCACACAGGGAACTTGCTGGAATTCAGAATATGTACAAGGATTTTTGCACTGGGGTTGCTTGGTAAATATTAATTAGGGCATAATGGTGGTACACCAAATGATCTATTTTATGGTGTCAGAGTTTAAATAAGAGTCTGAGGTGTTCAAAACTCTAAAATTTGAAATCAAAGCATGCCTAAAAATATTCAAATGCATCAAGCACTTGTTAAATTAAAGATCAGAAGTGTTCTGACCTTTCAAGGATAAACACTTCCCAAAGGCAAAAACGTACTTTTTTTTTTATTAACCAGAAGACTGTAATTTTTCTCAAAATCTGCTTAATTCTGTGTAATGGAATGTTCATGAAATCATGTTCATCGGCTTCCTTAATATTTTATTTTCCTGTTTTGCTCTCTTCCTTCATAATCAATCATTCATTCATTCTATTCATCAGACTCTGGTAACCCCAAAAATCTTATAAATCAGCAAAAATCAAGAGAAAAGAAGATGGCCATGTTTGCTTCAGGACTCAGAGTTGGGCCCTGACCATAAAGGAGAAGATCCATGGCATTTAACTGACTGAAACAAATTTGTTACATCAACTTGCATTGGTAGCTGTTGCATTCATGGTGATTCTTTGTATATGTGAAAACATCTGAGTACTTACTATCGTTTTCTTATAGTTGAGAGTCAGCACTTTCATATTAAAATAAATAAAATATAATAAAAATAAATAAAATATAATAAAATAATTATAGACTGCTGTCTTTTTATTTCTCTTTTATGTGTATTATTTAGAGAAAACTATTAAAGGAGGTTGCATCATTTATGAAACATTTGTTATTGGTACTGGGATCTGATAGAGTTAAGAACCTTCAGTATAAAGGGTACAGCTGGAAAAATAAAAGCTGTTAAACTTCCAAATTTTATATATATAGCACATATACAAAAATATATGCAAAAAGTATATTTTATGCATATAATGTATATGTATATCCCAAAATGTTATTTAGATTCTCTCTGTGGGGAGATTTTCATAACAAAAAGATACACAAACACCACAATTAACAATACATATATATAACTTCAAATTATGAGCTGTTTTAGGTGTTAGCAGAATAAACTATTACACATACTGAAAGACAGCTATCTGCCATGATTCAAATACTTTAAATATTTTGCTTATTCTTATTTATATCTCTATATCTACTTCTATAAAGACATCAGTAAGGGAAATTAAAAACACATTAAAATGGGTGTTAAAGTTGAAACAAAGTTAGCAAACACAAGGAAAGAAACCAAATCATGAACTACTGTGACTGAACACCAAAAAGGAGCATAAACATCTTTCCTGGGCAAAATAATAATGATGATGATAGTAACAAGGACGTAAAATTTACTTCAATGAGGAAAATATTTCTCCTAAAAAGTATCCACAACCTATTAAAAAAGAGAAAAAAAAGGTTACACGATTAAGTCAACTTTAAAAGGGAAATGACATACGGTGTCATTGTGCGTCTTGTTCCGTTAATTCTGTGAAAAGAATACATATATTTTAGTCAATACCATAACCAATTCTGAACTGTGGAAATCTGGATTGTGCCAAATTTGTGTTTCAGTGACTTTGCAAATTGATTTTCAAAACTCCATTATCTCTATTTAACCTATGTATGAGAACACTCAGAATTTTAATGTTTTTAAATCTTCATTACAAATGATTAGAAAAGAATAAACTAAAGGCATTCTGTGAAAATTAAAGAGTGAATATATTATATCTAGATTTGAAAAAATTACTCATGTGGGGTTTGTGTTTGGTTTTAGTAGAATCTAGAAATGATAATATTAGATAATGTGAAATCATTACTTTGCATCAAGGATCATTAGTGTTATTAAATGAGATCGTAATTTGAAATACATTACATATGTAGGAAACAATTCTTACTTAGAAGTTACTGGATGGAAATCCAAGCTGGAAAAGTAACTTAAAATTGTTTACTGCAGCAGAATCTATCTACATATATATTTTTAAATGTATCACACACCCCAAGAACACTTTCATGCCATATATTGAGAACAGAGTTATTTAGGTTCTTACTCATAAACATGTTAGAAAGAGTTCAGTGCTAACTAACGTAACATAAACACTCAAAAACACTTAGTTGTAGCCCATGGAGTAAGATAAAATAATCAAACATGGGAAAATACATAGAGAACATCATCCACAAGAAAGTGTTAATGCTTGTAGTATAGCATATAAAATAACCAGGCGGTTCAGAAGTGAAGGAGTTCACAGGGAACCGAGGGTCAGGAAAAGCTTCCTGGAAGACAGCTGGCAGAAAGGACCTGAAGGGACAGTCCAAGGAGGGGACATCATCCCTACAGCTACCCCACAGAACTAAAACTCTTCTGCCATTCAAGTCATAACTACTTACGTATCTCCTAATTACTTCATAGTGATCCCATCACCCAGTTAATGCTGTTTAATTTAAATCATAGGTAGCTCATCCCTTATGCTAAAGTTCCTAAATGCTCCACTCTATCCAAGACCACTCACACTGGATGAACTGCATCTTTCTGAGAATGGGAAGGAATCCACATATGAGCTAGTATTTTATTCACAGTACACGGAATGACACTGGATACAGCTAAATATTTCAAATGCTTAAACACAGAGTTAAGCCATAAATACCAAAAAGGGCTCCACCTAAGATTTTTCACTAAAGAGCATCAGCCTTCATAATGTCAGCTGTGTCAAGTGCGGCACTGCCTCACACACATCATGGCCAGCCTTGGCTCACTGGGAACCCGGCCTAGCCCACTAGCTGGTTATCCACAAAGGCTCCAGACACATCACCAAGAGGCACATGGAAGGAACTGAATAGCAGCTGGGCTGAACCTGCAGTTAAAAAGCCAGTATCAAGCAAACTCACTTTAACTATAGTAAGAATGTTAGTAATTAAGAGCCCAAAGAGTGGCTCCAAACCAATGAGCTCAAAAATTATTATAACACACAGGCCTATTCAATTTAAATATAACTTTCATGTACAATTCAAGCTCCAGAGTTCCCCAATATAATCATTCACTACAAAACGTGCAAAGGCAACTTAACATACCCTTTTCCTTACCTGTCTTTGTTTTCAGCTAAATAAAATCTAATTGCCACGTTCCAATGTGGACCAAATTTTCTACCTTTCACAAGGAAATAGCAACATCTAGTGGTTGTATTTTAATTATTTTGTTATAAACAGCACTTGGACATTCTGAAAAGTATGGTTACACACAGGCCCCCATATATATACAACATAGGTACTTATGCATAAAGGAATTCCACATCTGAGTTTTGTTTTTACAAATAAATAATAATAACTAATGTTTGTACATTCTATATTTTTAAAAATGAATCTGTTATAGTAAAACCTTCCTTCAACTTTTACCAAGAACTTCTGTATTCCTCTGTTCAGTAGGAAGTTAGACATGAGCAGCAAGGGGAGGCCTGGCTGAAAAGGATGCAACCTGATTTCTAAACTCCATCCCAGACACACCTAGGAGAGCTCACAGATGCTACAAGATAACCACAGAGACTTTGCACCTCCTGCACAGGCACCCTACTAACACAGTGGATACAAAGAGGCTTCTCCAAGTAACCTTTGGCCATGAGGAGCCCAGTAAGGGCTGATGATTTTTCTACATCTAATCTAATTATAACAGAGTGAATTATACGAAGACATAAGCAACACAGTCTGCTGTTATATAACTTGAGATTGTCAATCGGCCTTGAGGGTATGCCTATTTGCATTCCCTTTCATTGACTGGTGGAGGGTACAGACCTACTTTGAACCAGGCATAACAGAAAGGAGACTAGAAGAATAAAAGAGGGAAGCCAAGAGGAGTGGATAGAAAGGGTGAGGAGCCCTCCTTTGGGAGTGTCCGACTAATAAAAGATCTGTCTGCTTAAGCTGAAATGAGCTGTAACTTGTCTGTTGTTTAACGCTTTTTGGTCCATTGCTCCAAAATTTTGTTGCAAGGAGACAAGAACCAAGGAAGAGAAATAAACTGACCTGACATCTCCACACTCCATACTATTTAGAGATAATTCAGACCTGAGGAGCAAAGTTATTTCCATGTGATTAATCTGCCTTCTTGGAAAGGTAAATCTTATTTATTCTAAATCACAATGGGGAAAGGTATGTGTATGTGTAAAATTTCTCAGGGGTTAGGGTACATGATACATTTGAAAAATTTGCAATACATTCCAGCCTCAAATATATTAAGCTGGATTATAACATATTCACCATTTTTATGCCAGTATCTAGTGGCAGATATTTAAAAACTGTCTACCCTTTATACAATATTCTTTTGATAGTTTCAGAGTAAACCAAGATGTTTCCTTTAAGTAGTTATGAACTGAAATAGCAGTTTTAATTTTCAACACAGCTTGATGAAATCAACAGTTTCACTGACTTAAGGGTAAAAGTAAATACAAATAAATTTTTAAGTGGCAAATATACCAGGACCTAAGCAACGTTATTTTCCCCCTACTTCCCTCTCCGTGGAAGGAGAGGCAAGGCAGCAGGTGAGTAAAAGCAGCAGCGCCCTTGCCCAGGCGGCATCGCCCCGCCCATCCGAGCGCCCCACCCCGCCCATCTGTGCCCTGCCCACCTGTGCCCCCGCCCACCTGCGTGCCCCGCCCCGCCCCCGGCCCACACGCGGTACCTGCGCAGTGCCGCAGGGTCGGCCTGTGCCTCGTCGCTGATGAGCTCGGCCTCGCTCCGGGCGATACGTAGCGCCAGCTCTCGGTCCCGGCGCTCCTGCTCCAGAACTGCCTGCTGCTGGGACTCCTCCTCCCGCTGCCGGGCCAGCTGCGCCTCCACCTCTGCCTGCCGGCACAGAAGGCCTTGACGCCGGGCATCTCCGCTTGTTTACCTGCTCATCCCCCTCACTTTGCACACTTGCTCCATACACGTTTTTCTTTTCATTTTTTTTTTTTAACTAAGAAATACATACTCTTTAACCAGAAAAATCCCATCTTCTCCCCTTCTATATTATGATTAATGTTTCCTCATGCCCAAACCAAGAATCCGCCATTCTATCACTAAGAATATGAGTCTCCCAAACATTACATCAGTAGCCTTGGTGTGACCTGAATACTAACACCTACACTGCAGATTTCAGGAATTTAAAGTCTTGGTTGTGTTCAGGATAAATCAGAAAGCCAAGACAGACAGATACTCAAAATAGGATTAATTATTCTCAGACATGGATTAAAAAAAAAAAAAAAAAAAAAGATGGTGGAGGTAGAGAGAAAATCTTAATCCTATTAATATTAGCATCTACAAAGTTATAAAATAACATTTTAAAATATGAGATAATTATGTTGTGACTGAATGCTGATCTGACTTTCCCCCTCTGAATAATAACAAACTAATACTTACTAAACAAGGCACTGTTCTAAATGCTTTAATAGGTATTACCTCATTTAATGCTCACAATTATTATTTATCTCCATCCCAGAAAGAAAACTGTGGCCCACAGTCACTCACTGTAACTCCTGCAATATCACAATTGCTGTCAGAGAGGCTGGATTTGAACTCACTTCCCTAGCTCCAAAGTCCCTTCCCATAACCACTTCTGAAACTGCCTTTGCTCTCTAGGATAAATCAAAGACAATTTATCTAGTAAATGAAGATCTTGTTTTACAGTTTTGCAGATTCTATTTAATAAGAATTCAGTCTGACTGCCTAGAGAGTACAGACCTGAATACGTTTTTCATCATCTTCCCTTTTCTTTCTTTCTTCTTCTTCTTGTTTTCTCTTTGCTTCCATCTCAAGTTTCCTAAAAAAAAAAGAAAAAAATTAGAAAACTCTTCAAAAATTAACAGAAAATAAGGAACTCTTCAGAAGAAAGTTTAACTGTTAATAAATAAATGTTACAAAATGGGAAATCAAATTAACCTCCTGGCTATTACATTATTAACTTATTTTTTGAAAAATAAAATATAACTTTGATAGCAGCTCTTTAGAAACAAAAGAAATATAATTATATTCCATAACCTTTAACATCTCTGGATTAACTTGGTTACCAAGCCTATTTGTAAGGTCTTGAACACACTGCCTCTCCAATTAGACAACTCATATTCCTTCTGTCTGTCCTACTATGGCAAACTTCCAAAATTTTATCAGTTTTAAAACTGCTGAGAAGTACTTTCTTCCTAGATCATAAAATAATATGAAAGTCTGTTTCAAAAAGAAGTTAAGAAACCCTCAGGTGTGAGTTTAACCAAAATTCAGATTATAGTTAAAATCATTTTATGTTATTGTAAAGTGAGCTTACTTTCTCCATTTTCAAACTTCTTCTAAAATCAGTATTTAAATATAAGAATATCACTTTTACAGATAAGAATATTCATTAACCACCATCAACACTTCCGAGTTCAGTATGGTGTCAGTTTCTAATCCAAGGCAACAACATAAATGCCTTACATCCGCCTTTCCTCCTCCTCCTTTCTTCGACGTTGCTCATCTTCTTCACGTCTTTTTCTTTCTTTTTCCATTTCTTCTTGAATGCGCCTCAGCCTTTCCGCTTCTTCTTCCTGCTGCTTTTTTTTCTGTAATGCGCTGAGAAGGACCTCTGAGCTTTTAACTAGAGCATCATATTCTTTCTGTATTTGTTCCCTTGTCATCATCGTGGACTTAAAGAAACAATACAATGGACGTGCACTTAAAAAGTTATATCTTCTGTTGTACAACAATTTGAACACACTAAACACCACTGAACTGTACATTTAAAAAATGGTTAAGGTGGTAAGTTTAATGGTATGTGTTTTACCACAATTAAAAAAAACAAACCAACATACACATACACAGCAAAACTGAAAAAGCTGGTTAGCAGTAGGCCCATTATCTTTTTATATTCCTTAAATATTAATATTAAAAAATTTAAGTTATCTCTATGAACAAAATTTGAGTCTACTTCCTATCAATCAAGTATCTTAAGAGTGTACTGTGGACAAACTAATATACTGTAGTTAAGAGTTTATTTTTTAAGAAATGATTAATTTTGTCAGAATTTACTACCCTTTAATATTAATGATCAAATAATACCTCGGGAATATTTAAGGAATTATCATTATACCCAAAATTGTTGGATGATATTCTTAAATGTGGCTGGGTTGATTTTAATTGATTAATACTGCATAAACAGGGGTGGCTCTGGACAGATCTGTAAAATCAGATCTATCTGATTTTAAGGCTACCCAAATAGCTATCCAAAGCATTTTCAGTTTTCTCTTGACTTTTCTCCATTCTTACTCCAAGATTTATCATTATCTGTAGAAAGTATCTAAAAGCCTCACTTTAAGATATTATATCTCACATAACTGCAATGAATTATGAAAGTCAATGAGAAAAACATTGAGGCCCTAAAATATAATAGAAAAAGATATGACTAAACAGAACATAATCAACAAACAAGCACAAAGAAAAAATTTTCAATCCCACTAGTAATCAAACAAAAATCAAAACCAAAGAGGCCCTCTTGTTTTTTCTTACAAAATATGGGAGAAAATTGTTATTTCAATTAATAGTTAAGTAATTTATGATATAACCTATATGAAAATAATTTAATAATAGGGATGAGGCAATAACATAATGATAGGAATGTGAAATAAAATGTACCTTATAAGAACGATGCAAAAATATGTGCATATAAAATAAGATTGAGAGGAATATGTAATAGTATATAGCTGAATGTGTTAGTGTGAGGGGTAAAGATGTGGAGGAGATTTTCTCCAAATTTTTGATAATATTACATTACTTTTAAAATTTAAAAATTAGTTTCTGAAAGTAGAAAAGCATGAAACAAAATAATTTGCATTAATTTTCTCTCAGTAATGATTTTGCAAAAGCTTACCAAAAGAGTATAATATTTTAGTTAATATTTTGGAAAAATCTTTCCTAGCAACAAATGAATTGCACAAAAATTGTCTTCATTTTAATTTTTTTGCTATGAAAAATTTCAAACACAGAGTAGAGAAAATAATATGACTATCACTTATCACTGAGACTCAACACATGTAACAGTCTGTATTTTTTTTAAAAAAGGACATTTTTCTATAAAATTTCAATATAGTAACAAAAAAACTTAAACTGTTTTTAAAAGTCAAAAGTCATTTGGGTTAAAACTACATACCTTAATTTTGGCCATTAAAGCATCAATAGAAATTTCAAGGTCCTTGACCTGTTTATTCATCTCTGCTTTTCCATCTTTCAATGCACTTACTACTTCATTAAATTTATCGAGCCGTTTTTTCAGTGTGCCCACCTTAACCAGGCCATCAATGCTGCAAAGATAATACTTTATCAGTTTAATTCTACCATTTAATCATAGAAATAGATTTTTCATTTTAATTAAATGCTAAAAATATGACTAAATAGAATACTTCTGTTTTCATGTTATGCAATATTGTTCTTTTTTTTAAGGTCTCTTGTTGAGGGTAAAAGAAATCATCAAATATGGATGTGAATGACATTAATATCTGTCAGTAAGATTTAAGACTTCTATACTTAAACTGAAGAATTTGAGAATTAAAATTCTTTAAATTTTAAAAATTTAAAGAAAAACTTTAAAGACTAATTGCTTTGAAAATGTGTTATAGATGAACAGTTATTCAGACTTCCACGTTTAAAATTTCTAATAATAAAAGAATCAAATAAGAAATAAAGGCTAAATTTACAGTGACACAGTATAATTCCTACAGAAAATCTTGAAAATTATGGTCAAAACATTAATGAGATGTTTTTAAAAACAATGTCAATTTGACATTTAGTAATAAACTCAAGTCACTAAAATAATCAGTATAAAACAGCTCCTTTCAATCTCTTATACTGTTTACATTTCTCTAATCTAACCCATATGGCAGAAAGTGAAGAACTAAAAAGCCTCTTGATGAAAGTGAAAGAGGAGAGTGAAAAGTTGGCTTAAAGCTCAACATTGAGAAAACTAAGATCATGGCATCTGGTCCCATCACTTCATGACAAGTAGATGGGGAAACAGTGGAAACAGTGGCTGACTTTATTTTTGGGGGCTCCAAAATCACTGCAGATGGTGATTGCAGCCATGAAATTAAAAGATATTTACTCCTTGGAAGGAAAGTTATGACCAACCTAGACAGCATATTAAAAAGCAGAGACATCGCTTTGCCAACAAAGGTCCATCTAGTCAAGGCTATGATTTTTCCAGTAGTCATGTATGGATATAAGAGTTGGACTATAGAGAAAGCTGAGCGTTGAAGAATTGATGCTTTTGAACTGTGGTGTTGGAGAAGACTCTTGAGAGTCCCTTGGACTGCAAGGATATCCAACCAGTCCATCCTAAAGATCAGTCCTGGGTGTTCACTGGAAGGACTGATGTTGAAGCTGAAACTCCAATATTTTGGCCTCCTGATGCTAAGAGCTGACTCCTTGGAAAAGACCCTGATACTGGGGAAGATTGAGGGCAGGAGGAGAAGGGGATGACAAAGAATGAGATGGTTGAATGGCATCACTGACTCAATGGACATGAGTTTGGATAAACGCAGGGAGTTGGTGATGGACAGGGAGGCCTGGCGTGCTGCGGTTCATGGGGTCACAGAGTCAGACACAACTGAGCAACTGAACTGAACTGAACTGAATCTATGCTATTTCAAATCCTTTTACAGAATGAGGCAAGTAATGAATGAATGAAGAAATTAATTAACATCCAATAAGTAACAGACTAACATCTTTTTACAAAGAACACGAGGAAAAAGAAAACTCTGAGTATGCAAACTGCTCTTCATTTTGACCTTATAGCCATTTTATATTAGGATAAACAGGTATCTTGGATTCTTTAGACTCTATTCATCTTACCGAGGTTTGTGTCTCCTTTTGCAAAGCCACATTCGAATAGTTTTCTGCATTTTAATGCAGGCTTCAGCTCGATATTTTATTTTGTTTTTCACTATGTGTAAGAGGAAAATATAATGATAGAAAATTATTTAGCTTAAATTAGATTTACAGTATTTCTAAAAACCACTCATTTCCACAAAGCAATCCTCAAAAAACATAAAAATCTTGATGAACGTATTATACCAAACATCAAAATTGGCACATTCCTTTAGTTCCTTAAACTTCTTAAAACAAAAAGTGTATCAACTATATGACTAAGTGTACAGTTTAAATATGCTATTTCCTTGTTACACTACACTAATGTGTCCCAAACTGCCCTATGCAATACTGGCTTAGGAAATGTTAAAACGTGCGTCTTTTTCTTTTTTATCAGGTGCACTTTTTTTTCATTGCTGCATGTGAGCTCTCTAGTTGCAGCAAGCTGGGGCTACTCTTCACTGTAGTGGCTTCTCAACAGGGTAGTGGGGCACAGGATCTAGCTGCATGGGCTTCGGTAGCTGCAGGGGACTCCGGAGTGCAGACTCAGTAGTTCTGGCACACAGGCTGAGCTGCTCCATGCATGTGGGATCTTCCCAGACCAGGGACTGAACCCGTGTCCCCTGCATTGGCAGGCAGATTCTTAACCACTGTATCACCACAGAAGTCCAACAGGTGTGTCTTGAAAAAAGGATTCACCTGTCAAATGTAACTCAGGAAAAGCTATCTGCTACACCTCCTTCTGAAGATTCACAATGAACATACTGAGTGTGGCCTCTAAGGATCCTACCACAAAGGACTCTACTTAACTTCAGTCAGTCAGAATATCCTAGACTAATCTGACCTGGAGACATTCCCCATTAACATCCTGCAACGATTCTGTCTACTTACTGACTTGACCACTGCACAATATAGTCCACAAACAAATAGTATAGTAGAAATAATGTTAATAAAATATGTTTTCCATCATAATACAATGTTTAAAGCTGAAAGCATTTAACTATAGTGAAAAGTATGATCATATTTCAGTCGGAAAGTCATGGGGAAAGAGCTTCTGTTATCTTGTTTTATTATAGTTTTATTTATATTACAGTTGATTAACAAGACCTCATGGTTGTATGTTGCTTACATGGTTCCTTCTCATTAGGTCAAAGGAATTTTTTTTTTATTAGTAAGTGGAAATGTACTGAATCCTTTTCCTGTGCCTCTAGCACTGTTACAGGTAAGGTGGAGAGTTGGGCAGGGGTTTAAAATTTTAATCAAGTTACTGACAGTACTCCCTATGACTAAAGGTTTTGCATAGACCACCACCATCAGGTAACCCACAATTATTCTGTCCCTCATCCTTGTTTTAGGTCAGAGATAAGTAGTTGCTATAACATTCTAAGACTTTAGACTTTGCTGTGTATTACAGAAAAGATATAATCAAAGCCTTTTAGAGACTCTGGGAAGATACGCCTGGGAAGCCAGGAAAACCAGTTTGGGAGCCGCTGAAGTCACTTTGCAAGCTGGGGAGAGGGGTTCCACGAAGAGAGTGGCAACAAGGAGAAAAGATGTGCAGTGTTTGGAGGGGGAATCAAAAGAGTCTGGTGACCGGCATGATTTCAGGGACAAGAAAGAAGAGACAATACAACTGTGAAATTTTCAGTGTGTGTTCTGGTGACGCCATGTGGGTGGAAAGAAAAGTTCTGGTTTAAGTCCCAGAGACTGGGGTATGGTGAGGGGAGAGGGGAGCAAGGGAGAGAGAGTAGGGGAGAGAGGGAAGGAGTCAAGATAGTGAGATAGAATTTTTAGAACAAGATGAAATTAATTATAATACATGTGATTAAAGAAGCTAAGTATCGTACACTCAAGAAGCTGAGGAAGTCGACAAGTACTAATTTATCACATACTACATGTAAGGTGTTACGTGAGGAACCAGGGACATAGTGTGAGTAAGTGACACAGTCCCTGTGGCCTAGCTCTCACCACTGAGACAAATTAATAACATTCCACAAGCCAACGCGTTTCCAACATAATTCCAGGTCTGAGAGTGGAAGAAAACACCTACGTTTGATGACGGACAGCGAGCACCACTGGACCTTCTTCCAGCGACTGCAGATTAGCCAGTGGTTGACCCTCTTCACCAGCTGTGCTAAGTGGTCAGGGTCAGACTTCATAATCTGATCAAATTCTGCAAACTGGGAAATCAAATAATTGACTAATAATATCAAAAGACAGACGTGCTTAAACACACAGCGAGATACAAAATAACACAAATCAAAATCTAGCTTTCTGTATGGGGTCACAAGCCCGTTACACAGACACGTCTCAGTGGAGTTTCACAGCAAACCCAGACACACGTGACTGAATTTTGCTGCCTTTCTCTTCCTTCCTCCAGGACTCGTTTTGTAGAGGTTACGGGGAGGGTGAGTTACTCATTGCTAGTTAGAAGATTCAATAATAAAAAGTAGGAAAAAAAAAATCTTAAATGACCATTATAGATGATGGGCAAAAAGGTTTTATGGCGAGAAGAATGAAAAAAAGTCTAGCATATCTCTGAACTGGCAAATCCATATTCCCAGATAACTGTACAAGCAAAGGTCAGCTCTATAAAATTGGGTACCACCAAAACTACCGTGTCTCTCCCAACCTCATCCTTCTTTTGATCAGAAAGAAGAAACTGCTACTAAGAGACAGACAACACAAATAAAACATCTATTAGGTTATTAAATCACAAAATGAATTATTTCCACAATTTACCACCAAACTACATATTGATTTCTATCCTTTACCGAATATCCCACTACAATATATTGAGGATGTCACACACCTATCAAAATAACAGCTTCTTATAATCAAAATTAAAGGTAACAGAGATTAAAGATCTTTGAAAATTTGCCCTGTGCCTGCACTGTGTCCTTCTGACTGATTAATTTTTCTGGAGGCAGATAAAACCAAGTGCTTTCTCTATAAAGCCATAAATCCCTAAAATAGTTATTATAGATCCGAAATAAGAAATGTTGAATTTCTGATAAATATGCATGACTACAGCTAAGCCAACTATGAATACTTATATATTCATTTTCTTTTAACTTGCTTCCATTTATGATAAGAGATGATACAGGTTTTCTGCAGTAAAAATATTCATAGGAAAGGGCATACATTGGTAATGCATTACACAGATTTCATCTCATGCCTCAAAATGTGAAGTCAGATTTATTTATCTGATTAATTTAGCCTTCAAGGCACTAGAGATATTTACGAATGATTTTGCTAAGTCAAACAAGTATAGTTGTCTATTACATAATAATAATTGTGTTTAAAATTATGAGAAAGCAACATTTATGAAAGATTTTGCTAAGTCAAACAAGTATAGTTGTCTATTACATAATAATACTTGTGTTTAAAATTATGAGAAAGCAATATTCAATCAATATTAAAGAAGTCAAGAGTGGTGAAAATACTATGAACAGCCTCATATGTATTTAGTCATGAAATCTTCCATAACTCAATTTTGTATCATAGTACAAGACCAGTGCAAGAATCTATAAATACTAAAACTATGGGTAGCCTAAGAAAACTGTATTAGTACAAAAGTATGCATACAGCCATCCCTTCTATGATTTGACAGACGTCAGCACAGACTCCAGTCTAATTTTCTACATGCAATACATCTATCATGCTCTAACAGATTTCGTTCTCACAATGAACACTCAAAAGTACTGTGAAACTTTTAATTACTGAAGACCGAATCAATGTTTTAGAAAACCTTTCAACTTGTTTAAAATAGAAGTATTCCTGGTTAACCCTTATTTTAAGTAAAAATTCAACTAAACAATCCTCTGATTCCAATACCTCCAAAGCTAGAGGGAAAAAAACCAAAAACTCTATAGAGTACTATACATTGGAAACTTCTCACCAGTGGGAAAATTTTGTGTATGTGTGTCCCATATATATATGCATGCTCTAAGTGATTATCTAATTTAAGAATAATATAAATCACTAAACACTTAAAATATTCACTGACTCCAACTGTCCATACTAATTATGTTACAGTTTAAAATAAAAATGCATTTACCTTGCCAGGTCTAAAAAATACTTTAGTTAACCCAAACTTGTAGTCAACTTCATTTAAGCCCAAAGCTTTAAAAAGAGCCTGAAAAATAAAAGTTAAGTGCCAATTAGGGATTAATAACAATGAGTTTATAGCTAATAAATCTCAATTTAGGTAGTATTTGTACCTTACAAAATAGTCTTGGATCTAATCTTGCAAGTTTATCTGGCATATACTTTTTATACATGTTGTAGAGTTCGTGAAATGAAGCTCGTGATGGGAAACCACCTTGCATCAAGTCCAAGACAGACACCATACCTAGATTCATAAACAAACACAAGTTTTACTGCCAATCACCATACAGAAGTCCAAAGGTAATCTGCAAATGATCAAAGAATTTTACAAATTAAAAGTGGTAATTTACAGAAATTATCTGCAATGAAATATTACATAGAAAATATCATACTTACATCATGCTTATGTTCCCAACTTATCCATCACCTAAAAACTACTGCAACCAAATTTCATCTCTAGCTTTTTTTAATATATTCAATGTTGATAATATTTAGTGCTGCTAAGACTGTGGGGGAAAATTACTTTTTAATACACTATTTCTGGAAATAAAAGATGCTTCGGGATTTTGAGAGCAGTGCTATAGAATCTGTCAAACTTAAACACATGCATATTTTCTATTTTAGTGAAGACACAGATTTCTCCAACAGAAATAAATGAAGATATCTACAAGTGATGTTCATTGTGTCCCTGTGTGAAAGGCATAATATTAGAAATAAAATAAGTTGCAAGAAAATGAAAATAAAGCAAAACTAGCTTGACTATATTTTCTAGAGATAAACTACTGGTCTCTTGAAAATTCAAATGTAGTTTGTATCTATTTTTTCTGCTGGAAACCTCTGTGTCACAGTATACAAGGCAAAGACCTGCATTTGGCTATTTTCCAAGTTCTGAGATTACTTCTGGAGTAAGATTAAGAGTTTCCAAGACAAAGTCAAACATATTTCCTGGTTCTCACCAGCGCTTAAAGCAAATGGAGAAGACAGAAGACTATGTCACTCTAAAGACCCCCATTTCACTCACCTCTCAAAGGAGCTAGTTTAGTCTACTGGGGTAAAAAGTCTACAGGATGACTATCGACATTCAGTATAACTTTAGTAAATGACTAATTTGAGCCTTGAGTCAGTGTGAGCTTTTCATGGCAGGAACAGCATAAGAAAAGGGTCAACTATTGATAATACCAGGACTTTTGTTTATAAAAAGACCTGGATTTCAGTCTACAGGACTATTTAAATCGATGAAGAAAATAAGACTATTTAATAAAAAGTGTTAGGACAAATGGTTAGACAAAAGGAAAACAAAAATAACATAAGATCTGTACCTCACTCCTTATAAGCAAAATAAATTTCTGGTCAAAAATTTAATTAGCAAAATAAAATTATAAAGTATTCTTAAATGGGTAGGTTTTTATTTTAAAATAATCTCACTGGAAAGAGTGTCTCTCTAGGCAATCATATTGAATTTTAATCTGACTGGCAAAGGGGTAAAACCCCAATAATAGTCAGAGATGATGACAATGTAGGAAAACACACATGTACATTCTTAGTGGGAGAGTAAACCAGTGTAACAGTTTCAGATGGCAATTTGGAACAAGTATTTATATTTTTAATATTAAATGCTAGTAAGTTATTCCTTTGACGATTTTTCACTTCTATGAATCTATCCTACAACTTGCCACATATGTGGGCAAAGATACACATAGAGAAGGTCTATAAATTCACTGGGTCATTGCTAGTAAAACAAAACACAGAAATAACTTAAATACTAATCAAATTATATCACAATCATATGACAGAATATGATATATTAATTAAAAATAATAGGGCAGAGCTCTAGCAAGTATAAAAAATATGTTCAAGGCACAGAGTTAAATGGTCACCTTTTTGAAGTGAGACTTCTTTTTACGTATATTATTCTGTACCATTAATTTTTGTTACAGTGAACATATATAACTATTATAATTTTCAATATAATTATATAATATATGTAATATATAATTTATATATACTACTATAATATATAACATGTTATATATTACCATAAAATAAAGTTTAATACTGAATTAAATATAATATTACATTTAATATAATGGAACACAAAGGCAGTTGTTCTTATGGAAAGAAATCTCCAGAACTAGATGGAGGCTCTGGCTCTGTCTGGAGAAATAAAAGTAAGGTTTAATTGGTACTGTCAGAATTGTTGCCCATGTATATCAAATAAACAAGCACCCTTAGAAGTGTGAGCGTCGTCTGAGTCCCTTGGCTTGCCCTACCACTGCATACAACGTAGGAAGTGGCTCACAGGAGTTCATTAAGAATTTCACGGAGCTTAACAAATTACTAAGTCTGTGGTTGCTTTCTCCACACTTGAAGTTAATTTACTCTAAAGATATTCTGAGGCTTAAAAATGTAAAAATCACCCAACCAGGTACCCTTCCTTCTAGAGATTCCCATGCCCGGCTTTTCCTCGGGGGAGTCTGGTGAGGAACCTCCTGGCGCAGTCCCGGCTGGCCATCTTCAGAACCCTCTCTGCTACCATGCAGGGAGCACAGCCCCCAAGTTAAAGGAAGACCTGCCTTCTCTTACTTTCCCCTACTTTCTCTGGGGTTGGCTGATCAGAAGACAGTCCCTTTAGTAAAAGCTGTCCTAAATTAATTATTCTCCTTAAATTGGAAAAAAAAATAGAAATGGAAAGGCAAAGGAGCATTCCAATCTTAGATGTCTTTATTTTAGAAAGCGTCACAACTATTTTTATTTCTACCAGTTATTGGTAAATGTTTTTGCTTTTTCTCATTACCTAGTCATACAATTACAATTCTAGTCAATTACAATACCTAGTCATACAATTCTAAGCCATTTTACTGCAATTAGTATTATAAAAAAATCAAACCATTATGAATTGGTGGCATCTATTAAACTGCCAACATATCTTGTTAAAATGAACTGCTTACTGAAAGAGGAATCCCAGCTAAAGAATTAGTGAGCCCACATTGTGCTAATCTCATAGTGCACAGAGCTAAATCTAAACACACTTGACTGGCCAGGACATTGGATGCTCAGTAGGAAGTAAATGATATTATGTTAGGCTAACCAAATCCTAAAGAGAAATTTAAATGAGGAAAATAAGCAGACTCCAGGCAAAAATGATCTTGAAGAAAACATTACAAAAATACAACTATACATATGTAGGAATAAAACAGACATCATTTATTTAACTTTCTGGTGGTGGTGGTTTGGTCACTAAGTTGTGTCCAACTCTTGCGACCCCATGGGCTGCAGCTCATCAGGCTCCTCAGTCCATGGGATTTCTCTGGCAAGAATACTAGAGTGGGTTGCCATATTTAACTTTCTAGTATTTGCTAAAATCAGTCAAGAATAAATCTTTATTTCCTAGTCTGTGTATTTAGTATATGCTTTGCATTGCCAGGAAGCAGGAACGTGCATACAAGTCAGAACGGTTTCTGCCCTCAAGAGTTTACAGATTAGAGAAAGGAGAAATTAAATAATCAATCCTTCCAGGGAGTACCCAGGGTTGATTTCTCTTAAGATTGACTGGTTTGATCCCCTTGCTGTACAAGAGATTCTCAGGAGTCTTCTCCAGCACCACAGTTCAAAGGCATCAGTTCCTCGGTGTTCTGCCTTCTTTACGGTCCAGCTCTGACAACCATACATGACCAATGGGAAGACCATATAGCCTTGACTCTACGGACCTTAGTTGGCAGAATAACATCTCTGCTTTTCAATACACTGTCTAGGTTTGTCACGTGTGACTAATTTTTTTAATTAAGCACAATTAAAAATTCAGTATCTCACTCATACTAGTCACATTTCAAGGGCTCAAGAGCCACAAGTACCTAGTGGCTGCCATACTGCACAACACGGATACAGATTATTTCCACCTCCATAGAAAGTCATATCAAACAGCACTGATGGAAGTGAGAAGAGATACAAGTCCAACAAGAGACACCCAGGTGGAAGAAGACGACCCTGCGCAGCAGGCAGGAATGGCCAAGCATTCAGGAGAAGCAGGGACACACGCTGTTTTAGCAGCCAAGGAAAGGCGATGTTACAGGGACAGAGCGGAGCCTGACGCTGCTGCAGTCCACTGAGATGAGGTCTGCAAAGAAACGCCTAATTCAGGATCAGGAGAGTCACCAGAGATCCTACCCAGAATCATCCTGGTGAAAGCTGATTTCTCCTGGGCTCAAGAGTGAGTGGAAGGCAGGAAACTGAGAAAGCGAGAAGAGAATATTCTTGGAGAGAAAAGCAAAACCTGGAGAACAGAAAGTAAGGCCAGAGATGGGACGGGAGTGGGAAGGAAATGCTGGTGAGAGGGAAAGAAGAGGTTCAGAGGGAGAGGCCGTCTCAGATCTTCAGTACAGGTCGTCAGTACTCAAGGTTCCTGAGAAGGCAGGGAGGGATGAATCCAAAACACTACAGTCTCAATGAGGAAGAGAGGCACTTTCTACTTTCCATCAGGAGGGAAGGTATGCAGGCAAAGATATTTGGCGGCACACAGGTAAGGCGTTCAGCTTTTGAGTAAAAACAGGTGAGGCTGCTTGTTGGCAGAGGCTCGGGGCAGGGTGAGTCAGACTGGCCTCTGGGGAGAAACAAAACCTGCTGGCCAGGGAAACTCGGTGGGTGGGTATGAGAACCCTTTGAAGGTTAGCGATCATGAGTTTACAACAGCGCCAATCTGCCTTGCCCACCTTCTCCATGCAGATGAGGAGAAAACCATTCATGGACAGCTAGGGTTTTATGAGAGGGGTCGGGGTAGACGCAGCTGAAAGCCGAAGAACTGATGCTTTTGAACTGTGGTGTTGGAGAGTCCCTTGGACTGAAAGGAGATCCAACCAGTCCATCCTAAAGGAATTCAGTCCTGAATATTCATTGGAAGGACTGATGCTGAAGCTGAAACTCCAATATTTTGGCCACCTGATGCAAAGAACTGACTCGTTTGAAAAGACCCTGATGCTAGGAAAGACTGAAGGCAGGAGAAGGGGACGACAAAGGATGAGATTTGGACAGCATCACCGACTCAATGGACATGAGTTTCAGTAAGCTCCGGGAGTTGGCAGTGAACACAGAGGCCTGGTGTGCTGCAGTCAACGGGGTCGCAGAGAGTCGGATACGACTGAGTGACTGAACTGAACTGAACTGAACTGAAGCTTATATAATTGGGGGAGGGCTCTTTAAGAAATAACTACGAAATTATAAATTACAAAGAATATAATATCAGGTACAGGGTTCTGAAAGGAGCCCATATAAACAAGGCACTCCATAGCTAAAGCGACCTCAGCTTTCTAATACATCTGCCACCAAGAGGAGCAAGAAATGGAGTCCGGTTGGCAAGAGAGTTTCAGGAAGTGTCCCAAGACTGAATCTATAGGAAGGAAAAGGCTGTGCCCTGGAAGAGGCAGGGGTGGTATGAGAAGGACAGAGGATGGGCACAGGATAAAGAAAACAGTCCCGGGCCTCTGACCTACATGACTGGGTCAGGTTTTGGTGTCCTTGCTTCTCACTCTACTACTTGTAAAAAAAAAAAATTGAAAGCACACTTCCCTTGGCTCCCGTGGGACTTTTCTGCACTTAGTTAAACCATCACTCTCTACCCCTCACCTGGCCGTGTCTGTCCTTTCTCAAGGGCACTGTGTTGTTTGTTTTTAATAAGTAGTAGAGTGAGAAGCGAGGACAACAAAACCTGACCCAGTTACATGGGGAATGAACTGCTGTGGGACTGAGAAGGCCATGGAAAGAAAGCCACAGAGAGCACCCATAGAGGAGATCTGGGTTCGCAGCTTAAGAGTTTTTTTGGTTTTCTGAATTATTTTTTATTTTTTAATTGGAGGAAAATTGCTTCACTATGTCCTGTTGGTTTCTGCCATACAATAATGCAAATCAGCCATAATTATACATATATCCCCTTCAGACATGAAACAACAGACTGGTTCAAAATTGGGAAAGGAGTACGTCAAGGCTGTATATTGTCAGCCTGCTTGTTTAACTTACACACAGAGTACATCATTCAAAATGCCAGGCCGGATGAAGCTCAAGCTGGAAGCAAGGTTGCCGAGGGATATATCAATAACCTCAGATATGCAGACGACACCACCCTTATGGCAGAAAGTGTAAAAGAACTAAAGAGCCTCTTGATGAAAGTGAAAGAGAGAGTGAAAAAGCTGGCTTAAAACTCAACATTCAGAAAACTAAGATCATGGCATCTGGTCGCACCACTTCATGGCAAAAAATGGGGAAACAATGGAAACAGTGACAAAGTTTATTTTCTTGGACTGCAAAATCACTGCAGATGGTGACTGCAGCCATGAAATTTAAAGATGCTTGTTCCTTGGAAGAAAACCTATGACAAAACTAGACAGCATATTAAAAAGCAGACATCAGTTTGCTGACAAAGGTCCGTATAGTCAAAGCTATGGTTTTTCCAGTAGTCATGTACAGATGTGAGAACTGGACCATAAAGAAGGTTGAGCACTTAAGAATTGATGCTTTCAAATTGTGGTGCTGGAGAAAACTCTTGAGAGTCCTTTGGACAGCAAGGTGATCAAACCAATTCATTCTAAGGAAATCAACTGTGAATATTCATTGGAAGGACTGATTCTGTAGTTCCAATACTTTGGCCACCTGATGTGAAGAGCCGACTCATTAGAAAAGACCCTGATGCTGGGAAAGACTGAAGGCAGGAAGAGAAGAGGGCAACAGAGGATGAGATGGCTGGATGGCATCACCAACTCAATGGACATGAGTTTGAGCAAACTCTGGGAGATAGGTAAGAACAGGTGTGCTGCAGTCCATGGGGTAACAAAAAGTCAGACATGACTGAGCAAGTGAACAACAACCCCTTCTTCTCCCTCTTGAGCCTCCCACCTCTCTAGGTCATCACAGAGCACCAGGATGGGCTCCCTGTGTTAAACAGTAACTTTACACCAGCTATGTATTTTATACATGGTGGTATATATATGTGAATGCTACTTTCTCCATTCATCTCAATTTTTCCTTTCCCTGCTGTGTCCACAAGCTTGTTCTCTGTATCTGTGTCTCCATTCCTTCCCTGCAAATAGGTTCATTAATACCATTTTTCTAGATTCCGTATGTATGTGTTAACATATATTTGTTTTTCTCTTTTTGACTTACTCCACTCTGTATAACAGGTTCTAGGTTCATCCAACTCACTAGAACTGACTCAAATGCATTCTTTTTTTTATGGCTGAATTGTATTCCATTGCGTGTATGCACCACATCTTCTTTATCTATTCATCTGTCAATGGACATCTAGGTTGCTTCCATGTCCTGGCTATGGTAAAGAGTACTGCTATGAACACTGCGGGGAGCGGGGTGGCCAGGGGGTGGAATTCTCAGGTGGCACAGTGGTAAAGAACTCACTTGCTAATGAAAGAGACATGTGTTCAATCCCCAGGTCAGGAAGATCCCCTGGAATAGAAAATGGCAACCCACTCCAGTATTCTTGCCAGGACAATTCCAGGGACAGAGGAGGCTGGTGGGCTACCATCCATGGGGTTGCAAGGAGTGTGCCACAAGTGAGCACACACACATGTAACTACTATGAACACTGGAATATGAATATTTTTTCAATTATGGTTTTCTCAGGGTATACTCCCAGTAGTGGGAATGCTGGGTCATATGACAGTTTTATTCCTAGTTTTTAAAAGAATCTTCATACTGTTCTCCACAGTTGAAAAGCTTTTATAAATTATACTTCAATGAGGTAAAAGATTATTGTGAAATAATACTATACACCAATATTGTTCAAATAATTTGTCCACCTTTCTTTTCTTATAAATAAAGGAATATAAAAGTCTTATTGTGCTTAAAAATAATCAAGATAGTTGTGAATTATTTGAATACACTGGATGTATTAAATTGTATTTGAACTAAATAAGACTCTTGATACACTCCAACACAGATTATAAAATAGAGAAATACCTGAACACTGAAGCTGCGACAGAATTTGAGCTCCTTCAAAGTCATGGCTTGTCATCTTTAAATTAGGCTTGATACAGCGAATAAAGCTTGCTCCCTAGAAGAATAAAGGTACTTTAAAACATAATACATGCAGCATTCTTCTTTTTCTAAGAATTCTAGCAACTTTCAGAGCATATTATCATTAAGTTATGAGCTTCTCTTAAAATAATCACTAAGGAACTTAAAACAACTAGCATACTTTTACAATGTAAAGCATTTATATAGTAATAATGTTAGAAAAATACTGTTTTATATTTGAGTGCAAAAAACTGTGTTATTGTAAAAAGAAAAGTCTTTCATAATAAAATATGTCAATATATTTAAACAATATATTTCATAGGATGGCATACATGTGATTATACTCCACATTTAAATGTATTTATGTGCTATGCTGCTGTGATAAGAAAACTGCCCTATGACAAGATGAGCAAATAAAATTATGCCTCTTAAAATTTAGGGCAAAGTAATAAAAAAAAAAATCAACTTTTCTCATCGTTCTACTTTAGAAACATACAGTAGGTCCCTGAGCTGCACTACTGTACATCTTAAAGTTTTGTTAAATGGTATGTATTTTAAAAAGCTTAAAGGCATTCATTTGGAGTCAGTGACCAGATCATGCTGAACGAGGCAGAGAGAACACTGCCACAGACACAGTGAGACTGCTGGGGACTGAAGCTGATACACTGAACATCCAAGTAACGGCTTCTCTTCCAAGCAGTCACACCTGCAAAGCTCAACAGTTATATCAACAATGATGCTCACTGCAAATGCTTTTAGATACTTTTTAGAAAAGCCTTTAAAAAAAAACACACAACTATAATATAATCGTTTAACAGTAGCATCACATTTGGATGATAAAAATAAAATACCTCATCAGGTTTAGTTTTCAAAGAAGTTTTGTCCTTAAGAGATAAATATTTGCAAACAATGAAGATATTTAAGAGAATTTCTTAATGGTTTCAAAAGCAAGTCTAACAATAAATTAAGCAATAATAGCACAGAGAATAAATATTTGGCTTTTCAAAATGACTACTTGAAAATGAAGAGTATTTAGTTAAGTTCTGTGGATTTGTTTAAAAAATAATCTTCTCCTGAAGTCATGCTTCATTAACATAAGCCACATATCAAATTTCTTTCTATGGTGAATTTTCTTTAAACAAACAGAGGGAATTAAAATGTCCAGTTTTTAAAAAAGCCTCTGGGGAACTACTGCCTCTATTATATGGCATAAAAATTCTACATCCATTTTTTCCATATCAACACTGTCACATCATGCTGTCCTGTAACACTGAATGTTACCACCAGAGAAGTACAATGAAAATGAATTACATGCACTGTCTTTAATCCTAAAAAATACATCTTCCTTCTCCATAATAACTAATTGTTTTCACTCTCCTGAAGTTACAGGATAATCTTAGTAACATTCAGAGAATTCTTTATGTTTATAGCAATTTAACTGCACACATACATTTGACTTGTCTTCAGAACAAACCTAACCAAAATGATAACCATTTTAAAAACTGATTTTCTTTCAATGAGAAAATTTTTTTTAATAAATTTTTAATTATTCCAAGTTTACTGTGCTTATTTTAATAATTACTAATAATAGTTTAAGAAGATCATTTAAAAACCCTTTTTTTTTTAAAGTATACTCACTGTACTTCGAAGTTTATCCAGAAGCAAATTTAACTGTGTCTGTAGAAGAAATCATTTCATTATTTCAGAAAGCAAAAGTACACAACACCATAAGTAAAAATTAGCTCTTCAACATGCAATAATGCTCATCTACAACATGTTACAATTTAACAGCTCTACACAATCTCTTTAACAGAGAGTAACATGCAAAAATGTATGGCTAATACATAACACCAAGGACAATAACTTCAATATACAGAACTTGTGTAATTAAAAGACTGAAAATTAGCAATACTAGAAAACATACATGCATGCTTGGAGGTGGGGTGAATGAGGAAAAAGGATACAAGCAATGAAAGAAGTAAATGAAAATGCAGGTGTGATGCATTCAAAAAGGAATCGATGCAGCAGTATGTGAATACGTGGCCAGCTGGGTGTAGCTTGTGTCACACTCCATTAAGGAGGAGGGTGTGTTTAAAATATCCACTCATGCTATATATTAGAACTGTTTTATGTAACACCTATCATAAATGAAACCAACCTGCCTATCTGTTGAAAGCCTCTTTACTGTTTTAAAATCTCTCATTTCAATTATTTTTAAAGGCTAGGACAATTTTCTCAAAGCAAAATTCACAACAGACACTATAAGTAGTTACTGTGCTTTACTTTTTAAAATAATATTAAGTGATTATAATTTACTCTGGCTCAGGACGTTAAAATCATATATTCCCTTTCCTTCTCTGCAAAGTAAATTGTGTAAAATTGTTATATTGATTTTATACTGGGATGCTTACTGTACTACTTAACAAAAGATAAATTAACATATCTACTTATAGCTATATTTAGTAATAATAATAGGTATACTTTACTGAATGCTTTCTATGAGTCAAACACTGCTCAAAGCTTTTCACAGGTACTGTCTAGTTTAATCTGCACAACTCTAATTAGGGATATATTAGTCTCATTTTACAGGTGAAAGCATTGAGGCCCAGAGAGATAAATTATTTGCCAAGATCATGGAGCTAGTAAAGGCAAAACCAAGATTCTAACAAAGGCCTAACACCAAGGTTCATTCTCTTAAGCACAATACTCCAGCACACTTCACACATTATAGGCTTAAGTTATAAAAACACAATGAATTTAGATTAAAAGAATACACCCATTTATCTGGTTGCCACAGTTTTGACAACCTTAACCAGTCTGGACCAGCACACAAATGAAAACCAAGTGTAAGAGCCGCTAATTTGGAAAGAAAATGACTGCCACAAAGCCCATGGTTCCTAATCCATAGCACAGTACTCTCCCCAAAAATGGAGATAAAGTGAGAATGAAGAATAGAAGCAGCAAAAATGAACTACAGTATCTGAGAGAAGAGGGAAGAATGTCCATTACCAAAGACTAGTGGTCAAAGACCACAAGGCATAACAGCCTTATGCAACTCATGCTTTATTTGTATTTTATTTTAAAACATACAATTGCTCCTGTATATAATAAAAGAATAAGATTTTCATTAAAAAGAAAAACTTTTTCTAAAACACTAATAGTAAAAGAGTTCTGTTTCGATAACCTGAAAACGTCACATTTCACTGGAAAGCCTCTGGTTCTCAGTGATGCTCAGTAGTGTAAATGCTAGCCTGTTTTGTTTTATTGCCACACATAACTTGAATTTAATAAACTATTCTACTATACTTAAAAACAAGAATTACTATTATTTCATTTCAAAGCATCACAACAGAACACTTTGAAATTTTATTATTAATGTTACAGCTTTTAGTTACAGTTTTCAAGTAGTCTGAAGTGCAAAATGCATCCTATTGCATTTAAGCAATTTTAAGCACTTAAAGTCTTAACATAAACTACCTTAGTCCAAAGAATTTTAAGAATGTTTTTTATTGTATTTATATAAACTGTCTAAAATTTCAAGTGTGTTCTTGCCAGCAATACTAATATATCATGTAGGAAAATACTTAATAAATGATCTCTATTTCATACAGACTACTGTACTATTTTAAACCAATCTGTCAGCACATGTTTATGTAAGAATTTAAGAATATCCAAATAAGAGAAAGAATACTCAAGAGAAGAAGCTCATAATTAATAAGAGTTTAAGACCTTTTATTCAGTTACCTGAAAAATATGTGACAAGCTTTCTCTTATATCTATGCTTCAGCTTTTGTTTTATAACCATGATTTTATCAAGTTAGTTATTTAGAGCCCATTTCAGCCCACAGTGGATTTCAGGAAGCTTACATTATCAGTATCCTAGTATTCTGAGTCTTAATTAAATACTGTTCCTAATTAAATCATTTTTTAATATTTGAAGTACACAAAATGAAAGGCATATGTGGTTTTCTTATAAATGGAACAAGACTGTGGAAATGTATAAGAGAGAAATTAATTCTTTTTATTTTTTTCTATTCATTATCATTTATTCATTAAAAGTGATACAAAGTTTTTAAATTATCTTTTTATACACAAAATACTCAACAGTTAGAAACAAACAGGAGTGTTCCATTTCTTAGATGCATCATGTGACAATTCCCTGTCAGACCTCAAGGAATAAATAAATTCCTGATCCAAAATCAGTGAAACAAATGAAGTGTTCTTCAGCGTTAAACAATACGAAGGGTTTGCCACACCAAGTATTTATCTTTTATGGAAGTTATTAAAAGCTTTAATCAAATTTTAGTGTAATATGCACACCCAAAATGCACTATGAGAGAGAACACATTAAAAATGAACTACAAACTGAACCATTAACTGAGCCAGGCTTTAACACGGCAGCCGCTCTATTAAGGAGGAGTCCACGAAGGTGATCATTTACCTGAAGCCCCTGGCAGTGCCTGCTTTTCCTCTCTCAACTCAACTAGGCCTCTCTAGCCATCTCGAGCTGGACTACTCCAGCTAAAACAAAACTGCTGAATGAGGAAGGAAACAGAAAACACGTGGGAAAGAGAAGGTTTGAAGGTCAACCAGACAGTAAGCAGAAGCAAGAACATTAGGAGAAGCAATCAGACATGTGAAGCACCAAGAAGGAACACGTTCATAAAATTACAAGATTTCTGTATGTTCCGTTACTATGCCAACTTTATGTTCTTTTGTATACAAACATCAACAATTCAGGGTCTGCTCTTTGAATCTCACTCATGGGATTTCTCCGAGTGAACTACATTATCCACTGGATAGTGTAAAACACAATTTTTTAATACAGTAAGAGTAAAAAAAAAAAAAATTCTAGCAATACATTTGCCATAAATACCTTAAACTTGTTTCCCACACTGATGAAGCTAAGTTTTCCCGCTTTTTGTTTAGTGTCTTTGTTGTTATTTGTGGATGACTCAAATAATTCCCGGATAAATTTATCCCTGGATTCACATATTAAGGACTCAAGAGACATATGTAAGGCGTCATTATTTTTTTCCACAAACTGCGTCTGAAAAGCAAAGCAGACAGGAATGGTTCAGTCCATCTTGTGCTGATATTCCTTAACACGGTGCTGTCCAACAGAACACTCAGGTAACAGAAACGCTCTGCATCTGCGCTGTCCAATACAGCCACCACCAGCCACGGGGACAGCGAGCGCGTGAGATGTGGCCGGGTCCTGAGGGACTGAATTTTAAATTTTGCTTAACTTTAAAAAGCCAGATGTGGCTAGACATTATGGTATTGTACAGCGCAGCTTTAACATCGAATGGTTTTCTCCCTGTAAATGTTCTACTCACTGTTTCATAGCACACTGCCCCGGCAAAATGCCGGACGATGAAGCCTTCGTCATCTCGGATGTTCCTGTGAACTGCCAGCTTAGACTTTCTAGGAATCTGAAAATCAACACATACATCAGTCATTAAATTATCAAAAATATACAGTGTTAATAACTCCCTTTAGAAAACATCTGGGATGTGAAATACTTAAAATCAAAAAGGGAGTTTTCATACTTTATACAATCATATTGCTCCTTAAGTAAGCCTTCATGTACCAATAAAATCTAGCAAATATTTTTGGTCATAATCTCTTAGGAAGAAAAAAAAAAGGAATAAGACACAAAACAAAACAAAACCACATTATTTAGAAGCACATGCAAAACACAGCAGGCATTTTATAAAGTTAACTGTTTATGTCTAAAGTAGTAGCTGCTGAATTGTCATCTGGAGCACTTTTAAACCACCAGACCATTTACATGAGGTGATTCCTAGGTGTGACCAAGGTTGAGAAGCATTGTTCTACAGAAACACCTGAAATCAGCACAGGGACTCACCAACTGATTTTAGCCATGCCTCCTAACACTTTTACACAATGAGCCCAAATCTATTTGAAGAAAACAAAATCACTTTCTGGTTGTACTATCACTATAATATCTCATATTGGTATCATTTCTAAAAGTTTCCAAAATAAAAGATCACCTCTGACCCACAAAATAGCCTAAGGTTAAGAAAGACAATCTCATTTAAAAATGAAAAAGCTAAGACCCCATAACCTCACCAGGCTTCTCCTGGGTGAGAGAGCTGGCAGACAACAGAGCCTCCCCTCTGCGTGGCAGCAAACAGCACGAGTCAGAGGGTGGCCCTGGGATCAAGATGCCAGCCTGATGCCCAAATCCAACACTTTTTCTCTGTTCTAGGAAAGGAAGTCGCTTGCCCTCTCCATGCCCGTCCCCTCATCTCTAGCATGGGGAAGCAAGCAGGAGCAAGGGCAAAGGATTACTGTGAGCTTAGTCACTCAGTCGTGTCCGACTCTTTGTGACCCTACAGACTGTAGGCTGCCAGGCTCCTCTGTCCATGGGGATTCTCCAGGCAAGAACACTGGAATGGGCTGCCATGCCCTCTTCCAGGGGATCTTTGCAACCCAGGGACTGAACCCAGGTCTCCCACATTGCAGGCAGATTCTTTACCATCTGAGCCACCCGTGAAGCCATTATGAGGATTAAATAAAGTAATTCAAACAAAATGCTTAGAATGCACTTGGCACATGGCAAGCAATTCAATAAATGATTATCATTATTTATATTTTCAAAGAAACACAACAAAAGTAGTGAACCATACAAATTAGAATTTACTGCTGTGCTCTTGTTCTGTTTTGAGGAAAGTGACCAAAGCCCATTCCTGATGCTTTTGTTGGCTGTCCTTGGAGCACTATGTCTCAGAAACCTTGGTCACAATTTGTTGACCAGCAGTCAGTTCTCTTGGCAAAAGTGACTGTGCATCCAGACTGGTTCTCATAGAGAGCAGTGAATAAACAGGACGGGATACACGTCTTCAATCTTAGCGGAAGTTTTCCTGGGGACCCACGCTGTTTTATTTCTATCTCCACTGAAGTGAAGAGAGGCAGCCTTCACATCCCAAGATTTATTTAAGGACACAGAAGAACTGCAAGTCAATGAAACAGGTGGCTATGGGATGCAGTCTCCAGAGAAAGTTAGCATAATTACATCAGCTTTTTCAGTAAATGCCTTCAACCTGCTTATGTTATGATGTATGGAAACAAGAATATCTGCTTTCATTCACTTCAACTCCTGGACCCATCAAAGCAATGACTGTTATACTATGCCCCAGTCTCAAAACTGTAACAGTATAGGAGGCAACTGCAACTCTGAACAGCTTTTCTTTTCTCTTCCATCTTCCTTCCTTCCTGTCTTTGTTGTTCTAAGATGAGGTAGCAACTATCTACAAGGGTGAAATTAACATCCACATTTCTCTGTGCTACTCTGCTCATTCTGGGTCCAAGGACAGAGTTGTGTTTGGATTACGTCAGAGGATGTAGGTTGAGTGTAATGATGAACACAGAGCTACCTAAACAAAGAAAACTCCTTGAGATGCACACTCCAGCCTTATGGAGAATGGCCCTACTGATCACCACCACTGGCAGGGATTCAAGCACAGCTCTATGACACAACAGCAGTCTAGAGAATCAGGTCTTCTGACACTTTTTGGAAGAGTACTTCTCATTTATTTCTCTCTGTGTCTCTTTTTGTCTCTCTCTGTGTCTGTTTTACCCTTCAGCTAATTCTTCTGTTGCTTCAGCTTCTATGACCCTTTCTAAGCACAATTTCCATTCAAAACTCATAAGGAAAGAGCATCAAATGAAATTACTGATCATTAAATGAATTGCTTCTACCAGTCAGACTCTTAGCCACAAGCTTTGCTGGTTTTACAAACGTGCAGACAGGTGGCTGCATGTGACTCTAGGTCCTAACACCCCTGGGAAGTGATCCACTTCACACAATACCTAACAGAGCAACTGATGGCCACTTCATCCAGAAGGGAGAACATAAAAACAGTACATAAATGTACAAAAAAATGTACATAAATCTTTTTGTACATCTTATATAGGAGAAATGTATTTTATATCCAGCCAAAAAGGCCTTGATTGGATAGATCAGCAGCAGCAAAGATATACAGATATAAATTAATGGTCATCTATAGAAGACACAGTGCTGGATTAATTATAGAAGATGTATATAGTTGTTCAAAGCCTTACATAACTTAAGAGTCTAATTATCTAATATCTAACATCTAGCACATCTTTCTGAAAGTTTCTCTTCCAACCAGAGCCTCAATTTTGAAATGACAAACTCACAGAGAGTCGGAAATGGTCTTTGTGCTTCTGGTGAACTGCAGATGTGAAGTGTTGATCACTTGGCTGGGGAAGGCGATTTTCTTCATCCAAAATATCTAATATTCCCATTAATTTTGCTTCAATTAAATCTATTTCAAAAAATTCAAATATGACAGGGTAAAAACACAACACTTTAAACTTACTGATCACAAATTTTGAGGGCTGGTCAGAAACAAAGTAACATGATTTCACTGTTTTCTCTCAAAAGCTACAGAGAGTAAATGAATTTTATTTTACATCTGACAATTTATTAGAAAGCAACATCATATACTCAACACAGTTTAGAGAACAACTCTATAAAGAAAATGACTAACGTAATAACCATCCTGGCTGTAAGCTAGGACAGAGGCCAAAGAGCCAGCAACCTTCCTCTCCCAGATGACCTCTATATTCAAAATGAAGTAAAACTACAGAAGCTTTTGTAAGTGTAGGTTTTCAAAACTACTTACAGATATGGATTCAAAAGCTTTCCAGCAAAACTTCACCAACAACACGTATTTATGTTCCTTACATTCATATGTTTTGAATTTACTGCCTGCCCAAAACAACTATAAAATGTAAGCTGCTTAAATGCAGTAGATAGAACTGTTAAATGGGACAGACTCTAAAAGACAGGAATTAGGAACAAGATGGCAGAGGAGTAGGTGGACATCGAGTACATCTCTCTCTACGGATACATCAGGAACATAGTTTCAGACACAGAAGTGCATGCAGAACACCAGCTGAGAGTGGCCTGGAGTACCTGACCAGCAGAAAACAATATACAGAACCACGCAAAACCCGGTAGGAAAAAGGAACTAGGGGGAAACACAGGAGTGTTAGTATGGTTGTACCTGCCCTCGGCGGGTGGGGGAACTGAAGCAGGGGTCCAATCCCCACATCTGGGCAATTGTCTGAGTCAGAGGAGAAACATTTAAGGCTGAGAGTGAAACAGCTGATCTGTGGCAGCCTAAATGGAATGAGAATCAGACAGTCCTTGCCACAGCCATACATACCCTGGAGAGGGATGCAGGTCCCCTGGAAGGGGCAGCAGCTGGAAGCTGGAGTTTAGGGATTGTGGAGCAATCCCAGGGCAAGAGCTGCTGTTGACTGCAGAGAGACAGGCCAAGGGGATGTGAGGGAGGAGAATATGGTGGGAAATGCCTGTGGAGGAAAGCCAGGCAGCCATGGAAGCAAGGCGATACTGCTGAGTCACACATAAGGGATGGAGCCATCACCACAGCCTCTCTCTCCACTCGCCAGCATTAGCAGGTGAACAACAGAGAGGCTGGCCCATCAAATACCTAAGGCACTACAGAGTAGGACCCCAGCCAGGGAGCCCCTTTAAGTGCCCGACACAAGTATATACTGAGTAGGATCCCAGTCAGGGGGGCCCCCTCTATGTGCTTGACACCCCAAACAACAGAGAAGGACCCCAGGCAAGGGAGCCCTCTAAGTGCATGAATGGGCGGAGCTACAGACAAAGGCTGGCCAGAGGCCTTCTGATCACCAGCTACAAGAAGCTCGAAAAAAGATTCTGAGAGGGCCATAACTCCTGCCAGGGAGGCACTCCATGTCCCTGCACACTTGGTGCCACCAGGGTCCCCACAAGCCAAGCAGCTGCACCTCACCTCTCACTGGTGAGCTGCCACAGGCAAAAAAAGTCTTCCATCTATGCGCACAGGGTCACTTCAGTCATGTCTGGACTCTGTAACCCTGTACACTGTGGCCTGCCAGGCTTCTCTGTCAGGGAGTGGGGCTCTCCAGGCAAGAATACTGGAGCATATTGGCCAATACCGGTTGCCATACCCTTTTAGAGCACTGTATTTCCTGCTGCCCTAGCTTCTAACTCCCCCGAGTACCTGATGCTGCCAGAACCCCTGAGACCCAAGCAGCTGCACCAACTCCACACCTGGCCCTCATGGGGAAAACCCAAGTCCTCCAGGGCAGCCTCAGGAGCAAACCCCAGTGGATGACCCACATGCAGAGGTGGAAATAAAACCACAATTGAAACCCGGGTGTAGTGTGGCTGAGGAAGAAGACCTAAAACCTTCCCACCAGCTGTACAAGCTGCAGATTAAATCCGTACAATCATCTAGGCAGACTCTGTGTCTATGGAATATATAAAAGGCCACTGAGAGCTCCCACAAAAGAAAATGTACTAGTCCTGACAGCTGTAGACATTGGAAGCAAGAATGCACAGGAGTAGGACCAGATTAGAATCTGAGCTGCCCCACAGCAGGTCCAGAGATCAGCACAGTGTTGGAGGGCATCCTAGAGAGGTGAGGGGGACTGTGACTTCCAGCGAGGGAGAGGACTCTGACAGCAGGGACCCAAGAAAAACATTTATTCTTCTTATGTTTGACTTATTCTGTAGATTCTTTTGGATTTTTTTTCTTTTTTCCCCCTTGCCCCCCCTCTGTTGCAGTTGTCGATTTTACTGGCACTATGAAACCTAATTAAGCTTTTGAGCTTTTCTTTTTTTCCTCAGTTACATTTTTTATTATTGTTATAAACCTCTGCCTCTACACTGGGCTTTTTCAGTTTTGTGGAGTTTTCCTTTTTTTTTTTTTTCTAATTTTTTAATATTACTTTTTAATTTTTTAAACCTATTATTTTCCTACATTTATCTCTTTGCTTCTCCTACTGTTCTTTTCCCCTTTCAATTAATCCTTAATGTACATAAATCTTCTTTATTTACCTTTATTTAACTTTGTATATCTATTCTTTCTTTCCTTATATCTCAACATATTTGTTAATGTTATTTTCATTGTTTTATTCCCCAGTTGGCACCTTGCTTTAGTTTTGTTTTCCAGTTTGTGCTTCAGTTAGTTTTGTTCTGGTAGATACAATTTTTGGTTTCCTTTGCTCACTGGGTCAGTCTATTATACTTTATTTTTGTTGGAATGCTTTGATTTTGTTTATGGGTGGATATGTATATGTGTTTATTCAGTCACACTTTTTATTGTTGTTATAAACCTCTGCCTCTACACTGGATTTCTGCGGTTCTGTGGAGCTTTCCTTTTTTTTTTCTTTTTCTTCACTTTTTTTCTTTTCTCTTTTTTATAATTTTTAATTTTTTTAAACCTATTATATATTTTCTACATTTATTCCTTTGTTTGCCTTTCCTACTGTTCTTTCCCCCTTGCAGTTAATGTTTAATGTATATAAATCTTCTTCATCTACCTCTATTTAACTTTGCATATCTATTCTTTCTTTCTTTTCTTTCCTTCCTTTCCTCTCAACACATTTGTTGGTTTTGTTTTCATAGCTTTATTCCCCACTTGAAACCTTGTGTTAGTTTTGTTTTCCAGTTTCTGCTTTAGTTAGTTTTGTTCTTAACTGGTAAATATAATTTTTGATTTCCTTTGTTCACCGGGTCAATCTACTGTACTTTATTTTTCCTGGACTGTTCTGTCTTTGCTCATGGGTGTATATGTATATGTGTATGTTCCATTTTTTAAAATTATTATTTGCCTGATTTTGTAACTGCCATTTGTCTGGGGTTCATCTTTGGTTTCTCATTTTTGGATATTTGTTTTAATCTCACTTAATGTCATAACAAACCACTTGTGGAATCTTCATTCCTGACCAGAGATCAAGCCCTAAGCCTTTGGAGTGGGAACACTGACTCCGAGACCCTAAACTACCAGAGAACTAACCCTGCTATTGCTGCTGCTAAGTCACTTCAGTTGTGCCCAACTCTGTGCGACCCCATAGACGGCAGCCCACCAGGCTCCCCCATCCCTGGGATTCTCCAGGCAAGAACACTGGAGTGGGTTGCGTTTCCTTCTCCAATGCATGAAAGTGAAAAGTGAAAGTGAAGTTGCTCAGTCGTGTCCGACTCCTAGAGACCCCATGGACTGCAGCCCACCAGGCTCCTCTGTCCACGGGAGCATCAAACAGTGAGAACTCACACAAAGGAAACCCCTTGACTGCAAGGCCCAGCATCACCCAACCACGAGTGGTGCCCTGTGCAGGATGCCCCATCTGAACAACAAACAGAACAAAAATACAAACCCAATCATCAGCAGACAGCATTACCATATCACTTAGCCTTGTCCATCAGAGGAGAAACAAACAAACAAACAAGACCTCAGCATAAATCTCACCCTATAGGAAGCTTACACAAACCCCTGGACCAAACTTAGGAGGGCAGAAACCCAAAAGGAAGAAAGAATTCAAACTTGAAGCCTGGAAAAAGCAGACCTCAAATACAATAAGTTAAAAAAAAAATAATGAAAAAGCAGAGAAATACTACACAAATGAAAGAACAAACGAGAAATGCAGCAGTCCAAATAAATGAAGAGGAAACAGCCAAACTACTTAAAAAAGAATTCAGAATAATGATAGTAAAGATGATCAAAAACCTTGAAAACAAAATGGAGAAAATGCAGGAATCAATTAACAAACATCTAGAAGAATTGAAGAATAAACACACAGAAACAAACAACACATTTACTGAAATTAAAAATACTCTAAGAATAATCAATAGCAGAATATCTGAAGCAGAAGGAATCAGTGAGCTAGAAGGGAAAATGGTGGCAATAACTTCTGAAGAGCAGATTAAAGTAAAAAGAATGAAAAGAACTGAGGATAGTCTCAGAGACCTTGGAGACAGTATCAAAAGCACCAACATTTGAATTAAACATTCAAAGAAGAAGAGAAAAAAGGGGTATGAGAAAAATTTTAAGAGATTATAGTTGAAAATTTCCCCAACATGGAAAAAGAAATAGTGAATCAACTCCAAAAGGCACAGAGTCCATACCGGATAAAACCAAGGAGAAACACACCAAGACACATACTAATGAAACTAACAAAGACTAAACACAAAGAAAGAATATTAAAAGCAGCAAGGGAGAAGCAATAAGTGACATACAAGGGAAACCCCATATGCATAACAGCTGATCTTTCAGCAGAAACTCTGCAGGCCAGAAGGGAATGGCAGGATATATTAAAGTTCTGAAAGGGAAAAATCTACCACCAAGATTACTGTAGCTGGCAAGGATCTCATTCAAAACTGCTGGAAAATTCAAAAGCTTTTTCAGCCAAGCAAAAGTTAAGAGAATTCAGTACCACCAAACTGGCTTTACAACAAATGTTAAAGGGATTTATATAGTCAAGAAATAGAAGAGAAGAAAAAGATTTACAAAGTCAACCCCAAACAATTAAGAGAATGGTAACAGGAATATATACATCAATAACTACTTAAAATGTAAATAGATTAAATGCTCGAACCAAAAGACACAGACTAACTGAATGGATACAAAAACAAGACCCATATATGCTGTCTACAGGAAACCCACTTCAGACCTCAAGACACATATGCACTGAAAGTGAGAGGATGGAAAAATATATTCTACCCAAATAGGAAGCAAAAGAAAGCTGGAATAGAAATCTTCATATAAGATAAAATAGACCTTAAAATAAAGAAGATTACAAGCACGGGCAGCTGCAACGGCGCACAAGAGCAGCAGAAAGGAGCTACACCACGTCCGAGGTCAGGGGCGGAGCCCGGGAGAAGCTACCCTGTGCTGAAGGTAAGGAGCAGCAGCTGCACTTTGCTGGGGCAGCCGTGAAGAGATACCCCACGTCCAAGGTAAGAGAAAACCAAGTAAGAGGCAGGCACTTAGAGAGGGCATCAGAGGGCAGACGCACTGAAACCACAATCACAGACAACTAGCCAATCTGACCACATGGACCACAGCCTGGTCTAACTCAGTGAAACTAAGCCATGCCCTGTGGGGCCACCCAAGACGGGCGGGTCATGGTGGAGATGTCTAATAGAATGTGGTCCACTGGAGAAGGGAATAGCAAACCACTTCAGTATTCTTGCCTTGAGAACCCCATGAACAGTATGAAAAGGCAAAATGATAGGATACTTAAAGATGAACTCCCCAGGTCAGTAGGAGCCCAATATGCTACTGGAGATCAGTGGAGAAATAACTCCAGAAAGAATGAAGGGATGGATCCAAAGCAAAAACAATACCCAGCTGTGGATGGTACTGCTGATAGAAGCAAGGTTTGATGCTATAAAGAGCAGTACTGCATAGGAACCTGGAATGTTAGGTCCATGAATCAAGGCAAATTGGAAGTGGTCAAACAGGAGATGACAAGAGTGAACATCGGCATTCTAGGAATCAGCAAACTAAGATGGACGGGAACGGGTGAATTTAACTCAGATGACCATTATATCTACTACTGTGGGCAGGACTCCCTTAGAAGAAATGGAGTAGCCATCACAGTCAACAAAAGAGTCCAAAATGCAGTACTTGGATGCAATCTCAAAAATGACAGAATGATCTCTGTTTGTTTCCAAGGCAAACCATTCAATATCACAGTAATCCAACCCTATGCCTCAACCAGTAATGCTGAAGAAGCTGAAGTTGAACGGTTCTTTAAAGACCTACAAGACCTTCTAGAACTAACACCCAAAAAAGATGTCCTTTTCATTATAGGGAACTAGAATGCAAAAGTAGGAAGTCAAGAAACACCTAAAGTAAAGGGCAAATTTGGCCTTGGAGTACAGAATTAAGCAGGGCAAAGGCTAATAGACTTCTGCCAAGAGAACGTACTGGTCATAGCAAACACCCTCTTCCAACAACACAAGAGAAGACTCTACATGTGGACATCACCAGATGGTCGACACTGAAATCAGATTGATTATATTTCTAATAAAAAATTGATTATATTATATTTCTTTGCAGCCAAAGATGGAGAAGCTCTATACAGTCAACAAAAACAAGACCAGGAGCTGACTGTGGCTCAGATCATGAACTCCTTATTGCCAAATTCAGACTGAAATTGAAGTAAGTTGGGAAAACCACTAGACAATTCAGGTATGACCTAAATCAAATCCCTTATGATTATAGAGTGGAAGTGAGAAATAGATTTAAGGGACTAGATCTGATAGATAGAGTGCCTGATGAACTATGGATGGAGGTTCGTGACATTGTACAGGAGACAGGGATCAAGACCATCCTCATGGAAAAGAAATGCAAAAAGCAAAATGGCTGTCTGGGGAGGTCTTACAAATAGCTGTGAAAAGAAGAGAAGCAAAAAGCAAATGAGAAAAGGAAAGAGATAAGCATCTGAATACAGAGTTCGAAAGAATAGCAAGAAGAGATAAGAAAGCCTTCCTCAGCTATCAATGCAAAGAAATAGAGGAAAACAACAGAATGGGAAAGACTAGAGATGTCTTCAAGAAAATTAGAGATACCAAGGGAACATTTCATGCAAAGATGGGCTCGATAAAGGAGAGAAATGGTAGGGACCTAACAGAAGCAGAAGATATTAAGAAGAGATGGCAAGAATACACAGAAGAACTGTACAAAAAAGATCTTCATGACCCAGATAATCACGATGGTGTGATCACTGACCTAGAGCCAGACATCCTGGAATGTGAAGTCAAGTGGGCCTTAGAAAGGATCACTACGAACAAAGCTAGTGGAGGTGATGGTATTCCAGTGGAGCTATTTCAAATCCTGAAAGATGATGCTGTGAAAGTGCTGCACTCAATATGCCAGCACATTTGGAAAACTCAGCAGTGGCCACAGGACTGGAAAAGGTCAGTTTTCATTCCAATCCCAAAGAAAGGCAATGCCAAAGAATGCTCAAACTACCACACAATTGCACTCATCTCACATGCTAGTAAAATTATGCTCAAAATTCTCCAAGCCAGGCTTCAGCAATACGTGAACCGTGAACTTCCTGATGTTCAAGCTGGTTTTAGAAAAGGCAGAGGAACCAGAGATCAAATTGCCAACATCCACAGGATCATCGAAAAAGAAAGAGAGCTCCAGAAAAACATCTATTTCTGCTTTATTGACTATGCCAAAGCCTTTGACTATGTAGATCACAATAAACTGTGGAAAATTCTGAAAGAGATGGGAATACCAGACCACTGGACCTGCCTCTTGAGAAATCTGTATGCAGGTCAGGAAGCAACAGTTAGAACTGGACATGGAACAACAGACTGGTTCCAAATAGGAAAAGGAGTATGTTAAGGCTGTATATTGTCACCCTGCTTATTTAACTTATATGCAGAGTACATCATGAGAAATGCTGGGCTGGAAGAAGCACAAGCTGGAATCAAGATTGCCGGGAGAAATATCAATAACCTCAGATATGCAGATGACACCACCCTTATGGCAGAAAGTGAAGAGGAACTAAAAAGCCTCTTGATGAAGGTGAAAGAGGATAGTGAAAAAGTTGGCTTAAAACTCAACATTCAGAAAACGAAGATGGCATCTGGTCCCATCATTTCATGGGAAATAGATGTGGAAACAGTGGCAGACTTTATTTTTTGGGGCTCCAAAATCACGGCAGATGGTGACTGCAGCCATGAAATTAAAAGACGCTTACTTCTTGGAAGAAAAGTTATGATCAACCTAGATAGTATATTCAAAAGCAGAGACATTACTTTGCCAACAAAGGTCCTTCTAGTCAAGGCTATGTGTTTCCCAGTGGTCATGTATGGATGTGAGAGTTGGACTGTGAAGAAAGCTGAGCACCGAAGAATTGATGCTTTTGAACTGTGGTGTTGGAAAAGACTCTTGAGAGTCCCTTGGACTGCAAGGAGATCCAGCCAGTCCATTCTGAAGGAGATCAGCCCTGGGATTTCTTTGGAAGGAATGATGCTGAAGCTGAAACTCCAGTACTTTGGCTACCTCATGCGAAGTCTTGACTCATTGGAAGGGACTCTGATGCTGGGAGGGATTGGGGGCAGGAGGAGAAGGAGACGACAGAGGATGAGATGGCTGGATGGCATCACTGACTCAATGGATGTTGAGTCTGAGTGAACTCCGGGGGTTGGTGATGGACAGGAAGGCCTGGCGTGCTGTGATTCATGGGGTCGCAAAGAGTCAGACACAACTGAGCGACTGAACTGAATGAAAGAAAGAAATCAAAGATGACATAAACAGATGGAGAGCTATTGTATGTTCCTGGGTAGGAAGAATCAATATTGTGAAAATGACTATACTACTAAATGCAATCTACAGATTCAGTGTGATCCCTATCCAATTACCAATGGCATTTTTCACAGAACTAGAACAAAAAATTTCACAGTTCATATGGAAACACAGAAGATCCCAAATAGCCAAAGCAGTCTTGAGAAAGAAGAATTCAGCTGAAGGATTCAACCTTCCTGACTTCAAATTATACTACAAAGCTACAGTCATCAAAACAGTGTGGTACTGGCACAAAAACAGAAATACAGACAAATGGAACAAGACAGAAAGCCCAGAAATAAACCCATGCACCTATGGGTACCTTATTTTTGACAAAGGAGTCAAGAATATACAGTGGAGCAAAGACAGCCTCTTCGATAAATGGTGCTGGAAAAACTGGACAGCTACATGAAAAGAATGAAGTCAGAACACTTCCTAACATCATACACAAAGATAAACTCAAAATGGATTAAAGACCTAAATGTAAGACCACAAACTATAAAACTCTTAGAGGAAAACATAGGCAGAACACTGGATGGCATAAATCAAAGCAAGATCCTCTATGACCCACCTCTTAGAGTAACAGAAATAAAAACAAAAGTAAACAAGTGGGACCTGATTAAACTTAAAAGCTTTTCCACAGCAAAGGAAACTAGAAGCAAGGTGAAAAGACAACTGTCAGAATGGGAGAAACTAACAGCAAATGAAACAACACACAAAGGATTAATTTCCAAAATATACAAGCAGCTCATACAACTCAATATCAAAAAAACAAACAACCCAATCAAAAAGTGGGAAAAGACCTAAACACACATTTGTCCAAGGAAGACATACAGATGACTAATAAACAAATGAAAAGATGTTCAACATCGCTCATTATTAGAGAAATGCAAATCAAAACCACAGTGAGATTATCTCCTCACACCAGTCAGAATGGCCACCATCAAAAAGTCTAGAAACAATAAATGCTGGAGAGGGTGTGGAACGTTCTTGCTCTGTTGGTGGGAATGTAATTTGATACAGACACTATGGAAGAAGGTATGGAGATTCCTTAAAAAACTAGGAATAAAACCACCATATGACCTTGCAATCCCACTTCGAGGCATATACCCTGAGGAAACCAAAACTGAAAAAGACACATGTATCCCATTGTTCACTGCAGCACTATTTACAATAGCTAGAACACGGAAGCAACCTCGATTTCCTTCAACAGATGAGTGGACAAAAAAGTTGTAGTACATATACACAATGGAATATTACTCAGCCATAAAAAGGAATGCCTTTGAGTCAGTTCTAATGAAGTAGATGAACCTAGAACCTATTATACAGAGTGAAGTAAGTCAGAAAGAGAAAGATAAATATTGCATTCTAATGCACATATACGGAATCTAGAAAAATGGCTGAAGAATTTATTTACAGGGCAGCAATGGAGAAACAGACAGAGAATAGACTTACGGACATGGGGAGAGGGTAGGAGAGGGTGAGATGTATGGAAAGAGTAACCTGGAAACTTACACTACCATATGTAAAATAGACAGCCATGGGGAATTTGCTGTGTGGCTCAAGAAACTCAAACAGGGGCTATGTATCAACCTAGAGGGGTGGGATGGGGAGGGAGATGGGAGGGAAGCTCAGAAGGGAGGGGATATGTGTGTACCTATGGCTGATTCGTGTTGAGGTTTGACAGAAAACAACAAAATTCTGTAAAGCAATTATCCTTCAATTAAAAAATTAATTAATTAATTATAAATAACGGCTACAGGTCACAGGAAGAGAAATGAAGACTCTAACTGCACTGGTCAGAGAAAGATGCATCTTGGGCAGCTAGTGGGGGTGAAGGGGGGGCACACTGACTGAGCTGTAAACGAGAGTCTTCTGACAGATGCAGGACATGGAAGCGGGCAGAAAGCGGGCAGAAAACGGAAGGGGAGGCGTTCCAGCCAAGACATCCAATGACACCATCAGAGGCACGAAGATCTGAGAAGGGACGAGGTATGTGGAGGGATATGCTAAGTGGACCAGGCAGGATATGAGTCCTTTGAGAAGTTATATAAAGTATTATCATTGTGACTGTGTTGTTGTTTTTACCACTGCTGTTCTCTCTTGTCCAAATCTAGCAAGAGTTACTGGCTCAATTGCCAAATTCCACTTTCACAGCAAGGTTTACCCAACAGCTGATTTTAGAGATCGGCTGGAAGGAAAAGACAGCCTGAGCACCAGCTGGGTGACAACAGGGCAAAGTCTCTCTACCAACAACAGACCAGGAAAGAGACTGTTCTCCTGCTGCGTGGCATTATCTGATGGGACCCACTGAACTTGTGAGGCCTACTTGCCACCAGCTGGAGTGTAGAGCCAACGTCCAGAGAACAGAGACGAAGAACGGCAGAGGCTGAGCGAAGCCCCTGCAGACCCCGCGGGGACCTTGCTATACCACGGGCTTCCTCACGCCAAGTGAGGAATCCCTTCACTGCTTGAACGGTTTTGTTTCCTCCTTAACTTAGCCACATGTTAACTGTTTAACAAAGAAAATGCCCATCACAGTAAACAGAAGAAATTTTCAGAATACTTTCAGTATAGCTGAATTTGGTGCCTTCATGTGAAAAAACAACTTCCTAGCAGTGCTAGAAAAGTAAAACCTCTCTTGAATACCACAGTTTCAAGTCCCATAATCAGAAGTATCAATCACAGAGCATAGAAGAATGACTAGTGAAAACATTCACTATATCTTCCTGTAATTCCCCAAAATGGAGTAAAAACAATACATACCTATACAGTCCTGATTATCCACATAATGCACTTCATTCACACCTAAACCTTCCTTTTGATAGAGTTCTTGTTCCTAGAAAAAAATAATCACAATCACAGATATGGAGATGCCATGTGAGAGGAAAGACTCAGTTTGGTGCCAGATATAATCATAACATTTATTGATTAGTCAGTGTACAAAAGGTTCATACCAATTGATTGGGTAACTGAGAAGTCTTACAAAACGTTAGGGAAGAAAAATCCTTGCCCCTAAGGCAAGGTGAAATCACAACTTCAATGGCCAACATAACACACGATTTACATATGTGGAAACGTTCCCTCACAGATAAGCACGCTTTCCCTGAAATACGCTGGGCAGCCAGGCACAGACACAGGGATCTGTTAATAATCACTCAAACCCAAGACAAGACCAGGGCAGGCAGGCAGGAATTTTATCACAGATGAGTGAGCAACGCAATGAACTCAGGGTTATGTATATTTCTTATTTTTCCCCCTGAATGTTTAAATATTTCCTCCTAAGAGACATACTAGCAGAAGGTTCTGTCCTTCTAGGAGGCAGTGTCCACTTGAACTCAATCTGAATCTGAAATTCACTTTTATTTTAAAGAACTGTTATAAACATAAATCAAGACTGTCTCCTCTTCATGCAGTTTCTAGATAAAGCTTGCTGGGCTGGTAGGAAGGGAAGAATTAAGGCAGGTTATGTGAGAAGCATACATGCGAAACTTCACACAGTAATGGAAGGACTAAGGCAGCCGGAGGAAACATTTTCAGAGAAACCCTCTTAACTGCTAAGTACTTGTTTTCACCTGTTTGTTTATGCCAGAACTGGCTTAACTATAATATATAAGGAGAGGTGTAAAAGTTGGAATGTGCTGGGAAACCCAAAAGGACAAAAACATAGTAAGAAAGGAGGAAAAGATGAATGGGATGGGAGCAGGAAAGAAAGGATTTGACATTTCAAGTCCAGATTCAGAGGGGAGCTGAGAAAACAGCAGTGCTCATATGAAGGGAACAGCGCTATGAACCAGCAGCCAGGAAGGTGGGTGTAGACCTGCGGAAGTCACTGAACCGCTGTGGTTTCTTCATCTGTAAAACAAAGGGCTGGACTAGACTAACGGGGTAATTTTGAGTTCCCTTTAACTCTATTTGCTTCACCCAGGAAGATACATCTCAAACAGCTCAAAGGAAGGAAAGGGAAGACTATTAGTAGGAAACAGCAGAAAATTCAAAATACAAGGTAAAAAATGGTGAGACTAATCACAAATCTACTGATTCAAAGTTACCTATACTTACTGTGCACTCTCAAGTGTTACAAAGAACTTTCCTAAGACCTGAGACTGTAAGTGCAGGACAGGTCCACAGTTACCTACTATGAGTATGAGCGGGAAGTTCCTTACCCGACCAGAGACGGCGTCCGGCCAAAAACACGCCACCAACAGGCCACTGGCAGCGCACAGTGTAACCTGGCCGGGCTAGGGAGGCAGGCCAGGCCAGTGCCCGTGGACTCTCCCAACCTGGGGGCTCCGCTGCCATATACAGAGAGAGGGTGAGCAGGTAACGAGTGGGCAGAAGCAGAGACCCAGGGGAAGAGAGGGGTGCCCAGGACTGGGTGAGAGACTGCTGACTGGCAGTGGAGGAGGAGAGAGCCCAATCAGGAAACGAAACAAGAAGAATTTCAAGTCTAGTAAAAGTCACTAGTAAAAGGCAAGATTCCCTCACTTCTGAGGAGGCGCCTATTTTAGAGTTTTTACTTGGCTTGGTCCCTAAGCTCAGATCTCATCGACACTTAGGATGTGCCCCCACAGCCCACACAGGGCCTCTCTGCTTCCCTGGGCCACCTTACACCACACCCCATCCATCCGGGTAACTACAGTCTATCTCTGTACCCTGAAATTTAAAATAGAGGGCAGTTCTTAAATCTAAATTGTACGCCAATTACCTCCTTCAGAATCCTTTCATTAAAAAATTGTTGAAGCTTCTCATTGCAATAGTTGATACAAAATTGTTCAAAACTGTTATGTTCAAAGTACTCTGAAAATAAAACCAGAATCAAGAGTCATCATCAGATCAACTTCACATTAATAAATTTAACTTAGGATAAAATTTTATTGTATCAATGCTTAATTTAACAGTATGTTAAAATGTATGTATAACTGTTTCATAATCCTCAAATGCTCTTATTTCAAGACTTAAATTTTGATAGGCACTAAAATTAAGTATTAGAAACACCTCAGCTTGACAAAAAGTTGTTTGTTAAATAAATATAATATAGTAAAAGATATAAAATATAAGTCACTTGTGACATATTTTTAAGGCACAGGAGTTAAGGCAATCTAAATCGAAGAAAATGACTTAAAATGTAAGCACTTCATATTTTTCTGTATAATCTGTGAGATTGTAGTTAGCAAAAATATTATAGATACTGATGCATTTCTAAAATTAAGGAGTTGTATTACATTATTTCTAAGATCCTTGCAGCTTTAAAATGTTATGACTTTGTGTATTCATGTGCTGGCACAAACTGGTGCAGACCAAGAAACCCATGTCTGAAGACTATGAAATTCTCAAGTCAGTGATGAGTGTTTCTCTAGCTCTGAACAAAAGGTAATGCTTTATTGTAAATTTCAAAATATATATCACATCAAAAACAAAACTCTGCCCTTCCCAAAAATGTAAACACTCATATCTTCTCATGGCAACTGCAAACAAATTACAAAGGACACCACTTGTGCACAGACAGAAGGAACGCCCGCACTGATAAAGCTCAATAAAAAAATGGTCAGACTTACTGCGAGATTTTTACAACATGGTCATTCCGAACAAAGCATTCAGACATGAGTGACTCATTTCATTTCTGGTCATACACACCCACAATTCCTCTCAAATATTTATCTGAATAGTTTACGCATTCGGCAGAAATTAATTGGACATAGCTCTCTGTTGACAACTATCAGTAAGGATAGAGTTTTATATATAGTCATGAGTTTGGCCTCTGTGCTGGGTTAACCTGTACCCAGCTCTACACTGGAGTCAATGGTCTTAATGAGTCAATTCTCTTTATCAGCAACACTGAGGACTTTATTCAGCTCTACTCATTTAAGAGTACTGAGACATGCCTACCCACAGTAGTTTCAATCAATATTTTAAGCATTAGTGTGACCAAAATCCACAAGTCTTTCCTTTTTCCCTGAAACATTTAAATCATATTATGAAGTGAAATGATAGTATGGACACATAACTGGAAATACATTAAGTAAAAGGTACTACAGGGAAAAAAGGCTTTTAAAATTGTAATCATGTGTGGAAAAACTCAGTGTAAAAATATCAAACAGATACAAACTCACAAACAAAACTATATTTACCAAACCCAGCAATATCCAGGACTCCAATAAAATAGGATGATGTTTCAAAAGGAAAACACTGGTTCACTCTGTTGACCACATGATCAAAAAGATGGCTATAGACGGTCTTTGCCAGGGCATCCCGGGCATTGTTTGCCTGTTCCACTTTCAGGGGTACCCTGTAAAAGAAGACTGAGTCAACAGAAATTCTTCCTAGTAATACGTTATGGAAACAACACCAGGTTCCCAAGAGCTGAGCACGCACAGTCAACGCGAAGGAGAAAATAAACAGCTACAAAATGTCAGTTGTGAATGGAAACAAACAAATAGGGCCAAGTAAAATACTACAGGAGAATTATCTATAATTAAAGACCTATTATTGAGTAAAAGAATATTAGGCTCAAAACATCTTTTTAACCTTAATTTTATACCTCACGGTACATGCTGAATACACAAGAAATTTATTCAGAGGAATAATCTTCCAGGTGACTTTCTTAAATGCAAAAGAAACTGTGTTTAATTCCAGACAACTTTAAAGTTCAGTAATTTGTTAACACTGCTTAAGGAAAAAAAGTTGATCTTAAAATCCAAACTGTCCAACTGTACTCTTTCATCTAAGTATTAATTAACTACACGGCATAACAGCATCAGACGCTGTAGATACATACACGGGCCAATGAAGAGAGTGCCACACAAAAGAACTTCCAGACACTGTGCCAAATGCTGTCGTAAAGCATGAGGCACCTTGGGAACACCAGAAAAAATGATCAAACTTCGAAAGAAATCTTAAAAGTCATTCAGGTCAGACTAATACTTCAATCTCTTCTAAACAGTGGTTTCCCAACTTATATTTCTTGCAGAAGAACCCTTTCCTAAAGGGACTCTTATGTGGACACTCCATCCATAAAACATAGAACTGCTTTAGCACACAGGGGAAATGGAGCAGAGTACCACACCCGGGGCTTCTACCAGCCTTCCCGTGGCCTCCAGAAATGTCTCTGTACTGCAGGCACAGATTTTCTTCATCATAACAATAATTGGGAATTAGCTTAGCAGAGAACCAGGCTAAACATACCTTGCTAATATTTCTGAAAGTAAGTTACAGGATTTTCTGTGTAGCTAAAAGGGCTTTTTTTATCCTTACTTTTTAAATTTATTAAAATGGTTTGATACACTCCTTTGCCTTACTCAGCAAGGAACAGAGACAGGATCTGGCTTTTCCCTCACAAGGCAGGACTTGCAAGGAGCAGTGAGCAGGGAACTTACTTTATCACTGTTCCTTTGGTGCCCCCTGCTGTTGTCAGCATGACTCTTGTAGTTAAACTTACACGAAGATCATCTTGATCCAGACCCAGTAATTCAGCACAATATTCCAATGACTGAGTAGATTTATTCTTCAGATTACAACCACCTAACGAAAACACATTTTAATTTGCAATTAATAAACATTACATGAGATTTTCAAGAGGCATTTCTTAGGAAATACACTTCACTGACACAGCTATGAACAAGACAAGGCTTATTTGTGACTTTTAATTTCACCTCCCTCGTTCCCCACCCTTGTCAGACACTCATACTGCCAAGGTCACTGGGCAACTCATTCAGGGCAGCCCATGACACAATCCTTTCAGCCCGCCAAAATTTTAACCTATCAGGGTTTCATTTTTCATGACCCTGCAAGGGAAATATACTAATGATAGATTACAAACCTTGTTAATACATTAAATCTCTGGAGTAACAGAATGCCTTATCACTAAAACTCTCATGACTGCAGAAGACGTTAAGGAGTAATTTCAGTGGTAAACGTCTTGATGTCAGTGTGGGTGTGGATGTTTGTCTAGGGGCAGGTGTGAGTGTGCACACATGCATGTGCTGGTGACACTCGGGGACAAAGGAGGAGGGTAAGGCGGCCACGGCTATTTTTTCTGAACATCATATCTACAGGTTCCTATTTATTGAGGCTGTTTCAAAATGCTTCTTATAGAAAGACAGCATACAATAGTGCTTTAGACTCCGGGCTGTTATAGCTCTAGAATTTACTAGTTGTGTGACCTTGAATGAGTTACTTATTATGCTTAGTTTCCTCACCCATATAATAAGGATAGTAACTGTATCAATCTAATAAGGTTGTTATGAAGACTAGTAAGGGTGGATACGTGAATTGCCCGGAAGAGCGTCTGGTGCATAATAAGCACATATAATTATCGTCTTATTAATAATAATAAAATAATTAATATTTTAGGACTGTATAAATGATTCATTTAAGACTATCTAATTTCAAAATTACAAAGAATGCATGTAATCATATGAGAATTATATCATGACAAATAGATAAACTATTTAACAGACTGGTCTCAGGGGAAATAGACTATGAGATCTCATATGAATAAGGGGTTGTCAAGACAATTCATTGAGGAAAGAATTGCATTTCAAACAAATGGCATTGGACAACTGGACGTCCACAGGCAAAAGAACGTAGCTGGACTCCTACTTCATACCATACAAAGAAATAAACTCAAAGACTTCAAGGTAAGAGTTAACACAATTCTCTTAGAAGAATTCAGACATAAATCCATATGATCTTGGACTAGGCTGGTTTCCTAGATATGGCACCATAAGCAACAAAAGAAAATAATGTGCAAATTGAATTTCATCAAAGTGAAAACCTTTTACGTTTCAAAGAACATTATCAAAAATTTAAAAGACAAATCACAGAATATGAGAAAATATTTGCAAATTATATATCTGATAAGGAACTTATATTCAGAATATACTTAAAAATTCTTACAAGTGAATTTTTAAAAGGCAATCAAATAAATGAGTAAAGAATATAAGCAGTCATTTCTCCAAAAAAAGATACACAAATGGCCAATAAAATCATGAAAAAATGCTCAGCAGCTTGATCCATCAGGAAAATGCAAATAAAAACCACAATGAGGCAGCACTTTGCATGCACTAGAGTGGTGAGAATGTACAACGATTCAGTTACTTTGAAAATCAATAATTCCTCTAAAGGTTAAATATAGAATTACCATATGACTCTGCAATTCCACTCCTAGGCATACACACAGAGAAATGAAAATATATATGCACACAAAAACCTGCACATGAATGTTTACAGTAGCAATATTCATAATAGCCAAAGGTCGAAGCAACCTAAAAGTTCCTCAAATGACAAATGGATAAAATGTGGTATATATCCGTGCAATGAAGTACTAGTCAGCAAAAAAAGAAATGATGTACTGACAGATGTTTAAACATGAATGAACCTTGAAAACACTATGTTAAGTGAAAGAAACTAGTCACAAAAGAGCCCATATTGTTCGATTTCATTTATATGAAGCACCCAGTTGACAGAGACAAGGTAGAACAGTGGCTGCCTAAAGGCTAGGTATTCGGGAGGGTTGGGGAGTAACTACTGAAGGCTATAGAGTTCCTTCTGGAGTGATGACAATGTTCTAAAACTGATTAGAGTGATTATTGTGCAACTCAATACAAATTGTTTAAATAAAGCGGGAAAAAACAATAAGGGAAGAGGAATACTTAGAAGACATATTAAACCTTTAATTCCAGGAAAATAAAATTACTACTAGTTTGTACACACATACACATGATCTAAAATTACATAACTCAAAAAATTTACCACCAATAACTGATCAATTCATTTCAATGCTTCTTTTTTTAACTATTTTGCAAAGTTTGCCTGGAAAATCCCATGAATGGAGGAGCCTGGTAGGCTGCAGTCCATGAGGTCGCTAAGAGTCAGACACAACTGTGCGACTTCACTTTGACTTTTCACTTTCATGCACTGGAGAAGGAAATGACAACCCACTCCGGTATTCTTGCCTGGAGAATCCCAGGGACCTTGGGGGAGCCTGGTGGGCTACCATCTGTGGGGTCTCACAGAGTTGGACACAACTGAAGCGACTTAGCAGAAGCAGCAGCAGCATAAAATATTTATGCTAGTAAATTAAAAGTTTTTTAAAACATTAAAAGTTTCAAAAATGCAAAAAAAAACAAAACACTATAAAATAACGTAAGGCTTTCATGTCACACCTTCTAAAAATGAACTTCTTTGAACAATTTTTTACAATTGTTCTTATAATAACGTATATTTCGTTATGTGGAATTTTAAAAACATATGAAGTCCCAATAGGTATTTTTTTGCATTTCCATCAAGTACAAACTTCTAAATAGCAATGGGAGCTGTCACCATATTTACTAAAGAATAAATTTTCTGATAAAATAATTACAAAATATCCAGAGCTTTTTCAAATTGCAAGGTCATGCCAAAATTGAGCTCTCTGAGACAGGAAAAAATAAATTCTAACTAGAAAGAAATCATCTGAATCTACAGGAAGGATTATAGGAACGATGAAGATTAATATAATAAAATCTTAGCTATTAAAATAAAAAAGACTTAGTTTATTAATTCTTTTGATTTATTGCCTCATTCCAATCTGCTCTGCTTTCTCCTCATTTTCCCTTCAACAGAAGGAAGTTAGAGAAGAAAAATAAAAGACAATGTAAATATCTACTAAGTGCCTTTTGACAATTAAATGCTTTTCAACTAACTAGACCCACATTCATGATTCTCTGTGTACACCTGCGCCACAGGGTAATAACACGAGGTGTGTGAACATGCCACCTATCACTTCAAACAAGCAATATTTCCAAAGTGTGCATTAACTAAACATTTTTGGATATTATTAATACCTGGAATTCCTGCATGCTCCCTTGGTATAATGATGCCACAGAGCAAACGAAAATGTACTCCAACATTCATTACATTTTCAAATCCCTCAAAAAAAAAACTAATACAAATTTTAATGCATACTAAGTATATACCTGATATTGCCTGGTTTTTCTTTTTGCTTGTTTCATTTTAAACTGGGATCAATCACTATTTTTATTTTACTTATGAATTAAAAACACAGTGATTACTACATGGCAGGCATAAGTATTTGCATCATTCTACAAATATTCAACTCATTTATTCCTCTTTACGACATGAGGTTGGACCTGGTATTTATTATTCCCACTTTACAGGTGAGGAAACCGAGACTCAGAGAGGTTAAGTTCCTGCCCCAGATCACATAGGCAGGTAACACACGGTGAACAGATTAGCCCTAGACAACGTACTCTTACATACCATACTCTGTCATCTGATGCTGCGGTCACAGACTCACAGACACTCAGTCTGAAAGCCATTAAGACTGTCGACTTCCATCTGCTCAGAAAGTTCAGTGACAGAGGGCAATGAGGGGCAGTTATCGCACACACCGGAGTCAGTCAAATGTGAGGAGAACCAGCTCTCATACCTACAACTTCACTAGTGTCCATACTACTTAAACTTCTCAAAGGTCCTACTTCTGTAAAACAGAGATAATATCCTCTATCTCATTATCTTTATTAAGTTCAGATTATGACTATGATGTTTACAATGAAACACAATATATGAAGGGTCTTACACGTAGCAGACACATTCATTTTTTAATGTTCTTCCTTCCTCTTGTGCCCCCTCCTACTACTGCTAAGGTAACTGTACTTTAAAAACACTTCCCTTGGAGATTATCTCTTCATTATTTTATGAGTGAAAAAGTCAAGGTTTACAAAGCTTCTGGGATCTGACCCTAAGGCCCACATTACTGATCACTGTGTTACATGGTGCTTTTGATGTTTTTAAAACAATGTATGTATGCAGGAATCAACAATCTTTTCCTCTAAAGTATGAGGTTTTAGGCTTTGCCGGCCAGGCAGTCTTTGTCACAACTACCCAACTCTGCCACTGCAGCATGAAAGCTGGCATGGATAAGACATAAATAAATGCCTTTGTGTATTCTAATAAAACTTTATTTACAAAACAAAAACAGGCAGCTAGTCAGATTTGATCATAAGCCAACCCCCGCATTCATGGATCAAACTTAAGATCATACAAAGAGTTAGTTGCTTAGTCATGTCCGACTCCTTGCAACCCCATGGACTATAGCCCACCAGGCTCCTCTGTCCATGGAATTCTCCAGGCAAGAATACTGGAGTGAGCAGCCATTCCTTTCTCCAGGGGATCTGCCCAACCCAGGGGTTGAATCTGGGTCTCCTGCATTGCAGGCAGATTTCTTTACCATCTGAGCCACCAGGGAAGCCTTGGTATTTACATAGAGACTGAAACAATATGGCTGAAAAGTTGTATCATGAAGGCATTTAAATGCTTTTTCAATGTGCATCAAGTTTAACTTGTTTTCATTTCCGATAATAATGTATATGGGCTTTTACATACTCAATTATCCTAACTAACTAATCTAAGTTTACATCAGTGAACCAGAAAAAATATCAAAATACCTTAAAAGATAGTAGAGGATTATTCTGTTCACTTATTGGAAAAGACTATCATCAGTCCAAAAATTTATCCAAATATGACCCTAGTAGTCAGTTACTTATCCTTCATAAAATGAGTTTATTATTCAAAAACAAATCTCACAATAACCAAAAATGCAGCATCCTTCAGTTGCAAGTTTCATCATGTGACACAATATAGTCTGGAAATGTAGGGGATTAACAAACTAGCACACAGAGTCAAGGTACATATACAATTAAATAACAGAACTTCGAATTTTACTTCTTTTTAAAACAAAACAAAAAGATCACACACAAAAGAAAAACAACCTGAAGTGCTGCCAGCTTCCTCAAAATCAATATTCCCAAGGTGCAGGACCCCAGCTACTACCCGGAACAGATCAAGCTTTTCTTCATCATCCAAGCCAATCTTTTTCATGGCTGTGCACATTCTAACAAAATCTCCATGGTCATCCAACAAAGGATCTTTCAAGGAACCTGCCTTAAGATGCTACAAAACAAGAAGACATCAATTACCTGTGGTCTACACTGCTTAAGTATCCCCAACACAACTACACAAGGTCTACTAACGCTCTATGTAACATGCAAAAACAAAATGTGTCATTCAGAAAACTTCAGTGTTTCAACACATTCAAAAACTGAATGACTGGGCAAAGTGTACACAGGCTCTATATATTATTTCTTTCAATGATGTGTGAATCTACACCTGTCTCCATAAAAATTTCAGTCAAAAATGCAATGAGATGTTTTCCAATTTAATTACAGTTTTAACTCTAAAGATAAGATACTATATAAATATATAAATTGAGTGAAAATGAAGGAAATATCAGTGGTTGAATCAACATAAAACCAAAGATCAAAAAAAACTGAAGTTTTAAAAAACTGTCATAAAAGTTTAAATCTGAGCTGTACCAGTATTCAAAAGCAGTGAACAGTGGAAAGTCTAACAACAATTTTCATGGCCTGGGAATTAATTTTTAAGCCTTTATCTATTAGTATATATGAGGTAAAGTATATTAGTAAGCATTATGCTTATGCTAAGAATTCACGCAATGACTGAAAACATTTCAGAAAAAATGGAAGAGAAAATTTGCTTTCTTTCTTAAAAGAATGTTCATCTAATGTGTTCTTTACTAGAACCTATAATAAACTCAGAAAAAGGAAGAAAAGTCAGCCCTGCAGAAACTAGAAGGAGGAAAAACAAAAGTTACTGGACACAGAAAGACTGGACTAGCAATTTTCCAGAACTTGAGAATAAATAAGCAAAATTAAACATGAGGTAACAGTGTCGGAATTAACTGGCCATTCTAGACATCCCTAGGAGAGTCTTTTTTTCCTCCGGGTTGCCAACTGCTTCCCAGCTAAAGTTGTAGCTGCCTTTCCACAGTGTTTAAAATGTTAAATTATGCATGTGTAAAATTTCTGGAAAATGTCTAGACAAAGAAATTTAATTTTATTTTTCAAAGAAGCAAACAACATGCAGCCAAATTTAAAAGAAAACACATATCATGCAGAATTTTTAGTCTTGCAATTGATCAGTTACTTCACTTGCAAACTGTTTCTAATCAAATGTCTGTGAATATATTGCTATTATAGCAGACTAAAAATACTGCATTCTCCTAAAAATTACACACAGCTTAAAGACACGCCAATGGAACTAGGCAAAGAATTCTGAATAGTCAAAATGATCACCTCATCCTCCTGATACAGAAAACAATAAAAAGTAATTTAAACATATTAAATCCATTAGTCACTTACATATTTTCATATATAAACTCAATAATGTGAATAAGATTCTTAACAATGTATGGTGACTCTAGAATCAGAAAGTGAACATTTTCTTCTTAAGAGAGTACAAACAGTGCAATATTCTTTGGAAAGTAAAATAACAGTCTTCTTTCCTCTCCACTCAGTCTTTCCCACGCCAGAAGATTAAGTATATATATGTATGTGTTTTTTTGCTTTGGGATAGCAGCAATATCCCACTAGGGAATGTCCCAATTATCTTAGTGAAAGTAATACAATTTCTGTATTTCAATGGTACCTTGTAAAAAGATAGATTATCATAACAAAAGAGAATACTGTAATAAATAATAATGTCATTTCTTAAAGTCTCTACCATGGATGTTTACAATTTATAATTCAGACATCTGTATCTAAAATAATAAATAAAATATCAATTTAAACAAACATTAACTGCAGACTCATCTGTTTAGAATTCAAAATAATGGGGATTTTTATTTGTTTTCTATTCTTTTCTATGAATATATTAAAGATATAATTCTCACTATCTTAGAAGTAGTCAAAAACATCTAACTCACTCAAATGCATCTAACTCAAATGCAGAGACATTAAAAACTGAATATAATAAAATTTTGTTCAATTACACACTCAAATCTTTTTAAAAAATTAATAAAGACAATATTAACTAGTCCCTATAATTAATCCTGACTTAGTATTTCATAATTTAAGCTGCCTGAGTAGCTACACCTTCATACCACTTACCACTTAATAAAATTTATAAAGGTTGTAGATTTTTATATTAAGGATTTTATGCTTTTAAAGTAATGCTTACATACCTGTGGCAGATTCATTTTGATATATGGCAAAACCAATACAATATTGTAAAGTTGAACAATAAAATAAAATTTTTAAAAAATATAAAAAAAAGAATAAAAAAAAGTAATGTTTAATGGTATAATTATATTTAATTAATCCTAGAAATACAATAATTTAGTAAAAGTTACACATAAAACTAAACTTTTCATAATAAATTACAGAAACATGCTGCTTTAAAGAGAAATATCACAATAACACATAAGAACTAGTTCACAACAATGCTCACTCTTTGTGTACATCAAAGCTCATTTCAGCCTTGACACAGATAATAAATTATAAAGAGCATATTTTATATTTAATCCTAATGGTTAATATGAGAGTAAGTTTCAAAGCTGTTAGCAAAGGATTTTTAGGCAATTTGATACACTCATGTTTGGAAAATAACAGGAAAAAAAGTGCACTGAGGTCCCACCAAGAAGACCCAGAACCTGCAGCTTCTAGAGATAGCAAAAGAGGAATAAAGTGTTTCAGGGCGAGAGAAGCGTGAGTGACTGTGAAGGTTTTTTATGCATAAGCCTAAAGTAAGAAATCTTACTTGGGCTTCAGAATAAAAACAGAATGTATCTTTCAGCACAATTTTTTTGCATTAAAGATTATAATTTGTTTTAACAGTCTACTTTACCTCAGGAGTTTTTCGGTTCTGTAAAATCTGTTTGTCAGTTTCTTTGTTAGCAAAGTATCTAGTGCAGCCTCGGTTTAAATACTATGACAAAGAAATTTAAAATATCATTAACAATATTATCCACAGGAAAACAACACAAAGGCAAACACAATCTATCCAAAAGTGCTAACCATTTCTACACATAACCTGATTATCATTTAATCTCTCAATTAAAATCAGTACTTCTGTACATCATAAACACTTTACTTCTATTAATCAAACCAGGGATGGTAAAACTCTTAATCTGAAAGTTGAATTAAATGATTAACAGAAAAAAAACAGTACCACAAAGCTTTCCTACTTTTAAAAGGGAGCAATTTTAAATCTTCACAAGATATGACCCACACTGTGGTTTAATATTTTGAATAATACTTTAAATTCTGAACAATTAACAAATAATATCCTTGAGTTTCTTAATTTCTGGTTTTTACAATCAGTCCTTCAAAACATGCCTTTCATCAGATCAGACTGACCAACAGTTAACACTAACTGTACATAAATTACATTTGCTTTATGAACCTTCACAGGTATTCAAATAACAATTTCAGCTTTTACCTCAATGATTTACTTCCCTGCCCAGAAGTTTTTTAAGATTAAGTGCTTTGAAAACCCAGAACAAGGGAAACAACTGAAAAGAAAATAATGTACTGGTCTTCAGCAGAATCTATTACCCATATTTAACAGGTGGGGGTTGTTCAGGAAGGAAGAGCACAGGGAACAGGATGAGAAAACTGTTTAAACATCTCAGCTTTTCTTAAATCAGGTCACTAGGGAGAAGGCAATGGCACCCCACTCCAGTACTCTTGCCTGGAAAATCCCATGGACAGAGGAGCCTGGTGGGCTGCAGTCCATGGGGTCGAAAAGAGTCAGACATGACTGAGCGACCTCACTTTCACTTTTCACTTTCATGCATTGGAGAAGGAAATGGCAACCCACTCCAGTGTTCTTGCCTGGAGAATCCCAGGGATGGGGGAGCCTGGTGGGCTGCTGTCTATGGGGTCACACAGAGCCGGACACGACTGAAGTGACTTAGCAGCAGGATTCTACTCTCCCATGACATGAATTCCAAGATTAAATTATACAGATATCAAGAAAAAATTTACAGTAAATTGAATGATTTAGGGATAAATACTGAAGATAATCAACACATTATCTCCCACCATTATAATGAAATATTAAAATACAGTTAAAACCAGAAAATAATATCCAATGAATTTTTCTTTGCAGACTAAAATCTTGAGGGAAAGAATAAAATAAAAGGAATAATACTGGTAAGCATTTTCAACTGACTTTCAAAAAAGAGCTCTTTTATTTAGTAGGATAATAGTAGCTTAACTATATGGACCCAAAACTAATGTTTTCTTTGCTAGCAAGAATTTTATCCACCTACTGCAACTGTTTTTATCAAGTACTAGGTTTTTGGACAGATGGACTTAATATTAAAATCTAAGAACAATACTTGTTTCTTCTAACTTTTCTGTAACTAGAAAGCTGTAACTATTCTAGTCACCCATTCTCATTCTATCCAAGCCTTACTTACATTCAAAGATCCCTGCATGACTATAATGAATGCTTCCATGGAACATGTGCAAAAATATTTCAAAATTTTGAATAATGCAAGCATTTTTAACCTTTTATTTTCTAAAATACATGTGTAGTTAATATGGATGTTTTTGAACAGATGTAATTCAACAATTCTTTGTATACTGATTTGGATAGAGTCACTAATTTGTATACAGTAGTGACGAAAAAATCTGGGGGTGGGGGGAGTGTTCACCCTACTGCAGTTTCTCCTTTGTCTTTACAACTTTATCCCCAAGTTATAATTCGAGGCCTAAACTAAACCAGAGAAAAACCTGATGAAGTGACCAAGACTCGAAGTCACTCTAAGGCAGGATAATTTGGGGGAAGGAATATAGAGGTGCATGTCCGCCTGCCAGAGAGGTAGATCCAAGACGGCAGATGTTTTTAGTAAGAGCTAATGCTGTTCCTCTAGTTTTCCTCTTACCACCAAAAGGACTCCCTTGTAAGAGGAAATCATGCCCCTAGGTCATGCCACAGGGACAGGAAACTCTGACCTGATAAAGTATTTCAGAGGCTGCCCTCTTAGGGTGGCTGTCCTTGTGCCAGGAAAGACTACATTCTGAGACACAGAAACCACGTTCCCAAGCCCCCAAGTAGAAAGAAACACTGTGTTAAGACAACAGGCATGTCACTTTATCCTTAACTCCGTGTTGACAAAGCCACATCAACATTATTAAATTCCATGTGAGTCATATTAATTTATAGTCTTTTTCTAAAAATCACTGTAGAGAAATGCCTCTTCTACTGTCATCAAGATACTGTGGGCAACTAACAAATTCCAATTAATTTGGTGAGTTCTAGAGAAGGTTAAAGGCTTCCCTCATAGCTCAGCTGGTAAAGAATCTGCCTGCAATGCAGGAGACCTGGGTTCAATTCCTGGGTTGGAAGATCCCCTAGGGAAGGAAACGGCAACCCACGCCAGTATTCTCGCCTGGAGAATCCAATGGTCAGAGAAGCCAGGAGGGCTACAGTCTGTGGGGTCACAGGAGTCGGACATGACTTAGCGACTACACCACCACCACCACCACCACCACCACCACCACTGGAGAAGATTAAACATTGCAGAACTACATACATAGATGCAGTTATACAGCATTTTAGAACAACAGAGTTTTTAAATGTCCAAATATACATTAAAAGAAATTGATTGAAGTAATAAAAAGAAGCCAGGTTGCAAACACACACACAGAACAATCATTAAATATAAATGTGTGTCATGATTCTCAAGTGGAGGACTACTGGCCAAAAAGGACTATGAGAATCACCTGGAGAACTTTACACCAACTGCACTTCCGACTTGCCCCCCACGATTCTCACGACCCAAATAGGGACGCCATTTTCCAGCTGTGAACTTGTAAATTACACTAACCACTCCCAGTCACCACTTCCTGAAACTGAACACTGACTTGTGATCCTTGGCATTCCTGATTTCCTCATGCTTCTCTCGCAACTCCACTTGGGCTTCCTTTCTTAGACAGCTCGTCTTACTCATCCTCTTTACCTCTAGAGTTTGGATCTTGGCACATGCTATTCTACATTATGCAATCTCTCTGCACAATCTTATCTCCTCACTCTCACAGTTCTAACTATCATCAGTGTACTGACATCTCACAAACCTATCCCCACAGCTCTGACCTGATCTTATCCCACCCAACAGTCTTCTGAACAGCTCCACTTGGATATTCCACAGACTCCAAAACTGGACGCATCCTACACACCACAAATCTTCCATCTGGCCCCAACATGGTATTTATAGCCACCCAGTTATCCTAATCAAATCCTGGAAAATAATTTCAGACTCCGCCTTCTCCTTACCTAATTCAGTCTCCAAGTCATGTCAATTTTACCTCCTGTTTCACATATCCTCTCCTCAGTAACCCTGCCATCGCTAAACCAAATTCAGGCATTGAGTAACTGCTATGTCACCGACAGGTTCCCAACTCACTTATCCATGGTTGCAATTTATCTCCATCCCCTCCTCTACCACCCCACCCCACCCCCCGCTTAAAGCTATCTTTCATACTAAACCTGAAGTTAAGTACAGATCTGATATCCAACTTTCTTCCTAACACCCTTTAACCACTCTTTACTAACTACAGAAAAAAGACCAAACTCTCTAGCTTCAACTCCCATTCTTCCTGTCCTTTGCTTTAAGCTATTTCTTGCCTTTCTTTATCTTTTTGCATCTACCAGGAATACCCTTTGCATGTTTCCTCCTCTAGTTAATACCTGAAAATTCCTCAGGATTCTGATCAAGCATCAATTGTTCCACTAAGGTTTTTTCCAAAATTATCAGTTTCCTATGCATCTCTCTCACTCATTTAACCTATCAGTCAAAATTGTGTGCATGTTTTCCACCAGTTTCTAAATTGCTCAGAAGCAGGAACTGTGTATCATTTATCTTTTTAACTATGTCACATTCCTGGTACCCAAAGGCTAAGCAATAAATATTTGTTGAAATGAATTAAGGAAGACAAATAGGGATCTTTTATTAATATTAATTCAGTGGTCAAACTTTTTTTTTGTAAGTAAGTCAAAGGTAACTGTAAAGCTAGCATTACAGAACTATCATAAACTACTTACTGAAGATAAATTGATAACCAATTGATATAACTGGTTTAGCATCCTTCCTTTTATCTACTCCATTATGTATCTTCTCATATAGTGTTATAAACTGAGCAGTAAACCTCCATACAGATCCACTTATTACAGAAGTCACTCTATTCACAATACACTGAACTTAAAGTAAGTTATATGTAACTAGACATCAAAATCCACTGAAGTAAGTTTTAGAATAGAAGACAATTCAATTTGCAAAAACTGTATGAAATTTCTTTTCATCCAACCTACCCGAAAATTATCTGGAGAGCTCAAATGAAGTCTTTCCCTAATATCTTCAGAAGCACCAGCACATAACCTATAAAAGATATGATAATTCCTTTCCTCTTTGCCTTGAACACAGATCCTAGATTTCTCTAGAAGATAATGTGAAACAAATCCTCCAACAACTGAACTCTAGAAAACAAAACAGAGAGAAATTATGGTTTTGCATCTGAAGTCTTAAAGTATAACCTACCAGTGTCAAACTATCTTTCCTAATAACCATTTGTCTATCAAAGAGGTTGCAATATTTATCAAATAAAGGGGAAAAACACATAACTATTAAAAAAACATAAGCTTTAGAATTTACAGAGATCACAGTGAACATATATATTCTCCCAAATATCTAATAGTAAGAGAAAAATTTTAACATATTTGCCATGAGTTCAAGTACACTATCAATTCTATCAAGACTTTTTGCTTTTTCCAAAAACACTTCCCAAATATATTAACCCAAAACTCACTCACTTACCTTTTCATTGAAATGTATTTCTACAAATTTCCCAAATCGACTACTATTATTGTTGCGAACAGTCTTTGCATTTCCAAAAGCTTCTAAGAGTGGGTTAGCTATTAAAAAAGAAATGAAAATATGCCATAAAAATTAACATGAAGGAAAATTACAAAGTAATATACATAGTGTTTCCATTTATTAATAAATACATATAACTAGAAAAATATTCTCAAAAAACTAACATGAATGAATTCACTTGTAATGTCAAATCCCACAAATATTTCTTGACTTCCCTTATGTCAGGCCCTATTAAAGCACAAGAGATGGAAAATTTATTCAAAATTTATCAAAAGAAAATATAAGTGTTATGACAAAGATGAAATTTTCAAAAGTCATTAGATTACAAAATTTATAGCTCAACTTTAAAAATTACTCTCTAAATATTTTTATAGTTTCCACATCAGCCCTACATGAGCAGAAAACAGCAAACCTCCTATGATAAAATACAGGCAAAATGTTATTAGTTGACCTACTTTTAAATATATATATTAACATAACCTCCAGATTTAACATACATGCACATCCAACAAAACCTAACAAATTCAGTTTATAGAATTACCTACAAAAGGTTCTCAGAACAATAATTTTTGAAATACCAATGAACAAATGTAAAATTTTAATTGTCTTCATTTTAGAATGTCTCTCTCACACACACATACACTCTACACTACTGAAAGAGTTACTAGAGTCCATTCATGTACTCCCCATAGTCTCAACTATAATTATACCAGATTAGTGTCACTCTTACTCACACATTCCTTCAACAATCTCATAAACTGCTTCATATGTTTATTGCTCGAATATTTGTTATGAAATAGTCTAAAGTCCATTTCTCTTTGTCTGTCCACAGTAGAAAGCTTAACTAGTCTCCAAATCCAGTTAAAGATCACTCCCAGGTTGCTTCACTTGCTAAAATAAGTAAGAAAGTACTAAAACTGAAAGAAATGTTAGCATGTATGTCACTTCAAGATGTCTATGGTCCTGCCAGTTAACATACACTATCCTCCAATAAGGGGCTGGAGGAAAATGTGGAATAACCCTTTCCACTGGTCCTCAACTACAGCCTGTTACACATCACACAGTGTGTTCCCATGACAGAAACTAGGCTTAGATCCAACTCACAAGTGAATCTGTGCCTCACATAATCAAGTCGGAATATTGATTAGTATTTCATTAAATTAATCCCTAATTTGTTTTTATTTACTCATTCAATTTTAAACGACAATTCTCTCACTAAAGGCACTTTACTGCGATTATACTTTGGTGTGTCACCATACCTCAGTGAGAACTGTACATAAAATTAGAAAATTATTTATATCAAGAAATATGAAAAATCTTATTGATGTAAACTTTAAAAATGTTTATTAGAGTAGAATTTATATTCATGTACATGGATATTTTACATAATTGTGAAAAAGTGTATGTAACTTCTGCCTGCCATGATCTAGTAAAATGCATGAAGGCTCCTGACAAATCTTTATTCAACTAAAAAAATTTTTTTTAAATGTCAGGAGTATTAAAAAGAGCACTTAGTAGATTATGCAATTAAGATGTCTGTCTTTATGTCCCTTCTCCACAACTGATGAGCTATTTACTCCTCAGAAAGTCACTTAGACTCTTTTTACCTTAGTTTTTCATCTGTGGAGCAGGGATAAAACATTACCTACCTTGTATTCTGTGAAGATGTAAGTTAGGTAACCCATTTTAAGCAAATCAGACAACACCTAATGGACCCCACACATGTCAATATCATCATCATTATTAAATACTGAGTGTCTGGTAGGATGGGGGAGCCTGGTGAGCTGCCATCTGTGGGGTCGCACAGAGTCGGACACGACTGAAGCGACTTAGCAGCAGCAGCAGCAGCAGTCTGGTAGGAAAAAGTGAGGAAGTGGTGAGGGACGTGTCAAGGAGGCCTGAAACACCTCAAAGAACTACAAGGAGACCAATGTGACTAAAGCATGAGGATTCACAGGAAAAATGACTCAATCAGACCAGAAGAGGCAGGTACCTGGCCACAAAGAGCAAGGTTTAACCCTGAGAGACATATGAAGCCAATAAAGAGCTTAGAGCAAAACAGATCATTCTAACTTCCACACAGAGAATAGATTAGAGGAGGGGAGACCAGAGAGGCACCTGTGCTCCGGAGGCTACTGCAGACTTGCCTGGACCAGCAGAGTCCAAACAGGGTATGGAACGACTGTCTAGGGGTATACAGACACTGACTGCTTAAGGAAATCAACATACAGCCTCTTGCCTTCCAAGTGTACTCTTTTGTTAAAATGATTTCCCCCAGCACCTCAATTCCAAATAACCCTCTCCTTTTTTCCTTTACTAAAACAAGGTCAACAAAATGCACAGGAGGCCAGAAGGCTTCATGTATTCCTTTCACTCACTCACAGCTCCATAAATGATAATGCACATGCCATGTATCAGGTACTATTCCAGGGATTCTGAATCTATAAAATCTCTGCCCTCTTAGTGTGTACATGGAGTCAGGGGAAAAACGACATTAAGTAAATGACAAGATAAAAACGGAGCAAAGATTTGTAAGAGATTGGAGTTTTCTGATCTCTGTGAGAACATTCCAGACTACTTAGAGGATTCTTCTTAATTTCAGTACATATCTAACAATAAAAAATAAGAATTTAAAAAGTTCTATCACCTTCAACAATTCTATCATCAATGTCTTGACCGGATCCATAGGATTCAGTCAGATACCTGTTTAAAATACAGGATAAAAAAAAAAGTTAGATGACAGTGATATTGCATGCATTATATGGCTTTTTAAAAATATTTTTCTTTATACATTTTATTGAAGTACAGTTGATTTACAATGATTCCAGTGCATAGCAAGGTGATTCAGTTATACATATATACATATTATTTTTGAAATTATTTTCCATTATAGATTATTTTTTTATATTTTATTTTTAAACTTTACACTATTGTATTGGTTTTGCCAAATATCGAAATGAATCCACCACATGTATACATGTGTTCCCCATCCTGAACCCTCCTCCCTCCTCCCTCCCCATACCATCCCTCTGGGTCGTCCCAGTGCACCAGCCCCAAGCATCCAGTACCGTGCATCGAACCTGGACTGGTGACTCATTCCATATATGATATTATACGTATTTCAATGCCATTCTCCCAAATCATCCCACCCTCTCCCTCTCCCACAGAGTCCAAAAGACTGTTCTATACATCAGTGTCTCTTTTGCTGTCTTGTATACAGGGTTATTGTTACCATCTTTCTAAATTCCATATATATGTGTTAGTATACTGTATTGGTGTTTTTCTTTCTGGCTTACTTCACTCTGTATAATAGGCTCCAGTTTCATCCACCTCATTAGAACTGATTCCAATGTATTCTTTTTAATGGCTGAGTAATACTCCATTGTGTATATGTACCATAGCTTTCTTAACCATTCATCTGCTGATGGACATCTAGGTTGCTTCCATGTCCTGGCTATTATAAACGGTGCTGCGATGAACAGTGGGGTACACGTGTCTCTTTCCCTTCTGGTTTCCTCAGTGTGTATTGACTAGAGTTCCCTTTGCTATAAAGTCAACCTTTGTTGTTTATTGCATATCTATTTTTTTAATTAGAAATCTAGCATTCTAGTCATACTAAGTGATACTAAGAGGGATCAAACTGTCATAAAATTTTTAGGCAAAAATTCATAAGTTTTCTGAAATATATATATTATTTACATATGCTGCTAAGTCACTTCAGTTGTGTCCGACTCTGTGCGACCCCATAGACGGCAGCCCACCAGGCTCCCCCGTCCCTGGGATTCTCCAGGCAAGAACACTGGAGTGGGTTGCCATTTCCTCCTCCAATGCATTAAAATGAAAAGTGAAAGTGAAGTCACTCAGTCGTGTCCGACTCTCAGTGATCCCATGGACTGCAGCCTACCAGGCTCCTCTGTCCATGGAATTTTCCAGGCAAGAGTACTAGAGTGGGGTGCCATTGCCTTCTCTATTATTTATATATATATATATATATATATATATTTATATAAAAGCTTTTCTACTACACTTGCTAAAGACTTGAGAAAGAACATCAAAAGAAAAACAAGATGTGGAAAAACTGGAAAACATAAACTAAATGAAATGGGAGCACTGAATATGAAACAGAAAAAGTGAAACGAACTAGATAAAAATAATATATCATCATATAATAGAGTTGTTTTTAAACATGGCTGCTTATTAGAAACATATCTGGGGCTCTGGAGAAAAAAGAGGCAATATCTAGGCATTTGTATTTTTCAACAAATTCCAAGATAATTCTGCTATGTATCTGGATTTTAAAGTGATTACAGGTTTTTCTATTAAACCATAGTTCTGGTGATATAGAGTTCTATTATTTTTCTGTTCACCAATCATAATACAAATAGTACTGAGTAATAGTTACATAGCAATAGTAAAAGATGTTTATCAGTTTTCACAATCAATAGCCAGACAAAAAATAAAAAATAATTGTAAGTCATAATGGAAACATGATTAACCTAACATTATAAAATAATTATATACAATTTGGGGGAGTCGAGCAGAATGATGCGTAAGTGGAAGTGTATACATGTATACATGTTTTCATCGGCCCAGCCAGTCTATGTCTTTCGGTTGGTGCATTTAATCTATTTACATTTAAGGTAATTATCAGTATCTATGATCCTATTACTGTTTTCTTAATTGTTTGTGGTTTATTTTCTGTAGGTCTTTTCCTTGCTTGTGTTTCCTGCCCAGAGCAGTTCCTTTAGCATTGTGGTAAAGCTCGTGTTAGTTAGTGTTAGTGTTAGTGTTAATAGCTCAGTCGTGTTCAACTCTTTGCAACCCCATGGACTGTAGCCCACCAGGCTCCTCCATCCATGGGATTCTCCACGCAAGAATACTGGAGTGGGTTGCCATTTCCTTCTCCAGGGGATCTTCCCAACCCAGGGATGGAACCCAAGTCTCCCGCATTTAGGCAGATGCTTTAACCTCGGAGCCACCTTAAGGCCAAAGCTCATGTGGTGGTGCTGAATTCTCTTAACTTTTGCTTATCTGGAAAGCTTTTGATTTCTCCATCAAATCTGAAGGAGAGTCTTGCTGGGTAGAGTATTCTTGGTTGTAGGTTCTTCCCTTTATCACTTTAAATGTATCGTGCCATTCCCTTCTGGCTTGCAGAGTTTCTGTTGAAAAATCAACTGATAGCCTGATGGGAATTCCCTTGTGTGCTATTTGTTATTTTTCCCTTTTAATATTTTATCTTTGTCTTTAATTTTTGTCAGTTTGATTACTATGTGCTGATCCTACCTGGGACTCTTTGTGTTCCTGGACTTGGTTGACTATTTCCTTTCCCATGTTGGGGAAATTTTCAGCTATTATGTCTTCAAATATTTTCTCAGGTCCTTTCTCTCTTCTTCTTCTGGGACCCCTATAATGTGAATGGTGTTGTCTTTAAGGTTGTCCTAGAGGTCTCTTAGGCTGTCTTTATTTCTTTTCATTCTTTTTTCTATCTTCTGTTTTCTGGCAGTGACTTCCATCATTCTGTCTTCCAGGTCATTTATCCATTCTTCTGCCTCAGCTATTCTGTTACTGATTCCTTCTAGTGTATTATTTATCTGTTTGTTTGTTCTTCTAGATCTTTGGTAAACATTTCTTGCATCTTCTCCACTGTTTTCCCAATATCCTGGATCATCTTCACTATCATTATTCTGAATTCTTTTTCTGGAAGGTTGCCTATCTCCACTTCATTTAGTTGTTTTTCTGGGGTTTTATTCTGTCCCTTCATCTGGAACACAACTTTCTGCTTTTTCATCCTGTAATGTGGTCTTTGTTTTAGCTGCTGTGTCTTCTTGCTTCTTCTGTCTGCCCTCTGATGGAGGAAGCTAAGAGGCTTGTGTAAGCCTCCTGATTGGAGGGAATGGTGATGGGAAATGCTGGGTCTTGCTCTGATGGGCAGGGCCTTGCTCAGTAAAGCTTTAATCCAATTATCTGCTGATGGGTGGAGTTACATTCCCTCCCTGACAGTTGTTTGGCCTAAGAAGACCCAGCCCTGGTGTCCATGGACTTTAGAGCAGGGTTAATGGTAACCTCTAAGAGGGCTATGCCATGGGGGACCTTCCAGGACTGTGGCTGTCAGTGCTCCTGATTCTGTGATGAGCCCTTGCCGACTGACACCTCCACAGGAGACCCTCCAACACTAGCAGGTCGTTTTAGTTCGATCTCCCCTGGGGTCACTGCTCCTTTCCTCTGGGTCTTGGTGCATGTGAGACTTTGTGCCCTCGAAGACTGAAGTCTGTTCGCCCCAGTCCCATGGAAGTCCTATAATCAAATCCCCCTGGCCTTCAAGGTCAGATTCTCTGGGGATTCCCAGTCTCTTTGGCAGGTCCCCAGGCTGGGTAGCCTAACGTGGTGTTGAGAACTTTCACAACAGTGGGAGAACTTCTTCAGTATTATTTTTCTCCAGTTTGTGGGTCACCTACCTGGCAGGAATGGGATTTTATTTTCTTGTGATTGTGCCCCTCCCACTGTCTCACTGTGGCTTCTTCTTTGTCTCTGGACATAGGGTATCTTTTTTGGTGGGTTCCAATGTCCTTCTGCCTGTCGATGGTTTTTCCACAATTGCTGCAAGTTTGGTGCTCTTGCAGGAGGAGATGAGTGTATGTCCTTCTATACTGCCATCTTGAACTGGCAGCCTATATTTCTAATTTTAATATTATTTAACACATCTAACATTGAAACCTGAATCATGTACTGGAATGGCTCACTTAAATATTATAAATTTGTATTTAAATGTACCTACTATTCTATTATAGCTTTTCTGATATTTAAAATCCTATTTGGATGGTTTTTGACATCTAAATCAGCATTATTTTTTTAGAACTCTTTGGGAACATTCTGATTTTAACCAACTATTGTATCTGAAATATGATATACATTACACATAGAAATATTTATCTTTGACACTGGGAGGAGGGCTGCGGGAAGGTAGAAACAAGGTCAGTCATCATAAACTTAAGGTAAAAAATTATTCTGACCACTCTAATAGCAGGAATATTGAAAACAGAATGTAATGGTTGGATTTTGAAGGAATGGTTGGAGATTTCCCTTTGCCTAACCAGCACTGGTCTCCTCTAGGATCCTCCTGAGAATACCATGTCAGAGCTAGATTTCAAAAATCTCCAGCTTAGCTTCCACATAAGGTGCCTGTTTTTGTAACAGAAACAGAGCCCACCATTTCAAACTATGTCATAAAGCATGCAAAATATGCAAGGTTAATCTGGTCAAATCTCAAGGAGATCTTTGTAACTCTTTGTTCATATCATGTTCAAGGCAACACTCTTCACAAGAATCAAGAGACGGAAGCAACCCCAGTGCCCACTGATGAGTGAATGGATAAACAGATGTGATATATAAACATGACAGAATATTACTCCTTAAAAATTAGGAAAATTCTAACACATGCCTCAACATGGATGAACTTTGAGGACATCATGCTAATGGGGGAAAACCAGTCACAGAAAAATAAAAAGTTGTACATTTCACCTACATGAGGTGTCCAGAGTAGTATCAAAAAGGCAGGAAGTAAGAACAGTGGTTGCCTGGCATTTGGGTTGGTCAGGGGGAATGCAGAGTTGTTTAAAGGGTATAGGATTTTAGTTTTGCAAGATGAGAAGTTCTGGACATTGGCTGAACAACAATGTGAATGTACTCAGCACTACTGAACTGTACACTTAGAAATATTGAAAATGGTAAATGTTATGCTGTATATTTTTTACCACAACTAAAAATAGCCAACTTGTTCAAAACATTTTAGGTCAGCTAAATATTCCTCACCTTAGAACAAATTTTGTATTTTCCGTTTTGCCAGCTCCTGATTCTCCAGATACAATGATGGACTGACTCATCTTGAGCACCTTCATGTCTCGAAAAGCCTTATCAGCTGGAGACAAAAGAATACCACACTGTTAGTGAGGAACAAAGTATTAAATAAAAATTTCCAAATGATAGAAAGTCCATTTACTAACAAAAAGCACTTGCGCTCAAAGAAATTATAAATGTGTATTTACAGTTACCAAAATTTTTAAATAAAATCATTTGAAAGTACTCAAAACATCTCTATAAGTATATACTTTAAATATTCTCTACAATTATACTGACAGCTAACTGATATGAAATCCAAATAAACAACTCTTGTATTTGCACTAGAATGTCTCCATATTATGAGCAGTGGCTCAGCTTTTCCTAATACCAGAACATATTTTCAGAGAGATGAAAAATGCTCACTATACATAACTAATGACATCCCCAGAGAATTAAACAAAAAGTAACAAGCTAACAATTAAGAAATCTGGCAGCTAAAATTTCTGCAGGAGAAAAAAAGAAAACACAACTGCACAACAGATCTGTGGTGCTTTTTTTTCCCTCCTGTAATTCTACCATTAAACATAAACATCTTGCAGAATTTACCAACATTTCAAAAACGGAAAAATTAACTGCTTTCAATTGTTTAGAGATGCCATTATTTATACATACAATTTTTAACTATCTTCATTATCCTCCAACAATTTAAGCTGTATCTTTTGGACTTTGCAGACAATATGAGCACAATTTGATTCTGTTCAAGTGGACTAAATTAAAGTAAATTTAATTAAAAGTGAGGTCCTGACAAGTTGGGCCCTATAAGGCAGCTATTTCTCACCCCAGGCAGGTGCTACCCGTACCAGTGAAGAAGGCTCTACAGATGGCTTTTTCCCTAAGGACCCAATGCAAACTCATGCAAGACTGTTCACATCCCTTTGACCAATTCATCAGCAATCTGTTTCACTCAATTCTGTGGAATCGTTGTAAACACTTTTTAGTAGTAGTAAGCAACTACATTTTAAACACGTAACTCTGTCTAGTGATGAACCTGCTCACCATTTCGCCAGCTGATAGAACACATGCAGATGCCCATCAGAGCATCATAGAACCAGCTGCACTGGACTTGGTGCACATATTCACTCTGCTTAGCAGCACCCAGAACATGTGCAGCCAAATCTGGAGGTGAAGCCCAGTTAAGTCAAAACACAGGTACAAAGAGAAACTAACTGCGCTAAAAACCTGAACCAAAACGTGTCACGATTTAACTGCTGGTTATGTCTGAACTTCAAGGCTTAGCTAACATCTCTGTACTTGTAGTCACCAGCTATGGGGAATGCCTCTCAAGCAACTCTATCTCTGCTTTTCAGAGCTAAAGTGCTTCAAGATGAGAGACAGTGCCCAAGAAAGGCAAAGACAGATGCTGCTGCCCTTCCATGCAGATTCTCCAGAAATATGAAACATGTGTCACTGTCCATCCTTTACAATTTAAAATGCCCTGATGAGGGATATGCCACGGAAGGTGTTTGTTCTCACATCCCCCTTCTAGCCGAGGTAACACGCTCACAAGTAAGAGTAAGAGCGAATGGTCTAGGCCTCCTTCTTAGTTGTGGAAGGAGGACACTTTAAAGATGGAGTCAAACAAAAACATTAGGTCACATTTTATTATGACCTACTTTCAACTGGATAGACGCACTTAAGAGAACACAGGCATTTAACAAAGGTAACGAGGTACAACCACCCCATGAGTCAGCAGCAAAAGTATTCCTCCCCACCCTGTGTGAGCGACACGCTCCTAACACAGTGACACAGCCAGGTGCACACAGGCCTTCATACATTCGATTCATGGTGTCTTTTACTAATCCAAAAGAAAAACTGAATGAGTATGTACAACTGAAATAAAAATTAAGATATAACGAAATTACTTACCGATTGCAAACACATGGGGTGGCATCGTCCCAAGAGATTTTCCTTGGTACGACTTTATTGAATCTGAAGAATAGATTTTAGGTATGTCAAAGTATGGGTTCACTGCAATCAGAATGTTGGCCACATAGGTCTAAGGGGGAAAAGCGTAAACATTAAATTTTCTAATTATTATTTTCATTTAAGATCAAACAAAGCTCATAAAAGAAAGAACATACAGCAAGTAGACACCCCCAATTCTCTCTGTAACTAGAACTCCCAAATCTGCATTTCTAGCCCTCAACATTCCCTGATCTCTATTGGACCCGTATTTCTTCAACACTTAATAAATATTTACATCTTCTTATCCCACAGGCATCTAAAACTTGCCACATCCAAAATCAAAATCGCCTCTCTTGACCTCCCTTTGCATCAAAGGAAACACACTCCTTCCACCCTCCCTCCCAGGTTCAAGACACCACCACCAGATCCACGTGCGCAGAGCTGAGCCTCTACTCCTCTGTCGTCTTCAGACACCTTCTGCTGACTCCACTTACAACATCTGCTCTATACCTACAGCCTGCATGTTGCTTATTTGTACTCCTTGTCTAGACTACTTTCTTCACTGAAGAGTGTAGCATAGATCACGGAACCCTCAAGGTCTATGCCCATCACTGAAAACCTAGGATTGATTTAGCTCTGCAGTGACCACTTGGTCCCAGACCTTTGCAAAACACCATATGCTAACTATTGCCTAGAACACTGATGGGCCAAATGTTTGATGAGCAATGAAGCTTCCTTTCAAATGTGAAATTTCACCGTGGCTTCAAAAGACCAAAAAGAAAAACAAAATGCTACCAACAGGATTTATAAAATTCTTTGTGGGTAGAAAGAGAGTTGTGGTTTAGCAATTGGTTTTTGTTTGCAGACCAAACTAGGGCATACGGGACCATATTTTTTTCTCTTCTGTTCTAGCTATGGAAGGGAAATGATGTGGAAACCCCAAACTCTCAGCCTGCTAATCTAAAATTCAGTGAATGCTCTCAAACCTGCTTCCTGGGGTGGGGTGAAAAATAAATTCCAGTTAATAATCTTTCCATGGGAAACAAAAGGAAAGTAAGAGAGACTTTAGTAACCAAGGAAAATGTTAAATGTCTAAGGGAGAACGGTGGCAATTCTGGTCAATGAGAAGTATAAAAATATCCAACTCAAACTATTCTGAACTGCTTCACTCTCTTACCTGTGTTACAGTAATAATCATTCTGCTTGTGTGTTGCTGATATTTAATGGTTTTATAACTAAAAGGCATAACTGGCTAGGCAAAAACCCACCAGTTAATGGCTTTCATTAACTTTGAAAACACTGGTCTTCCGAACAAGAGCTGTGATGCTAAACAGCCACTGTCTAACAGAGGTTGTACACCCAACTGCATGTACATCTTAGGAAAAGAACGCCAGAACAAATAGAAATAATTTTAAAATTCTCCAGAGTGATGCAGACTCATACATGAGGAACAAAAACCTAAAATTTCACAAATAAGTAATTATTTCTATCAGGTATGTGATTCGGCAGAGACTTGTTGATCAAATGCAGTGCTCATCTTTTTATGAAAGTACAATGAATTCTGCATGTAAACCTTCAGTTATCAGTGGCCACAGTCGGCCAGTAGAACATCGCCGTTGCATAGGAAACATTAATGGACCAATGAAAATTCCAGGGTGAGAAGTTTATGCATAATCATTCCAAATAAAAGCCAACCATCTCAATGTTTTATTTTGTTTTGTTGAGTAAGATGATTCTGTAAAGGTAGTTTAAAATGTATAAACTTCAAGAAAAAGATATTAAAACAATTAAAATTTGCTCAGGTAAGTAAAACTGATTCACTACCACCAAGTAATGTAGACATGTAAAGAAAAAATAGTGGCCAGTTCTACCTGAAAGATGGTTACAGCTATATCAGCTTTTACTGACCTGTTACAAGTTACACTGCTTTAACAAACAAACTTTAAAAACTTTATTATTTTAGTACCTAAAACATTTAGCACACATTAGATACTCAACATTAGTCTGCTGATTAAATGAATTTTGCTTCCAAATAAATTTCTAAATAAGAATAGCCATATCTATATTAACTTAAATATACTATTTAGTTGACTTTTGGGGGGGGGGAAACAAAGAGAAAAGGAAAGACTTAATACTGTGTATAAGCGAGGGTAAATTCTTTTGGAAAAGACTAACTAGATTAGTTCTATTTCCCAGCTGTCACTACTTGGACAGATGGCAAAGACTAAAGGTAATTTAGTCAGAATTAAGTAAGTACAATTAGGCAAACTGATAGTGATATAAAAAATTAAGAACGTCATTTGATCTAGGAAGTGTCAAAGAAGCCATGTGTTTTCTTCTTTCAAAAATAATGACGAGCCCCATCTTTATAACAGGAGAGCTACAGCAGGGTAATTTATCTCCAGCCAACAAAGGAACCTGTAACTAGAATAAAACCTCATACATGCCCAATGAATCATGATCATTAAAACACACCATTTAAGCATTCATCTGAATGCTATGGTGCAAACCCTCTTTAATACATTAGAAGCACTGACTTTCATTTTTAAATATCCTGGGCTTTTAGGAAAGTTCTCTCTTTGGAATCAAATATCGCAACTATTCAGGCTCATGATCAGCATTTCAGTGTTCCTGAAATTTCCTCACATATTGCCTTCTATTCTAATTTACATTTTTTGCCATCCAAATTTTTAATTTCATTATGTATGCCTTAAGTCGGACTTAAATGTTTTGCAGAACAATGTGGAAAGTGTATTAATTAAACAGATCTATAGATGTATGCCATAAATTTAAAAATCCAAGTTCAAAATAATTAGTGCTTTTTTAAATAACCAAATTGGGTAGATTTAAGGCTGAAAAATATTAGATGATGCCCTGAATTCATTATTTCATTTCAAAAATATTTCTTAAGTACTATGTACCATGCCTGGTCTAAGCCCTGGAATTAAGAGGAGTAAATTACAAAAAAATCCTCATCCTCATGGAGCTCAGGCTCCATTCAACAGGCTCAGGTCAAGTGTGATCTCCTGGTAAGAAAATTTCAAGCTCAACAAAATCAAACAGCGGCATGTAAAATAATAACCCCCACAAAACTTAAACCACAGGTAAAATACTTACATAAATTCTGTCTTTACTGTATCGAACTTTGATATTATGGAGTAGTGTGGCTTCATTTAAATACATTAATGAACCTGAGATGGAAAGTTTGTAAATCATTAGATATCTGAAGAAAAAAAGCAAAATAAAACAATGCCATCTTAAGCTGAATCACTTGGACTCAAGCTAAAATTCACCTGTTAGGTTAAATTTAATTCCATCTTTTCCCTGGTAACTGTAAACTCCAAAAGCCAATTTAAAATATATCTAGCTTACGTACATGTTATAATGATATTTTTAAACAAATTTTCAGCAAGAGGAGTGTCTCCAGTGAGTATCAGGTGAATACACAGTTAGGAGGGCTTCCCTGGTTGCTCAGCTAGCAAAGCATCCACCTGCAGTGCAGGAGACCCTGGTTCGATCCCTGGGTCGGGAAGATCCCCTGCAGAAGGGCTTTCCTGGTGGCTCAGTTGATAGGAACCTGCGGAAACCCAGTCCAGTATTCTTGCCTGGAGAACTCCCATGGACAGAGGAGCCTGGGAGGCTATAGTGCACGGGGGCGCAAAGAGTCGGGCACGACTGAGTGACTAAGCACACACACGAAGTAAGGAAGGTTGGCTAAAAAATCAGGCACGATTCAAGTGGAAAGACAGTACTACTTTAGACAGTGCTGATTTTTAACAATATTTACTGTTTGTTTACAGGGAGACACCAGGTCTTGGTTGCGGCCTGCTGGATCTCATTCCCTGCCCAGGGGTAGAACCAGGCTTCCTGCACGGGCATGTGGACTCAGCCACGGACCACCAGGAAGTCACGGAGTGCTGACTTCACACATTTTTGACACAACAAAGATTAGTGGATGACACTAATCCAATCTGATGCTCAAAATTTCACAGAAAATAAAAAAGATGCAATTTTAGAATGTGAAAGGAACAGGTCGTTCAGTCAGTGCATCACAGCTGACATGACAAAGTAAGAATCCTGGAGAAATTATTGTGTCTTAAACTAGAACAGCAGCATCGGGGTAGAAATCCTGTTTTTCTGACGTCTGTTCTACTAACACTCTGACACACTCAATTCTCCCAGCCTGATTTACTGGCCCAGCCCACAGTTGGCTGAGCTCCATTTTCACATTTCCACCACACGCTCAGGCAGACAAGCCCACTCTTACCCCACTCACTCCGTTTCCATCATCAGCACTACCACTCCCCACTCATCTGTTCTGCAAGCCGAGTGGATACGAGGACCCTCCTCTCCCTTCCTTGCTCTGAACTCACTTCCAAGTCCTTACACATGTAATAAAGTGCAGCACAGCACCCGCCGCAGGGCAGGCACTCACAACTAACACAGTCTGAGCCTCTGAAATGGCTCTCCTTTCTTTCCAATTCCACAGCCCCAAGCCCAGTGCAGGTCTCATCGCTGCTTCTGTAATCACAGGGGCCTCCCGCCTGTCTACTGCCCCAGTCTCTCTCCTCTCTAACCCTGACTGCTCATGGCTCTCATCTAACCACACTACTGGTGGCTTAGTCGCTAAGTCGAGTCCAACTCTTTGTGACTGCGTGGACTGTAGCCTGCCAGGCTCCTCTGTCCATGGAATTTTCCAGGCCAAAGTACTGGAGTGGGTTGTCACTTCCTTCTCCAGGGGATCCTGGCAACCCAGGGCTCAAACCAGGGTCTCCTGCATCTCCTGCACTGCAGGCGGAATCTTTACTAAGCCACTGCTGCTGCTACTGCTGCTAAGTCGCTTCAGTCGTATCCGACTCTGTGCGACCCCATAGATGACTAAGCCACTAGGGAAGCTTATAACTATACTAGAGCCCTGACTAAATCTCTTTCTTCCTCAAAAATTATCAGTGGGTCTCCATCAACTACCAAAGTCCATATTCAAGTCCAGTATTCAAGGCCCTTAGTAAACCGGCACTCGACTGACCTTTTCATACAATTTTCCATAACTCTCTTTAATATGGTCTGACTTGCAGGCAGACTAAACCATTTATCAAACTCAAATATCATGCCTCTGCATCTCTATGTCAAAAATCTAGCTGTCCTTTATGGTCAGCTCAAAGACGATCCCTCAAATAACACCTCCCCATCCTCACTACCCCATCACCACTAGGACTACTTTCTCCTTTCTTCGTGGAGCTTACCACAGAATGCCAGAAAATACTGTCTCGATCCATGAAAAGGACTGTTACCAATTCTGAATACCCTAGCAAGTTAAAACAGAAAAAATTTTTCTCTCTCATTTTAGATGCAGCAGAATCTCATTCCTTTCTGTTGCTGTGGTTCTGACTGCTAATTGGAAAAATATTATCCCATCAGACAAATTCTCTAGCAATTCTGGAATGGAGGGGAGCTCCACATTTTTCTCCCCCAGTCTCTTACACCTAATAACAACAGATACCATTTACTGAGAGGCTATTAGAGGTCAGGCACTGCGCTAAGCATTTTATATGAATAATCTCTAAGTATGAAACAGAATCATTATTACTCCCATTCTATAGAGAAGCCCAAAGGAGAGAGAGAAACTGCCCATAGGCACCCAGCTTCCTAACTGCTTAGTCAGAATCTGGGCGCTGGACGCCCACCATTACTCTTGTATTCCGCATCTTAGATGGGAATCCTGCAGGCTTGCTCAAATGTGAGCATCCAGAGAAAACCAGCAAGGACAAAACACATTCCTTTATTTACCTCTCTTCTTTAAATGGTTTTTAAAGTCAGATACTTTTAATGAAACCCATGACAACTGGACATGGTTCTCAAATCTTGCCACATAAAAAATGAAACATGATTACTGCTTCATTTTGCTTACTGCTTTTCCACCAAAAATTCCAAGGCAGTTATAAGTCAAACTAATGCTGCACTTTAATATACTGTTCTGAAATCATTTTTTCAATTGGTATTTATTGAATAGTATTTTTTTAATGTTTTTTCTTTAAAACAGAGGCATTACATGGCTGTTTTAGACTCAAATTCCAAATTACTGAACCACATATACCAAAAAAAAAAATCTGATTCCAGATGAGGTTCAAAAAACTCTTCCAAAAAACAAAAGCCCACGAGATCTTTAGTTCAGGCTTCACAGTAAATAAATTATTCCCATTCCCTGTATTTACACAACTGAGATAACAGACTTTCAAGAGACTCCTTCACCAAAGTTTATGTGTGAGAGACCAATGCATCTATGACTGTGGGCTCCTCCATTCACAGAAACCTTCACATCAAAAGGCTACATTTCTTCTCAACCAGGATAGAGAGTACCCTGTAATATAATCACTCATACATTTTTGGAAGGAACAGTTTCCTTTTCTATGATGAGAACTACTTTTCAAATGGATGCTTACAGTTATCTTCCACATCTTTTTTACTGTCCTCTTCTGCAGGAAACACTTGGTTTATGAGTGCCAAAAATGTCTAAAAAAAAACAAAACAAGAGCTTATTAAACTAGAAGCTTATAAATGGTAAAGAAGTCAAAGGAGCTTAATTGTCTGCATACATTGCAATAACAGCGATAATATGCTCTTAAGATGTAATACCAGATCCTACTGTTCAACAGGTCTTTAACACAAAAGCAGGATAACTTTAGTCAAATATATTATCCATTATTATTATGAATGCAAAATCAATAATAGAAATCAATAAAAAAAATCCTGTGCTCTAACACCAAGAGTGGCACAAAACAAGAAGTATGTTAATACTAACATACTGCATAGTACATTACACAGGCATGCTTTTCAATAACTTTTCAAAAAATAAAAATTTTAATGTTTATATATACAGCAATTTTATTGTTTTAAAAAAGGAAAAAGTAACAGCCAATCAATCAAATATACCAACAGACTATAATTTAATTAATGTTATTGTCTGAGTAAAACACATTAGACACAAATTCCTATAGGAATGTGTCAAAAATATAAACAGTATCCAAAACTATTAGGTACATAAAATTACAGATATCTATGAATAAGTTTGGGTTTAAATAAATGTTATGGCAGAAACTTTAGAATTAAGATAGTATCTTGTAAGAGAGAAAGAATGATCTCAAATTACCTCTAAAGAGAATTAAATTTTCTCCATGCCATTCTAATAGTTGCTTATACATTTCTATTTCTCAAACAACTGCAATTACTCCTATGGTTGAAGTTCCGAACCATCCATATCCGAACCATCCATATCAAATAAATCTCTAAGGAAAAGCTGCTCAATGATTTTAGAATAATGTATATAAATTCTATATATGAATATATATGCAACAGTATAAGACAAGGCTACTTCTACGGTTTACAGAGTAAACTTAAAATCCAGGTTGCTTGTACTACCACCATTCAAAGTCATATCCAAATTAGAAAACTGTTATGCCCTGAAGAATCTAGAAGTTAATTATTCGGAACCCACCACACATGTTCTTAACGTTATATTTGAGGGAAGGTTTAAAGGATAAATCACAAGTAGAGAACTAATCTATAATGCACGTTAAGTATATTAATGGTACTATAAAACAATCCACAACTTATAACAATGATTCTACAGGAAAAACACATTCAGAAATAGCTCCCGATGTCACAGGGCCACATGCCACATTCACAGCCTTAGCCACCGGGCTAAGGCCTCCCCAGACTCAGGTGTTGGCTCTGTTATGTTTGGAGCCTCTAAGAGATCAGACAAAGGGCTGCAGGACAAAGCGTTCCTGCAGTGAGAAGGGGAAGCCCGGCGCTGAAAGGGCTGCAGGGAGCCCTTAAACCTAGTTTCTCTCCATCTTGTTTCATCCCCCAAATGACCACCAGCCGCTACCTTCTTCCCCGCTTTACCACTACTCAGGAGAAAGAGGAAATTAGTTTCATTAAGGCAGTTGTTTTCTCTTAGAGGAAGGAGGCTTCTTCTCCTCTCAAGAGACTGCAGTAAACATCTACCACCCAGCAAACACAGGGCATCCAGCCCCAGGACATGGACAAAGGAAACCGCCCCCGTACTTGAGAAGATTACAGTCGAGTAGGAGGGGAAAATGTAAACTACTGTCTCCAATAAAGTGTTACAGAGGTTAAGAATGTATACCACTCCTCAAAGCAAAGAGTAATCAATGCAGGGGAGGAGGAGGAAGAGACAGAGCATCTGTGGGAAAACTCCAGAAAGGAGGTGACTTCAGTCAGTCCTGAGAGATGGATTAGTGTTTGCTGAGCGCAGGGCTCTGGAGAGCGGCATTCCAGGCAAAAGTAGTACTGTGAGCAGAGACACACAGCACCACCCGGATCCCTGAGGACCGAGGGGGAAGGCTGCAAGAGGAAGAGAAACGCACACAAGACCAGGGGTATGGCAAGAGTGTGAGAGGGAGACTGCTGGCCGACAAAAGACGAGACTAGCAATGTAGACTGGGAAAAGGAAAGGTTGACCCTTAAATGCCGCGTGTTCAGGGCTTTAGTCTGAAGGCCAGCCAGCTGCAGATATGGAACATGAAGTCAACTGAGAGGTTCAAGACGGCGTTCTTAACAGAATAAAAGATATCAAAATATCAGAATCCACCACACATGAAAAAGATGTTTCATCTGAATACACACACATGTGTGTTGTTGACATGTAATATCTATTTGTTATCAGTACACATATATACACACATGAATAATACACCTACCTAATGCAATTTAAAATCTATTTCTTACTATGTGCCACAACTGAAAAACTTTAAAAGGCACTGCTATCATCTAAAACATGTTCCCCATGAGAGCTAACCCCCTCTTCCACGCTTCTGTTGTATCAGAAAACAGATCTGTTTAACTTGTCCATTGCTTTCTGTACTTTCTTAATTTTCAAGTGCTGATGATCATTACTCCACAAATCATCCACACAAGAGGCTCCTTCTCTTACAGATATTTTTAACCACATGGTTGTCATGACACTTTATAATTTATTAAGACTCTGACCAGGAAGTAGGAAGAGGGGGAATTAAAAGAAATCACTGAGAATTTGTGCACTTTCAAAAAACTCTGGTGAAAAGAAACTTCAACTTTAGTTATAAATAATCTATAATCCATAGGGTTTTTATGACTCCACAATTTAAATTTTAAGTGTCTGAATTGATTCTATGCGTGTACCTGATTGATACTAATAAGGCACAGCAGAAAGCACATAAAATATTTAAAATACAAAAAAGCATATACCCATAAAGCAAGCTTCTTCCATCCTTGAACTGAATACTTGTGGATACAACAGAATACATATTAATATAACAGAATGTAACTAAGAAATTTACTTTTCATTTCATGGTTTTGATTTACTGGGCTGACAAATATATTAAAAATTAAAAAAAAAAAAAAGACTTTGAAGGACAAAGAAAGCCTCACTACATTTCTGTCACTTCCCCCGAAATACGCTACTTTGGCATACTGATAATCTTGAGTTAAAAGCACTTGAGAAACAGCAGCTGTAACAAGTGCACTCTGACCCTTTTTATTCCTGAAAGCAAGAGATAAAACTCCCACTTGAAAGGTCCCTCCCTCTACCAGGGGGAAAGAGACATGCTTATCACCAGGGGAGGGAATGGAGGACAAGAGCAATCTGTGCAGAAAAACCCTGTCTTGTCAGACTAACGCCAGCCCTCCCTGCCACTTGTCCACAATTCACCACCCTTAGCCCAAAAGCCCCTGCCTTATCAATTCTTCTCAAATTTGTTGTTTCTTTGTCTAAAAGACATAAAAGCCTCCTGGTCTGGTTACTTCTTTAATTCTTCATTCCCTTGCGAAGGCTGCTATGTTCATGTAAAAATGTGACAGAAGTTGTATGCGTTCCTACTGTGACTCTGTCTTATGTCAATTTAATTTTCAGGCCCAGAGATCCAAAAAGGTAGAGGAAAATTTTTCCTCCCCTACAACTTCAAATATATACAAATAATTGAGCTCATTTTTAAAATTGTTTCTTTTTTAGAACATGTACTGCATTGTTAAGTACAAATAGGTACTTGTTAATAAAAGGAAAAACTAGAAACACTCTGTCTTTTCTTTCCTGAGGGTATCTTTAATTGGCCTCCTCTAACATGGCACATTATATATTATGCATTTAGGTTCCTGGGTTGTTTACAGTAACAGAATAGTTTTCTCTGTGAACAGACCTCATGAGAGATCTACCTTGTTTTTCTAAGGTTCCCAGAAGGATGGCAGTCATATGGCATTAGTTAACCATGTATCAGTAGAATATAAATTATTCATGAACACTGGCAGAGTCTAAAGTAAACAGAAATGATATCAACAAATTTAAGTTAGAAGTCCTACTTAACAGGAATATTTATTAAACTAAGAAGAGCGAAGCTCTCCCACAAAACAAGCCCTACAGTCTCCATGAAAAATGAAGACTCCAGGTCACTTTCCCCCCAAGACTTCCATTTTGTTATGCAGTCTAGTCTGTGTCTAAGCCTAAAAGGAGACAGATACCATGTATACAAAGCAGAAATATGCTTTTAGGGTTTAAAAATGCCATTACAACAAAAAACAATAATAGATGGTTATGTTTAAGACTTAAATACAGTATCTTTCCTTAATAGAAATATTTTTATTCTAATCACACAGTAAATTAACTAAATAAAAAGTTTTTAAAAAGTAATTACAGAATGGATAAACAACAAGGTTCAATATCCTATGATGAACCATAATGGGAAAGAATATAAAAAACAATGTATATATATGTATCACTTAATCATTTCGCTGTACAGCAGAAATTAACATTGTAAATCAACTATATTTCAATTTAAAATTATTTTAAAAATTATTCAAAAGCTAAAGCAAACAGCAAAATTTCATATCATTCACTTTTCATATTTTTACTTGGTAACAGATTGAATATATCACAGATGCATATTCATAACTTTAGTTATATGGCATCAGGAATAAAAATGTTATTGTTTACATTTTATTATGCACATATTTCTTAAGAATATGCTACTTACAGGCTCACTAAATTATTATCTGATTTTAGGAAGTGATATCATTTCCCTCCCTCCCACCCCCGGGGGTCTGTACCTCTAATTCAATCAAATGAAAACTATGATTCACTCCCCAGAAAACTGCTTCCCTTTATCTGAGCTAAAAAAAAAAAAACCCACCTACTTCATTAAAAAGGGAGATACCCAAGAAATGAGATTTTGAAATCATTCTGAGAAACTTCTTACCTTGCCTTTTTGGTCCAGGGGCTCAATGGTTAAGCTGTCGGGGCCAATATCCACGATGTTGCCCATCTGAAACCCCTCTGTGGGGTGCGGGGCCCACACCGGCCTTCCGTCCTCCATTTTCAAAGGGAGCTACCACAACCTCCTGTTTCAAAGGAACAAAGTAACATGAATCACTTTGGAGTTTGTTTTTTTTTTTTGTAACAATCTTTCTTTCAGTTAACATGTAAATCACAATCCACAGAAAGGCAGGAGTACCCCTGCACAGGTAATCCTCGCCCCACCCTTTACCAATTGCACAGAAGGACCCAGCAGAGGCTGCTCCACCCAAGGGGAACACCTACTCTGCCACCGCCTTCCTTCAACGGCGACTGCAGAGAACTCACTGCACTGCGAGCAGGACAAAACAGAGAGCAATGGTCACAGTGTTTACCTCCTGCCCACTCTCAGTTACACTAGCACCTCATTACTTATCGACACCTAAAGATGCTTGTGCCCACACTCTCCTTCCATGTGGCATTCTCAAATCTTCGATGTCCCCCATGGATTCTTCATCAGGCCTAGTCCCTCATGAAGGATAAGGAGGTCTGGTACATGGTTCAATCGAAAAGCTACTAACTGTTGGCAAGTCGGCAAAGTGCTTGCTGGTTAATGTCTTCCAGGCCATGGTTACATGATGGGATCTGCTGTCCGAAAAGCAGTCAGTGTGATCATGGTGGTGGTGGTTTAGTTGCTAAGTCGTGTCTGACTCTTGTGACCCCATGGACTGGAGCCCACCAGGCTCCTCTGTCCATGGGGTTTTCCAGGCAAGAATACTGGAGCGGATTGCCATTTCCTTCTCCAAACATGATCATATGTAAGTGCAATTCACAGTTAAGAAATGAACTGAGGATTCTCCATAGAAGTGAATGAACAACACTGCTTCAGATCTGGATGACCACACCTATACCTACACACCTTTCCTAAATAATTATATCCAGTTCCAGGGCTTTGAATAGAATCTATATGTAAGTGATGGGCTTCCTTGGTGCCTTAGTGGTAAAGAATCTGCCTGCCAATGCAGGAGACATGAGTGTGATCCCTGTCAGGAAAATCCCCTGGAAAAGAAAATGGCAATCCACTCCAGTATTCTTGCCTGGGAAATCCCATGGACGGAGGAGCCTGGCAAGCTATAGTCCATGGGGTCGCAAAAGAGTCAGATACGACTTAGCCGCTAAACAACAGTTATGTGTAAGTGATGCCCAAATTTACTCCTCCCGTCTGTAACACCACTGAATACCCAGGTATTTTGCCTGCATACTGGACTCCTCCTTATGGAGATATATAACAGATGTAACATTGTTATTCGGAGAAAGCAATGGCACCCCACTCCAGTACTCTTGCCTGGAAAATTCCATGGACAGAGGAGCCTGGTGGGCTGCAGTGCATGGGATCACTAAGTCGGACACGACTGAGTGACTTCACTTTCACTTTCCACTTTCACGCATTGGAGAAGGAAATGGCAACCCACTCCAGTGTTCTTGCCTGGAGAATCCCAGGGACGGGGGAGCCTGGTGGGCTGCCGTCTATGGGGTCGCACAGAGTCCGACACGACTGAAGCGACTTAGCAGCAGCAGCAACATTGTTATTAGTATTGTGTTATTACTCTGTTCCACTACATTCCTTATGTCAGTAAAGGCACCAACGTTCAGTTCAACCTGGAGTCATTCTCAGTTTTTTCAGCTCCTTCCAAATCCTTAATACCCCCTAATCCTACAGGCTCTACCTCCAATAGGTATCTGAAATCCATCCACTTCTCTGTAGCTCCTCTGCCATCCTGGTTAAAACCAGCATGCCTTTTACCAGGACTTTTGTAATGAACTTAACTGCCTACTCCTACTCTTGCCAACACTCACAGACCACCAGAAATTCTATTGAAAGTTAAGTCTGATCATGATTTACTGGCTGCATCAGGGCACGGTCCTCTTGTGGCCCCAAGGCCCAGCACGAAGCAGGCAACTCAACATTCACTGAAAGAATGAAAGAACTGTTCACACAGTTTGGTAGCCTAGGAGGAACTGAAAGGTCTTAAAGTCTAGGTTTGAAATGAAGCTCCACCACTGTCTGACTAGCTCTTAAATAAGTGAGTTAATCTCTCTGATCATTATCTTCATCCTTACCCATAAGTGATAATATCACTTACCTTACAGAATTGCTATGAGGATTAAGTGACATAAGGTTGAGATCCCCATTCTAATGGCACCCAACTGTTGCTATCAACACTGTCTTCTTCCCTTACCTTTCCCCACAGGCTTTTTAAAGCCACCAGTAAATTTCAAAAATGGTCTTGTTAAGTTCTACATACAAAGGGAAACTACAGGACAGTCATGAGGGATCATTTAGGAATCATTAAATATCTGGGGGAAAATCACAGTAAAGCAAAACCTGCACAGTTCAAAAAAGAACAGCAAATTTCCTGGAACTATACAAATTGTTTTCCCATTTTGAACCATTTGCTGCAGCTTCCCAGTTAAGACAATAGACTTCAAGGAGACTCAAATGCATACATCTACTGTTGTTCCTTCATCAAACCCCTAAATCTACTGCAAAAAGATTCTTTAAAAAGGTATCAGTCCACAAGGCGGGGAGAACCCAGGAGATGACAACGACAACATTCCGGAAGCTGGGAAGTGAGTGGCTGGAGGACAGCTGACTCAGCACACCCAAGAGCCAAACCCCAGATTAGAAGGAAGAAAGATGAAAGACAGCTCAAATTATACCACTGTCACTCAAAAGACTTAAAACTACAGTCTTCTAGGAGCAAGGGTGAAAAGATGTCTAACATAAGGGAGACTACACAGAAGCTCTCTGAGAGAGACGTCCTAACGCTGGCCACACGCTCCATACACTGGGCAAACCCCTGCTGTCTCCCATCATCGCCCCAAGAGAAACCTAGAGGTTCTTCTCTGAAGGAGACAGAAAAGTGTTAGTCACTCAGGCGTGCCCGACTCTTTGTGACCCCATGGACTGTAGCCTGCCAGGCTCCTCTGTCCATGGAACTCTCCAGGCAAGAATAATGGAGAGGGTTGCCATGCCCTCCTCCAGCGGCTCTTCCTGACCCAGGGGTTGAACCCAGTCTCCCACATTACAGTCAGATTCTTTACCGTCTTAGCCACTCGGGAAGCCGACAGAGGGTCTCTGGAAAGAGAAACACAAGGAACAATGAAGGGTGTGCAGACCAAAACTTCTCTTCTTGACCAAACTTCACTGAGCCTCTGAGCCCTCTTCCTGCTGAGGCCTCAGATGGGCCTTCAGAGTCTATTCGGTCCTTGTTAGGCCTACAGAGGCCAGTTTAGCAAGAATGCTGCTAAGCCTGTTTAGGGAAATTCCCTCACCCTTGATATCTTATCAAGTTCCTCATCCCTCTGATATATAAATCCTTAACTTGCCTGCAACAAGAGCCCCTTTAGTTCAGTTTAGCAGAAATCCCCTACCCGTGCGGTTTCCACTTAGTTCTTTGCATCCCCTGACCCCTGCTCACTGGCTCCAAGTCCCCAGCTGTCTTTGCTGTATTCAGAGTGGAACCCAGCCTCTCTCCCTACTGTAAACCCCCTATTATAGACTGAATGTATGTGTCTGCTGTGGACTGGATTGTATTCTTCTGAATATTCATGTTGCAGCCGTAATCCCCCTGTGACTGTTTGGAGACAGGGCCTTCAGGAGGTAATCCTGGTTACACGGCATCATAAAGTTAGGATCCAAATCCAACAGGACTGGTGGAGTGTGGAGTGTTAGTCACTCAGTCGTGTCCCAGCTTTTTGCAACCCCATGGACTGCAGCTGCCAGGCTCTTCTGTCCCTGGAATTCTCCAGGCAAGAATAATGGAGTGGGTCTCCATTTCCTTCTCCAGGGGATCTTCCCAACCCCAGGATTGAACCCAGGTCTCTGCACTGTAGGCAGATTCTTTACCATCTGAGTCGTCAGGGAAGCCCCAAAAGGACTGGCAGCCTTACAAAAAAAGGCAAGAGAGCCAAGTCTCCGCCTCAGTGTACATATGTAGGGAAAGGCCATGTGAGCGTCCAGCAGAAACGTAGCTATCTGAAACCCAGAGAGAGTCCTCACCAGACTCCAACCATGCTGGCACCTGACCTCAGACTTCTGGCCCCCTAAGTGTGAGAAAATAAATGTTTGCTGTCTAAGCAACCCAGTCTATGGTATTTTATTATGCCAGCACAAGCAATCTAACACACTCTTATGGTCCTAAATAAAGCTGTATTTGTCATCTTAACAAGTGTCAAGATAATTTTTCTTTAAGAACATAATAGCAGAAACAAAATGCTTATTAGCAGGTACAAAAAATAAAGTTGAGGCCATTTTTTTTCTTCAGAAATCCAAGGAGGGGAGAAAACGAGAAAGTGGGGGCAAAAAAGAAAAATAAAAGGAAAAAACAAAAAATGAGACAAAGATTTCAGCATCAAAATGCCAGGAAAAGAAGATATCCTGCATCCTTCAAAATAAAGAGGGGAGAAAGCTTTGAAATATCCAAAGAAAACTCACCAGAACTGAAAGGCCTGATTTTCCACAGTCTAACCAAAATGCCCATTAAATCCTCAACATAGTAACTGAAAACAGATTCAAAAAAATAAAAATAAAAACCACTGTCAAATTTCAGAACACTAGAAATAAAGAGATGTTGAACATTTCCAGAGAAATGAGAGGAAAAAGGAGGAAAAAACCTGAGTCATACCCAAAGGATTATGAATCAAAATGGCTTCAGCAGCACTGAAAGCAGGAAATTAATAAAGCAATGCCATTAAAATTCTGAGGGAAAATGATTTCCAACCTAGAACACTTAGGCAAATTACCAATTCAAACTGGAGCAGTATGACTCCAGAAGAGCTACTTTGAACACCGTTATCAAACACACCCACTGCCTTTGAACCAAGCCAGTCTGGCCCAGATTCTGATCTGAACTTATCTTACTCTGTGTCAATGCTGTAACTTGTATCTGGAGGGGTGCTAGACACTCAATCCCCCTTCTACTAAATTAAATATTATTTTATATCAAGGGGAAAGTAAAAAAGTGAAAGTTAGCTGCACAGTCGTGTCTGACTCTTTACTCTTTGTGATTCCATGGACTACAGCCTATCCCACTCCTCTGTCCATGGAATTTCCCAAAAGAGTACTAGAGTGGGTTTCCTTTTCCTTCTCCAGGGGATCTTCCTGACCTGGGGATCAAACCCTGGGTCTCAGGCACTGCAGGCAGATTCTTTACCAACTGAGCCACTAGGGAAGCCCATCAAGGGCAAAGTTTTCACTAGAGCAAAACCTGTTTTAAAATAAAACTTTATTTAATTATTTCTGGAATCCTCATTATTTATGACATAAGTTATCTCTCATCAATGAAGTTTAACTTATTCATTCCAGGAAAAAAATTTTTTTTCTTTTAGACATACTACTATTTGGCCCCAGAAAACCATTTAGAACACCAATGCAATCAACGCTCTTACATATTGAGATGCCTGCACAGGAAGAGCACCTAAACAAGTGCTACTGCCCTAGAGACCATAAGCACATTAACAGCTGACTACGTATACACAAAATACGAAGGGAAAAGATGAGCAGCACTGGGGCTGGCTAAGCAAATCTAAAACTCTTGAAATTCTTTAAGTTATTCAGGAAGACAGGGAATGCTCTATAGTGTACTATCATCAACTGAAAATTATCTCATTTTTAGTACTCACCTGATGGCAGCTTTTTATAAATAAGCAGTTCAGTAATCAACAGAAAAAAACCTACAGACAGTAATCTGTAGCCGTTGAGAGGTACTTTCCTAACTTTTCATTTAGGCTTTGTTGAAAAGTAAAAAGTGTTATCACCAAGAGACTCCTTAGCGAGCAAATACACTGGAGGCTAGGGTGACAAATACATTCACATCCATATTCTTTTTTTTTTTCTGCAACTCCAGTGATGATCCCAATAGTGACCATGCACGCCAAGCAGAACGCGTAGACCCAAACCACCACACACAGGTCACTGCCTGCCACGTCACCATCACCTTCAAAGACTACCCTCTTAACGTTCTGTAACTGTGATATACAACAATGCCTTGTTTTAAGTAGCGAGGGTATCCGAAACTGAGCACTAGCGGAAGTTAATTTAGAATTGAGCTGAAAGAGTGGGCGCAAGATGCCCAAAAGGAAGAAGCATTAAACAGGGTAAGAAGAAGCCTTACAGACCGTCTCCCACAGTCATTCACTCTGTAAATTATTACTTATTTGACCACCTACTATATACCACACACTGCTAAGCGCTCAGGGCATAATGACAGGCTCAAAACAAGCAAACAAAAAAAGACGTGGTCTGGCTTCATGAAAGCCTTCCAACAGTAAAACAATCACTTGGAACAGAGAAGTAAACCAAACTGGCAAATATCCCTGCCCTCCAGGATCTTAAATTCTAGCTGGGGGTAAGGGAGCTGCACAGATATATCAAATTTGCCTTTTAAAAAGACTACTCTTTCATCTGGCCAGGCTCCAGCCCAGTTGATCAAAAGAATATTATGTGCACCTTTGGCACACAAGCTTTAAACTGGCAACTTCTCTCGTGTGTATCAGTGTATCCTCAAGGCGATTAGCTTCCCTGGTGTCCAGACACTGAGAAACCTGGGCACCAGGGAACTGCTGGCCGTGGCTGGTGTGCTCTGTGTGTATCAAGCACAATCTTTCATTGAGCATTTCATTTCAGTTCCATAAGAACTTATCTGTACAGCAAATGTCTCAAAAATATTTCAGCAGGTTTCCCTTCTGTCACTAAATTATCTTTTAAAAGCCTTCCTAGAAGTAGCAATACTCATATCAGATAAAATAGACTTTAAAACAAAGGCTGTGAAAAGAGACAAAGAAGGTCACTACATAATGATCAAAGGATCAATCTAAGAAGAAGATATAACAATTATAAATATATATGCACCCAACACGGGAGCACCACAGTACGTAAGACAAATGCTAACAAGTATGAAAAGAGAAATTAACAATAACACAATAATAGTGGGAGACTTTAATACCCCACTTACACCTATGGATAGATCAACTAAACAGAAAATTAACAAGGAAACACAAACTTTAAACGATACAATAGACCAGTTAGACCTAATTGATATCTATAGGACATTTCATCCCAAAACAATGAATTTCACCTTTTTCTCAAGCGCACATGGAACCTTCTCCAGGATAGATCACATCCTGGGCCATAAAGCTAGCCTTGGTAAGTTCAAAAAAATAGAAATCATTCCAAGCATTTTTTCTGACCACAATGCAGTAAGATTAGATCTCAATTACAGGAGAAAAACTATTAAAAATTCCAACATATGGAGGCTGAACAACACACTGCTGAATAACCAACAAATCACAGAAGAAATCAAAAAAGAAATCAAAATTTGCATAGAAACGAATGAAAATGAAAACACAACAACCCAAAACCTGTGGGACACGGTAAAAGCAGTCCTAAGGGGAAAGTTCATAGCAATACAGGCACATCTCAAGAAACAAGAAAAAAGTCAAATAAATAACCTAACTCTACACCTAAAGCAACTAGAAAAGGAAGAAATGAAGAACCCCAGGGTTAGTAGAAGGAAAGAAATCTTAAAAATTAGAGCAGAAATAAATGCAAAAGAAACAAAAGAGACCATAGCAAAAATAAACAAAACCAAAAGCTGGTTCTTTGAAAGGATAAATAAAATTGACAAACCATTAGCCAGACTCACCAAGAAACAAAGGGAGAAAAATCAAATCAACAAAATTAGAAACGAAAATGGAGAGATCACAACAGACAATACAGAAATACAAAGGATCATAAGAGACTATTATCAACAATTATATGCCAATAAAATGGACAACGTGGAAGAAATGGACAAATTCTTAGAAAAGTACAACTTTCCAAAACTGGACCAGGAAGAAATAGAAAATCTTAACAGACCCATCACAAGCACGGAAATTGAAACTGTAATCAAAAATCTTCCAGCAAACAAAAGCCCCGGTCCAGACGGCTTCACAGCTGAATTCTACCAAAAATTTAGAGAAGAGCTAACACCTATCCTGCTCAAAATCTTCCAGAAAATTGCAGAGGAAGGTAAACTTCCAAACTCATTCTATGAGGCCACCATCACTCTAATACCAAAACCTGACAAAGATGCCACAAAAAAAGAAAACTACAGGCCAATATCACTGATGAACATAGATGCAAAAATCCTTAACAAAATTCTAGCAATCAGAATCCAACAACACATTAAAAAGATCATACACCATGATCAAGTGGGCTTTATCCCAGGGATGCAAGGATTCTTCAATATCCGCAAATCAATCAATGTAATACACCACATTAACAAATTGAAAAATAAAAACCATATGATTATCTCAATAGATGCAGAGAAAGCCTTTGACAAAATTCAACATCCATTTATGATAAAAACTCTCCAGAGAGCAGGAATAGAAGGAACATACCTCAACATAATAAAAGCTACATATGACAAACCCACAGCAAACATTATCCTCAATGGTGAAAAATTGAAAGCATTTCCTCTAAAGTCAGGAACAAGACAAGGGTGCCCACTTTCACCATTACTATTCAACATAGTTTTGGAAGTTTTGGCCACAGCAATCAGAGCAGAAAAAGAAATAAAAGGAATCCAAATTGGAAAAGAAGAAGTAAAACTCTCACTATTTGCAGATGACATGATCCTCTACATAGAAAACCCTAAAGATTCCACCAGAAAATTACTAGAAATAATCAATGACTATAGTAAAGTTGCAGGATATAAAATCAACACACAGAAATCCCTTGCATTCCTATACACTAATAATGAGAAAACAGAAAGAGAAATTAAGGAAACAATTCCATTCACCATTGCAACGGAAAGAATAAAATACTTAGGAATATATCTACCTAAAGAAACTCAAGACCTATATATAGAAAACTATAAAACAGTGGTGAAAGAAATCAAAGAGGACACTAATAGATGGAGAAATATACCATGTTCATGGATTGGAAGAATCAATATAGTGAAAATGAGTATACTACCCAAAGCAATTTATAGATTCAACGCAATCCCTATCAAGCTACCAACAGTATTCTTCACAGAGCTAGAACAAATAATTTCACAATTTGTATGGAAATACAAAAAACCTCGAATAGCCAAAGCGATCTTGAGAAAGAAGAATGGAACTGGAGGAATCAACCTACCTGACTTCAGGCTCTACTACAAAGCCACAGTTATCAAGACAGTATGGTACTGGCACAAAGACAGAAATATTGATCAATGGAATAAAATAGAAATCCCAGAGATAAATCCACGCACATATGGACACCTTATCTTTGACAAAGGAGGCAAGAATATACAATGGATTAAAGACAATCTCTTTAACAAGTGGTGCTGGGAAATCTGGTCAACCACTTGTAAAAGAATGAAACTGGACCACTTTCTAACACCATACACAAAAATAAACTCAAAATGGATTAAAGATCTAAACGTAAGACCAGAAACTATAAAACTCCTAGAGGAGAACATAGGCAAAACACTCTCCAACATACATCACAGCAGGATCCTCTATGACCCACCTCCCAGAATATTGGAAATAAAAGCAAAAATAAACAAATGGGACCTACTTAACCTTAAAAGCTTCTGCACATCAAAGGAAACTATTAGCAAGATGAAAAGACAGCCTTCAGAATGGGAGAAAATAATAGCAAATGAAGCAACCGACAAACAACTAATCTCAAAAATATATAAGCAACTCCTACAGCTCAACTCCAGAAAAATAAACGACCCAATCAAAAAATGGGCCAAAGAACTAAATAGACATTTCTCCAAAGAAGACATACAGATGGCTAACAAACACATGAAAAGATGCTCAACATCACTCATTATCAGAGAAATGCAAATCAAAACCACTATGAGGTACCATTTCACACCAGTCAGAATGGCTGCGATCCAAAAGTCTACAAATAATAAATGCTGGAGAGGGTGTGGAGAAAAGGGAACCCTCTTACACTGTTGGTGGGAATGCAAACTAGTACAGCCACTATGGAGAACAGTGTGGAGATTCCTTAAAAAACTGGAAAGATCCAGCAACCCCACTGCTGGGCATACACACTGAGGAAACCAGAAGGGAAAGAGACACGTGTACCCCAATGTTCATCGCAGCACTGTTTATAATAGCCAAGACATGGAAGCAACCTAGATGTCCATCAGCAGATGAATGGATAAGAAAGCTGTGGTACATATACACAATGGAGTATTACTCAGCCATTAAAAAGAATACATTTGAATCAGTTCTAATGAGGTGGATGAAACTGGAGCCTATTATACAGAGTGAAGTAAGCCAGAAAGAAAAACATAAATACAGTATACTAACGCATATATATGGAATTTAGAAAGATGGTAACAATAACCCGGTGTACGAGACAGCAAAAGAGACACTGATGTATAGAACAGTCTTATGGACTCTGTGGGAGAGGGAGAGGGTGGGAAGATTTGGGAGAATGGCAATGAAACATGTAAAATATCATGTAGGAAACGAGTTGCCAGTCCAGGTTCGATGCACGATGCTGGATGCTTGGGGCTGGTGCACTGGGACGGCCCAGAGGGATGGTATGGAGAGGGAGGAGGGAGGAGGGTTCGGGATGGGGAACACATGTATACCTGTGGCGGATTCATTTGATATTTGGCAAAACTAATACAATTATGTAAAGTTTAAAAATAAAATAAAATTAGAAAAAATAAAAAAATAAAAGCCTTCCTAGAAAACATTTCCCTGTTAATCCTGTTCAGCTATTTATAAAGCATAGGAATTATTTAATTGCTCTAATACTATATTATGAATTCACTAAACATTTGTATTAAAAATTTATCGTGAATATCTTGGTTTTATCAGCAATAAACATTCATTAACAATGGGAAGAAAATACCCACCATTAAATACACACTCTTGACAAAGAAGTAAAATAAGAAAACATCTCAAGATCTAAAAGTTGACTATCTCAATGAAGAAGTAACTTTGGTACTCACTCATTTATTTTTTCAGTGAGTACTTACTGAGTACCTACCAAGTGCCAGCTACTGTTTTAGGCTTATATATTGATAAGAAAATACAGAGGTCTAATGTTTTTTAGTCTAAGACATAAAAAAGGAGCAAGTTAGGCCAGCTAGGACACTTCTCCTGATCTTAGTAGTGCTAGGTCCAGTCGATCACAGCCACGGTCCTAATGAGTGATGGTTTTTACAAAGGTTATACAACACTTCCAAATACAACCTCAGGAAGCCCAATGCGCCCACTGGTGTCTAAAGCTAAGTCCACTACCCCTTGATTCTTAGAAGTAGCCTCAGAACACCAGGGTTAACTTTAGCTTAACCAGTATAGCTAAGATTAACTAGCTAACAAACAAGAGAGTATAAAGGCAAATGTTTTATTAATAAGGTTATCATATGGTTATATTTAATATCTTAAATATTTAAGATATCTTATAAGGTTATTTGAAAACCAGTACAATCAGGCAAATTTCTCCAAATAATCATAATCTGAATTATGAGAACTGGTTATGTAATGTTCTTAAAGATTTTCCGAAAAGAATTATAATTACATTTAAGAAATGAACTTCTACATAAATTACTATCACAAAACTGATTTTAATTTAGACATCACTCAAATAATACATGTAGACAACCTACATTAAGATAAGCTGGTCACAATTTAGATCGTTCTAAAGAAAGTTCTATATTTTTCAGAGATTAAAATCCCAGTTTATTTCAGAAGCTCAAATTCTCTTTTACAGATGTTAAAATATCAGAATAGAACAACAAGATATTCATTATGCCATGTGATTTAAATTTTCCATACCCTGAGACTAATAGTAAGATTTTATTTATTGTCCAATGATTACATCCTGACCACTGGATAATTAGTGCTAGACTTAAAAGCTACTTCTGGGAAGTTTGTCGGTCTTTCAAAAGTGGAGTCTGTGAAAGACTGAAGACTTTTTCACTTTCTCCACCAACAGGAAATGTTAGCCTCCTAATAAATGGTTAATGAAAAGGACAATCATATTTCAAGAAGCCACATTGGTCTTCAAGTTAAAGAAATGCCTTTTCTCTAGGGTCATCCTGCTGCTGCTGCTACTGCTAAGTCACTTCAGTCCTGTCCGACTCTGTGCAACCCCATAGACGGCAGCCCACCAGGCTCCCCGATCCCTGGGATTCTCCAGGCAAGAACACTGGAGTGGGTTGCCATCTCCTTCTCCAGTGCATGAAAGTGAAAAGTGAAAGTTAAGTCGCTCAGTTGTGTCCGACCCTCAGCGACCCCATGGACTGCAGCCTTCCAGGCTCCTCCATCCATGGGATTTTCCAGGCAAGAGTACTGGAGTGGGGTGCCACTGCCTTCTCTGAGGTCACCCTACCTACGTAAAATGGCCCCACTCTGCTCAAAGTAAAACATTCTGCAGCTTAAATTGCAGGCCCTTGTTCCATGTGACTCAGATTTGTCAGGAAGTAAAAGTTTCTGTGTGAGCAAATCCACAGTCTAGACTGTACAATATCATTCATCAAGATAATAAGAAGTCTGAACATCCTTCAGGCCTTTAAACACATCTGTGACATCTCTGGCATTTGAACCCTCTGGGAAATCAACCCTGAATACTCATTGGAAGGATTGATGCTGAAGCTCTAACACTTTGGCCACCTGAGGCAAAGAGCCAACTCATTGGAAAAGTCCCTGAAGCTGGAAAAGACAGATGACAAGAGAAGAAGGAAGCAACAGAGGGTGGGATGCTTGGATGGCATCACCGACCCAATGGACATGAGTTTGAGCAAGTACCGGGAGTTGGTGATGGACAGGGAGGCCTTACGTGCTGCAGTCCATAGGGTCACAAAGAGTCAGACACAACTCAGCAATTGAACAACGACAAAAAAATGTCCCAAAACAGGAGTTGAATATTTTCACTTATGAATAGCAGAGTTGTTTTAAGAGATGGCTGCAAGTCCAATCCAATTCAGGCCACCGTTCTCCTGAGACAGGAACTCATTAAACAAACAAAACGAATCAGGAGGAATAAACTCAGAGAAACACAAAAATTAGAAAGGAAGGGGAGACGGTGTTGCTTCACTGTCATTTCTATCACCCTCCCATAAATGAGCCAACATAATCCAGGATACTCAATGAAGTTCTCAGGCAATTCATAAGACTAAGAATTTGTTGGGTTTTTTTTTTTTTTTGCTGCACCAGGTCACAGCTGTGGCATGTGGGGTCTGGCTTCCTGACCAGGATTCGATCCTGGGCTCCCTGCATTGGGAATATGGAGTCCTACCCACTGGACCACCAGGGAAGTCCCAGGGTGTGTTTGTTTAATTGTACTAACTAGGGTTGCGTGTGTGCATGCATGACACATTTATCACACAAAACAGGGACTGACGACACACTGACTTTTCTTCTCACAGCTGGGATGGAGCTCAGCCTGTCAAAGGCAACCACAGAATCACAACGTTTCCCAGACCTTCACTATGCACAGACGTCACACTGAATCACTCCCACATGTTATCTCAGTTCATTTTTACAGCTCTGGGAGGCAGCTACCATCCCTGTTCCGAAAGTGAGGTTCAGAAGTTTGGGCAAGTTAGCCAAATAGAGACAACTGAGAAACGAGTGTGGAGGATTAGAGTCCTGTGCAACTACGCCCAAATTCATAGTCACTGCGCTACACAGCTCTGCCTCGGCAGGGGTGTCGGCACGTGGTGGTGTATGTTAGTCACTAGACCCGCAGAAACACCTGGCTGGATAATCCTGTGCTGTCCTGATCTGTTTTTTAATGGCATAAGAAACGAATGAAAGTTAAAAGATATGTATGTAAAGGCTTTATGAAAACCTTCTTACTGCTGCTTTCATGAACATTAAAATGTTTATTATTTCTTATTCGTAAAGTCTTAACTTGGATTTAAATCCTTCAATGGGCAGCCTACAGGGAAGCACAAACTAGAACTTCTTTTTGGCCTGGGTGCTCTGTGCTGAAAGACAAACATGATGATTGCTGCTGTTCCTGTTGCTCAGTCACTAAGTCGTGTCCGACTCCTTTCAACCCCATTTCAACCTGCAGCACGCCAGGTTTTCCTGCCCTTCACTAAAACATGATCATACGTGGAGTTAGTTCTGCCTGCCAGTTAATACTGCATTTAAATGACTAACAGAGAGTCAGAGAGATAATGAAAAGGACTGGAGTTTTTCACTGGACTTTTTCATTTTATTAATTCAGTTATATTTTTATATTATTCTTTCTGAACTGCTACATCAGTAAAAATAATGCAGTAAGAATGTTCAGATATTCTAATTGACTGCAACTACTTCCAACCCTACTTTACAATATGCTTTGAAGACAGTATCTACCAAAATATCTGTAAAAATTCAATTCTTCTCACTTTTTAAAATAATCAAACATGCCTCGAGTTTTCATCACCGCATTGACTTACCATCCTGTATCTGTGCCCATATATTCTGCTTTCTCGTCCATTACTGAGACCGAATGAGTCTTCCTCAGACCTAAGACAAATTCCTCTTTTTATCCACCAGATCCTACCCCCTCGGGCCACACAAAGACAGAGCTGCTATCTCTGCTTCCCACCCATCTCCCCCTCATCACAATCGACTACCCTCCCATTCACCGTCTACACTCACTGCCTCCATTTCCGCTCTTCTCCTCACCTCTTGAGCCCCTGCCTTAGCAGACTTCATCCCTACGCTGGAGGGTCACTAGAGACCCCGTCACACTGCTAAGACACATGACCAGGGCTCAGTCTTCATCTTACTCAAATCAGCAGCTCCACCTGACAGACAGAGCTTAGGACTCACCCCTGAAGCAGCTCCTCACAGCTTTCAGGATCCTGAGCTCGTCTGGTGTGCTCCCTGGATTGCCTCAACTTCTCTGGCTGGATTCTCCTTATCTCCTCAAGGTCAGAAACTCTTGGGGAATCAATCCTTGGGCCTTTTCTCTTATCTACTCTCATCCCTCATCAAGCGTTATTTCACCTAGTCCGAAGGCTTCATGCATTACCCCACCACATGCTGATAACGCCCAAGTTTCCACCTCAGCTGACTCCTCTCCCCTCACTCCAGGCACCCAACACCCACAGCCTCCTTCGCATAGGTTCAGTTCAGTTCAGCCGCTCAGTCATGTCTGACTCTTTGCGACTCCATGAACTGCAGCACGCCAGGCCTCCCTGTCCATCACCAACTCCCGGAGTCCACCCAAACCCATGTCCATTGAGTCGGTGATGCCATCCAACCATCTCATCCTCTGTCGTCCCCTTCTCCTCCTGCCCTCAATCTTTCCCAGCATCAGTGTCTTCTCAAATGAGTCAGCTCTTCACATCAGGTGGCCAAAGTATTGGAGTTTCAGCTTCAACATCAGTCCTTCCAATGAACACCCAGGACTGATCTCCTTTAGGATTGACTGGTTGGATCCTCCTGTACTCCAAGGGACTCTCAAGAGTCCTCTCCAACACCACAGTTCAAAAGCATCCATTCTTCGGCGCTCAGCATCACTCTTTAGGAAAGGGCAGCCACCTCCACCTTCTATCCTAAAGTGGCCTCCGACCTCCCCTTTCGATGCATTCCTCTCTTGGTCCTCTTCTCATCACGTGACAATGTCACCCTCACTCGTGTATGAGCCCCAAACTTTGAAGTCCTCCTCAACCTTCCTCTTTCTCTCCATTCTCTGTCTAGTCCTTCAGCAAACCCTCTTGGCTCCATCTTCGAGTTCTATCCAGACCTGGAAGGGTCTCACCAGCGCAACGGGCCCCACCCCAGCCCGCATCTACACGGCCTCTCGCTAAGACTGCCACCGCAGCGTCTGACTGGGCTCACCTTCTCTATCCTTCGCCCACACAGATCAGGGCTGGCCTAGCCGTCAGTCGGATCCTTTTATAACTCAGGCCAGTGCCTATCTCTGCTCCACTCTCTCCAAATGCCTCCCACCACTCACAGAACACCTAACTCTCCCCAGGGGCCCACAGGACCCTTCACAAAAGCCCTCCCTTACCCCACCCCTCTGATGCTACTCCACCTCCTACTCCACTCCCACTCTGTGCTGTTCCTTGAACACACTATTAGTGTTAGTCGCTCAGTCGTGTCCGACTCTTTCGCAATCCCATGGGGTGTAGCCCACCAGTCTCCTCTGTCCATGGAATTCTCCAGGCAAGAATACTGGAGTGGATTGCCACTGCCTTCTCCAGGGGATCTTTCCAACCTAGGGATCAAACTCGGGTCTCCTGCACTGCAGGCAGATTCTTTACCAGCTGAGCCATTAGGCATGTGTTTATTTCAGGCCTCTGGTCTTTACTGGTGCAACCCTCTGCGTGAACAACACTGCTTTCTCCGAACTTCTTCAGGACTCTGCTTCACTGTCACCTTCTCAGGGAGGCTTCCCTCATCATCTCACTAAAAGAGAAACCCCACCCATCCACCGAAACCAGCACCCCTTAACACTCCCCTCGATTTTGTAATTCATATAGCACTCACCATCTGTCATACTAATTATATGTTTTGGTTATTTAGAATATCAGCTTCTTCAATCCAGGGGCTTTATTCACTGCTATAAATCAAGATGCTCAGAACAATGCTTGGCACAAGATAGGTAGGTATCTGTTAAACTGACAAATTAATTCTATAGTCTCACCAACTGTAAAATAGCTAAGGTCGCTGCAGTGAGATTCAAAATCAAAAACTGAGAAAGCTGACACTTCAGGGTGCCTACTCCAGTCCCACCAGAGCAAGTGTCAGGCTTGCTGGAATACTGAAAGCAGACTAAGGAGATCCACTTGGACCTGAGGGCCCTCGAGGTGGGCACTTCAGTACTTTCTCAGCAGCTCCCAGGTCCAGCTACTGATTCGTTAGGGAGCACACCTCATGGTGGGTGTTTCTGAATGGTATGTTAACCCATTCACATTTGTTCAGCCTCACAAAAAATTCTCTATTTTCTTGGGTTAAAGATAAGGGCTGATGTCACATATCTCCTATGACTCCAATACAGAGCAAACAAGAATCCAAGAAGAAGGTGGTAAATGTCACTGTGACCCAGGCAGTCCTGCTCCACAGGATGTGGGACCATGAAGCATCCTCTGATGCAGTGGAACTCATTGCCAACGGAGCTGGGACTCCAACAGAACACTCTTAATAACCACAAAGGCTCAGAGAAAGAAGTTTTTCAACAGAGCAGAAATTCTGTTTTAACTTTTAATTAAAGTCACAAAGTAAATATATCTCAGACACTTGAGTTTAAAAAAAAAAAAAAACAAAAAAACAAGCAAGTGTAAGAGAAACAATAAATCTTTTCCACAAAATCGGACTTCGACTAAATGTCCTAGGATTATGAGGTGGGAGCCTGAGTCAACCATATGCTGTTCATTAATATCTTCTAACAGGAACTGCACCAGGTTTGGAAGGACAAACTGAAACACATTTATGGACTTTAGGAGTCATTCTTCTTTCTCGACTACCAGCCATTAGCAGGACACGCAACCATTACAGCACCAAAATGTTAAATCTCTGACAAATCCATGCCAAAACAACTCGTATGGAGAATATTGAGTGATTCAGCTAATTTCATTTCTTCTCACTTTTATATTTGGCATAACTATACTTATCTTGTGGCTTCCCAGGTAGCTCAAATGGTAAAGAATCTGCCTGCAGTGCAAGAGACCTGGGTCAGATACCTGGCTCGGGAAGATCCTCTGGAGAAGGGCATGGCAACCCACTCCAGTATTCTTGCCAGGAGAAGTCTATGGACAGAGGAGCCTGGTGGGCTACAGTCCATGGGGTCGCAAAGAGTCGGACACAACTAAGCAACTAATACCTTCACTTTTCATGCTTATCTTAAATATTAACCATTTGAAGTAGTCATAGGATGATGAGGCTGTGTAAGTATTTTAAAAACATGCTTTCCTACAAAATACAATTTTTTTCAGCAGATAACATCAAACAATTATGGACCAAACATAACACATCCTAAAAACTCCAAAAACTTACAAAGTTATCTCCCACTGCCTTTAAAGAATTCACACCAGTTATTTCACAGCAGGGTCAGGGGAGAATAACTAAGATGACAATATCCCAGGTGCCCAAACGCAGGGGTGAGGAGGGAGGTGGTCAGAAAACCAGCACTGCAACGCTGCCCCGAAGAGTTATAACGTGGGTAAAGTTAGTCTACACCGTCTTCTCTTTCCTCACCTTTCTCCACCTAAGCACACTAACTCAGGCATCCAAACAGGCAAAAAATCAAGACCCAGTGGCTATCTTAACTCTTTGAAGTAAAGATTCAAACTCCAACCTACACAAACCTTCCTTGTTAGCAAGTAAATCAGGAAGGGGGGAAAAAAAAAAAAAACCAAAGGAAGTATTTTCCTGCTTTATAGACAAGTCTACATTTGCCTGCCTTATAAACTCCTAGGGCTTATACATTTTTTAAAACATTAATTTGAAAATTTCAAACATTGATGACATTCACAATGATCACAATGCTTCTGGATCTATCATCCTTGTTCCTCTCCCGCCTACAAACACCTGTGTTCTTCCCTGGCCCTGCTTTTCTACACAAATAAGAGACCAGAGACCAAAGTAAAATAGTCTCATATGTGAACATTAAGACAGGATGACTCTGGCTACCTGACTGAAGTCAACGCAGGGGTGTGACTTTAGGTAGAGTGATGTAAGCTGGGTTTCAAAAGTCCAAGGATTTCAACAAGTAGAGAATCGGGGATGGGCATTCCAGACAAATGAAAGAGCAAAAGGAAAAAATCAGAATTGCGGAACTGAAACTGGAGGGTACTGAGGAGAAAAAAAAGAAAGCTGGCAAGACAGATCCATGCCAAAGTATAAAGGGCCTTAACTCTTAATTCTTTATTCCACAGGCAATGGAGAGCCATCTGATTAGATCTGCATGAGAAAGATCACTGTGTTCTGGTAGAAGAGCCTGTATTTAAGAAACCAATATGATGAGGGGGAAAAAAAAATCCAAATTCAAGCAGCGTCAGATAGAATGACAAAATAGGACGGAAACCAGATAGCAATAAATAATTAGTGAATGCATGAACAGACAAAAAAACAGAACAGGCTTAGTAACTGACTGGATGTTTCAGACAAAGTTAAAAGAACACTGTTACAATCTGTTGGACTGCATACACCCTCCAAGCAGATACATTCATTGCTGGCCATCCAACCAGGCAATTCCCACAAATGTGCTGGAAAAGTAAGTGACAGAAACAGGGTAACACAAGAGATTCTCAAAACATGGATAAAAACACAAAGATTTACCAGTCGACAAAGTTTAGGTGAAAATTAGATTTTTTTTTAAAGGTAGATTTTTATTAAAAAGTATAAGTAGCAAAATAAATCACTGTAATTGGGATTTCCCTGAGTGGAAAAATCTACTTGGATTTTTTATTTTTCTGAGCAAGACTTGAGACAAACACAATTTATACACTGCTATGATCCCTCATACAGTGTTTTATGAAACTACAATGCTTTTGTCAAAGCACTTAAAGAGTTAAACAGTTAACTTTTCACAAACAAAATCAATTAATCATTCTAAAACTGTAAAATAGTGACCACACAATCCAAACATTCCTACATCTTCCCAGCTCATAAAACATGACACCTCAAAGAAATGCTACTTCCAGGGTTAAAGGGCTTCAGTTTCCCTAAACAGTGAAAAGTAAGTGAGCTGTTTTGTTTTTTATTCAGCTCTCAGGGTGAAAACTCTCTCCTCCATTGCACTTTGGGCATTTTGCCTTTACTCCAACATAGCTATGAATGGTTTCCTTTAAAGCTGCTGCTTTCCACCTACACCAAAATTCAATCTTGAGTTTTTACAGTATCAACTTTATTTGTAAAGTTACTAGCTGTTAAGGTCAACTGAGTCCAAAGACTTTAAATCAGAGTAGTTCTTGTCCTCAGTTACTATTTTTATAATCATATGCATCTTGTGGACATAAAATTACACAGTAATTATTCAACAATTAAAATTCAACTCAGCTACAATTTAGTCTCAATTCACAAGAATTACTGTCCTGGAATAGAATCCGCTAGAACCACTGAGTACTCTTCATGAATTTCTTCTCACCCTGATTTTGGTCTTCTTTTCTGTCAGTTTAAGCTGCTCACTTCAAGTTGCATGAATTACAATCTTCCCAAGAGTCCTATGCAATACTGATAGCACTTCATGATGACGTACTTTATATTAACTTTTTTTTATTAAACTGATTTTAAATTAAGAACAGAGTATTTAAACCAAATATACTATTTTAGAAGGCTTATATAACCAACCCCAGGGCCCTGTCCTCCCCTCTCCCCTCCCAGCCAGCTGCTCTCTGGACCCGCAACCCAGCATCACCGAGGCGCCCTTCCCTCCTGGGTACACGCTGGAGCCCATTCACGTCCACCTTCGTATCAGTGATAGACTGAACACACACACACACACACACACACACACACACACACACACACACACACTATATTCTAGGATGAAAGTCGTTTCTCTTTAGGATTTCAAAGGTGTAACAATTAGCATCCAAGGACTGTTCTGCCTTTCAGATTTCCCATACTTAATACTCCTTTTCTTATCCCCTCGGAACTGCAAGCTTCAAGGATTGAAACTCCCAGAGGACATGTTAGGTGTGGGGTACTTGGATTCACTGAGCTATACACTCAGGAGAGGACGTTCACGCTGGGGGCACAAGTCACACAAAAGTGACAAATCCTCCAATGTTACTTCTTTAGAAAGCCTCACTGTTCTCTTTCTGAAAGTTCTATAACCTGATGCTGCTCCTCCGAGGCCTCTCCCTTTCTCCTCCTTTCTGTCATGCATCCCTCACCTCTTTATTCCACCTAAATGCCCCCATTCAACTCTCTATTCCTGTCATCGAAATTTTTATTCTGTAATCACATTTCTAATTTCCTCCACCGTCTTGGTTTCCTTGTTGCTGTGTGTTTTCCTATTGTTTCTGTTCTTTCTCTTTTCGTGAGAAGGCTTTTCCTCAACATGTTTGTTTTCCATTCATGTTTACAAGGCACGAGAAGGCTCTGACCAGAAGCTCTGTAATCGCCCGGAGGGCAGTATTCATTCTCAGTAACCCAGGCAGGACTCAGCCTCTCTGTGGGCACAAGCCGCTGGCAGTATCTGTTCACCTTACTCGGGTAAAGGTCCGTTTTCCAGACAACCAGGTCTCTGTCTCTGGCGAGACAGTTATGGAACTGGAGGCCTCAGCTCTTCACATGCAGACTTCTGGCCAAGCCCACCATCCTCTGCCCCGAGCCTCCAACCCTCACTTCTGCACTAACCAAAATCCCTGAGCCCAAGGCCTCGCAGGGATTCTTCAGTTTGATCTAATCTGCTCTTGTTGGGTTTTGTCTCTGCAAGATCTTAGAATATAGATTCCTCTGCTTAACTAAGTCAGTTTAATACTCCTTTATCCAAATTTGCTGAAATTCCTCATCTGCTGCTGCTGCTGCTGCTGCTGCTAAGTCGCTTCAGTCGTGTTTGACTCTGTGCGACCCCATAGACGGCAGCCCACCAGCCTCCCCCGTCCCTGGGATTCTCCAGGCAAGAACACTGGAGTGGGTTGCCATTTCCTTCTCCAATGCATGAAGGTGAAAAGTGAAAGTGAAGTCGCTCAGTCGTGTCTGACTCTTCACAACCCCGTGGACTGCAGCCCACCAGGCTCCTCCATCCATGGGATTTTCCAGGCAGGAGTACTGGAGTGGGGTGCAATTGCCTTCTCCGGAAATTCCTCATCTACCACTGCCTTAATATTAACACATTAACAATTTTTAAAGAGTTTTTTCTTAACTTAATTTTTTAAAGTTTGCCATTAAATGGCTTCCCCAATGGCTCAACAGTAAAGAATTCACCTGCAATGCAGGAGATACAGGAGACATGAGTTCTATCCCTGGGTGGGGAAGGTTCCCTGGAGGAGGGCATGGCAACCCACTCCAGTATTCTTGCCTGGAGAATCCCATGGACAGAAGAACCTAGTGGGCTACAGTCCATAGAGCTGCAAAGAGTTGGCCACGACTGAAGTGACAGAGCACAATTAAATGCATTTCACGTAAGTAAATTCTGGTGAGCTCAGTGACTTGTATTCTACTTCTCATTATAAAACTGGGATTGTTTTCCCTAAGAGGAAAGAGGCTTAATCCCAGGGTAGAATAAAACCATTTAGTATCTTTTAAATTTTAAAGTCATGAAAAGAAAATTAGTTTCACAGAAATGTTAACTGAAATACTCAAATACATACAATAGATGAAAATGCACAATAAATGAAAAACACAAGCAGCAGAAGCCAGCAGAACCACTGCTCCTGCCCATCACTCTTCACATGCTGTGCCCACCACATAGTACCAATCCCACAAAAGGCCTACAACTTTTACATTTTTGCTTTACTTCAGTATTCTCAAATACTACATTCTAAGATTCAACATCTGGATAAAAACAGATGTAGAAAGATGCAGGAAACTTCAGAGAAACTATGTGTGGGGTGGTGCTGTGTGTGCACGTTCACGCAGAGTAAGCGTGAGAGAAAACATTAACGTCATCTTTCGGCAAGACAAAAATACAGGTTTAGGATCTTGAATTCTCTGGCACAAATTCTCCCTTGTTAACTCTGTAAAAATAATTATACAGTCCAACCTATCTTCTAGAGAATAATCTAATTTTACCTTGTTAACAAGACACTGACAGCCCATGGCATCATCCAGTGTACCCCATTAATATCAACAGAGCAAAACCGGCCAGAACACGCTAGATCGGATCAAGCCGTTCAATAAATTCATCTTAACTCAAAACTTAAAAACCAAGAACCAAGTAACAGCAGAGACTGGTGGACCAACTCTTCAGCAGAATATCAGAATTAACTGTTTCTGCAATAATGAACAATCAATGACCTATGTTATTGTCTTCATTTCCAAAAACAAAGGCAGAGATAAGTTAAGTGACTCATCATCCATAGCCATAGAAGACTGGACACTAGAACAAGGCTACTCTTTGTCCATCCATTTGCTTTTCCATTAAACTGTGCCAGCCCTTCAACTTCCTTTCAAAAATTGGTTTCTATCAGAGCCACAAGAAAATTCTGCATTTTAATATATATTACTTAACATTCAATTTTTGTTTGCTCCCCAAAAAGATTCAACTATGCACTTCTAAATAGATTGCTGACAGCCATTCAGAAACAGCAGATAGTGTGGCTCAACGGAAAACTTTTTAAATGTTCAACCCAAATGCTTCATAATTAAGATTCTTATATCAAAATGAAAAATACTTTTTTCATTCTTATATCAGCTGAAAAATCAGACTCTTTGATGAAGTACTTTTAGTAATGGAATAAAATCAAGAGGAAAAGATTTTACAGTATCTCTCTATTATTAAGTGCCAAAATTATTTTTACCACCTAATGTAATATATATTATTATGTTTTAATCATATACCATTATAATTTAAATTTTTTTCAGAGATTCAGGTTTCACAGCAGATACAATTTTATCCTACCATTAATAGGATCATAAACATTATACATATTAAGTTCATTAATTCTTCAAAATATAAAATCTCATCTAAGGAAAAAAAAAACACACACACACAAATTGAGCAACAGATCAAAATAAGAAATTCAATAGGACTCCAAAATTTTTCTAACTATAACGATTATTTTTTATAATTAAAAATTTGGCCATTATGCTACTGCAGAAGAAAAATAAATCTAGTAATTAAAAATGTCATAACAGTTGCATAATTGAATCTTCACTTTATAATTTACTTATTACCATTAAAAAAATCCAGAAACTTAACATCAATGATAAGCTCCTATAAAAATTAATGTGAACAAGTCTTCAATCTAATAACCAGAAAAATGCAAATTAAAATGAGATGCCATTCTTGTCTACAGAATTAGAAAAAAACCTTTACTGTAATAACTAATGTTAAAGAAGTTATGATGGAACTTATATCTTCAAGCATCATTGTGAAAAATATAAACTGGTATTACAGTTCTGAAAAGCAATACAACTCAAGAGTCTTAAGGGACTTCCCTGCAGATCTGGTGGTTAGTACTCCCTGCTTCTACTGCAAGGGGCAAGGATTCAGTTCTTGGTTGGGGAACTAAGATCCTGTATGCTGTTTTAAGAATGCTTAGACTTTTCTTATTTCTAGGCATCTATATTTAAGAAAATAATGAGAAGTTTAGCTAAATTCTGTAAAGTACTTACAAAAAAAAAAGACAATGAAGAGAAAAAGAAAACAGAAAAACAAAGAAAAATCTTAGAAATAAACTAAATGTTTAATGATAAAGGACAATTAACTAAATTATAGTGTTGTGTAATTCAGCATTTGAGGAATCAAAACCACAGGTTTGAATATCCAATAAGAGCCACTCTGAAAAACCACAATACAGTGATTTACAAAGGAGTGACACCTACCAACACTGTTATTGTGAGGATTAAACGAAATACCACATATCTCAACAATCATAACATGTACTTTTTTCACGTGCTAACATGTTTAGAACTAAGATCTATTTAGCAATCAATGGTGTGTCATGACTTAATTGGTAGTGTTTTTTTTTTTCTCTTTCAACAGCACATAAAATAATTATGTACTTTAGAATTGATGGTTATTAGGATGGAATTTCGGAGAAGGCAATGGCACCCCACTCCAGTACTCTTGCCTGGCAAATCCCATGGACAGAGGAGCCTGGTGGGCTGCAGTCCATGGGGTCACTAGTAGTAGGACAAGACTAAGCGACTTCCCTTTCACTTTTCACTTTCATGCATTGGAGAAGGAAATGGCAACCCACTCCAGTGTTCTTGCCTGGAGAATCCCAGGGATGGGGGAACCTGGTGGGCTGCCATCTCTGGGGTCACACAGACTCAGACACAACTGAAGTGACTTAGCAGCAGCAGCAGGATGGAATTTAGATTCAGTGAAACACAGCAATGGACTGCAGAGCCTGGCTCAAGTTTGAAAGGCGTAACACGCATTACAACTTGCGCCTTGATCCAGTCATCTGGATGGCAAGTGAGCCTGCAGAGCCTCCGGCCGCCTCCCTCAGCCCATCGGGTGAACCGGTGGTAACACACAGAGGACCTTCCATTACTGTCTTCAGTTAAAGTCTACGCTGCATATGAAGGAATATCACATTGCCTTAACTGTCTTCATTTCTTTAATAGCATGGCAAATGCTTATTTCTTTGGGTAACTACTTTTTCTCACCTCCTTCTCCAGCCATCCTCAACCCAAGCATAATACTCCCCAAGCCACTGCTTGATCAGCTTCCTCTGACAAGATCATTCCAGAACCAAAGCTCTGGCGTCAGCTCTCTCTGAAGCTTCTCCCGCCTCAGCCCAATCTCTTCCCCCCACTCTTCCTCATATTTGGTCCCACTTTATCCCACATAAAATCTTCCAATAAAGCATGAGAAAATGTTATTATACTAGTGTTTACTTAAGCTCTTCCCCCTAAACTGAAGCACCTAATGATGAGGACATCTGATTCATATATGTGTATCCTCAAGCCAAGGGCACAACAAACCTTCTATAAATGCTGCGATACACAGAGGGATTTAGAGAGCAACGCACAGAATTGGCAGAACTAACTATACCTTGATACTCCAGAAATAAAATTGGCATCAGAAATAAATTTTTAGTCCTACATGTTTGTCATAAAATATGAAAATAGTTCAACTTTTCTTATATACTTCATTTAGCCAGTATTTTCTCAAAAGAAAACAGTCAAGGAGTTAAACCAACACATATTTTACACAGCCCTCATGCAAAGAATTCCACAATTCATCCTGACGAAAGAGCAAACTTGATGATAAAATTCACAAACATAGATACAAAAATCCTAAACAAACATCAGCAAACCAAATCCAGTAATAAATAAAAGTACAATGTATCACAACCATATTTCATTTGTTCCAAGAATGCAACTTTGTTTCAATATTTAAAAATCAATGAAAAGATACTCAAAAGTATAATGGATGGCAAAAGCAGCACAGAAAATAATAATCAACACTGTAATCATAGGAGAAACACACCTTAAAACCCCAATGAAATACTACTATGCATCCGCTAAAAAGGTTAAAATTTTTAAAAATGATACTCCCAAATGTTAGCAAGGATGCAGAACAACTAGAACTCTCATATATTGTGTACCATACTATCTGAAATCCTACTTCTAGGAATTTACCCAAAAGAAATAGCCACACAAAGACTTATAACCAAATGTTTACAGCAATTTTTTTAATTGCCACAAACTGGAAACAATTCCAGTAACCATTGACAGATGAACAGATAAACAAAAATCTATACGATAGAAAACTACTCAGTAATAAATAAGACTGAAGTGCTGATAGCCAACAGGAATGAAACTCAAAAGCATTAAAAAAAAAATACACAAGACACCAGGAATATATAGTGTTAGATAGCATTTACAGGCAAAATGAATTTAAAATAACAGGAATCAGATTGTGGAGGGGATCATGAGCTGAGGATGGGGCACTTTGGGAGGAAAGGGAGCTATTCTAAATCTTAAACTATACTCCTTGAAAATTGAATTTTATTGTATGTAAACTATACCTCTGTAAACTTGAATTTTTTTTAATCAACTATTAGGATTCATTTACACTACAAACACCTGGTAAAATTCAACAGTCAATTGTGATTTTTTTTAAAAAAAAGAGACCCTCAGAAAACTAGGAAGAAAACATAAATTCCTTACTTTGATCTAACCAACTATGAAAAAAGAAAAATGATATGTATTGGTTAAACACAGAAAGTTTCTCCTTTAAAAACAGACACTGTGTAATAAGGGAGCCTGTTACCACCACCTCACCATTTTAGCTGAGGTCTTAGCAGATTCAGTAAGGCAAGGAAAAAGCAAAAGACATGGAGGGTGGAAAAGAAACAATAAAAATCTTATTTTCAGACCTGACTATATACAAAAAGATACTTTTCAAATCTACAGATAAATTATAGGAACAATAACTGAGTTAAGTAAATGTGTGAAATAAAGATCAATGTACTGAGTGGATGACATTTTTGCACATGAACAATAGTTTAAAAATTAAAAATTTCCAGGGACTTCCCTGGAGGTACAGTGGTTAAGACTTTGCCTTCCAATGCAAGGGGCATGGGTTCAGTCCCTGGTAAGGGAACTAAGATCCCACATGCCTCATGATTACAAGAAGCAGTATTGTAATAGATTCAATAAAGACTCCTTAAAAAATGGTCCACAATAAAAAAAATCTTTAAAAAACAATTTCTGAGATACCATTTATAATAGCACCAAATACCGAGGAATAAATCTATTTTAGAATATGTCCATCCCCCCATAGATACCTAATTACAGACCAGAAACAGTAACTTTCTATGTAAAGTGACAGATACCACCTTAATCAAATGATCAAAATTCTAGTCAGTACTTCATACCCCTTCTGAAAACGTACGGCCTAAATCCCACCATGAGAAAACATTAGACAAACGTAAACTGAGAGACTTCATGCAAAAGAGCTAGCTTGAATTATGCAAAAATTTTAAGGTCATGAAATACAAAGAAAGATGACAGGAGACTAAAGCAACTTGATGACCAAATACAACTTAGGATCTGGGGTTTATTTTTGCTATGCATGAACTCTGATTATGATCTGAAAATTTTAGATAACATTTGGTTATTAGGAAATATATACAGAAGTGTTTAGGGGTAAAGGAACAGGGTTCTGTCTGTAAGCATTATGAGGGGAATAAAGAAAATGTGGTAAGGTGTTCATTTAGGGAATCTCGGTAAAGGATATTTTTGTAAAATACAGGAATTTTTGTAAAGAACACTGTTCTTAAAACTTTTCTATAAATTGCTTTGGGTAGTATACCCATTTTCACTATATTGATTCTTCCAATCCATGAACATGGTATATTTCTCCATCTATTAGTGTCCTCTTTGATTTCTTTCACCACTGTTTTATAGTTTTCTATATATAGGTCTTTAGTTTCTTTAGGTAGATATATTCCTAAGTATTTTATTCTTTCCGTTGCAATGGTGAATGGAATTGTTTCCTTAATTTCTCTTTCTGTTTTCTCATTATTAGTGTATAGGAATGCAAGGGATTTCTGTGTGTTGATTTTATATCCTGCAACTTTACTATAATCATTGATTAGTTCTAGTAATTTTCTGGTGGAGCGATCCAAAAGTCTACAAGCAATAAATGCTGGAGAGGGTGTGGAGAAAAGGGAATCCTCTTACACTGCTGGTGGGAATGCAAACTAGTACAGCCACTATGGAGAACAGTGTGGAGATTCCTTAAAAAACTGGAAATAAAACTACCTTATGATCCAGCAATCCCACTGCTGGGCATACACACTGAGGAAACCAGAAGGGAAAGAGACACATGTACCCCAATGTTCATCGCAGCACTGTTTATAATAGCCAGGACATGGAAGCAACCTAGATGCCCATCAGCAGATGAATGGATAAGAAAGCTGTGGTACATATACACAATGGAGTATTACTCAGCCATTAAAAAGAATACATTTGAATCAGTTCTAATGAGGTGGATGAAACTGGACCCTATTATACAGAGTGAAGTAAGCCAGAAGGAAAAACATAAATACAGTATACTAACGCATATATATGGAATTTAGAAAGATGGTAACAATAACCCGGTGTACGAGACAGCAAAAGAGACACTGGTGTATAGAACAGTCTTATGGACTCTGTGGGAGAGGGAGAGGGTGGGAAGATTTGGGAGAATGGCAATGAAACATGTAAAATATCATGTAGGAAACGAGTTGCCAGTCCAGGTTCGATGCACGATGCTGGATGCTTGGGGCTGGTGCACTGGGACGGCCCAGAGGGATGGTATGGGGAGGGAGGAGGGAGGAGGGTTCAGGATGGGGAACACATGTATACCTGTGGCGGATTCATTTCAATATTTGGCAAAACTAACACAATACTGTAAAGTTTAAAAATAAAATTTAAAAAAGAAAAAGAAAAAAAAAACTTTTATGAAAGTCTGAGATTAAAGTTAAAAAAGAAAAACACACACAAGTAAGACTATTACAGAGCAAACTATAAAATACCATCATGAGGAATTAACAAAGGCCTAAATAAAGCAACACGTTATGATCCTAGACGAAAAGACTCAACACTAAAGACTCAACAGTGTAGATGTCAGTTCTCTTCAGTGACCTCTACGTTCAATGCATCCCAACTAATATTCCAATAGGTCTTTTTTTTAGGACTTCACAACCTGATTCTAGAATTTATACAGAAATGTGAAGGCCAAGAATAGCCAAGACATCTTTGAGAAGAATGAGATGGGAAGGTAAGATTTATTATAAAGCTACAAGACAGTGTGAGAATGGAACATGGGCAAAGAGACCAATGGAACACCACAGATCCGAGCACCAGGAAGCATACATGCACACCTGCTTAACAACAAAAGCAGCAACCCAGAGGAGTAAGCAACGCAGGGGGCAGGTTCCCCTTTCAACAAATGCTGCTAGAAAAACAGAAACACGTCTGGGAAAAAATGAAATTTCATACCTACTTTACATCAAACACAAAAATTATATACAGGTAAGCTACAAATCTATATGTGAAAAGCAAACAATAAAGCTTCTGGAAGTTTTACAGGAGATTATCTTTATGACCTCAGAACAGGGAAGAACTTTAAACGTGGGGGGGAGGGAGGAAGATGAAACACAAAGAAAAAGATGCACAAATCTGACAAGCTAAAAATTTGTGATCTTAATTACTACACAATTCTATTTTCCCCCAAAGAAGGCACTTTAGCAGAACTTCCAGTTACTGAGTTATGACTTTCTTCTTCATGATGAGAAAGATTGCTACTCTGTGTTTCAAATGATTAACTTGGGGAAAATCTCATGGTTAGCACTCAATGAAATAGTTACTGGGTAAGCCACTAGATAAATAAATGAAAATTTACATTTACTTGATGAAAAATACATATTTGGAGGACAGAAGAATGCACTGAGTATTAACACATAGAGTTACAGACGGACCCCTACACTGTTAACTGTGGGTCTCTCCTCCCAGTTCCAAGGATTAACAAATTAAACAGCAGGTAGCTTTCACTTTCTCTATAATGGTTTCAAACCACAGAAATATGAGTACTCTTCCATCTCAAGTTGGCTGGTACTTTCTTTCCCAGCTCCATTCTCTTTTTCTTTGCCTCCTAAAGTAGGAACCTTTCTCCCTCTCTGGTCTTCTTCTTACTGTCACACCCTGTGGTCTGCTGGTTTTCCCCAGACTGATTTTATTACACTATGTCTGGCTTCAGCTTCACCTCCATTTCTCTGTGCCCAGCCCTAGTTATTTCAAACTTCCCTCCCAACCCCTCAAATAAATACATCCCTTCAGGATATCTTAACCACTTATGTAGACGGTCTTTCCTCCAGGGCCCTACTGAAGGCAAACTCTGATGAACAAGAATCGCATCCCAACTTTTTCCACCCGGTCCTTCACCTTACAGCAGAAATCTGATGCCGCCCTTAAACACATCTGATGCCTGCCTTCTTCTGTCCCCGACTTAGGAGATTCACAAATATGAGTCAAGATCATGTAACTGTGTTCCAGTCTAGATGAGAAATTTCTAACTCTCTCAAAACGGCTAGTGAACGCTAAATGATAATAAAAATGACCACAGATGGGTAGATCCTAGACTTGAGTAGGAGAGAATTACTGCTATTGTCAAAATAATCGATTTTATTGACCTCTTGACACAGCCCCAGGCCTTGTCTGATTATGGCATGTGTCCACACCACTGACGCAGGGAGGACAGCTATGAGATGCCATCTTAGGGTGGAAATACCCCTCTGTAAGGGGCTTCCCAGGTGGTGCTAGTGGTAAAACCCACCTGCCAATGTGGGAAACTTAAAGAGACGTGGGTTCGATCCCTGGGTTGGGAAGATCCCCTGGAGGAGAGCATGGCAACCCACTCCAGTATCCTTGCCTGGAGAATCCCCAAGGACAGAGGAGCCTGGCGGGCTGCAGTCCATGGTGTCGTCGCAGAGAGTCAGACCTGACTGAAGTGAATGAGCACACACAGCACACCCCTCTGTAAAATATTCCATTAGCACAATAAAGGGCTCCACCAAAACGCAGGAGAGATGGAGGCACGCTGAAACCAAGGCTGTTTCAATGTCCTAATTTCACAAGTGGGGTTCCCAGGTCAGTGCATCCAATCAGAAATTCTCATCTGAAATCAAAACAAGAACCTATGCCAGCAGGCAGTTTCCCAAAGGACAGAGAAAACCAAAGCTTTGGGAGAAAACCAGAGGCACTTTGAGGAAAGCAAGACTAAAAAAGTAAAAAACCCCCAGAGGATATCTAAGACTATGGCTTGTTCTTTGGGAAAAGCTAGGTTTGCAGCAAATCCACTTCAGAGAGGTTCATGAAGACAGCCAGAACCCTTGGTCAGACAAACAGAGAATCTCTATTTTCAGCTTAAGAGATAGTTAGCACAGAAATAATAGACATGGGGCAAGGAAACAAGGACAGGTGGAAAACAGGCTGAAAAGGGGAAAGGGAAAGAAGAGAAGAGAAACATGAATCTCAGGATGGGCTATCAGCAAGGATGAAAGCTGAACAACCAGGGCAACACACACTGGCCAGGAAAACAGCAACTCACTCAGCACTGAAAACTGAATGACGGCGGGCAAGGGGAAATGAGAGCTCTGTAACCACCACCAGATTTAAATGATAAACCATAAGTCATCTTTCTACTTTTCTTTCTAACCAGCTATAGAGAAAAGTTTAAAAAAAAAAAAACACACCAAGATTCTGCGGAAGAAGAGTGAGTACCGTCACCTTGAATATAAGGGTAAGGAAGAGACAGAAACCAAAATAAAACTACAACATAAAGCTATTTTAAACGGATACAAATTAAGGTAATTAATGAATATGAATTGTATTTCAACCTATCACTAACATCCAACAAAATGCCCAGCACAAATTCAGATCCAAATGCAAAGCAAATGCGTTTATGAAAATTCCATTTAAGCCAGAGAACTGGGAAACCCACCGCAAAGTGACCTCCGCCATCAGCCACCCTGCACTTTGTAATATTTGGAGTGAGGCTGCTCAGAATAATTAGTCTCACTGAACTACAGCACTGCTGCTCATTTGTTCCGGTGGTTTAGGTGACGCCTCACCCTCCCGTACCTTTGTCTTATCTTATCTTGCAAAGAAACAGTTTCTCCAAGTGACACTAGAAGAAACACATACAATCCTGCAAACCTGGGAAGCCTGGACGATCTCCCTTTCACCAGCCTGAACAGGTCAACTTCTGCTGGGGTCGCTTTGACACATCTCATGTATTCTGCTCCCCAAACACGTTGAAGAGTCGCCCATCCACACACACGCAATTCACACTCCCCTTTCCCTACAGTCTTCATTTCATTCATGTGTCATTTACTTCTATTCACAGCTTCAAGAATCAAGTAAAGCACTCCTCCCTGATAATCCTCACAATCAGGTGTCCCTTCCTCTAGATTTGCTTTCAGCTTTACAGAACAGCGTCAGTTTCTGTTTTGTTTCGTGCTTTGTTAAATTTTAACCTCTTTACTTAGAGTTCTGTTTCCGTGTCCTGCCTATTCATATACTGCCAGCACTGAATGTATCGTATGTAGGGAATTATTAAATATTTGTTGATCAAATAATGTAGCCAACGCCCTCTTCAATCCAAATGACTAAACAGCTGTATGTTAAGGTTAGAATCTGAACAAATGATAGTGTCAGATGCTAAAAGTTTTCAAGAAAGCAGGTATGTGTCATTACTAGTTCATCTCTACGGAACATATCTTGTCTCCGTAAAGAACAAAAAATTGGTAATATGCTTAAGTGGAGTTTTAACATCACACGTTCACAGTGTCCTAATTTAAAAATGAGTTTTACCATTACCCAGAAATGTTGACAAACATCACAAAATGGTTTCTGAAGTAAAACTGACACATTACAATAAAGTATTACAATGAAAGACAACTACTGGCTTTAAAAGTGCTTATCTTGAGGCTCACAAAACTTATAAAATTAACATATGGTTGCCAGGGGAAAGGGATAGTTAGGCAGTCTGGGATGGACATGTACACACTGCTGTATGTAAAATGGATAACCAGCAAGGACCTACGGTACAGCACAGGGAACTCTGCTCAATGTTATGTGGCAGCCTGGATGGGAAAGCGGCTTGGGGGAGCACGGATATATTTTCATGTATGGCTGAATCCCTTTGCTGTTCACCTAAAACTATCACAACATTGTTAACTGGCTATACCCCAATACAAAATAAAAATTTAAAAAGAAATAAATAAAGGTGCTCATCTTTTTTAAAAAAGCATTTTTAATAAGAACTTAATTAACAAAGGTATTGTTGTATACCTGAAACTAACACAACTACATCAACTATACTCCAATATAAAATAAAAATCAAATTTTTAAAAGTAATTCAAGAAAGTTAACTGGCAGTCAAAAACACAGGGGAAAGATTACCTTTTATTCTGGTTCTTTTTTAAAGCATTATTTTTTTCCACCAGGAAATAAGAAAAGTGTAGGCAGAGCTATTCCTATTATTTATATTCACTAAACCAATATCAGTCATATGAAACTAAACACCTTAAAAAGAAGTAAACAATTCATTTGCTGCTCAATTCTTAAGAAATCATAAAATACACTAGAAAATGTACTGTACAGTATGTGTAAGATGCTTTAGGCTTTGACTACCATAAATAATGGAGACAGAAAAACACTTAAAAAAAAGTAAAATTCATGTCAGAGGGGACTATTTACACACTTAGCTGGGTATTTTATGATCTGCTGCCACTGCTGCTAAGTCGCTTTAGTCGTGTCCGACTCTGTGCGACCCCATAGACGGCAGCCCACCAGGCTCCCCCTGTCCCTGGGATTCTCCAGGCAAGAATACTGGAGTGGGTTGCCATTTCCTTCTCCAATGCATGAAAGTGAAAAGTGAAAGTCAAGTCGCTCAGTCATGTCCGACTCTTAGTGACCCCATGGACTGAAGCCTACCAGGCTCCTCCGCCCATGGGATTTTCCAGGCAAGAGTACTGGAGTGGGGTGCCATCACCTTCTTTGACTTTATGATCAGGTCCTTTTAATACAATACTCGTATCTGTTTCTGTTTGCTTATCATATAGATCATGCCAGTGCTAACCAAAAATCACTGATACATGTACAAATGCTTAAACTTAACACTGCAAATGCTACACTCAATTACAGTATTTGAATTCTAATGTAAATTTATTACTTGTCTATTTGTCAAACTAAAATGTATTCTTATCTCTCCATTCCTCTACACAAAAATATATCTTTATTCCATATTTTATTAAACAAACTGCACCTTTTTAAGTTTGAGGACATTTCTCAAGGTCTTAAGACTTTAAAACATTTGATTCTAAAAACTGAAAGGCAAAAAATACTTTTGTCCCTGTGTTTTAGCTCAAGTCAAATGAAACCTAAACTAACTAAAATGAATTGGGGGTAGGGAGTTAAGTGTTTCTTTATACAAAATGATGAATTCAAAACAATTTTTTTTTTACCTTTCAAACACCAAGTCTGTATTTCAAATAGCCAGACATGTCTCTGTAAAGAATTACACCAGAAATCCACATTTTATCACCCATCTTTTTCATTAAATTCTGATATTTCCCCTTAAGAAAGATATTATTACATAAAATTAAACAAGATACTTTTTTTCACGCATTACACTGATTAAAAATTAAAATCCAGTAACATCAAGTTCTTCTACGGAGTGGTAAATTCTCTGAATCAGCACTTCTTAGGATACACCAAGGCTATTCACTATAGCATTATAAGTAAGAGAGAAAAACTACAAACCGTCTAAGTATCTAGCAATAAGGAAAATAGCTGAACAACTACATAATGCCTGGACTACGGAAAACCATCAAATTAAAAGCAATAAAGTAGATCTAACCTTCCAACATGGCCACGTAAGTCATGTGGTTACATGAAAAAACAAAACTGAAAAACATTTTGCAGAGTACTCATGTCAAAATACACAAAACACACACAAAATGACAAGCATAAAACTATAAATAACACTAAAAGAAACAGAAGTATACACACCAAACTGAAAACAAGGCTTGGTTTCTAGAGGGAGAAAAGGTGGTGTCCATGGGAATGTCAGCTGGAAGTATACTGTTTTGTTGTGGCAAATCACTTGCTAGTTGATTAAAATGAATACACTGAAAAAGATATTACTCAAAAAAATGTTATGAGGCTTTACTAAAGAGCAGAGGAGGACTGCCCTGGTGGTCCAGTGGTTAGGAAACTGACTGCCAAAGCAGGGGACATGGGTCCCATCCCTGCTCCGGGAAGATTCCACATGCCGCTGAACAATGAAGCCCGTGAGCCACAACTACAGAGCCCAGGAGCCTACAGTCCCTGCTCCACAAGAGCGGCCACCAAAATGTGACCCCCAAGCCCTCAGCCAAGAGCAGCCCCCAACTGCTGCAACTAGAGAGAGCCTGCATGCAGCAATGAAGACCCAGCACAGCCAAAAAATAACTAAATAAATTATTTTTTAAAAAAAGAGTAGTGGAAATGGGACTTCCCTAGTGGTTAAGATTGCACTTCCACTGTGGGGGACATGGGTTCAATCCCTGGACAGGGAACTAAGATCCCACATGCTGTGTGGCATAGCCAAAAGGAAAAAAAAAAAAGAGTATGGAGGAATTAAAAAATAAAATTTCCCTAATAACAATCCAAACTATCAGACTTTACTGTGTGATAAAACGAAAATGATTAAATATTACAGTTTTAAAATAACTGTTCAACCATGCTCCAAAATAAATGTAGGACAAATTACCATTAATTAGGAAAAGAGAAAGTGCAGCATAATACTTACCTGATTTCACAATAAGAGTTAATTAATAAAGTTTTAAAAATATGTATATTAAAGTATGAATACTTCTTGTTTCTAATTGGTGCCATTATAAATGAGTTTTCTTTTCTCCTTTACACATTTCATATTTTTCAAGTTTTCTGAAGGATAGTGACTGCTTTTATAATAGAAAGAAAAGAGTTATCTTTAAAGTAACTTTCATTTAAAAACATAACAAATTGTATGGAAACTCTAACTGGTTCTATACATGTATGTGTGTTTACAACAGTCTTTCTTACTTGGTAAACTTGTTCAGGCCAAGAAAAATAGTACACAAAACTTCAGGATGCAGGTCAAAAGGCAGAATATGCGCAAATTACTACATTTAGCTTTCTAATTTTTCAAAATGATTGATCAAACCCTAACAGTTATGCAAACAAGCAGACCTGGTCTCCACCATGTATCCTGCACCACATCCTCCAAATTATTAAAGAAAGGGTTCTTTGAGCTGAAGTCTCACCTTCCTTAAACAGATCTTTCTTACCGTTACCATTAGTTTCAAGGCTTTTCTTTTTTTTAAGCAATATTATAGGTACCTGGGTTCATTAAACCCTTGACTATCCCAATCTCACCTGCTTTAATAATCAGGAAATTTTTTTTAAGTTATCTTTAAAGTAATTTTCTAAGAGGTTTTAGGTTGACAAGATGACCTAGAATTTCTACTTGGAGAAAAAACTTTTTCAAAGAAGCAGACAATATATCTGCAGTCCAAATTTGTGATTCAATTATTCACTGAATAAACATTTACTGAGCATCTAATAAAACAGGGCCAAGTCTTAGGTCCTAAACACACAAGAATAAACCTAGTGTTCACAACTCACTGAAGGAGAAAGACCAGGTAAATAAACCAGGTAAATAAAAGTGTTGCAGAGAAACACTTAAAAGAAGTGCTGAGAGAATTCAAGGGGGAGGGACTGGGTGAGACTGGGGTGGGGGACACAGCAAGGACAAGGACCAGGACAAAGGAGACCCATTCTAAACAGAGTAAAGCCGAGCAGAACAAAACCTTAAAGCAGCGGCATGCTACACATTCTAGGAAAATAAAACAAAACTCCACTGTGCTCTGGAGAAGGAAATGGCAACCCACTCTATCCAGTATTCTTGCCTGGCGAAGCCCATGGACAGAGGACAGTCCATGGGGTCGTAAAGAGGCGGGCACGACTGAGCAGCTGACAGCCAATGTGCTCTGCAGGTCAGGACTCAAACTACTTGCGAATGTTACTGTTCCCACAAATGCATGAGTTAAGGCCATTTAAAAGCCACCTTCACGGGTCTATAAAAGTAGTCCTAAGAATTTCTGACACAAGCCATAGTCCCTCAAACAAATGTATTGCTAAACACCAAAACTGTTAACCAATAACAAAATAACATTAACGAATAACAACCGAAAAAGCTCGAGCCTCGAACAGCCTAACTGGAAAAGGAGAGGATCCTTTTGACAGGTCACGTGCACCTCCTGACCTCCCAGAGGTCACAGCACTCACAAATGGGCCACAGATCAGCAGCAAGGCTCTCAGGGCAGGAGACGGGTCTCCTGCAGGGCCAGGCATCCACTGGGTGCTGCTCTCTGCATGCTGCCGGAAGACAAGCCAAGGTAGGCCTGGAACCCGAGAAGGTATATGTCCGATCTGGACAGTTGCCAACCTATCCCATTCGAAGCATCCAGGGACCAAGTCCAGCCCAGCCCCCACGCCCGGAGCCCAGGCAGCAGCACCTTCTGTTTGGACTCCCGACCCAGAGCTGACCTGCAGGCACTCTTCCCTACCTGCTGATAACCAGACAGGAATTTGCTCAGTCCAGCAGCTGTGCAGCCTCCAGCCTGACCACTGGCAACCCAGCAGCCACAGCTTCAAGTCCTGCAAGGATCATATTTACTATAGAGAGCACATGGTCTCTTGGGACAGAAACTAAGGACTGCAAAACAGCACCTCCTTTACCTTGTATAAATGATAATACTAAGCATCACTCTTGCACAGTTTAGAGCAAAATAATCCCCCAAGGTTTCAGGGAAGAGGGGATGTTAACGGATAAAGGGAGAGAATTCCCTGACCGTCCAGTGGTTAGGACTCCAAGGGTGCAGGTTCACTTCCTGTCTGGGGAACTAAGATTCTACAAGCTGCAAGACTTAGCTCTGAAAAAAAGGCAAAGGGGAAAACTTGGTTTCTCTAAATTACACCACAAAATTCTAACCATTACTTAAGAAGCCATTTTTTGAAAGGTAAAAAACGAAACACCCATGATGCTTCAGTATATTTCAATATTTATAGATGTCAATAGCCACGTAAAATACTACTTACATTCATTCTCTAACACTGGTTTTAAAAAAAATCTAAAAGGGTATCAGCAATTTGGTGGCATAAAGTTACGCAAATAAAAAGAATGTCAAAAGTAAAAGGCAGCAACCCACTCCAGTGTTCTTGCCTGGAGAAACCCAGGGACGGGGGAGCCTGGTGGGCTGCCGTCTATGGGGTCGCAGAGTCGGACACGACTGAAGCGACTTAGCAGCAGCAGCTCTTTATATGGCATATTATAAACGGTGGTGAGCAGAATTCATCCTGATTCAGTGTCTGACACCTAGCAAGGTTCCTCAGACACAGTTGGTGCCAACAATTAGTGAATGGATAGGGAGATGGATAAATTAAGTTCTAGAGTCTTAAAGGACTAAAGATTATCATCCAAATGTGAATTAACAGCATAAATGCATAAATAACAGTTAGAGAATTTGGTTTACAAAGTGTGAGGTTAAAAATTATTTCCTAATTATAGCTTTTTTTGTTTTTCTTTATGTAAAGCAACTACAAACATTCCTGGGGCTGTACTGGATACTTAAGTTCCTATTTTCTTGAGAACATAAAGATGATACATGAAAACCTTGTTTTTCAGCCCATAAGTAGCCAACAGACAATGAATAATTGGTCATGACTTAAAAGCAAGTAGCCCATATTGATTAAAACACTATTAATATTAAAAAAAAAAAAGTAAAAGGCAAGTTTTTTCAAACTGTTGGATTATAAGAAGGAAATCTAACAATTCTTTAAATTTGCACAGGGCTATAATTCATATCTGGGCTTCCCTGGTGGCTCAGACAGTAAAGAATCTGCCTGCAATGCAGGAGACCCAGGTTCAATCCCTGGGTCAGGAAAACCCCCTGGAGAAGGAAATGGCAACCCACTCCAGTATTCTTGCCTGGAGAATCCCATGGACAGAGGAGCCTAATGGGCTATAGTCCATGGGGTTGCCAAGAGTGGGACATGACTAACTAACACACAAAATTAGTATAAATTCATTCATCCCAGTTGGTGCAAAAATACTGGATTATCATGCTTTTTAATTATATCCTTAGAAAAATACACAATTCACAACCATTTTGTTATACGAAATTAAAAAACAATAAACATGTATTACATGATACCTATAATACCATAATAAGAACACATTTGCCTTGGGCTATAAATAGACATTCATCTCCTTAAGTTATCAAGTAATTATTAAGTAGGGCTACAACACTTTGGTATCTAAAGGTAGTTATTTTTCTTTATACAGCAACAATACTCAGAGGACCCAACTCATAAATTCCAGGTATATAAACGAAATTTCCCAAATCATTGTACAAAAATGGAAATGCATGTAATTTTTAAGGCTTTCCAAAAAGGACATGGGGAAGGGGAGTTTAATTTCATTTTTGTGAAGAATATATAGGCACACACATATACACACAAAAAAAATACTAGAAGATCACCCAACGATATGCCAACAATAGTGATTATCTCTATGTGATAGAAAGACAGAGCAACCAGAGATCAAACTGCCAACATCTGCTGGATCACAGAAAAAGCAAGAGAGTTCCAGAAAAAACATCTACTTCTGCTTTATTGACTATGCGAAAGCCTTTGACTGTGTGGATCACAACAAACTGTGGAAAATTCTTAAAAAAGATGGGTATACCAGACCACCTGAACTGCCTCCTGAGAAATCTGTATGCAAGTCAAAAAGCAACAGTTGGACATGGAACAAAAGACTGGTTCCAAATTGGAAAAGGAGTAGGTCAAGGCTGTATATTGTCACCCTGCTTATTTAACTTATATGCAGAGTACATCATGTGAAACGCTGGGCTACATGAAGCACAAGCTGGAATCAAGATTGCCAGGAGAAATATCATAACCTCAGAGATGCAGATGACACCACCCTTATGGCAGAAAGTGAAGAGGAACTAAAGAACCTCTTGATGAAAATGAAAGAGGAGAGTGAAAAAGTTGGCTTAAAACTCAACATTCAAAAAACAAAGATCATGGCATCCGGTCCCATCACTTCATGGGAAACAGATGGGGAAACAGTGGAAACAGTGTCAGACTTTATTTTTCTGGGCTCCAAAATCACTACAGATGGTGACTGCAGCCATGAAATTAAAAGATGCTTACTCTTTGGAAGGAAAGTTATGACCAACCTAGATAGCATATTCAAAAGCAGAGACATTATTTTACCAACAAAGGTCCATCTAGTCAAGGCTATGGTTTCTCCAGTGGTCATGTATGGATGTGAGAGTTGGACTGTGAAGAAAGCTGAGCGCCGAAGAATTGATGCTTTTGAACTGTGGTGTTGGAGAAGACTCTTGAAAGTCCCTTGGACTGCAAGGAGATCCAACCAGTCCATTGTGAAGGAGATCAGCCCTGGGATTTCTTTGGAAGGAATGATGCTAAAGCTGAAACTCCAGTACTTTGGCCACCTCATGCGAAGAGTTGACTCATTGGAAAAGACTCTGATGCTGGGAGGGATTGGGGGCAGGAGGAGAAGGGGACGACAGAGGATGAGATGGCTGGATGGCATCACTGACTCGATGGACATGAGTCTGAGTGAACTCCGGGAGTTGGTGATGGACAGGGAGGCCTGGCGTGCTGCGACTCATGGGGCTGAGCACCAAAGAATTGATGCTTTTGAACTATGGTGTTGGAGAAAACTCTTCAGAGTCCCTTGGACAGCAAGGAGGTCCAACCAGTCAATCCTAAAGGAGATCAGTCCTGAATATTCATTGGAAGGACTGATGCTGCAGCTTAAACTCCAGTACTGTGGTCACCTGATGCAAAGAACTAACTCATTCGAAAAGACCCTGATGTTAGGGAAGACTGAAGGCAGGAGGACAAGGGCATGACAGAGGACGAGATGGTTGGATGGCATCACCGACTCAATGGACATGAGTTTGAGGAAGCTCCAGGAGTTGGTGATGGACAGAGAGGCCTGGTATGTTGCAGTCCATGGGGTCACAAAAGTTGGACATGACTTAGCAACTGAACTGAAACTGAACCTGAATTAACATACTGGTCTAAATCCCTCAGAATGCAACTCAAGCAAGATTTCCTCTGTTTCCACTAAAAAATGCTGTCTGATAAGTGATCATTGTCTTCTGTATTTGAAAACATGTCTGAATCACATCATTATTCTTCTTTTTCAATTAATCAATTTCAATCCCCTGAAATTTTCTCCAAATATGTGGCTCTTATTCTGAACCCTAGTTTCTTCAAAATGGTTCAGTTGCAAAGTTTAGGATTCATAAGCCAAACATTTGAATTCTTATTTACTATTTATTATAACTGGAGGAATAGACATAATTTTATACAAAATTTGGGCAAATTCAATCAAGTGTTTATAATACCCTCCATACATAAACATCCTGCCCTCCCAGAATATGAAATTTCAAGTTTCTAAGACTTTCTTTCATTCTCCCCTTTCACTACCATCACTAGCATAGTATTTTCACCAATGGTATTATTTTACTTTTTACAGATTCTATGTCATAATCATGACCATTTCTTACTCTGTTTTTAAGAGACATATATAGATAAATGCGGAGAAGGCAATGGCATCCCACTCCAGTACTCTTGCCTGGAAAATCCCATGGATGGAGGAGCCTAGTAGGCTGCAGTTCATGAGGTCGCTAAGAGTCGGACACGACTGAGCGACTTTGACTTTTCACTTTCATGCATTGAAGAAGGAAACGGCAACCCATTCCAGTGTTCTTGCCTGGAGAATCCCAGGGACGGGGCTGCCTGGTGGGCTGCCATCTATGGCGTCGCACAGAGTCGGACACGACTGAAGTGACTTAGCAGCAACAGCATATAGATAAATGTATAGTTACTTCCTAACCTCATGGAATTAATTTAAATTTTTTTTGCAAAGTCAAGTAAATATAATTAAAATCCAAATCCTTGAACAAGGTAATTGGACAATTTGCTTTAATTATCTGTATGTTTCCTAAAATCACAAGACCCCTAACACAGTCCATATATCATCTCCCAACTGTGGAATTTCAGTAAGGCCCCAATATCACCTTTACCTTACAAAAACTTGTGATGACCTAATGTCTACCTGACAGGAAAAAAAAAAAAATGCAATAAGCTGTGAAACTTCTCAATACTCTGCCTCTCCAACCAAAAATACATCTGTAACTTCATCCACTTCTGAACAGAGCTGACTTCTCCACACACGGTTGTGACTCTGTGAGTTCCCAGCCCTTCAGAATCCCAGTGCTCCAGGCTGTCTCTGAACTAATTTCAGTCATGTCCTCACCACTACCTTTTCTTCCTCAGATATAATCTCTTTATCTTACGCAATTTGGAGTTCCCTGATGGCTCAGACCGAGTCTGCCTGCAAGACAGGAAAGCCGGGTTTGATCCCTGGGTCAGGAAGCTTTCCTGGAGAAGAGAATCCCCCTACCCACTCCAGTATTCTTGCCTGAGAATTCCATGGACAGAGAAACCAGGCGGGCTACAGTCCATGGGGTCACAAACAGGCAGACACAACTCAGTGACTAACACTTTCGCTTTCATTTTAATGTTCAGGTTGTAATTTTGACTGATTTTTTTCCCTTTAAATTTTATTCACAGAGAAAACATTTAGCATCTGGTGTCCAAATATAAATACTGGAGCTCTGATGAGGAACAATTATAGATAAATGTATCGTGAGTTAAAACATACATTCATTCATTTCTTTCCCTTTTGTTCATTAATCAATTTCTTGGAATATATACACACTTTAGCAAAGGCCAGTAAAAAAGCATTTTGCAGAATCCTTTTCACAGAAAATTTTCGTAAGGAAAAGCATTGCTAACTTACATGGATATCTCCTAAGTCTACGTTTCTATATATTTCTTAGGCAAAGCTATCTACGCTACCATTTTTTACAACACTTAGATTCTTTATATTGTTACCTGTCAAGGTTCAGCTGAACTGTCAATGTGACATCAAAAAATCAGAAAAGTCAACTAAAAGATATCTTGCTTTCAATTACACATATAAGTCACTGGAAAATGTCTATAAAACTAAAGGTATATGAAAAAGAGTAGATGCCAAGGACTATAGCCTGCCAGGATTCTCTATCCACGGAATTTTCCAGGCAAGAATACTGGGGTGGATTGCCGTTTCCTACTCCAGCAGATACTAAATAGAGCACAACACATATTTAATGCTATAATAATAAACAACATGATAAAATTATTTCTGGCCATCTTTTCAACTACATACCTCTTTATGTATCTTCATGACAATCTCTCTCTAGTATATCTTTGTGGAAAACTAATTAACATATCTTACAGCAATAATTTACTTCTAACCTCTGTTCATTTTGATACTCACAATCTCCTTGAAGGTAAAAATTAGATTATCTCCATCTGGGGCAAATCTCTCATAAGATAAAGAAAAATTCTTGTATTTAAACTCATATTCAAAATAGAGCAGATTATTGGGATCTCAATATTCTAAAACTATAGATAAAAGGTTTATTTATGCATTTTGCAACACATATGGCCATTAAAAAGCTAACAATATAACACCTGTGGAGACAAAATACGATTCCTGTAGTAAATTTGTTATCAGTTGCAATGAATTACTATTAATTTGAGTGGAATCTGTGAACCATATGCTATTTTTAAAAGAACTACATATATTTACAACTATCACATTTGCAAATTTACATCAGAATAAATATTTTCATTATTTCACTAATTATTTGTATTTTCTACTCAATTTAAGTTTCAGTATTTCACCTGAAATCACTCAATAATGAATTAAAGGTGATGATCCAATAAAATTAATGCAGCCAAAACAAAGGTCTAGAAGGACAATTCAAACTGATATGACTCCTGTGGGAAGGGATATAAAGAGCATTTTACATTTTACTTCAAATTATTCTGATGCCATTAATGATACATAGAAGGCAAAATAAGTAGCGAACTTAGAGAAGACAGTAGAGATGAGAATCATATCTAAAATATTTTTGCACTGTTTTAACATTTACTGAGTTTTCCCGAAATAAAATATCACATAAACTGAGAGAAGACTGTCTTTCATCTGGATTCTCACCGAAGATGTTTTTTATTTTGGAGAATATTCTATTACAGAGCAATGCTGATCATGGTATTTGAGTCACCAATATGACACAGCTCTATGTTAGTCTAAACTGAAGTAGCTGCATTCATGACTGTTTTATATACAGATGTTAGCAATGGATTACTTTGTTCTGTATTATAGTATAAGAGTATCTAAGCCTTCACATACTGAAGTATGTGTAGTAATATGTAATTAATATAAATATATTTAATTTATATAATATATATTGTTTAATATAAATATATTTGTGATACATAATAATTACTTCATTTATGTAACATCACTATATTTTTAATTATACATGCATACACATATGCATATACATGTATGTGTAGGTTAATTCAATGTAGTAAATGGAGTTTTACAATTGTTTTGAAAAGGGGGTCCCACGTCTGACAGAATAGAGAATCACTAGTATTAAGTAAAAGAGAACAGGATTGAGGCCAGAAACAAGGCATTTTAAAGGATGAATGAAAAAGAAAGGGACAGTTGGGAAGAGTAGACAGAAAGGGAGCACCCTGGGAGACAGTACGTTACCAAAGGAGAAAGAAGTCTGAAAAAGAAGACGCTGTCCTCATCATCAGCTGGTTCAGAAGAGGCTGACAACTGAAAGTAAGCGGGTGGATTTGCAAACGGGAAGGGCAATGGCGATCTGGGAGCAGTTGAAGCAGAAATAACACTGCAGTGAGTAAAAGGGTGAACAGAAGAAGAACAGAAAACAGCGTGCAGAGAATTTGCTCGTAAGGGAAAGAGAAAGCAGAAGAACACAGAGATGACAGGGTATAAAGAGGAGGGTTTGTTTCTGGCTTTGTTGGTTAGGCTAGGAAAAAGCCCCTGAGAGGTGAATTCAGACTTATTTTAGATATCAATTCCTCTAAGTACGAAGTGTGAAGAAATATTCTCTCCTACAAACTGAAGTGCTTCTAGATGATACATCATTTTTTTTTTTAAAAAGTAAAATAAGATTAACAATGAGCTGTTAATTGCTGAATCTGAGTGGTACAAAGTGGTGCACACGCTCTTTTCTGAATACGCTTAAAACCTTCCACAATAAAATTATTTTTAAAAGAAATACACTCCAAAAGATGCTCAATTATTTTTCGATTTTCTATATAATCATATCCTGCACCATCTCAAATGTTAAGCTGATGATACTCATTTTTACTAAGGTATATAGAGGTTTCTCTTAGTAGTAATTAGACATTAATTGCTGAATTATCTTAATTTTTCACCCAATCTTCCATCTGATCACAGCAAGCCATTTCATAGCCAACTAGCTGAAAAAAAGGGAGAAGGCAATGGCACCCCACTCCGGTACTCTTGCCTGGAAAACCCCATGGACGGATGAGCCTGGCAGGCTACAGTCCATGGGGTTGCTAAGAGTCGGCACAACTGAGCGACTTCACTTTCACTTTTCACTTTCATGCACTGGAGAAGGCAATGGCAACCCACTCCAGTGTTCTTGCCTGGAGAATCCCAGGGACAGGGAAGCCTGGTGGGCTGCCGTCTGTGGGGTCACACAGAGTCGGACACGACTGAAGCGACTCAGCAGCAGTAGCGGCATAGTTGCTTCACAATGTTGTGTTAGTATCTACTGTACAGTAACGTGAGGCAGCTGTATCTTTACGTATATGCCCTCCCCCTTGGAGGAGTCCCCAGCCCGCCCCTACCCCTCATGCACCCCCCCAACTTCCACCCCACCCCTCTAGATGGCCACAGAGCGCTGAGCTGAGCTCCCTGAGCCACACACCAGGTTCCCACTAGCTATGCATTTCACACGTGGCAGCGCACATTCGTCCATCCCACTCTCCCAGTTTACCACCTCCCCGACTCCCTTGGTGTCCACACATTTGTCCTCTACATCTGTGTCTCTTTCTGCTTTGCAGAGAGGTTCAGCTGTACTATTTTTCTAGATCCCACATATATGTATTAATACATGACACATGTTTTTCCCTTTCTGACTTACTTCACTCTGTATGACAGACTCTAGGTCCAGCCACATCACTAAAAATGACCCAGTATCATTCCTTGTTTAGCTGAGTAATATTCCATGGTATACATGTGCCACATCTTCTTTATCCATTCCTCTGTGGATGGACATTTAGATTACTTCCACGTCCTAGCTACTGTAAATAGTGCTGCAATTCCTCAACTTCTTGACAAGGAGTATGAATTAAATTAACTTGAAGGTAACGTCTGATGCTAGGAAAGACTGAAGGCTGGAGGGGAAGGGAACGACAGAGGATGAGATGGTTGGATGGCACCACTGACTCAAAGGACATGAGTTTGAGTAAACTCTGGGAGTTGGTGATGGACAGGGAGGCCTGGCGTGCTGAGGTCCATGGGGTCTCAAGGAGTCAGACATGACTGAGCAACTGAACTGAACTGAATGTCTAATTCTAACTCTCCAGGCATCTCCACGTCAGGTCTACAGAAAACCTGAACACACAACTCCAGTGGGCAATGATCCAGACCAGCAGTTCTCCAAGTGTGGCCAAAGGACTGCTGGAGATTCTGAGACCCTCGCAGTCAACACAGCAAAACAACTTTCAAAGTGATACTAAGGCATTTGCCCTAATAATGCAGAACCAATGATGGGTAAAACTTCTACCACTTTAGCTAGAATCAAGGCAGGGGAACCAAACCGTACTAACGGTCACGGCTGCCACAGTAAAAAGGAGGCTGCCTCATTTAACCTCTGATGTGAAACTAGAGATTATCATACCAAGGAAGTAAGTCAGAAAGACAAAAACAAATACCACATGACATCACTAACATGTGGAATCTAAAATATGACACAAACTAACCCATCTGAGCCCATCTATGAAACAGATTCACAGACACACAGGACAGACAGGAGGCTGCCAATGGGGAGGGAGCTGGGGGAGGGATGGAGGGGAGGCTGGGGTTAGCGGATACAAGCTTTCATACACAGAATGGATAAACAAGGTCCTACTGTTTAACACTGGGAACTATATTCAGTATCTTACGATAAACCACAATGGAAAAGAATATATGTATGTGAGAAGGCAATGGCACCCCACTCCAGTACTCCTGCCTGGAAAATCCCATGGACGGAGGAGCCTGGTAGGCTGCAGTCCATGGGGTCGCTGAGGGTCGGACACGACTGGGCGACTTCACTTTCACTTTTCACTTTCAAGCATTGGAGAAGGAAATGGCAACCCACTCCAGTGTTCTTGCCTGGAGAATCACAGAGACGGGTGGGCTGCTGTCTCTGAGGTCACACGGAGTCGGACATGACTGAAGTGACTTAGCAGCAGCAGTGTATATATATAACTGAATCACTTTGCTGTGCAACAGTAATACAATATTGTAAATCAACTATATTTCAATAAAAAAATAATACCTCCAAAGTTGTTGCTGTTGTTGTCAAGTCACTCTGACTCTTTTGTGACCCTGTGGCCCGTAGCCTGCCAGACCCCTCTTCCATGGGATTCTCCAGGTAAGAATACTCGAGTGTGTTGCCATCTCCTTCTCCAGGGGAGCTTCCCCACCCAGGGATCAAACCTTCATCTCCTACATTGACAGGTAGATTCTTTACCACTGAGCCACCAGAGAAGCCCCAACTTTATGATATTTTGATCCTCAAATATAAATCTGTCATATACACGGGGATGGTGCACAAATTACTTCCACCCTAAAACAAAGTACAGTGTTGCCCCAAGGAAAACATTCACAAGAGTGTCTGAGTTAGCGTCTTCAGGAACTGATGTTTTTTCATGAAACGCTATTTTCACTGGAAAGAATGACTAACAAACCTTGACTAACAAACTCAAACTTGAGTTTTTGGTAAACAAGTTTTGTTTTTCTGAGTGAAGCCTGTCACATCAAGGAAAGCAACTCACAGTATTTCTTAACAATGATACAATTCAAATGAAAACAGAATCTGGGAAAACCTGTATGTGTCACCTTGAACATAAAACAACTTATCCTGGAGAAGTATAAACACTTGACTTTTTTGATGAGATTACATATATTTTGAAGGTCTGCATAACTCAGGGAAATAGTATGTTCCAAATGACCATTACATTATATTATGAAATCACATACAAGGAGAAGACCCATTTAAAGTGCAAAACTGAATAACAAATTTTAATGTCACAAGATACAAAAAATTTACTGATATGGTTTAGAATTTCACTTGGGACTTTAAGAAATTACCATTTAGGAGAAAAGGAAAGATATAAACATCTGAATGCAGAATTCCAAAGAATAGCAACAAGAGATAAGAAAGCCTTCTTCAGCAATCAATGCAAAGAAATAGAGGAAAACAACAGAATGGGAAAGACTAGAGATCTCTTCAAGAAAATCAGAGATACCAAAGGAACATTTCATGCAAAGATGGGCTCAATAAAGGACACAAATGATATGGACCTAACAGAAGCAGAAGATATTAAGAAGAGATGGCAAGAATACACAGAAGAACTGTACAAAAAAGATCTTCATGACCCAGATAATCACGATGGTGTGATCACTGACCTAGAGCCAGACATCCTGGAATGTGAAGTCAAGTGGGCCTTAGAAAGCATCACTATGAACAAAGCTAGTGGAGGTGATGGAATTCCAGGTGAGCTATTCCAAATCCTGAAAGATGATGCTGTGAAAGTGCTGTACTCAATATGCCAGCAAATTTGGAAAACTCAGCAGTGGCCACAGGACTGGAAAAGGTCAATCCCAAAGAAAGGCAATGCCAAAGAATGCTCAAACTACCGCACAATTGCACTCATCTCACACGCTAGTAAACTAATGCTCAAAATTCTCCAAGCCAGGCTTCAGCAATATGTGAACCGTGAACTTCCTGATGTTCAAGCTGGTTTTAGAAAAGGCAGAGGAACCAGAGATCAAATTGCCAACATCTGCTGGATCATGGAAAAAGCAAGAGAGTTCCAGAAAAGCATCTATTTATGCTTTATTGATTATGCCAAAGCCTTTGACTGTGTGGATCACAATGAACTGTGGAAAATTCTGAAAGAGATGGGAATACCAGACCACCTGATCTGCCTCTTGAGAAATCTGTATGCAGGTCAGGAAGCAACAGTTAGAACTGGACATGGAACAACAGACTGGTTCCAAATAGGAAAAGGAGTCCGTCAAGGCTGTATATTGTTACCCTGTTAATTTAACTTATATGCAGAGTACATCATGAGAAACGCTGGACTGGAAGAAACACAAGCTGGAATCAAGACTGCCGGGAGAAATATCAATAACCTCGATATGCAGATGACACCACCCTTATGGCAGAAAGTGAAGAGGAACTCAAAAGCCTCTTGATGCAAGTCAAAGTGGAGAGTGAAAAAGTTGGCTTAAAGCTCAACATTCAGAAAACAAAGATCATGGCATCTGGTCCCATCACTTCATAGGAAATAGATGGGGAAACAGTGGAAACAGTGTCAGACTTTATTTTTCTGGGCTCCAAAATCACTACAGATGGTGACTGCAGCCATGAAATTAAAAGACGCTTACTCTTTGGAAGGAAAGTTATGACCAACCTAGATAGCATATTCAAAAGCAGAGACATTACTTTGCCAACAAAGGTTCGTCTAGTCAAGGCTATGGTTTTTCCAGTGGTCATGTATGGATGTGAGAGTTGGACTGTGAAGAAGGCTGAGCGCCGAAAAATTGATGCTTTTGAACTGTGGTGTTGGAGAAGACTCTTGAGAGTCCCTTGGACTGCAAGGAGATCCAACCAGTCCATTCTGAAGGAGATCAGCCCTGGGATTTCTTTGGAAGGAATGATGCTGAAGCTGAAACTCCAGTCCTTTGGCCACCTCATGCGAAGAGTTGACTCATTGGAAAAGACTCTGATGCTGGGAGGGATTGGGGGCAAGAGGAGAAGTGGACGACACAGGCTGAGATGGCTGGATGGCATCACTGACTCGATGGACGTGAGCCTGAGTGAACTCGGGGAGTTGGTGATGGACAGGGAGGCCTGGAGTGCTGCGATTCATGGGGTCGCAAAGAGTCGGACACGACTGAGCGACTGATCTGATCTTAGTTGTGATGAATGACTGAAGCATATGTACACAATTTACTGACAAGGTCAAATTAATACTTCCTTCCCCAATAAGATATCTGTAGGATGCCAGATTTTCTTCATCCAAAGTTCAACCAAAAAAAAAAAGCAAAATAATGCAACAAACCAAATCATGAGCAGATATGACAATCGAGCTATCTTCTATTGTCAGACATTAAGGAGTTTTACAAAAGTGTAAAAAGTAGCACTCTTTCACTAATTGGTGTTTTGGAAAATAACTGTTTTTCATAAAACATGTCATTTCTGCTAAAATGCATAAATTTTTATTTTTAAACAGATTAAGTATTTTTAAAATTTCTAATACAGCAAACATCAGTAAATATAACTAAACAGATAAGCAAAATCTTTACAGAGTCCTCAATAATTAACGAGTATAAAGGAGTCCTAAGACCCAAGATCTGCTGATCTAAATAAAACCTCGCCAAATCATTTGCTGGCAGTTCACACACTTGAGTCATTCACCATCTAGGAAGAGAAGTGGAGCATGAAAGAAGATACACATATATTATATCACCAGTGATGAATACTATAATACAGGCATGCTTCCAAAACAGTAAACTGGGGAAAGCTACTTTCAAAGATTTAATTCAAGCAGGTTCTGAGAGATGGGTAAGCCTGACTAAAGGCAAGTATTCCAGACAAAGGCCTGTTTGAAGTGGAATAGGGAGATTCAAGAACCGGGATGTGTCTGGGGAGCAGGTCGATGGGGCCTGGGCACAGGACAATGGCCAAAGAGTGACGAATGCGCAGGTGAAAAGCGGGCCAAGAGATCAGTCCACAAAGAGTGTCAAATCCCACAATAAACGTCTGGACTTGCCAATGTATTAAAGCGGTAAACAGGGACTCTCACTGAGGAAGAGATCATTACAGTCAGATGTCTACTCTGAAAGAGAACTCTAAAGGCAATGCACAGGGCAGCCCATACGCCGAGGGTAAAGGCCAAATGCAGGGAGCCGTGCAGGAGAGCAGGCGTGAGGCTGCACCTGGTCCCGGGCAGGAAAGCGATGGCCGACCTTCACAGAGTGTGAGGAGTGACGTGAGGAAAGGTGAGTGAAGTTCTGAGCGTGAACCACTAGCTTAAGGAGGGGATCGTAAGGGAAACGGGGGAAAAGCAGCTTCTGCCTGGAGGTGGTCTGGGAGGAAATATGTGAAATGGGAAGGTGTCTGTGAAGACGATACGTTCAGGGATGATTTCTATAGTTCATGAAGATGTCTGTGGAGCATCAGTCTGGAAAGGTGCTCAAGATAACACAGAAAGCAATCTGAGAGGAAAGCGGCATGAAATGAGAGCTGATATAATTATCAAAAATAAGAACAGCGTGAATAGAGCAAAGTGCCAAGCACAGGATTTTATGAGACATGAACAGTAAAGGCATGGGCGGAGAAAATCAAGCAGCAAAAACTAGACCGCAAACGTTGGAGATCTGGGAGAGTGCAAGAGCACAGGCGCTGAGAAGGAAGAGTTGAAGGAAGACTTAGCAGCAGCAGCAGCTGAAAGAGGTTGGAAAAGAAGAACGATCTAAATGAGGCCACTGGATCTATTAACTAGGAGGTTACAGAGCAGTCTCTGTTGAGTGTTCAGGGAGAGAACACAGATTACAATGGAACTGGGTTCACGGCCTCATTAACAAGGTATTAGGTACAGGAAATAAATATTTTACTAAGGACTGCATGAAACTGTGTATTCCAAACCAACAGTCTGTCCGCTTTTCAACCATAACAACTGTTTCATAAACTCTCACTCTAAACTTTATCTGTTATTTTTAGAGGATGTATTTCAGATTCATGTAAAACACTTACTTTGGCATTTAAACAGAACACTAACATTTACCTAATAAATTTTTATGACACAAAAAGAATTTACTGTTGTGCTATATATTTAACCTCAACCTACTGCTTAAAAGAACATTATTCTTCGTCTAGATAAGCCTACTAAAGTACATTTTAGTACAAATACAACAAACAGCACTTAATAAACCCATTTTTTCAATCCCTTTTTATTAACAGTATCAAGCACAGTATGAAGTCAAACTCAATTTAGGCATATTCATATGAAATGTTTGTTTAGCCGGGTCTGTGTTTATACAAAGGTCGTATGTGAAAGACCCAGACTTATTAGTATAATCTAGAAAACAATCATTTGTTTTACAAAAGGATTCTTCCCTTTACAAAAGAAGTCACTTATTGGGATCCTTTAAACAAGCAGCTTTCCAAGGATAACAAAAAATTACAATTTAGTTATTTAACTTACACAAAACTTGACAGCAATACATTTGTTTAAAGCAGACTAATAAGGTAAGTGAAAGGGGTAGTGGTTAAGGAATTTAAAACGTCATCTAGAATGGTTTAGCCTCTACACGCCCACAAGGTCTCCCCGGTCATCAGTCCGAGAGGCCGCGGCCCTGTGAACAACAGGAATTAGTGGGCAGGGACACCAGAGCGCATCGCAGAGGACCTATCCGCCCTGGACGAGAAACCACGCCGCTGCTGCCTAAGGGTCAGGATGTTATCACCCTCGTTTAGACAGAGAAGGACACAGTGGCTTAATCCTCAAAGCTTCAAGTCTTTAAAAGAACATACAAAAGAGGAAACTAACATTCTAAACGGGACAGAGGCTCGGATCCAGACCCCCAGAAGACGCCTTCAGCCCTGCCCCCACTACAGGGTCACCTAGGCAAGTTGCTAGACCTCGGTTTTCTCAGCTACAAAAGGAGGTGAGAAGAGCCACCTCACAGGGCCCACATTAGAATTAATGAGGAAAGGACTATAGGGCTCGCAAAGTGGGGGTACGTCACTGGCCCTCAGGAGCTACCAGAACTGTACTCTTGGAGAGTCATTCTGGGCCCACTCCTTCAATCATCATCATGAGACACTGCTGTCTTTGACTGCTCAAGCATGCTCAAGTACTCAGGTGTCTGTAGGTCCCGAAAATAGTCTAGGTCAATGTTGTTGCCAAACAGCGGGATCGCAGAGAATAGGACCAAAGTGCATGAGATTCTGGGCCAGTTCCAGAGGCACACTGTTAATAAACAGCCCACTTTCTGACACACTGACATTCCACGCAGCTGTCAAGCTATCTCCATTTATGCTAATAACTCGTGAAAATCATCATAGCAAACAACTGGTTTATAAATTCCTAATTTACGCTGCACACCCACCCCCCTTTCAAAAGCAAACTCATCAGTCAAACTCATCAGTAGAATCTATCTCTATAAAATACAAAATTCTGACTCAAATTTTATTCTTTGACTTACTGGGTTGGCCAAAAAACCATCTGAAGTGAATCTGGTCATATGCTCAAATTCATTCAATTCTCTTCCTCCCCTCCCCCTCGCCACCACATCTGATACAAAATCTTTCTTCTCTGTCCATGGAAATTTCCCAGGCAACAAAACTGGAACAAGTTGCCATTTCCTCCTCCAGGGGATCTTCCCGATCCAGGAACCAAACTGGAGTCTCCTGCCTCTCCTGCACTGACAGGCAGATTCTTCAGGACTAGCACCCCTGGGAATCTCCAAACTAATACAAACCTCCTCATTAGCAGGTGGATACAAAACAACTATTTTTACACTTTAAAATAGTTTTCTCCATCATCTGGACAGCCAACACAAGTCACAGTTCTGTTTGCAGCCTCAAGCACAACAGATACATAAATCATCTTGCTCTTCTCATCTTCAACTCAATAATGACAGGCCAGAAACACAGAGAAAGTAATTCATTCCCTCGCAACACACACACACATGCATACTTTGTTCTTCCCCAAAATACCAAAAGGATAACAGACAGCAAATCATGCCCACAAACCAAAACACAGCTGTTTCATCTAATTTTAGAAAAAAAATAACAAGGAAAGGGAGAAAAGTTCTCTCTGGAATAACTCAATCCTCAAATCAAGGAAATTCAAAGAGCATAACAAGGAAAAGCCAACAGCCTCGATCCTTTCCTGCGGGATACTAATTCTATCAGCATCAAATCAAAATAAACAATATGCTTTCAGAAGATTTCACAAAAGTTTGAACTCGTTCCTTTCAGAAAAAGGCTCACTTACAGGAAAAAAAAATCTAAATATATGATTTTCAAGCACAGGTGTGATTTTGTTTACTCCAAACCTGTTTATTTTTTCCACCATACTCTTTTAAAGACAAGCTGAGAAACTTATTTGTTCCCTTTCCAAACCCCCCTCCCAGTTTTAACATTTACATAGACGTATCGTTTATTTGTATGTTAAAGTTTCATACCTAGGTGTTGGTTACTGATTAATTTGGTCTTTTTTTGGAAGCTGTGAATAAGACCCAGTCTAGCTGCTGCTTAATCTGAATAAAATCTTGGACTCTTTCCCCTGGAACCCGTAAGAGGGGAAATGTAAATTATTCTAATTGCCTTGTCTCAAGTAATGCTCATAAACTAGCGATCTTCACGCCACCTCTTTAAGGCGAGAAATCTTTTTCTTTAGTAATCTTCAGGAATCTATCCAAAGTGAAGACCAGAGGTTTAAACTTTTAGCCACAATTCAGATTAACTAGGTAAAGTTGGCATTAGCAGAAGGCAGCTGTATAACAGTACACTGTGACAGATTCATACAGAAATTTAATGTGTCTTTAAAAGGACTTGGGGAAGAAGAACAATTATTTCATAATAGTCCTACTTCTATGAACTGTATTCTGGTGTTCCTGCTATCAGTCCAAGTGAATAGGAAGTATAAATTCCAGAAGGCAAAGGACTTATCTTACCAAAATATTTTAAGCTTAATCAGTAAAAGATTTTTTTTTTAATGAAAAACATTCATTCTATCAAACCAAGACTACCCAATGAAGAAAATTTCAGAAAGACTTACTAAGGCATAACAACACATGTATTAAAGTGCTATATGTTAACCTGCCTAGATTATGTTTTTCATCAGGCTATATGGATCATTAAATTTCCTAATTGTTTGATTAAATGAGGAAGTATTTTCTAAAAGCATGTAAAAGACAGGTAGTCTCAAGTACTTTGCAGACGCATCACAAAACTAGAAATTATTTAAAATGCACCAAGCCAATGCAACAGAATCCCAAAGTTTCCAATTGATGCCTGAGTCATTCCACTGCACCCCCTTCCCTCTTCTGCTCCACTCCTGCCCAAGGCTCCCTACTCAGAGCCATGCTAACCGGTCTCCCCAGCTGCCTGATAACAGAAGCCACTGGCCAAGACCCAGAAGACAGAGGATGCCGAGAGCCCCGGGAACGTCCCTGCTCCCTGCCTTGAAGCCTGGGCTCCCACCCGCCCTTCTCCTCCTCCTCGAGGCCAGCTCTCTACTCCCAGGATCTCTGGAGAACTGAGGGCTTCTCACCACTGCTATCCCCTGGGTACCTCCCCACTCCATGTTTGCTTCTAAGCCCTGCAGTCTCTTCCCTGGCACCATCCAGGATGGAATCTCTTCCTGCTGGGACCTCACCTGCTGTGGCTAATAAGCCCAAGAGTGGTTATTCAGAAACAGTGCATTATCTAAAGAAATCCAGCTAAAAAGTTTAAAAAGGTCTTAAGATTTAAATGAGGATTATTTATATAATACTGCTGTGTGTGTGTGTGTTTGTGTGTGTGTGTGTACATACATGTGCGCTCAGTCGTGTCTGACTCTTTGTGGCCCCAAGGACTGTAGCCCACCAGCCTCCTCTGTCCATGGGATTCCCCAGGCAAGAAGACTGGAGTGGGTTGCCATTTCCTTCTCCAGGGGATCTTCCCGATCCAGGGACTGAACCCGAGTATTTTATGGCTCCTGCACTGGCAGGTGGATTCTCTACCACCAGCTCCATCTGGGAAGCTCCACTACTATTTGTATAGTCATTTAAAAATTAAACATGACCAGCTCCCTTCCAAATGAAACTGGTTAATAAGCTGAAATACTCTCTACAATTAACGTGTGAAATTTAACACTGCATTGTCCTCTCAAGATAAATGCTGTGAGCTCCAAATAAGCTTAAATGAAAAAAACAATCAATGGAGAGATTCTGGTAACCGATGTTTCACTTCCTTCTACCACATGCTGCCTGGTTAATCCAAGCAATGTTTTGGTGTTATTGCCAACACCCTCCCAAAGCAGAGGATGAAGAAAAGGTGTCAACCAGTGGTTCTCAAATTTTGGTGCACAAATAAATCAACTGAGAAGCTTATTAAAATGCCATTGCTCACATCCCACCCACACCTCTCTGACGTGTTTTTACTAGTTCCCCAGATAATTGTGGTGTGCACCTGTTTAAAACAGGTCAACCCTTCAAGATTTCACCTGAATCTCCAATACATAGCTTGTTTTTCCTTTTGGATGAACATTCCACGTTAAACATGGGGAAAACCCCAACTCGGTAACAATAATACTGTACCCTAGCTATGTGCTTTCGCTGTATTAGTATCTAATCCAGTCCTCATGAGAACCACACCAGCTAGGTAATACTGTAGCCTCCATCTGACAAACTGAAGCCCAGAGAAGCGAAGCCGTGTGACCCTGGTAACAAGAAGCAAAACCCGGATGCCCTCCCCTCTGCCTGCCTTCCCACTTTGGGGCTGGATAAGCAAGCCCTTTTCACAAATGCAACTCTGGAGCCTGGGGGCTGGAATGAAGCGGGTCAGGGGTCAACAGTAAGGCAAACAACAACAACAACAAAAACCCACCTTGTCCCTGCTGCTGCTGCTGCTAAGTCGCTTCAGTCGTGTCCGACTCTGTGCGACCCCATAGACGGCAGCCCACCCTGCCTCCCCCAACTCCCCCCACTCGCCCAACAAGCTCTCCTGACCCTCCGTGCCCACCCCTCACTCACCAAGCCCTTCCCCCTGCGCGCTGTGCCATGATTTGTGGGCGGCACGACGCAAGTCTGTCGACTCTCGCCACGTGAGCGGCTGCGACCACACACTGAAGATGGCAAGGGGTTCAGTCCCAGCTTCTCCCAGTACTGGCTGGGAGCTCGAGCCAGTTTAACACGCCTGTGTCTCTGTTTCCCAAGACACAAGTCACAATGCCAAGGGCACTGAAGCAACCCAGTGATTAACTGAGCTAAGGTACACACAGCACTCGTCTGACAGTACCTACACACGGCAAGCGCTCAATAAACAATAGCTGCCATTAAAATTATACTTTGCCAACCCACTCTTCTCCCTTTACTTTTCTCTCAGCCTTGTTTCCTGAAACTGTGAAAAAAGGTGGAACATATTAGTATTTACCAAAAGTCGACTGGTAACAGGGCTGTGACTCAGGGGACTGAAGGCCAAGAATAGAATATTTTAGAGCAAATGAGGCTTTCAGTAGCCCTCAAATTGCACCACTTTGACAAGTATTTCCCAACTTTAGGGTCAGCCCTGTTAATCACATACTAGAATGAAGAGTCTATAATTAACTTAATTCAAAACAACAATAAAATGTCATTCAGTACGAGGACTTGGTTTTAATGTATCACCTTATCGACACTTAGAACCATGCCTCCACGTGATAGACACTCAAATATTTGTGGAATGAATGAAGGCATATACATACCAACAGAGTCACACCTTACAGCTCATTATGAGTCTTTACAAAAGCAAGATAACCATCAGATCAGTACCAATGTGCCAAGTCATAAAATTTATTTTCAAAATTTCCCCAGAATACTTTTCTCCTTTTTTAAAACTAATTGCAGTTTTCTCTTAAAAACTCTACAACTAGATAACTATCAACATGACTCCATTAATCTACTGAAAATGTTAAAATGTTAGAGTAGTTCCATAATAATGCATCATGCTCGTCTTCCACCTTACATTTAAAAAAAAAAAAAAAAAGGAAGAAAAAGGAAAAACAATGTGTAAAAGTACATATTTAATAATTATCACTTTAGTGACCCTGATTATTCAGAATTTTCTGACCCATCTGACTTAAATCCATAAAATGAAATAAGTCACTGCTGAGAGGTTGATGAGAAGAACTGACTCATTGGAAAAGACCCCGATGCTGGGAAAGACTGAAGGCAGGGGGGAAGGGGACGACAGAGGATGAGATGGTTGGATGTTATCACAGACTTGATGGACATGAGTTTGAGTAAATTCACCAGGGAGTTGGCGATGGACAGGGAAGCCTGGAGTGCTGCAGTCCATGGGGTCGAAAGAGTCCGACACGACTGAGCGACTGAACTGACTGACTGAAAGGTTAACCCCAACTAACACCTAAGAGCTAAGAGACCTGGAGGAGGGCGGATCTATGGGAATATGAGGGCAGAAGGTCCAATTCTCAGGGATGCTCCTAAGCAGCCTCCCATGCGGCCTTGAACAAAGCACTGCAGTGGCCATTAGGTTTAGTTCAGGTTTTCCCATAAGATGCTAGGAAACACCAGAATGAACGTTTTGGCCAACCCAATACTTTTTTTTTTTTTTTTTGGTCTCCATTTTCTCATCTGCAGATTAGGAATAAACTTACCACATCTACTTAATCAAGTTTCTCTAGGACCAAATGTACATAAACGAATTCCAAAACGGGAAAGCACCCCACGTGTAAGGTGTTCACTTCTGACGTAAGCGTCTTCAGGTTTTAAGTGGATGCTTCTGATTATCTTTCTTTTCACATCTGTGCCATGCTTTCTGTACCCTAAATCCAAAGATCTGCCAGGACAGGGAAGAACCAGTGCCCATTAACAACTGTATTTAGACACAATGGACCCTCAGTAAATACTGGTTGGAAAAGGTGCTGATCCATAAAGCACCTTTAGAATAGAAGTATTTTAAATCTGCGATATCGAATACCTTACCTGTACAGGTTAAGCGGCAGGTTACCTTCAAATAAAAGAACAAGTGACGTAAGGTACATGAGCGATGCCTGTGGTTCTGTGGGAGCACCGCCTGGCTTTGTGCACATCACTCGGCAGGCATGTGAATATCACCCGAGGAATGTGCCTAGGTATTTTGGTTTCACTGGAGGCCTGCTTTGTGAATAGAAAAGGCCTTCCCCCTCTCTCCGACACTAGCAAGGTTTCTAGCCGGATCTGTTCTTCCGGTTTGACTTCCCACGCTTCAGTACTCACAGGGAGAACTCTTGCAGACTTGTGGTCATTTCTCAAACCACCGTATCATTCTTCAGTTCAGTTCAGTTCAGTCACTCAGTCGTGTCCGACTCTTTGCGACCCCATGAATCGCAGCACCCCAGGCCTCCCTGTCCATCACTGACTCCCAGAGTTCACTCAGACTCACGTCCATCGAGTCAGTGATGCCATCCAGCCATCTCATCCTCTGTCGTCCCCTTCTCCTCCTGCCCTCAATCCCTCCCAGCATCAGAGTCTTTTCCAATGAGTCAACTGTTCGCATGAGGTGGCCAAAGTACTGGAGTTTCAGCTTTAGCAACATTCCTTCCAAAGAAATCCCAGGGCTGATCTCTTTCAGAATGGACTGGTTGGATCTCCTTGCAGTCCAAGGGACTCTCAAGAGTCTTCTCCAACACCACAGTTCAAAAGCATTAATTCTTCGGCACTCAGGTTTCTTCCCAGTCCAACTCTCACATCCATACATGACCACAGGAAAAACCATAGCCTTGACTAGTCGGACCTTTGTTGGCAAAGTAATGTCTCTGCTTTTGAATATACTATCTAGGTTGGTCATAACTTTCCTTCCAAAGAGTAAGCGTCTTTTAATTTCATGGCTGCAGTCACCATCTGCAGTGATTTTGTATCATTCTTACACTACTCAATAAGAAAAAAAAAAAAGATTCATCTTTGAACACCATAATTAGGAAGATATCCTAATAGTTATATTTTAAGATTATTAACAGTCCACTAAATGTGTCAAATAAAAGTGTAAAATTTTAAATGCAGACAGTCCTGGTTCCTCTTAACATTATATATGCCTCAAAAACAGAATTAAGCTTATTATCAAAAACAGAATTAAGCTTATTAAGCTTTAGTTAGTTCTTGATTATCCACACACACACACACACACACACACATACACACACAAAAGCAGATGTGTTACAGATCATCCATTAATAATTTACACTTAGCCCTTGGATGATGGTTTTGTATTTACAGTTGAATTTGAGTATCTTCCAGATGTGAAATTCCCCGCAGTTTAAAACAAATAAACACCTGTAACAGAAGTCACCCAACTCCGCCTTCCTACCATTTTTCTGCTCATTTACTCAACCACATTCTACTGCCGAAATGACTCATTTGCTACAGAAGGTGGACTTTGTGTGCTCATTTTTGTTCTTTATGTCTATTATAGCTCAAGGGACAGTCCTGAAATAAACACAGGCCATTAAAAAAAACTGTTCTAATCGAACAGGTCACCATTTAATCATGATCTAAAAACCATTTCCCCCCTTAGTATTACACAGTTAATTATGTATTATTTAAAAGGCAACTACTGTATTTATGGGCAATAGTCTACCTCATTTTTAAGTTCTAACTAAGAATATTATGCTATTCATTTTAGCTACAATGAAAACCAGTGCTACATTACAGTCTGATTCTAGTTCCTATAACCCACCAAAATTAAAAGTGCACAATACGTGTAATATTCTGAAATTTACCCCCAAAATGATAAAGCAACATCATATCATTGTTTAAGGCTGTCTACCTAAGAATGAAGAAACAGAATTCAAAATTAGTTCCACAGGCCATGTCCAGCCTTTCTCAACATCACGCCTCTATACCTCCTTCAAATCTGCAGTTACATTCTTTAGCACAATACCAGTTCTGCAGGTTTACCAGAACAGTCTACCAAATGCACCTGAGATCAAGGTAACCTGCTCTGGTGGAAAGGTCTGAGGTTTCACGGTCAGAGGACTAGAGTGTGAATCCAGAATCTCTCAGGAATTGACAGGACCTCATTACCTTGAGCAAATATTTAATCTCTGAGCCTAAATTTCCTCAAGGGACAAGTTAGGACAGGTGGTGCTAGTGTAAAGAATCTGCCTGCCAATGCAGGAGACTCAAGAGATGCAGGTTCGATCCCTGGGTCAGGAAGATCCCCTCGGTAGGAAGTGGCAACCTGCTCCACTATTCTTGCCTGAAATATTCCATGGACAGAGGAGCCTGGTGGGCTACAGCCCATAGGATCACAAAGAGTCGGACACAACTGAGCACCAGAGCACACACAAGACCACCAACCTTGAAAATTATTTTGTAGCTCAAGTTCCTCACTGTTCTGCTCACGACAGGTGCCTAATAAATGACAATTTTATCCTACTAAAGAGCCAGTGACCAATTATACTAATACCAAATATCTCATAAGGATCACAGATAAACTGTATGGAATTTATTACAGTTATCATACTTTTTTTCAATCTTTTACTTAAAATGTTTTAATATATAGAAATAAAAAATTCACAAGAGTTAAATATCTTTGTAAAACTGACATTTGACGTAACAGACATGGTACTTCGATTATCAGCAGACTGTAAAATTTTCTTAAAAAAAAAGTCTGGAGTGCTTATATTTATTCAAACCTCATGGTCATTTCTTTAAAATGTTATTTAAAAAGCTGCGTTTTATTGGGAGATTGGGACTGACGCATCTCCGCAATTGATACCATGTATAAAAGAGACAACTGATGGGAACATACTGTGCAGAATAGGGAACTCTCCTTAAAGCACTGTGATGTCCTAAATGGGAGGGAAAATCCACCAGAGAGGGGGTATATGTATATGTACGGCTGGTTCACTTTGCTGTACAGCAGAGGGTAACACAACACTGTAAGCAATTATACTGCAATAAAAATTAATTAATGAAAAAAAAAAGAAAGTTGTATTTGAGAACCCGGAGATAGCCGGGTTATCTAAACAATGGACTACATAATCTACCACAGTCTCCAGGCAAAGTCACAACAGGATGAGAAAACGGCCTCAGCTTCTCTCAGATTTCCTGGCCACTGTTATTTTAAAACTTGATCACACAAACATAAACAGAGGAAAAAATCCATTTCAGATTAAGTCCACGGGTTACGACTTAGGATATTTTTAAGACTTTGCATGGATTTACATTAAATTCTGCAACAGCTTATTACATTTTTCTTGTCCATGTTTCCAGGCACTAATGAAAAATACATATATTATACATAGTTTAAAATATTATATAGAGAGTTTTTAATCATCATCTTTTCTTGAAGTTGCTCACCACTTCCATTACTCCCTCTTAAAGTCAGTTTTTGAACACTAAAATATAACTTAAAAGCCAACAATAAATAGCATGTCACACAGAACATACAAGTGCGACTGGGCAAATGTGCATAAGACTAAAATAACTTTCGTTTACCACTATGCAAGTAATTAAGCTGGATATTTAAAAGTCAATGAGTTATTTTAAAAGGTTGCTTTGTTTCAAGCTCTGGCTATAGACCAAGTTGTGGTGTTACTAAAATTAATAATAAAAGACACCAAGGTAATTTTTTCAGTAAACAATTTCCAATGGCAAACCACAAGCCAAGGAATCTAAGAAGTTTAGTTAATTTGTAGAGAAACGTCCTTTTGCTGCCAACCTTTGTACCATGACCAAGTTCAAGATTCACATTTTATGGTGTGAACAGTGTTCAGCTAAATCTTAAGAATAACACTTTTTAAAACTCTCAAACCCTGACGATACTTAGCTATATTGCCTCTACACGGTCAGAGCACACCAACCAGGAAAACTTACTTAGCAGGAACAGGAGCCTATTAAATTGGGGCAGTGTTCCTAGCTCCTTAGATCTGTAGATTAGGATTTAAGCATTCCTCCACTACAAACTTCACTCCAGATAAAATGTAACACTTTTTCTAGAACTATATGGAAATATTTCTGATACGGATGCTCGAGTAACAATAACCCTCTCAAACTACTTCCTTATCCCAGAGCTTGAGCAATTTTAATCGTTTTAAAGAGTTTTGGAAACTAACAAATATGAAAAGCTCTTGTTCAGTAGCAGATACATAAATTAACATACCCAAAACACTAGACTAACCGAAGACTAAAAATGCAACTTTAAATAGTCCCAATCCGGGCTCCTATATGATTAATAGTAATAGCAGCTGATTCTCACAGAACAAAAAGCACTCTTTTTGCACTGAATTTTAAGCTCGTGGACGAAAGAGAAAACTGTCACGGAGCGCCCAGGTCTGAGTTGGACACCTGAGTGCTCTGTTTCAACCTGGGAGCCAGAGATGATACACAAAGGTATCTTAGTGATGATAAACCCATGAAAGGAGACTCTCATTGTCCTGTGGAAATGAGACCCAGCCCTGAGCTCCCGGGAACAGCCGCCGCCCGGGCCCACTCATCACCTGCTTCACCCTCGGCGTCCTCGGGAGAAGAACCGAGCCGGCTCTTCGACCCCGGGCGGCGGGCGGAGGCCTCGAAGCGAGGCCGGGCTCGGACAGCGAGGCAGCAGAGGGCGAGGCGCGGGCGCCCCGGACACTCACCGATGCGGACGCGAGGGCAGGTGCGCGGCGGCGGGGCTACCTGTCGCCGGTAAGGCTGGTGGGTGGGGTGCGGGGCTGACGAGGGCGAAGAGACAGCGACGGCGAGTGCCGGCACCAGGACGGGGCGGCGGCGGCGGCGGCGGCGACCGGTCTCCGGCTCGCTTCCTGCTCGGACAGATCCCGGGTCCGTCTCCACCCGCCGGCCGGCGCCCTGCCGAGTCCCCGGCCCCGCCGCGCGCACGTCACGGCTACGGAGCGCCCGAGGGGGCGGGGAGGCCGCGGGCCCGGCGGGCGGAGCGGGCGCGCGCGCCGGGAGGGGGGGCGCGCGCCAGGGAGGGGGACGCGCGCCGGGAGAGGGGGCGCGCACACCGGGAGAAGGGGGCGCGCGCCGGGAGGAGGGGGCGCGCGCGGGGAAGGGGGCGCGCTCAGGGAGGAGGGGCGCGCGCGGGGAAGGGGGCGCACTCCAGGAGGAGGGGCGCGCGCGGGGTGGGCGCGCACCGGGAGAGGGGGTCGCGCACCGGGAGGAGGGCGCGCGCGCCAAAAGCGGGGGCGCGCCGGGAGGAGGCGCGCTCGGCTCAGGGCCGCCCCGCCCCTCAGCTCCAGCCCGCGGCGCCGAGCCTCCCGGACCTGGTGGGCGCTCGGCTGCTCCCGGAGGAGCCGCCCCTTGCCTGGCCGGGAGCCCTAGTTCCTGCCCCCGCGAAACCGCCTGGTTCACGGGGCTGTGGTTCCCGGCGACTGCAGAGCCCCCTGCGGACTGTGGGTGCAGGGACGGTGCAGTCCGGCTGCAGCAGGAATCAGTTCCCGGACGGAGAAAGTCGTTCGGGGACAGGGCGAAGACCCTGAGTTGTGGAGAGGACGGGGTGGGGAGGGGGGGGTTGGGGGGAACCGGGCCGCTTGGCGGAGGCGGGGGGAGGCGGACTCCCCCGCAGCCCCGGGCTGAGCTGCCCAACGAGAGTGGTCACCTCCCCGTGCAACAGACTTGCTGTTCTGCTTTTGGGAACGGGGGTCTGAGATGGAAATTTTGCATTTCTTCTGCCCTTCTGCCACCGCCGTATACACTTAATAGAACCCAGATATAATCTGTTTGTTTTACTGTTTGTACAAGTGACATACCTGTGAGTCATATTCGAAAGTTTAATATGATGAAAATATGTTTTGCCTTTACGACAAAAAGCTTTTTTTTTTTTTTAAAGAAAATGATATGATGACTATAATGCTGTAAGTCTCCGCGGAAAAAAAAAAAGCTAATCGTACTCACAACAGAGAATTACCCTGTGAACATTAACCCGGAAACATTCCAAGTAGCAAGGGAAACCTACAAGATTCTGATCAAGGACAAATTTGGGAAAGCTTTGGGAAATCTACAAGATTGTGATGGGGACAAGTTTCAGTTATTTAGATGTTCCACAGTTCTAGGGGGAAAGCTAAGTTATGATGAGGTATTTTAGCATAGAGTTAAAACATAAGATATTAAGAATAAAATAGGGAAGTAAGAAAGAGGAAGAGAAACCAAGAAAGGAAATAATTGACAGCAATCTCAGAAATTTAATTCCAGATTGCCAGGAGGTAAAACTTAATTAGATTTCAAAACGAAAAGGAGTGGATGGTTTCAGTTCACTGCTTTGACTTCATTTTGGATTTAAGAGTAAAAGGCTTTGACAGACCAATAGAAACCCATACACACAACTCACTATGAGTAGGGACTTGATTTTTCTCTCTCCCCCTCTCCCTCCCCTTCCTTCTCCACTTGCAATTCATTACTGTCTCTTTGCCCCTAGCTCCCTGCTTCTCTGGCTTCCCCGGTGCCTCAAAGGTAAAGAATCCTTCCGCCCAATACAGGAAAGGAGGGTTTGATCCCTGATGGGGAATATTCCCTGGGGAAGGAAATGGCAACCCACTCCAGTATTGACAGAGGAGTCTGGTGGGCTACGGTCGCAAAGAGTCTGACTCGACTTAGTGACTAACAACAGCCCTGCCTCTCTGGTGTATCCAGTTCCTCTTCCTAACAACTGCTATCTTGTTTCAGGCCACCATCCGTTCACGTGTCTTATGCTGCTTTAGCCGCCAAACCAATTTCCCAGACTGCAATCTTGTCTGCTCCTAATCCAGTCTGTACAGTACCATCAGATTTACATTTTATAAAATGAAAGCCTGATTAGGTATTCCTCTCTGTAAACTCTTGTGGCGGCACTCCACTACCTCCTTGGTGGTTTAGTCGCTAAGTCGTGCCAACTCTTGCAGCCCCATGGATGGTAGCCTACCAGGCTCCCCTGTCCATGGGATTCTCCAGCCAAGAATACTGGAGTGGGTTGCCATTTCCTTCTCCAGGGGATCTTCCCGACCCAGGAATCAAACCCAGGTCTCCTACATTGCAGGCAGATTCTTTACCGACTGAGCTATGAGGGAAGCCCAAACTCCTTAAGATGTCTTATATGATCCTTCAACTGTTTTTGTTTGACTAGCATAGTGGGGATCTCCTTTGTCTTTTTTTTTTCCATTGAATTTGCATGCCTCTTCATTGTTTCCTAGTTTATCACCGTGCTAAAATCCATAAAGCTGTCCTAACAGCTTCCTCACAGAGTTACCTTCCTTGAAAATTGCTGGCCTTTGAGACTACTGTCTTAGCCGGGCTTACTTGTCTAGTTTCATTTCCACCCACTGCCTTTTGCCATTTCTTGTACTTTACATTCAAGCCCTTCTGAAATGCTTGCAGTACAGAACAAACTGAAGTGTTGCCAGACTAAATACAGTTAATTCTTCAGAATACAGCCTATTGGTCCTCTCCAAGAAATTTTCCCTCAAAACCTTATTTCAAAACTGAGGTGCAATATGATGCTCTCTCTTAGCACCTATTGCATGTACGTCTTCCAACACTCACTTCCCCATCCGTACTTTAGTTGTTTACAAGTACTGCCCACCTGGACTGTAAGCTCCTTGAGAGCAGGGTAGTGTCCTTAATTTGTCTTTGTGTCCCTGGTGCCAGACATGATGGCCTTCACATCTCATTTAACAGTGCCTATTGTTATTAAATAAATGGGACGCGCGGATAAACAAACAGCAAGAGAATAGGCAACGCTAGGAAACAGCATATGTTGCTGAGCATAGTGGATATAACTGGATCTTACCTGCTGCCAGAACTCATCCTAACAATGTATTCCATACTTAGGTTTGTAAACATTTCAACTTCGCTCTCACTCACTGAGTATTTGTAAGACTCTTCCCCAAGTCTCTTTGTGCTATCCCATGGATTCCTAAACTGAGATCCACAGACTTCCTATCACAGATGGGGTCTCCAAGAATTACCTCTGAGATCACATGCAAAATCTTGTGATTTGGTTCTTTCATTTTGATAGGAATCAATATTATAGGTATCTACTGAGTCTTTCCACCTTCTCTGACTGATAGCCAATTTAATAGCTTCAGCTGCATTCTTTGATGCCAACTTTTAATGTGAGGCAAGCCAAAGACCACGCAGAAACTCATTCTCTTTCCTCTCCCAACTGCTTCAAATTATTCCCTTGCCTATCATTATAATGATAGCATGACCATCCGCTCATCATAAGAAGTTGTAGGGTTTTTTTAGTCACCCAGGATCCCTTCCATTCCTCACTCCTCGTGCGGGAGGCACTGAATGTAGTTCATTCTATGTACTAAATTATTGGGTTGGCCAAAAAGTTCATTCAGTTTATCCCATAATATCTTACAGAAAACCCTTAATGAACTTTCTGGTCGACCCAGTATCTCTAAGCTGCTGTCTTACTTTTCATCTTCCCTGAGAACAGGCCGTCATCTTCTCCCATCTAAACTCGTGACACTGCTTCTGCTCACTCTCATCCACTCTCTCACAACTCCTAAAGAGTCACCCCATCCCCCAGGTCTGATTAGGTCACCCCCTTTACCAAGTCCTGGTAATCAGTGAAATCACTCATTTCGGTGATACACAGAATCCTTCACAATCCTGAACCTGCCCCAGTCACAGGAATTCAGACATGCCAAGCCCTTTCATGATGCTGCTCTCAGGATTCAGAACTCAGTCTGTTTTATTCTTTGTTCTGACTGGGGCAGAATTGTTTTCCTTTCCCTTCTTTTCCAGTATAGGTATGAGTCACAGTATATGAGTCACAGTATATGACTTATAGTATAAGTCATAACTATACTGTAGCAATGGCACTCCACTCCAGTACTCTTGCCTGGAAAATCTCATGGATGGAGAAGCCTGGTAGGCTGCAGTCCATGGGGTCACTCAGAATAGGACACGACTGAGCGACTTCACTTTCAATTTTCACCTTCATGCATTGGAGAAGGAAATGGCAACCCACTCCAGTATTCTTGCCTGGAGAATCCCAGGGTGGGGAAGCCTGGTGGGCTGCCGTCTATGGGGTCGCACAGAGTCGGACACGACTGAAGTGACTTAGCAGCAGTAGCAGCAGCAGCACTTATTTATTGGTATTATTACTATGTTTTTATATTTGTTTCTGCCTATAAAAGCTTTCCAAAATAATTGAGCCTTTTGGTTAGAAATGTGCCCTATTACAGTTTTATCCCTAGAGATGAGCGCATTGCCCGCCTCATTGAGTTGATAATGATAACAGTGCTGAAACTGATCACCTGCCTCCTTGTGCCAGCATTGTGCCAAGCACTTTACACGGATCCCCCCACTAGGTCTTCCCAGTCTTGTGAGGTCATACAGTGAGCCTTTTACCTGCCTAATTTCTAACCTCCCATTCTATTTGCGGAGAATCCGTAATTTTGAGTCATGGTGGGAACAGGGCCTGCTTCGCAGTTTGAAAGCTGAGTTTGGCTCACGTCCTCGTCACCACTCTCTGGTAACCAGGGAGCAGTCAGGGCATGGGACCCAGGTTCCGTCAATTGGATGCACTCACCTGGAACTTGGAATCTGACAGAGTGCCGCAAAGATACAGAGATAACCCCCAGTGGTGTGCGTCACTGTGGCGACCGGGGTCTGGCTGTGACGGTGCCAGTGGTCATGGCCCTGCCCATTGTACACAGCAACTTCTCCACCATCCCGTTTTTCTTCCAATACAACCTTTTTCCAGATAAGTTAGCCAAGGTTTAGTCTCCTTTTAATATTTATTTATTTGTCTGGCTGCATGCGGGATCTTTAGTTGTGGCATGCGGGGCCTAGTTCCTTGACCACAGATGGAACCTGGACCCTCTATATTGGAAGCACGAGTCTTAGCCACTGGACCATCAGGGAAGTTACAGCCAGAGTTCATTTATGTTGTCTTCCACAAAGAAACCTGATTGATACAGAAAGTTCAGCTGTTATCCTTACCCTACAAAGGAGGAATGAGTAGGTACTCAAGTATTATGTAAAGAATAAAAGAGATATTTACATAAAGCTTCTGAAAGAAATTTTGATTTGCTTTAGTTATTAACACGTTTGCATTAATGGTGATCATCTAGAATTTATAGGGAACTAAAATACAGGGAATGAGCAGATCCCTAAAGAGCTCATCTTATGATTTTTTTCCTGCAGGTATTATGTAGCCAATCCTCAGATACCATCAACACCTGTATCTCCCATACTTTATCAGGAAAAATATATGCTTGATGTAATCACTATAAAAGCACAATCTTTAAAAAATATTAAATCATGTTTTGAGCATCATTCCTGAACATATTCTCTAGAAAGAAAGTAGGTTAATATATGTTAGAAATAATTCCTATATAAAGGACAATAATTAAAGCTAAAACCTCATTTATTAATGCTGTTGTCATTCAGTCACTAAGGCATGTCTGACTGTGCGAACCCATGGACTGTAGCATGCCAGGCTCCTCTGTCCTCCACTGTATCCCAGAGTCTGCTCAAATTCATGTCCACTGAGTCAGTGATGTTATCTAACCATCTCATCCTCTGCCGCCCCTCGCTCCTTTTGCCTTTAACCTTTCTCAACATCAGAGTCTTTTGTGAATCAGCTCTTTGTATCAGGTGGCCAAAGTATTGGAACTTCAACTTCAGAATCTGTCCTTCCAATGAATATTCAGGATTGATTTTCCTTAGAATTGACTTTAGATCTGATATCGTTACAGTCCAAGGGAGTCTCAAGAGGCTTCTCCAGCACTACAATTCAAAAATATCAATTCCTTGGTACACAGCCTTCTGTAACATCTATACATGACTGCTGGAAAAACCGTTTCTGTCATTAGAGTGGTATCATCTGCATATCTGAGATTGTTGATATTTCTCTTGGCAATCTTGATTCCAGCTTGTGATTCATCCAGCCCGGCATTTCACATGATGTGCTCTACATATAAGTTAAATAAGCAGGGTAACAATATACAGCCTTGTCATACTACTTTCCAATTTTTGAACCAACCAGTTGTTCCACATCTGCTTCTAACTGTTGCTTCTTGACCCACATACAGGTTTCTCAGGAGATAGGTAAGGTAGTCTGATATTCCCATCTCTAAGAATTTTCCACAGTTTGTTGTGATCCACACAGTCAAAGGCTTTAGCGTAGTCAATAAAGCAGAAGTAGATGTTTTTCTGGAATTCCCTTGCTTTCTCCATGATCCAACAAATGTTGGCAATTTGATCTCTGGTTCCTCTGCCTTTTCCAAACCCAACTTATATACCTGGAAGTTCTTGGTTCACATACTGCTGAAGCCTAGCTTGAAGGATTTTGAGCATTACTTTGCTAGCATGTGAAATGAGTGCAATTGTGTGGTAAGTTTGTACATTCTTCTGCATTGCCCTTCTTTGGGATTGGAATGAAAACTGACCTTTTCCAGTCCTGTGGCCACTGCTGAGTTTTCCAAATTTGCTAACATACTGAGTCACACACAATGGTATGGTCTCTTATTTATCAATAGATGCTTTAAAAGAAAATTCCTTAACCAGGTCAACACACATCTCATCATTCTAGATCCTGGAAATTTTTATGCAGTGTTTTTCTTATTTAAACTTGCACCTAGTTTTTCCTGAATTGTTATAGTGGTCTTAAAATTAAAGCTGAGAGAACTCTTGGTTATCCACTCTCTTCTCAGTCCCTGCTCCTGATGGCCCTGAGGGTATGTGTGCTGGGGGCGGCCCCCAAGAGTAGGATGTGCTGGGGCTGGGGGCGGGGTGGTGACTAGGAGGGGAAGTGTTCACTCTTGCAGCAAGGATGGGGAAGACCAGGAGACAGCAAGGATAGGCCCAGAAGCAGTGGCGTCCAAAGAGGAACAAGCAATAAAAAATCTCGGCATGGAAAATGCCAACGAGGAGACTGAAAACAAGAATGAAAGGGGGCAAGACGCTAACAAAGGAGAGCCTTGGGCCCTCCTTTTGGAAGCTGTGTGCCTAGAGGAAATCGTAGGTGCTGCCATGGTAGGCAGCCCTTTCTGCATTATAGATGGGACATGGCTCAGAGGCTTGCAGAGCCACAGGCAAGGGTGAGAGAGGAGAATATGGGAAGCACTGGGAAGGAGGTGAGGCAACTAATGGAAAAGCTTTGGGAGAAGCAGTTGAGTCATAATCTGCGGGCAGTCAGTGCTGACCGCCTCACCATGGCCATCATGATGAGTTACGCCTTATGCCTTGATACCTGATGCTAATAGAGGGACATCTGCTTCCTAAACTTACATGTTCGTGACAGACCTTTGTTGTAAACCTTTTGGTGTTGGTTCTTGTGGGCTTCCTGTTACTGGCTTCTCACTGACTGTTGTGTTTTTGACCCAATCTGTTAAGTTTCTGTCAGCAGCAGCTTCACCTATGGTGTGGAGAGATGTTCATTATATATTGTGAAGTTAATAAAGCAGTTTAAAATAGCAAAAAACAACAGCAACAACAAATAAAACTGAAACAGTAGTCTAACCAAAGATCATCACCTCAGACACTTTCACTGAACTGTCAAATGCCTTAAAAATAATGTTTCACCTAATGTGCCATATTCTGTGATATCCAGCTCAAGTGGGATAATTTGAAGAAAAGCAGAGGAAAGATGATTATTTTTTCTTTCCAGATTTCAGTGGGTCAAATGTAATTAATCAAGTTGTAGAAATTTAAAAAAAAATGTGTGAAGGCCCCTCTAGAGGTGTGATATTATATTAAAACTTATTTAATTTGAGGTGAATAATGTGAAGAGAAACTAGGTTCCAGGCCTGTGACCTGTAAAGTCACTTAATCTCTCTGAGACTCAATTTGCTCATCAATAAAATAGCAATGATAATGATTCCTGCTCCTCAGGGAAAGGACTAAATAAGATAATACAAAAATGAAAACGTTTTGCAAACTAAATGGAGGTTTGCAAACAGCGCATTACCAATCCCATGTGTGGATCATGTAAACAATAATAAATGCATTTGTAAGAATATATGCCCATATAATCTTGAACTTGTTACATGCTAGAAAAGTTTGAAATATATTTGAGAAAAAAAATATAAATCTTTAAAAATAAAACCAATGATAAAATTTATTTGAAGTTAACTTTGTTTTAAACTTAGAAATTAATTTGAGAAGTAAATTATAGAATGTCTTCTAAGGTGCTGAAATATGAATGTTTAAAAAATCCATAAAAATTTGTGTAAAACATATAATTTCTAAAAATTTTCCCAGTCTAGAGAAGTCTTCTGCTGTAGCAGAAGTTCTGCTGTACTTCTAGGAATATAGTGAGCAAAGTAGTTGATTATCTATTTTTGTTGCTTATTATGAATGAATGATTACAGTTGAATTTATGGATATTATTTAATGAAAAAAACAAAATGTCCAATTGAAGGAAGCCTTAAGAAGCTATCAAAACAAGCTTGAATTAAATAAAGGAAACTATGCATACGTATTTGCTTTAAATAAATAATCTGCTTAAAATATTCAGTGACACAATTTGGAAAGGTCGGTTCTGCACATCCTGCTTAAATAGTCCCAGAAAACACACCAAAACATTAGCGGTGTTTAAAATCTTCAAGATTGTATCTTTACAAATTAATCCCAGTTTGATTGCAAGTTAGTCCTTTTCAGTGCCTTATTGATCTTTATTTAGAAGTTAATATCATAAACAAGTTTCAACTCCCTGGCTGCATTTAATGGCCACTGACATACCCTGTGCAGGTCTCCACATTAGCACACTTCCTAATAATAAAGGATGTTTTATTTACAAGTCTGTGAGCTCACCGAGATCCTACCGGTCCAATGGGTTCATAAAAGGCGTGCATTGAGGAAACTTTTGTGCGATGGACCTGAGCTGAATACACTTGAGATTTGCCATGTGTCCATAATCTTGACAGTCCTTCAGAAATGAATATTTTTAAAACATTTTAGAACTGTGTTATAGAAAGGCAGGGTTATAATCATTGAAATATAAACTACCATTTCACATATAATTCAGTATTTATTGAGCTGTCACTATACTTATTTTTATTTTTACCAATTCTTCAGTTTCATATGAGTTAAACATTATGATGCTGCTATCTTACAAAAAATATAAAAATGAAAATAAATTGTACCTTTTCTCAAGGTAAATAACATTTAAAGTTGATATTGCGTAATGCAAAAAATTACTATGTATATAATATTAAAAAAAAAAGACTTGGTGTGGGGAGTACTATGTAGACAAATCAGTGATACACAGTATTATTCTGAAAGCAGTGTTTTTTAAACAAATGAAAATATTGGCATTGACTGATTTCCTTGCCTTAAAAATAGTAGTATCCTGAAATAGACCAAGGAAGTATCAAGTAATCTCTGACCAGGAAGTATCTAATTAAATATACGTCAGAGTTAAATATTATCCTTCAGTTAATAATAAACATGAGTTTGAAGTGAACAAAGCCTTAAATGGATTCACAGAGTAATAACCAGAGTTCATTCACTTATGCTTTATCGAGTATACCAAATGGTTGTTCTATCAGTCAGCCTTTGCTATAACCAACAAAATCTCAGTGGCATATAGCAAAAAGCATTCATTTTTCTTTCTGTCACGTATGTAGGTTGCCGGGGACAACTCTAATTCAGGCTGCTAGTAAATTCAGGTCTGCTCTACGTGTCTCATTCTAGGGGTCAAAATGAAGGGCCAGTGGCTACCTGGGGGTACATTCTACAGGAGGTCAGAAACCTGCTGTGATTCCTAAAGCCTCGGCTCAGAACTGGCACCCTGGTACTTCTGCCACCATTCCATTAGGTGAAAAAGTTTAGATGACCAAGTCTAGCATCCGCAGGGCAAGACGAGTGGTCTTAACGTGGATGCACAGGTGGTGAATGTTTGCTGAACAGTAATCAAATAATCTATTGCATTTATTAGTAATTCAAACTGATACATTAAGAAGGGTTGGTAGCTTAAGAAGAGGCATGTGGAAGGCTTCCGAGATGCTGGTAATGTTCTGTTTTCACCTGAGTGGGCGGCAGTGACTCAGGTGGGTTCATTGGTGCTCATTCTTTGAGTTATACATTCATTCATTTACGGTCTTGTACTTTTTCTGTTATGTTTGTAATACTTAAAAATACAAGCTTGTATCTTCTAAAAAGAAAAAAATAATCCGAGACATTTTCAGCATTTTTTTTTAGCTTTCTGAAGTTTTAGTTACTTTCTCTTAGAAGAGTCAGATTGAAATAAATGGCATGATTCTTGAAGTCTTTTGTTAAAAAAATTGCTGTGAGAAAACTTAGGTCTTTTCAAAGAAATATATCCCTAAGATGAAATAAATATTATATTTGCACATTTATTAATAATGTGAAGATAGGCTGGCTAAGTTAATTAACTCAAGCAAATTCTAAAAAAATGTCTAAGGTCATTTCTGGGTACAAACAAAATTTTTAATTTTGCTTTTGGATATTTTAAAACAAATGTCGGTACATCATGGGTCCCACTGCACTCACAACTTCAACTTTCCCCTGAAGAGGCATCTCCTAACCTGGATTTCTAGTTTAATAATTTTCTGACTTTTCTATGTTTTCTTATATATGAATTCCTATGCAATGTAATTTTAGCTTGAATGTTTTTTAACATGAAAGAAATGGTATCTTGCACTGTAAATTCTCCTGATACAAGTTTTCAGCTCACAGTACCGTTTTTTATCTAACATCCATGTTGTTATATGTGGATGGAATTCATTTTCACTGTTGTGTGAATTAACGTTATATGCGTAAACCACAGTTTATCCATTCGACTGCCAATGAACATTTGGGCTTTTCCCTGTCTATGCTATTGTGAATAGTATTATTATAAGTATTATTCTTTATATGTTTCCAAGTCCATTTTTACACAAAAATATTTCCAGAGTATTAATCTGAGAGCAGAACTGTGGCTTCCTAGATTATAAATATTCAGGTTTTCTAGACAATACAAAATTGTTTACCCAAGTGGCTGTTTCAGTATAAACTCCTACAACAAATTATTCTCTGATTACTAATAAGGTTGAAAGTCTTTTCATGTTTGTCATTCATATTTTATTAGATTCCTTGTATACTTTGCCCATTCTAAAATTTAAATAAAAGTCTGTAGAGAAATATATTGGTCATGCAATATAATCTTGCCAATAGCAATTATAATGAAAATAATCAGAAAACATCCTGCCTCAGCATATACCCCACACATTCCAAAGTTCAACGTCATCTTCGAATAAGTGATACATTTTTAAACAAAAATTTGAGAATTCAAAAATAATTTTCATAATTTATGCAACATGAATATATCAATGTATCCAAGTTGTCACTAGATAAAATTTTACTCTTTTGTATTTAAATCTTTTGAAGTGCATAAAGTTAAAACATTGGTGTTATTCAAACTGTGGATGATGATATCAAGGTAGTGGCTTTCAAGGAGCATTTTAAAAAAGAATAAAACAGAAATTATCATAATGCATCTCCGTAGAGTATATAAATTGTTTCCTCCTGAAACTTTCCAGTTCTGTTTGTGTGTTTGTGTGACAAATTCAGGTCGCGGGCAAGGTGTGGGGGGAGGGGGCAGGGGCAGGGGGGCAATGTATAGAGAACTGGACTTTATACAGGGTCAGAATCTAAAACATTTGTCTGTGATGTCACTGTCAAAAAGCCTGCAAAGAAACGTCTGACATCCACTGACTCTTCCAGAAGGAATATAATCTCTAGTCCATGAACCTAGTCTTGCCTGGGGCTTTGGTAGGTTACTTGGCAACTTGAAGAAATCGTGACGAGTGCTGTGTCTAGGGAATAATTTCTCCCCAGAGTTATTGTGGTTATCCTATTTATAGCCAGGTCTCTATTGAGTTAAGGATAAAAACAACTGAAGGACTGTTATTATAAAATGTTAATTAGTACTTCAGACACGGCTGATGACAGCAGCAGTTTATTCTAAAGCCTCCAGCCTAAATGAACAGCAGGTAGAGAAGTAGCAACAATGAACAATTGGATGACTGGTCACTTGGATATTTGCTATGTTGTTCTTTTCACCCTTTGTGTGTTGCTGGTATCTCACTCTCTTCTTTTTCACATTGTATAAGTTTAATGGGTACAGTGTGATGATTAAAAACCCACACATATTTGCTTTTAAAATTTTTATTGGAGAATAGTTGATTTACGATGATGTGCTAGATTCGAGTGTAAAGTAAATCAGGTATGCATATATCCACTCTTAGATTCGTTTCACATATAGGCTATTACTATACTGAGTGGAGTTCCTGGTACTACACAGTAGGTCCTTATTAGTTATCTATTTTGTATATATAGTAGGGTATATATGTCAATCCAATCTCCCAATTTATCCTCCCCCTCCCCTCACCCCCTGGTAACCATAAGTTTGTCTCCTACCTCTGTGACTCTATTTCCATTTTGTAGGTAAATTCATGCTGCTAAGTCACTTCAGTCTGACTCTGTGAGACCCCATAGATGGCAGCCCACCAGGCTACCCCATCCCTGGGATTCTCCAGGCAAGAACACTGGAGTGGGTTGCCATTTCCTTCTCCAATGCATGAAAGTGAAAAGTGAAAGTGAAGTCGCTCAGTCATGTCCGACTCTTAGCGACCCCATGGACTGCAGCCTACCAGGCTCCTCCAACCATGGGATTTTCCAGGCAAGAGTGCTGGAGTGGGTTGCCATTGCCTTCTCCAGGTAAATTCATTTGTACCCTTTTTTTAGATTCCACATGTGTTGTTAAGTTACCCAGTCGTGTCCAACTCTTTGCGACCCCATGGACTGTAGCACACCAGGCTTCCCTGTCCCTCACCATTTCCTGAAGTTTGCCCAAGTTCAGGTCCATAGCATCGGTGATGCCATCCAGCCATCTCATCCTCTGACGTCCTGATATCCTTCTGCCCTCAATCTTTCCCAGCATCTGGGGACTTTTCCAATGAGTCAGCTGTTTGCATCAGATGACCAAAATACTGGAGTTTCAGCTTCAGCATCAGTCTTTCCAATGAGTATTCAGGGTTGATCCCTTAAGATTGACTGGTTTGATCCCCTTGCTGTCCAAGGGACTCTCAGGAGTCTTCCCCAGCACCATAGTTCGAAGGCATCGATTCTTTGATGCTCTGCCTTCTTTGTGGTCCAACTCTCATGACCATACGTGACCACTGGGAAGACCACAGCCTTGACTATATGCGCCTTTGTTGGCAGAGTGCTTTTCAAACACTGTCTAGGTTTGTCATGGCTTTCATGTCAAGAAGATGCCACATGTAAGCAATATCGTATCATGTTTGTCTTTCTGTATCTGACTTACTTCATTCACTATGACAATCTCTTTATCATGTGATCTCTCCTGTCTTCCTCTGCTTCAGTCTGTTTCTCTGAACACACCTCATTTTTATTCTATCTTCCTTCCCAAATTCAATATTGATTTTTCATAGTGACTAGTCATACATTCTGATACCTTTTTTCTAGGATTCTCTCAGGGATTTTTTTTTTTTACTTTTATATAAGCTTTGAGATTTTAAATCTATCCAGAACAACACTACCAGTATTATATAAAATTGAATAATAGTTCAATTTTGAGAGAATTGACATTTTCACAGTGTAATACCTTCCCGTCTGAGAACACGATTATGTTTTCCATTCCTTTAGCTCTTATTCTGAGGCCATCGATGAAACTGTGTAGTTTTCTCATTCAGGTCATATGCTTTTTCTTGTTTAATTTACTCCTAAGTATTTTATATCTCTTGGTCATTACTGGAATATTTTTTTCCCACATTTCTTTTCTAGATTCTTATTGTGCATTTATCCAGGCAATGGACCAGTTCTTTTCTTAAATAAGTCAAAAAACATTCTTTATACTGAGTTTATACCAGATATCCCATATTCTTGTCTTTTTACATCTGTTTTGAGTGCAAAAACAATGTTTAAGAGTATGAGAGCCATCTAGTTCTCAGTATAAATTTTAGTTTTTTGTGTTTCATCATTTAATATATTATTATTAGGAATTTGTATTTTAACAGATTTCTCAATTCTCATTTAAATACTGTGTTATGAATGACTGAATTTTTATACAGTCCCATAAATTTCTCCCTTTAAACTTTGGCATAACAATTAAGTTGATATATTTTCTGATATTGAACATCCTTGAACTTGGTCATAGGATATCACTTGTTTGTTATTACTGGATTCTAATGATCAATATTTTATTTAAATTTTGTCAATCTTGAAGCACAAACTGCACTTCCTTAGTGTTGCTTTTTAATACAGTCTTCACTGGAACTTTTAAATTAAAGGTATGCTGGCCTTATAAATGAGTTGGGAGTTTTCCACCAATTTTTATGGCCTATATTGTTTAAATAACCTCAGATTTAACTGTTTAAAAATTCAAATCCAAGAATTGATAAGGTATTTGTGCAATGTAACAGTGGCTCTGTAATACCTTGCCAGTATCTTCTAACTGTACATAATATAATCAAGTTGTCTACTTCATGAATCCATTCTAGTATATTCTAACTCTCCAAGACTTCTGCCTGTTTCCTTCAAGCTTTCAAATTTGTGGTCATAGAATGACACATTAAAATCCCTTTGTAAAGCCTTACTGTATCTGTGATATCTCTCCTTTTCCTTTTTATTTTTTTTTTTCATTTTACCTTGATCAGGCTCAGAGTTTATCTGAGATAAGAAAAGATAAATTATTATCTTTTCCCAAAATCCAGATTTGGGGAGGTTTTGTGCTTGGAACAACAGACTGGTTCCAAATCGGAAAAGGAGTATGTCAAGGCTGTATATTGTAACCCTGCTTATTTAACTTATATTCAGAGTACATCATGAGAAATGCTGGGCTGGAAGAAGCACAAGCTGGAATCAAGATTGCCGGGAGAAATATCAGTAACCTCAGATATGCAGATGACACCACCCTTATGGCAGAAAATGAAGAGGAACTAAAAAGCCTCTTGATGAAAGTGAAAGTGGAGAGTGAAAAAGCTGGCATAAAACTCAACATTTAGAAAACTAAGATCATGGCATCCAGTCCCATCACTTCATGGCAAATAGATGGGGAAACAATGGAAACAGTGACAGACTTTATTTTGGGGGGCTCCAACATCACTGCAGATGGTGACTGCAGCCATGAAATTAAAAGACGCTTACTCCTTGGAAGAAAAGTTATGACCAGCCTAGACAGCATATTAAAAAGCAGAGACATTACTTTGCCAACAAAGGTCCATCTAGTCAAGGCTATGGTTTTTGCAGTAGTCATGTATGGATGTGAGAGTTGGACTATGAAGAAAGCTGAGCATTGAAGAATTGATGCTTTTGAACTGTGGTGTTGGAGAAGACTCTTGAGAGTCCCTTGGACTGCAAGGAGATCCAACCAGTCCATCCTAAAGGAAATCAGTCCTGAGTCTTCATTGGAAGGACTGATGCTCAAGCTGAAACTCCAATACTTTGGCCACCTGCTGCAAAGAACTGACTCGTTGGAAAAGACCCTCTTGCTGGGAAAGATTGAAGGCAGGAGGAGAAGGGGATGACAGAGGATGAGATGGTTGGATGGCATGACTGACTCAATGGACATGAATTTGAGTAAGATCCAGGAGTTGGTGATGGATAGGGAGGCCTAGCGTGCTGGAGTCCAAGGGGTCACAAAGAGTTGGACATGACTGAGCGACTGAACTGAACTGAACTGAACTGTGCCAGGGAATGGTAGTGTGATAGAGTTAGTTCTAGTTCATTAATTTTCATTTTCCTTAATTTCCTCTTTCATAGTTTTTTGAGAAAATGTTCTTTTATTGTTCTGTTCCTATTTTCTATCATGTTCTAAATACCTTTATTTTTCATTTTTCTGTGTAATAATGGAAGGGATTAAGTCTATAAACTTCCTTTGGGTACAGCTGTCACTGACTGTGCTTTATAGTTGTGTGTGTGTGTGTGTGTTTAGTCATGTTTGATTTTTTGCAACCCTATGGAACGTAGCCCACCAGGCTCCTTTGTCTATGGGATTTTCCAGGGACCAAACCAGAGTCTCTTGCATCTCCTTCATTGGCAGGCAGATTCTTTACACTAGCACCACTTGGGAAGCCCCAGATAGTTACTATAGTTATTAGATATATTAGGTCTTATAGTTATTAGGTATAAATGAAGTAATTGTGTGTGTGTGTGTGTGTGTGTGTGCATGCACACATGTGCATACATGGGCTCGATTTCATCCAGCTCTTTGCAACTCCATGGACTGTAGCCCACCAGGCTCCTCTGTCCATGAGATTATCCAAGCAAGAATACTGGAGTGGGTTGCCATTTCCTCCCCGAGGGGATCTTCCCAGCCCAGGGATTGAGCCCACATCTCCTGCACTGACAAGTGAATTCTTTACCACTGAGCCACCTGGGAAGCCCCATAAATAATGAGACCACTTAAAAAAATTGAAATTTCAGAAATAAATATTAATGTTATAGTAATTATATGACAAAGATGGAAATTCATTTTAATGCTAAAAAGTTTTTATAAATAATGCTGGCACAAATGGCTATTTGAAGAATACAAATTTAATAATATAACATCCATATCTTTTTGCCATACACAGAAATGAGTTCCCCAGTTTTATTACTTAAATTTTCTAAAAATCTTGAAAGATATGTGTGACCATGTGTACTATCAGGATTCAAGAAGGAGCTTCTTAACTAAGATTTTAAACTCAGAAAATACATTAAAATGTTGGTATGAAGTACCTCCCTGGCAGTCCAGTGGTTGAGACTCCATGCTTCCAATGCAGGGGGTGCATGTTCAATCCCCATTTGGGGAACCAAGATACCAATGCCACAGGGCTCAGCCAACAAACAAACTGGTATGAAAAATATGTAAACAAGGCTTACAAATAATAATTATGAAAGATACACTTATAAAACAGATGACAGTGTAATACACAGAAAGCTTAAATGTTAATAGAAAAAAACCTACTAATACAATGGAAAAGTAAACAAATGAAAAGCACAGCTGTCATGAAAAAAAGTACTCAAATTTAAACTGGAGCTCAGGGAAACGCAAATCAAAATAATACTGAAAACGGCTTTATGTTCACAAGACTTGCAAAATAAAACAGCTAGAATACTTACTGCTGCTGGGGATGCAGAGAAAAATGTGTTTTAATAAACTTCTGGAGGAAACGTAAATTCTTACATTCTTTTAGGAAATAAGTATAAAATATTTATAAAATTTAAAACTATCTGGGATCTTTGATCCTGTAATCCCTAGGAATCTACTCCAAAGAGCAAAAACTATCAGTGTACTAACAAACAAACAAACAGGGAAATATATTACATGCTCATGGAAATAAAGGGAAAGCCCATCAGTAGTGTGGTGGTCATGGAAGCAGCTAAAAATATTCCATTTTAGAATTATGGTAAGAGTGAACTTCTTTGTTCATGGTGAAATTAGGAGCGTCGCCTAGCATGTTTGGGCCAGGGCAGTGTGAGTGGAAGTCACACACCCCTCTGGGTAGAAGCTTTGGGTTCATGTGCTACTCATCATTAGGCTTCCTTCCTACTCTGTTGTGGCTGTGGAAGCTTGTATCAGCCTAGAGCTTCCTCAATCTGAGTAGCCAAGTAACTGGGACAGAACTCCCTTGCCTTCCTCTTTTGGACATGTAGCCTGACCAAAGGGAGAAAGCTTTTGGAAAGAGTAAGCCACTGAGATTTTGGAATTGTTACTACAACATAACCAAGCCTATCCGGACTGCTAGAGCTAAGACAATGGCTAAATTACAGTCCACCACTGGTGGGTCAGATGGTAAAGAATCTGCCTTCAATACAGGAGACCCAGGTTTGATCCCCGGGTTTGGAAGACCCCCTGGAGAAGGAAATAGCAACCCACTCCAGTATTTTTCCCTGGAGAACTCCATGACAGAAGAGCCTGGCGGGCTACAGTTCACAGGGTTGCAAAGAGTTGGACAGGATTGAGTGACCAACACTTTCATTTTCTTTCTATAATTCACTTTGACCTTGATTATACTAGGTGGCTTGATTTTCACAAGTTATTGCTGACAGACAGAAGAAAGATGCTTTAAAAGTTTATACTGTTATCCCAGTTTTTATAAAAAACACATTTAATACATCTTTATACATATTCTATAGAGATTATATGAGTATGGAGAATATATGAAAAATACAAAGTTGTTAAATGAGGCTATAAAGGAAAGATTAAATCTAGATTTAACCATTTTTTAAAAAAGCTAAGCTGTGTGGTGTGATCACATGCCCTGGAGATATTCACATTTAACTGTAATTACACATAAAGTATTATTGAGTAGATATCATCAAATAATTTCACATAGTATTTTTCTGAATCTAGGGTGCTTCAATGCTTGGTGCTCTCTTGGTCTTACCTGCTTCAAGAGGTTTTCACATATATGGCTGCAAATGCTAAATAAGAAACACCTCAGTGGTTCTCGAAGTGTGGTCTTCCATGGGTTGTTAGAAATGAGAATGTGCAGGCTCAACTGAAGACAATCCTGAATCAGAAATTGAGGATGAGGCCCAGTAATATGTGTTTTATCGAGCTTTGCAGGTGATTCCAACACAATGCAAACTCATTCCTTGTTCAGTAAGATGTAGCCTTAATTCAGAGGTTAAAATGAGAAAAAAAAAAAAAAAGTCCATCTTAGAAATAAGGTATCTTTTAAAAATAAGGACATTGCATTAATTTTCATCTTCTTTTATCTAGCCAAGTTGACCTAGCTTCTAGGGCAAGATGGTGCCTAGCTTTGCTGGAGAAACTATGTCTTTGGGCCTGCTGGTACTTCTGTAAAGTGGGAGTAGTAATAGCACATAGCTCATAGTCATTGTAAATAAATGAATTCACACATTTAAAGTTTGGAACAATGTTTGGCATATCGTGCACACCTGAACGAGGCCGTCATCATTTAGGACAGCTTACACATCTCCCTGCCTCACGGACTTTGCAGTCTGCAAGCACAATTTTTCTGCCCTCCCGTACTTCATGTCCACCAGTAGTTCAAATGTCACAACTTCAAGGACGATGTCCCCAACCTCCCCAGATTAGCCTTCATACAATGTATGCTTTTCCTGCATGGCACTTATTTAAAATTATTTATTCATGAGGCTGATTAACAGATGTGTTTCCATTATACTATAAGGAAGCTCCATGAGCGGAGAAGATGGTATCTGTTTGGCTCCCTGTTTTAAACCCTGAATACCTAGTACAAAAGTAGGTACTCAGAGCATTTCTTCTGTATTTAAGGATCAGTTTCATCTCTGGGCTTCCCTGATGGCTCAGACAGTAAAAAATCTGCCTGCAAAGCAGGAGACCCAGGTTTGATACCTGGTTGGGAAGACCACCTGGAGAAAGAAATGGCAACCCACTCCAGTATTCTTGCTTGGAGAACTCCATGGACAGAGGAGCCTGGCAGGCTACAGTCCATGGGGTGGCAAAGACTCAGACACGACTGGGTGACTAACACTTTCATCTAATTTGTTTTGGATCGAATCCTCTGCTGTCAACATGTATAAAGTTAATTATGATAAATGTAGTGAAGTTTTATAACAAGCTTTAAACAACTAATTTTCGGTTATTTCAGGGATTAAACATATGGAAAGTATATTAAATCAATAGAGTACTTCTTTGCAGATTTCTTCAGAAGGAAAAAAAATGTTCCTAGCTATGGAGTTTGTGGGTTTCAATTTAATTCTAAACTAGAGGCTGATGGAGTGGAAATTAGGGGAGGCGTAAGCTTGCAGTTAAGTGATTCAGATGTAAACAGAAGGAAGAGCCTCCAGATAACCTTTCAGCTCACGTTCATCTTTTTACACAATCTCTACTTGTGTATGAATGAGTTTAGGAAGTTTGATGACTTATAAAAATTGGTATCATCAAATCTGTTTTCTCTAGAAGAACCCACTTTATATAGAGAGAGTTAGGTCTGTAATTTTTTAATTAATTATAAAAGAATGATTCACATGAAACTTCATTTCCCCAAGACACTAGTCATTTATTTTCAAGTTTCCAAATCGTATACCCAAGTATTAATAAAATAAAATGTAAAAAAATAACCAGCCTCAGATAAGTCTCAAAAACATCTTCTCATAAAGTTCAGTTCACAAACACCCCAAATAGTTAATTCTGTCTTCTGATGGCTAGTATTTATAAGCAAGTTTAGAGAACCAGTGTGGGAGAAGAGAAGGAGGATACGGTCAAATTCTGAATTTAGTATACTGTGTTCTGTATATCCCTTGTTTAATCATTCTGAATATTGGCTCCAAGAAACCTGCCTAATTTGTTTTAAAATGTTTCTAAACTTATTCAACCACAGAACTTATCTCTCTCAAAACTAGAGTCAGCAAAAACACTTTGAGAATTGTTAAGTCTGGCTGCATTCTACGGATTGACAAGTTCAGAATCCTAGTTAAAATACTAAACAACCCTGGTTATAGTGCCCCGTTAACTCCTGGTGGACCATTAAGAGTTCACAAATCATCCATTTAATAAATCCACTTTAGAATCTTATCAAGAGTTGATGTTAGTTTGCAGAATTTAGTTTGTGCCTTTTGAAAAACAAGGTATCTGCTGGGCTCTAACCTTTGAGTATCTTAATTTCTTTATAATTCTGCAAAGTTTAGTAACAGGAATTTATTAACTTTACCTATCAAGTTCTTAATGAGAATTTGGGAGGTAGGTGTAAAATGGTATCTTAAAGCATTTTAGAGAAGAAAATGCAGACAAGCCTTTACCTTTGGGACCAGCAACTTGAAAGATATCAGGGACATATATCAATCCTTTTTACATCAGTGGAGGTGCCTACTAGAATTACTTGAGGAACTGTCTGAAAGAACACGGCACCACTGGGGTAAAGACCCTAGATATGAGAATTCTGAAAAGCTCCCCAGATAATTCTGATGCATGTTCCTAGAAAACCCTTTTTTGGATAATATGTTCCTCGCTATAATCTACAGTAAGTATGGCATGACTTGTGATAAAAACAGTGAAGACCTCTAAGCTTTTAACTTTTTTCTGTTTCAGACTATGAGTCTGTGGTACTTTCCTCTAAGTACACTGCACTCTGATTTCCTTAATAGTTCAGGGCATTCTACCATTATTTCCTCATCTGGCTTTTCAGAATTAAGATGGGAGCCCTATTTCCCCCAAGGTATACATTTCTTCCACTTGATCAACCAATACTTCCTCTGTGGTTAAATTTAAGTTTTGAAGAACAGTTTTCGTAACTGTTTTACTTCTTCTTGGGAGTAGTGAAATGACAAACATACCAGAAAGCCTTACTGGAGTATTTTAGAACATTGTTTAGTAGGTTACGTTTCCTCCTCTGGTCTACCTCTGTGCATTCAGTGGTCAGCTCTCCATTGATGGTCCCCTGGCTAGACAGACTGTGGTCTCCTTCCCCAGTTCTCCTTCCGCTTTGTTGTCAGAGCCACTTTGCTGTCTGCACCTCTTCTAGACACACAGTACCACACAGCCTCATCTCTGATGGCTTTTGTCTAACTAAATTACCCTTTCTATTACTACATCCCAGTAAGCTTTATGCCACCAACTCTTGATCATATATATTAAAATATATTCTTTATTATTCCTCTTCAGTCAATTTTCTGAGACTTTAATTATAATTTTTAACTTCTGGGAAATTAAAACATTATTTTTTTTATCTTACAGTTCTCAGAGATCATAGTTTTTTAAAGAGAAAAAATATGAAATTCATTTTGGTGACTTAAACAAGATATAATTTCATCCCTTCAAATAAAATCTCCTACATTTAATTAACTAATAATTTAAGCACAGGTTACTATGCTTAACTGATTTAGGTTTATATAAACCTGAAATAATACTATTAAGTTTTCAGCTGTCTTAGCAACATCAAAGGAAAAGGACTAATTGAATGCCAACTTTGCTCGTAAACTACCAAGAGCTAAGACACATACAAATTTTATGGCAAGTAATCTAAAACCCTTCTAAAAATGATTAAGTGTTATTCTATCCAACAAGAAAACAAATACAACAAATCTATCTAATTAGTTAAGACACCAGATACTGTCATGCAGTTTCAGCATCTAGTAACAAACCTCTAAGCTTTAAAATTCTGTTTCACAACTTCTGAGTACTAATAATACATTTTAAAAGGTTGATACCCACTATAAACTACATGTAGAAGTACCAGAGTACACAATTAGCAAGTAAATGTGCATACACACCAAAGATTCTCAACTCTAATTTTGGAGCTCAACCTGGCAGTCTCCAAAGATTTTTATCTCCAAAGCAAAGTCATTAGCATAACTTTTAAATATAGAATTTTATACAGGGTGGGAGAAATATGATCAAACAGCTGGATACTCTGCCTCTAGAAAGTTGACAGACATATCTGTATTTCTCATGTCAAAACATGATGGACTGAACTGGCCCAAGGGACAGGTTATTTTTTTTATCTTTTTAAAAATTAAGAGTGCAAAATGTAACCATTAGAAACTGAAACACAAACAAGCATTTTAGAATAGTTCTTTCAGTACCTTAAATTCTAACAGTACAGTAGAAAAAAATATGGCAGTTTTGCGTACTGCCATCAAGTTTTTTTTTTTTAATTTCTTTCTTGGTCCATATTCAGTCAATAATAAACTTGTCTTTTCATATCTGAGCTAAGAGCTCTAGGGTATTCCTTAAAAAGTAATAATATAATCACAAATAAAAATGTTAAGATAGTTCCAAGTAACAAGTCCATAATCAATACCACTAATGGTGATGTTCCTGAAACTTAACATTTTAATTTTTCCTTTAATGAGTGTGTATAAAGCCGATTTTTTCTTTTTTTTTGGTTGTTGTTAACAACACCCCAAATCCACCCCAAACATATCCATGGTCTTTGTTAAATTCAATAAAGTAGCCTAAAATGTGGGTTGCAATGCCAGAAACGGCTAGATTAAAAATAAAGTAACTACTGATTAAAAATGGTCTTTCTTTTATTCTCAACTATGTTTGTTATATGTGCTTTTTAAATTATTTAACAAAAAAATGACTTTTCAAATATATAATTTCAAGTCTCAAAGTTAATTTGAAAGAATGTGTAACATTTCATTTGAAAATAATAGTTTCAGCAGATATATGCAAGATTCCTACATGAACTGTAAACGTGTCAACACCACCACATTTTAGTGTTTTTAAAGGGCAATTCAAGATAGACTATTATTTTCTGCAGTATGCAACTGATTAAAGATAGTACTTTTACATGTAAAAATAATTTTCACTAAAAAACTCAGGTGCAAAAAGTCTGGTACTTTGTATATCAAAATAACAAGAACAAAATGAGCAGTGAAAAAATAGCAAAAGTCATTACAAAAAATAGTAAATTCCTATTTAAATTTCTGTGTTCACAGGTTAAAAATGTTTTATCAATTAACTATATCACACAGATTGTAGATATTTTAATATAGGAAGGTAACATGGGATACTTGAAATTCAAGCTGTACTTACCAGAATAGTTTTAACCTGAGTTTTTGATATCTTCAAAAAGGTACTTCACAATAACATATGACATAGTTATTATGTAGTAGTATAATTCCAAGTTATTTTTCTTTGACTTGCTTCTTCTTAAATAATTGAGTAAAATTATCAATATTTATTACACTTTTGGGGCCAAGTTCTCCAAACACAAGGAAGTATCTGGGTTAAAAAAACCTGTTATTTTTTCCTGCTATACAAGCATATGAAGATGTCTTTCTTGTTCAAAATGCCTTCAATTTAATCTTATTTTTATGTTTTATTTTAAAACAAATGCAAAAGTGAAAAGATCATCATAGATACTCGAATATTCCCATGAAATATATCACACCCACTGAAGAATTTAATTTCACTAAAGAATATCAAATTAATCATTTCCTCCTATAAATATTTTCTTTTTATTTGTGTTTAGAAGTTGCAGTTTTAAGTACTATTAACAGAAAATACATAACAAAAGCTTCCTAACAAGTGAAAAAAATAATTATAAATGCTGGAAAAATTGGCCTCATTAACATATTTACAGACTTTTACTTAATACATACTCCATTGGAAATTAATTATATGACATTTATACAATCATTAACATTTCCAAATCACTCTGAGTAGTGAGTATTTCAGTTCTTTACTGTCTATACCCAAAGTTGAAAGTCACTCAGTTTCTGAAGGCAATACGCAGAAGCATCAGAAATGGTCAATCTGAGATGCTATTGATATATTGTTCTGCTCCTTCACCTAAAGACGTTTCTGTTGAGTAAGTGTCCTTATGCTTCTTTTTCTCTTTGCTCTGATCTTCCTGTAGCTTCAGAATTATGTTTCGGATTTCTTCTCTTTTTGTTCTCATTCTTGGGGGAGGAAACCAGTTTGCCAGATTCATAGGTAATTCAAAATTGAGAATTGGATTCTGAAAATAAAAATATTAAATGCACATCAGAAAATTATAATAAGTAATATTTTAGTTTCAATGACAAAAGCATTCCAGAGTAGAAATGAAAAAAAAATCAGTAACATGCCAGGCATTTTGCTAGGCACTAGAGATGTAAGAAAATTTCTGCTTACAGATCAAGGGTGAGCAAACTACAGCCAGTGGGTCAAATCCTGCCTATTGCCTGTTTTTGTAAACAAAGCCTAATTGGAACATCACCACAGAAACTCATCTACATGCTGTCTACGGATGCTTTTTCTTTCACACACAACAGCAAAATGGAGAGCACAGACCACAGAACCTAAAATATTTATGACCTGGCCCCTTATGAAAAGGATTGCTGACCCCAGTCTAGACAGATAACTCAACAATTAAAACAATGGATGTGACAGGTATTAAGACAGGAAAAGCAGAGAGTCCTATGAGAATACATACCTAAGGGTGTAGCACAGTATCAAAATGTGATATTTAAGCTAAGGTCTAAAGAATGAGTAGGAATTAGTCAAATAAAGAATGATGGAAGCAACAGGGAAGAATATTCCAGGGAGGGAAATAGGTATCAATGTCTGGAGGCAAGAGAGAATATGAGAGCCTAAAATGACATTCAGGTAAATGGTACACAGAATGCTGGAGTGAGAAGGGTATAAAGGCTAGAAGCTTGGACAGGAGTTAGAGCATGCAGGTCATGTGAAGGATTCCAGTCTTTTAACTCAAGAGCAACAGGAAGCCATTATAAGATTTAAAGCAGAAAAGTAACATGATTAAATTTGAGTTTTGGGAAGACAACTGTGGAAAAAACACGGCAACAGGCCCAGCAAGCTACATGTAAAAGAATGAAATTACAACACTTTCTAACATCATACCCAAAAATAAACTCAAAATGGATTAAAGAACAAAATGTAAGGGCAAAAACTATAAAACTCTTAAGAGCAAAACATAGGCACTGTGCTCTTTGACATAAATCAAAGCAAATCAAACATAAATCTTTGACCCACCTCCCAGAGTAATGGAAATAAAAACAAACAAATGGGACTTAATTAAACTTAAAAGCATTTGCACAGCAAAGGAAATTATAAACAAAATGAAAAGACAGCCCTCAGAATGAGAGAAAACAACTGCAAACTGACAAAGGATTTACCCTCCACAATATACAAGCAACTCATGCATTTCAGTATCATAAAAACAACCTAATTAAAAAATGGGCAGAAGACCTAAAACGGACATTTCTCCAAAGAAGACATATAGATGGCCAACAAACACTTGAAAAGATGCTCAACATCACTCATTATTCGGGAAATGCAAATTAAAACTAAAATGAGACATCACCTCACACGAGTCAGAATGGCCATCATCAAAAAATCTACAAACAATAAATGCTGGAGAGGATGTAGAAAAAAGGGAACCCTCGTGCACTGTTGGTGGGAATGTAAACTGATACAAGCACTATGGAGAGCAGTACGGAGATTTCTTAAAAAAAATAAGGAGTAAAATGACCACATGACCCAGCAATCCCACTACTGGGCATATACCCTGAGAAAACCATAGTTCAAAAGGACACATGTACCCCAATGTTCACTGAAGCACTATTTACAACAGCCAGGACATGCAAGCAGCCTAGATGTCCATCGAGAGATGAATGGATAAACAAGTTGTGGTACATATACACAATGGAATATTAGCCATAAAAAGGAATACATTTTAGTCAGTTGAACTGAGGTGGATGAACCTAGAGCTTATCATACAGAGTGAAGGAAGGCAGAAGAAGAAAAACAAATACCGTATATTTAACGCATGTATATGGAATCTGATGAAGCTGTCTGCAGGGGAAGACTAGAAACGCAGCTGTAGACAATGGACTTGTGGACATAGCAGGGGAAGGACAGGGTGAGAGGAACGGATCAAGTGGCACTGACGCATATACACTACCGTGTATAAAACAGGTAGCTAGTGGGAAGCTGCTGTACAACACAGGGAGCTTGTGTAAAGCAATTATCCTCCAATTACAAATAAATAAATACATTAAAAAAATTTTAACAGTATACTAAATGCATATATATGGAATTTAAAAAGACGGTAACGATGACCCTATATGTGAGACAGCAAAAGAGACACAGATGTATAGAACAGATGTATAGTCTTTTGGACTCTGTGGGAAAAGGCAAGGGTGGGATGATTTGAGAGAATGGCACTGAAACATGCAAATTATCATATGTGAAACGAATCGCCAGTCCAGGTTCAATGCGTGATACAGGGTGCTCAGGGCTGGTGCACTGGGATGACCCAGAGGGATGGGATGGGGAGGGAGGTGGGAGGGGGTTTCAGGATGGGGAACACATGTATACCTGTGGCGGATTCATGTCAATGTATGGCAAAACCACTACAATACTGTAATTAGCCTCCAATTAAAATAAAAAAAATAAAAAAAAAAAAAGGCGGCCAACTCAGAGGTTGGTACAGCACTGTGGAATAGTGATGCTATTGAACTGAGCTGCGAAAGTGCTCCCGGGGTTAAAGGACTCAGCATGTGTGACACTGAGTGATGGAATCCACAGAGCTTATGGCACAATGGCTGGCGGATGAAGAAGAGGAAGAAGTCAAGATAAACTGTAAAGAATATCCAAGACAGGTATGCACGGTAAAGTCAAACGAAGAGTGTGTTACAAGGAAGGAATGCTCGGCAGTGTCAATGGTGCCGGGAGGTCAGGAATAATCCCAGTGTAAGGGGGAGGGTCAAGCCAGATTACACAGATTTGAGAAGCAAGTAGGATTTGTGGAAATGAAGACAATGAATATGTGTCCAAAAATACATCTGTGAAGGGAAGAAAAGAAGGTAAAAAGATAGAGCCTGAATCATGGCAGAGATTTCTTTAAGGCCAAAAGAGCCAGTGGAGAAGAGCTGATCAGTGACAGAAGTGAGTGGATTCGGATTACATGGAGTACAGCCTTTTTTATGTCTTAAATATTCTCCGATTTATGAGTTTTTGCTCCCTGGAATAATTTTTGAAACAGCAGTTTTCAATCTCTCCAAAATATTTGATTATTGTGTCTTTAACACTAACGTAAGATCAAAAACACCATTTCAGTATTTAAGTCAGATCCAACCAACTGAAACCCACCTCAAAAAAGCTCTCTACATACTGCAATACATATACGCCACAGTCACTAAAGTTGTTTTGCTGTGGTACTTTTGGATTAGAGCCTTTCATAACATCTTTGGAAAAACTTCTTTTGCTTCCTTTTTTAACTTCCCATTCCACCTCTAAATACCTGCAATGACATGTATATAGTAAGAACACATACATACATATAAATATACATACTTCCTCATCCCCACCAGAATACAAAGTACAGGTAGAGTTTTGAACTTACTCTCTTAGAATTTTGACAACATTTGATCGAGAAGGGCCTCTGAGTGAGTCCATCAGTAAGATACAAGGTCTGAAATAAAATGGCCAAATATTAATATTTTATTAATGTTTAAAAGGCATAAAAAGATGTACATTAACAATAAAATGGAGGGGGTATAAACCTTTTAGGCAAAAACACCCTAGTAACACTTAACTACCCATGATTATATTAAATACTGAATTATAGAGTGATAATTTAGCCATACCTAAGTTATGAATATATTTCACCAAAATTCCATGGCTAGTTCCTAAAAATACTTCAAAATTTAGTACAAAATCAAAACAACTCTGAAAATTTGAACATTTCCTGTTCCAAAGTACCAAAAGTGAGACCACACAAAAGTAGAAGAAAGATAATCCCATTTTAAAAATCTACTGATATTTTAAATACCAAAACAGGTAATCTTCACATAGAAGAATTAGCTTAGAATCCACTGTTTGGGGCAAGATTCCACTTTAGAACACTTACTATAAAAAAAACACTTAATTTTCAAAATTTTGTTCTTAAACCTAAGTATGTGAGCAAGTTTAATGTAGTACAGGAAGTCCTGAAATGATTTAAGACCTAGGTTCTTCCTGGCTAACATTTTATGGGATTTGGAGAAAATCTTTTAACTGCTGTAGGTCTCTATGTTTTCCTTTATACTGATGTTTGCTTTTCAAATGCTGTTACTAGAATTTCAGACAAGATTTCCTACAAAAAGTCAAGAAGAGATTAAGTGAAATAGGTACTTCATCCCTGAAGTCTGGAGACCCTGGAGAGATCTCAGAATATGTACTTCTGAGAACCAAAACAGACTCACTCTCAGTGTGAGGTTCCCTGGAATACGCCTCTTAGGATTGCCCTGAGTCACTCTACAGCCTTCACACAGTGGCTATGGAATGTGTAAACTCCAGTCCCCATGCTACCGACGTGAATCTGAATGAAAATTCTTTGCCCTTTCCTGCTTCAAATCACTACATATCCAAAAGGAATAGTGGCTTTCTATGCGCTTGCACAGAGACAGAAAGTGGGCAAATGGAGAACTGAAATGATTTCCATTCTCCCCAACTCAATCCTGACATTAGTAGGCATGACCCAGGTTTTCCTCACTGATTCTGAAAGCCTTTGCGATTTTTGCTTAAGTACTTGTTTCAGTTAAAACAGTATAGTTAATACTTTATTCTAAGAGAGTATGTGAATAAAAGTCACCAGGTGGTTTACAAGATGTACAGTGAGCACTTACTGTTTACAGAGAGTAGGCTTTAAATGCCACTGTCCTATTTCTGAACTGCAGCTGTCATCAGCAAGGAGTCCATCATCACTGCTATCATCCTATAAAAGACAGCCTCTGTTAGTACTGAAACTATAAAATCTAACTACTAACAAAACAGCACTACTGAGGGTAAAAATCCTTGTGGCAAATATGTAAAAAACATATCTCTAATTAGGTGATTAGACTTTAGAAAATGCTGTATGTCACTCAATCCCGAAGGAACTGCATAGGAATCCAAAGAAAAACTTCTAATGATATAAAATATTGGAACTCCTTACTAAGCATTAAGTTTCACCTGGTTATCCTGATCTTCTGAGAAGTCGATGAGTTCATCTTCAAGCATTTTACTACCTTCCGCTGATTCATCACTGTAGTTTAGCCTTATTTTGCTTAAACCATCTGTATCAATAAGAAATATTACATAATTCTTAAAAAGAATATGCACATAACTTAAAAGTATATGATCTTAAAATTAATGCTAGCAATTATATAGTAATTACAAATATAAAATTTGTATTAGCATATAGTATCACAAATACAAAATAAGTTACTTTTTTAAAAACCTGAACTGTCATACTATTTGCAGAGCTGTTTCTACTACTCAGACCCTAAAATTCATTAAATATTAAAAACTAGCTATCATCTTATTATTAAAATTTATGTATATTTAAATACATGTCTGTAAATAAAGGTTTTGTGCCAGATATGCTTGATATCTTTAATAACAGAAACTACAATAGTTTGAAAATAACTGTTCAGTAACAGGAATACCCAGCAAATATAGAACATAAAATGAAATACTGTGTACATGTGAGAAATTAAAATTGTGAACATACAGAAAATTGTACAAATTAAAAAACATGATTAAAACATAGTAAGATGGGCTTGCTTTTGCACAAATAATTTTTAAAAAACACAAAAGTGAAAATAATGATATTAGTAGTTATGGATAAGCTCTTCAACTTGGTACACTTTTCCTTCATGTTTGGTTATATTCATAAGATTTTTCAATAAAATAAAACAACACAAGCCAATGTAGATGCTGGTAGTATGAAAGAAAATGACTCACAGAAATATCTGAAATGAATTATTTTAAAAGTCTCTTTTAAGAATCCAAATTCTTAAAAATCAATGATTAAGCTTAAAAAAAGAGAAGACTTAAAAAAATAATGAAAACTGAGTCAGGAACTTTGATGCCAAATATACAAATATTGTTTACTATAGAGAATACCATTTCCAAGTTTTTTAAAAGCATGACTTCAAGGTATTTTAAACAGGATTTAACTTATTTAGTACAAGTTATTAAAAGAGCATTAAGAATACTAATATTATTAAGCAAGACAAGATGGGAAGATAGCAGGATAAAAGTGCTCCTGAAAAGATATATATTTAACATATATTAAGTTTAAATGTAGTGATCAAAAAAATACTATTTAAAATAATAAAGCCCTATGATTAATCCTTTTATTATGCAAAAAATAACCTTTACAATTTATCTTTTTTAAAAATTTGTATTTTAATGTTTTGAAGCTAAAATACCTATATTTAAGTAAAATTTGTCTAAATCCTTAGGTAATTCAGAATTAGTAATTACAATCAAGTTGTTTTAGTAGCAAAATATTCGTAACTATACCCTTTACCCAGAAATTGTATCATATAAACATGAACTTTATACAAAAGAAAACACATGTGCATTGTAAAAAAAGAGAGAAAAGTATATAGTATAGTCAATTTCTTCAGTTATTTCGTTCAGTAAACAAATGCTCTAGTATAAATTGAGTGGCAGTAACTCAATCAGCTATTCTCACAACCAGTCCCAGTTCCTGAGGTTCTCACATAGTGAGATCATCTGAAGATCCCGAACCAAGTGTGATTCTAGAATTTAAACATATTTTTCATGTATTGATACCATACATCGCAAGATAACTATTTCAAATGGTGCCCAACTGAAAAAGCAGCAAATCAAAGTAATAACAACACACATTATTACTTTCCTACAACTGATCTTAAAAACTTAATCCCTGTGTTAATATACAATTCTATTTATTTGCTGTAGCATGTCAACCTACATTGAAGTCACTTGTGACTATATGTGTTCAGTGGTTAAATTATGTTTAAACTACCTAAAATGCTTCATTTAAATCCTGTCAACTATCAGACCAAACAGAAATAGATCAATAAGGTACAAATCATTATCACAAAAAATTTTTACAAGCTCTCCTCTTCTTAAATTTTGATGTCATAATTTTATATAGCATAGACTGCTTAAACCATCCTCTCTGAGGCTATTCAATGTTCTTTTGGGTGAGTGAGGCCTTGAAAACATCTGATGAAAAATGAGACTTCATTCCTTAAAAAAAATACAAACCCATTCTAGAGAACTGTGGGACAGTATCATCACTGGATTAAGAAAACATTAAAAAAGGATAGAAAAACACTAAAAAAAAAAAACAACACAACAAAGCACAAACTATAATTTTTCAAAGAAGAATAAACAGATACTGAAAGGGCAAACTAAAGGAATCACTGGGACATATACTCATATTTAACCAGTTACTTCTCAACTAGAACACTAACTTGTAGGAAAGGGCCACTAGGAATTTCTGGGGTTTGTGTACAAGAAGGAAGCCCTAAGGCTTTGTCTCATTGCTCTAAGTCATGCATTTTAATTCATTTTTTAACTTGAATTCATATTAAACTATATGAAATTATTCATCTAAAAGGAACTTTAAAAATGTTCTCTAGAGATATAATTCACATGCCATACAATTCACCCCCTTAAAGTGTACAATTAAGTGGGTTTTGGTATATTTACACATACTGTGTGCAACCATCACCAGAATCAATTTTAAAACATTTTCAAAATGTTTCAAATCTCAAAACAAACAAGCAAAAACAAACCTCTAAACCCTTTAGCTATCACTCCATTTTCCCCATATTCCTCTCCAATCCCCAAGCAGCCTTAAGCAACCATTAATCTACTCTTATAGGCTTTCTGTTTGAGAGATTTAATACAAATAGACTCACATTAATATGTGGTCTTCTGTGACTACTTCAACTTGACATGTTCTCAGTTTCATCCATGTTGTAACATGTATCACTACTTCATTTCTTTTTATGGCCTAATAATATTCCATTAAATAGATATATCATGTTTTCATTATCCATCTATCAGTTGATGAACATCTGGGTTGTTTCTACCTTTTGGCTGTTGTGAATAATGCTGCTGTAATTGTTCATGCCCAAGTCTTTGTGTGGACATATGTTTTTATTTCTCTCGGGTATTTATCTAAGAGTGGAACTGCTGGATCATATTATAACTTTATGTCTAACTTCTTAAGAAACTGTCAAACTGTCTTCCAAAGCAAGCTGTAGCATTTTACCTTCCTACATTAATAATATATGAAGTTTTCAATTTCCCCACATCCTCACCAACACCTATTGGCATCTGACTTTCCAATTCTAGCAACGCTCTATAAAAAGGCTTAAGCAGACATTAATCCACTCTATAGGCTTGTGGTTTTGATTTATTTTTCCCTCATGACTAATGATATCCAGCATCTTCTCATGTACTAATTGGCAGGACTTTGTTCAAAGGCAGTGAAAAACAGTGCACACTGCCTTGAAGGCTTAATCTTCAGAGTGCCCATCCAAGCAATGCTTTCAGTGTAGCAAAATGGTAGTTAATGTAGCTATTCAATGCCTTTTATTACTTTTTTCTTCAAGTATTAAAATACTAAAACTGAAAAAAATTACAGTGACTTGGGGACTACCTATTTTGCCTTTCTTCATTCCATTTCCTCCCTGATGAAATGTATTAGAAAGTCAGCAATAAAAATAAGTACTGTTGACCCTTGAACAGCACAGGTTTGAACTGCACTGTCCACTTACACATGGATTTTTTTTTCGCCCAAGAAAGAGGTTAGTACAGTACTGTACAATCCGAGGCTGGCTGAATCCAGGGATGTGAGTCTGTGGATGTGGAACAGTGGTATGACACAAATGGCTGATGATAAAGTCAGAGGTGGACTGTCAGAGGGTCAGCACCCCTAAATCCCATGCTGTTCAAGGGTCAACTGCATTTATCTGCTTGGTTTGGATGCACTTTTTTGCTTTATCTGCTAAATTCCCCCCTTTTGCCTCTTATCTTATACCCGCTAAAAGGCACAAAGACCAATATCCATAGGCCTAATATCAGCTTTATGCAGCTGAGCATGTCAAACAAAAAATATTTTTGTAAGAACGCAGCAACAGCTTTCTGATTTACTAAAATAACATACACTTGTAGAAGTACCCAAAATATGCTCAGCATTCACAACTTTTGATAGGTTCTTTCTGAGGTCACATAATTTCTTCTATGTCTTATACTGAGTTTTTTCCTCCAAAGGGAATGTATTAAATCTATTCACAGTTTATTAAGTTTGCTATCTTATATATATAGTATACTATAGTTCATGAAATGGACTATTTTACTTTGAGGTTGAAGTGGAAATTCTGCAGTTGACTTGACTTGATAAAAAATTTAAGTATCTGAAGAGAAACCTTAGATTTCTAGAATAAGTGCTAGTAATATGGACCTGATTCAAGGAAAGAAACAATTTATTAGAATTGAAGGCAAATAAAAAAGCAAAGGTTGGACCAGTGCCCTTCTTTCCACTGAAAACCATGAAAGAGAGTGAGGAACAGGAACTAACCTTTAATTTGAATGTCAACAACTATTTGGAGGAAAAAGCTTTAATTTTTTGCCTCTTGATCTCAATTTGCCCATCTGTAAATTGAGAAGATCAAACTAATTTGCCTTTTAGATCTAAGATTGTACAACTACTGTTTATGCTGAATAAGTAAATTTCCTACGAAATAAAAACAAGTCCAAGTTCCTACAAATGAAAAATGCAGACCTTGTACTATAATTTTAAAACTGTACTCTTTGTAAGGATGAGGGGAGGAGACTCACTATAAAGGGGGCACAAGAGAATTGTTTTGAGTAATGGCAAGGTTCTAAATCTCAATTGCTATAATGATTACATGACTATATACATTTATCAAAGGTCACTGAGCTATGTTTATGAGCAACTGTTACTGTAAATAAACATTAAATATATTTATACAATAAACATTAATGTTTATACAATTAATGTTTATACAATAAACCTGACTTTAAGAAAAAGTGCACCCTGAAATTTTAATCCTATTTCTAAAAAATCCAACTTATTCTGAATTCTTTTTTTGAAATATTTAGTAACATACCTGTATGGTGCATAGAATTTAAATATTCATTCTGTAGGCCATTCTCACTTTCAGTCCTATCAACAAATTTCTGGCATGTGGGTTCTCCTTTATTCGATTCTTCATTTTCACTTGCAGTATGATTTATTTTTTTCAGACTACATTTCACACTGCTTATGTTTCTCCGGTAACGAGGGTCACTTTCTTCCTGTTCATTATTTGAATCAATTACAGCTATGCAATGCTTTCTGTTTAGCATCTTCTTAATTACAGGCTTGGCAGCAGAGTTTTGTGAACATCTGTCAATTTCACTGGCTGAAGGAGAAGAAATACAACTGTCCTCTACAGGTGAGCTTTTTTGCGTGACTGTATTTTCATGGTAATGAGGATTAGGTTCATACTTTGGTTTTTCCAAACCAGGGAAACAAACAACGGCCAAAAACCAGTGTGCACTGTAAAAAACAAATGAGACTACTGAATATATTACTAGAAAAGTTTATTATATTTGGCAATAAATATTAAAATATTTTTTCTAAAGCTTCTATAAACAAATTTATTAAGAATGCCCAATTTTTTCAATTCTTTTTTTTTAATGTGAAAATAAAAACATTTTTATTCAAATCACAAATTTACTGTCTAATATAAAATAACATTAACATATGCATTTCTGGAAAATCCCACCCAAAAGTTTCTTTATCTGTTCCTTGTTGTCACTGTCACTAGATCCACAGAGCAGCCACAAGGTTCAGACTCATCCCTGGTGTCAGGATGGCATTTAATGTGCTGAGGGCCTCCCAGTGACTCAGATGGTTAATCTACTTGTTTGAAGACTCACTGATTCATTAACAGAGTATAATGTCTATTTAAAAATAACATAATTTTTGTCAGAATTACCTAGCCTGCATTCACTTCTGCAAACAATCCTTTGAACATTTTCTTGCTTTTGGAATGAAAAATTCGTTTTCCAGGCATTTAACAAAATGTAAATTACATCACTGCAATTCATCATTCCCATTTACCTTTCCTTTGTTTTACTTATGCCAAGGGTAAAAAACCAGCAACATTAAAATATCTTCAGAAGTCTAACTAATTAGACTTTATAAGTTTGAACATTTTCTAAATATTGTACATAATAGTTTTTTAAAGACTTTTCATCTGTGTTTTTCTTATTAATAAGGTGAGTGAGTGAATGAAAGTTGCTCAGTTGTGTCTGATTCTTTGCGACCGCATGGACTATACAGTCCATGGAATTATCCAAGCCAGAATACTGGAGTGGGTAGCCTTTCCCTTCTCCAAGGGATCTTCCCAACCCAGGGATCGAATCTAGGTCTCCTGCATTGCAGGTGGATTCTTTACTAGCTGAGCCACCAGGGAAGCCCAAGAATACTGGAGTGGGTAGCCTATCCCTTCTCCAGGGGATCTTCCTGACCCAGGAATTGAACCGGAGTCACCTGCACTGCAGGCAGATTCTTTGCCAACGAATCTATCAGGGAAGCTTGGTTAATATTAACTAGGTATTATTAAGTATTAATATTAGGTATTAACAGATACTAATAACACTTATTAGGCATTAATAATATAGATTTATTAATACTGAAAATATTCTTGTCTCATACTCTACTGAAATAAAATACACTAAATTGAAATAGTGTATCTAGTCTAATTATCAGTACAGAAGTATCAATAGAATTCCAGCTAGAGCTGAATTCAGGTATCATCATAGTTCCTGACAGTAGGATATAAGCTATGAATAAGAAGCTATACAGCTAAAAGTGGCTAATATTCATTAATCTAACTAATTTTATTAAGGGTATACTATTTGCTAGGCACAGTGTTATGTGAAAGGGTCTTCCCTGGTGGCTTAGACAGTAAACAATCTGCCTATAATGCAGGAGACCCAAGTTTGATCCCTGGGTTGGGAAGATTCCCTGGAGAAGGGAATGGCAACCCACTCCAACGAACAGGCTAAAGATGTCAGATAATTTATTAGCTAAGCACAATATTTGTCATAGAGTATGGAGTTCAGTAGATATCTGCTGTATGAAAAATGAATGTTGACCCAGACAAAAGTTATTGCATATTCTATTTATGCAAAATATTAAATTTCCCCAAGGTAATACTAAGAAGCACTGTATGTCTCTTCATTAGACACAATAAATAGAAAAGTTCACAGAGGCTGCCTTCATCCTCAGTACTGAAAATCCAGATGGAGAAATGCTTCCCTCCTCAACTATTAATCCTCAGGACCCTATGGACTTAGGTCAGGCCAGGCTGGGAGAAGAGTGCACACCATCTTCCTCACTTCCTCAGCCCAAAGACACAGCTGACACTAAGTCACATCTCAACTTCAGAAAGGTTATAAAGTGAAAAAATGTGCTTTAAAAATTGATTAAACATGGTATAACATAGTGATTCTCAACCTACAGCTGAAACCGAAGTCTATCACAGTTATAAACATTTTTCAGCTATGATAATATGGATGAGCCATAGTTTTTCTGTTGTAATAACTTGGGGAAAAAATCTTCCTTCACCTAGCTGTAAAGAGAAAGCTGAATCGGATACATCTCACCTTACTTTCAACCTCTAAGAGCCAGAGTTTTGCTTTTATGATCCCTTTTAATGGCAGATACCTTGACCTTAAGCCATTAGTGGGAGGCATGGCTAAAACAGGCAATTTCACTTAGTTTAATTTGATGTTTGGATTAGGTCCAAACATCAAATTTCTGTTCCTTGTCCATTACTACAACAATTTTTAACAAATAGCTTATCAACTTTTAGCTTAAAGAAATTACCACCACCAGGAAAATTAAAATAGATGACGAATACAGGGCAGCCTATCTAGTTAGTTTTACCTCTCTATAAAAAAGCCCTCATGATCTGGAAGTTATTCTTCCATCTACGAACAGCACAGTTCTGCAGAACACAACTAATTCACTCGCTACCTTTCACCAAGACAACCAAGATGACACGAAGCACTAAACATAGCATCCATCCACATCAGTCACCACGACTAAGGATGTGCCTCTATTACTATATTATATATGCCTCAAATTATATTTTTATTTTAAATTTTTATAATTAATTTCTGACAAATGGCTTCCCATGTATACCCCTCCCTTTTACCAAGTGGGCAGCTCATTTGCTACTTGATATGACAAATTAATGTCAAGAAATCTAATTTTGAGGAAAATGAAATTATAAAGATTAATTTTAAACTTAGTTTTAAATTTTATTGATACTATGATACTATGTTTAACTCAAATCATTTTGAAGAGGCTGGGCTTTACAGTCATAACCAATGTTTTAACCTAGTCTACTATCTTTGGCTGGGCTAATTAGAGATCATAATAGGTGTTATAATTAAAGCATGATTTTATTTATTTTTAAATTTTTTTTCCTAATTTTATTTTATTTTTAAACTTTACATAATTGTATTAGTTTTGCCAAATATCAAAATGAATCCATCACAGGTATACATGTGTTCCCCATCCCGATGATGGGGAAAAGCATGATTTTAAATAAAAAGAATCTGACTATACTACATAGTAAATGTTTTTTATAGTGAGAAAGAGAGCACATTCAGAAGCTAGCTTGGCACAGACAGGCGTATTAGACATTAAAATCTTACAGAACACCAACCTCAAACAAAGTTACTCTGCAACCATGATAAAAATGAGACAAAGCAAGGTCATTTCATAATTTGTCTTAGCAGAGACAAATATAAGGTCACAATGCAACCCTTCAAAATACCAAATATCTTTTTGCTAAATGAGTGAATGCATGCCGCTGGAGCGGTTGTGAGGAGATACCCCATGTCCAAGGGCAAAGGAGAAGGCCCAGCAAGATGGTAGGTGAAATCGCCTTTAGAATCAAACTCCATACCCACCAGAGATGCTCAAAGGGCTCAAATATACCTTGTGTACAACAGGACCCAGAAACCCCACAGAGACTGAGACAGAACTGTGTTTGAGTATCTCCTGTGGAGGTATGGGTAAGCAGTGGCCTGTCACAGGGGCAGGGGGCACTGAGTGTAGCAGTGTGGGCATGGGACCTTTTGAAGGAGGTCGCCATTATCATTGTTACCTCCACCAGAGTTTGGCTCCAGGTAAACAGCAGGGAGGGAACACAGCCCCACCCAGCAACAGAAAACTGGACTACAGATTTATTGAGCATGGCCCTGCCCATCAGAACAAGACCCTGTTTCCCCTTAGTCAGTCTCTCCAATCAGGAAGCTTCTGTAACCTTCTCCAAAAGAGGGAAGACAGACTGAAAACCACAATCACAGAAAACTAACCAATCTAATCACATGGATGCTTTACAGTATGAGCCACCAGGGAAGCCTCACATGGACCACAGCTTTGTCTAACTCAATGAAACTATGAACCATGCCAAGTAGGGCCACCCAGGACAGATGGGTCATGGTGGAGAGTTTTGACAAAACATGGTCCACTGGAGAAGGGAATGGCAAACCACTTCAGTATTCTTGCCTTGAGAACCCCAGGAACAGTATGAAAAGGCAAAAAGATAGGACACTGAAAGATGAACTCCCCAAGTCTGTAGGTGCCCAATATGCTACCGGAGATAAATGGAGAAATAACTCCAGAAAGAATAAAGAGACACAGCCAAAACAAAAACAACATCCAGTAGTGGATGTGATTGGTGATGAAGTAAACACCGAAGCTGTAACGAGTAATACTGCATAAGAACCTGCAATGCTAGGCCCATGAATCAAGGCAAATTGGAAGTCGTCAAATAAGAGATGGCAAGATGAACACTGACACTTTAGGAATCAACAAACAAATCAGATGGACTGGATTGGGTGAATTTAACTCAGATGACCATGATATCCACTACTGTGGGCAAGAATCCTGAGAAGAAATGGAGTAGCCATCATAGTCAACAAAAGAGTCTGAAATGCAGTACTTGGATACAATCTCAAAAACGACAGAATGATCTCTGTTCATTACCAAGGCAAACCATTCAATATCACAGTAATCCAAGTCTATGCCCCGAACAGTAATGCTGAAGAAGTTGAAGTTGAATGGTTCTATGAAGACCTATAAGACCTTATAGAACTAATACCCAAAAAAGATGTCCTTTTCATTATGGGGGACTGGAATGCAAAAGTAAGAAGTCAAGAAATACCTGGAGTAACAGGCAAATTTGGCCTTGGAGTACAGAATGAAGCAGCAAAGTCTAATAAGAGTTTTGCCAAGAGAATGATCTGGTCATAGCAAACACACTCTTCCAACAACACAACAGAAGACTCTACACATGGACATCACCAGATGGTCAATACCGAAATCAGACTGATTATATTCTTTGCAGCCAACGATGGAGAAGCTCTATACAGTTAGCAGAAACAACACCGGGAGCTGACTGTGACTCAGATCATGAACTCCTTACTGCCAAATTCAGACTTAAATTGAAGAAAGTGGGGAAGACCACTAGACCATTCAGGTATGACCTAAATCAAATCTCTTAGAATTATACACTGGAAGAGACAAACAGATTCAAGGGATTAGATCTGATAGGCAGTGTGTGAAGACCTATGGATGGCAGTTCATGACATTGTACAGGTGACAGGGATCAAGACCATCCCCAAGGAAAAATGCAAAAAGGCAAAATGGTTGTCTGAGGAGGCCTTACAGATAGCTGTGAAAAAAAGAGAAGTGAAAGGCAATGGAGAAAAGGAAAGATATACCCATTTGAATGCAGAGTTCCAAAGAATAGCAAGGAGAGATAAGAAAGCCTTCCTCAGTGATCAATGCAAAAAAAAGAGCAAAACAATAGAATGGAAAAGACTAGAGATTTCTTCAAGAAAATCAGAGATACCAAGGCAACATTTTATGGAAAGATGGGCTCAATAAAGGACAGAAATGGTATGGACCTAACAGAAGCAGAAGATATTAAGAAAAGGTGGCAAGAATACACAGAAGAACTGTACAAAAAAGATATTCACAACCCAGATAATCACGATGGTGTGATCACTCACCTAGAGCCAGACATTCTGGAAGGCAAAGTCAAGTGTGCTTTGGGAATCATCATAATGAACAAAGCTAGTGGAGATGATGGAATTCCAGTTGAGCTATTACAAGTCTTAGAAGATGATGCTGTGAAAGTGCTGCACTCAATATGCCAGCACATTTGGAAAACTCAGCAGTGGCCACAGGACTGGAAAAGGTCAGTTTTTATTCCAATCCCAAAGAAAGGCAATGCCAAAGAATGCTCAAACTACAGCACAATTGCACTTATCTCACACGCTAGTAAAGAAATGCTGAAAATTCTCCAAGCTAAGCTTCAATGGTACGTGAACTGTGAACTTCCAGATGTTCAAGCTAGATTTAGAAAAGGCAGAGGAACCAGAGATCAAATTGCCAACATCCGATGGATCATCAAAAAAGCAAGAGAGTTCCAGAAAAACATCTACTTCTGCTTTGTTGACTATACAAAGCCTTTAAATGTGTGGATCACAACAAACTGTGGAAAATTACCAGACCACCTGACCTGCCTCTTGAGAAATCTGTATGCAGATCAGAAAGCAACAGTTAGAACTGGACATAACAGACTGGTTCCAAATAGGGAAATGAGTACGTCAAGACTGTATACTGTCAGCCTGCTTATTTTAACTTATATGCAGAGTACATCATGAGAAACACTGGGCTGGAGGAAGCTCAAGCTGGAATCAAGATTGCCAGGAGAAATATCAATAACCTCAGATATGCAGATGACACATCCCTTATGGCAGAAAGTGAAGAGGAACTAAAAAGCCTCTTGATGAAAGTGAAAGAGGAGAGTGAAAAAGTTGGCTTAAAACTCAACACTCAGAAAACTAAGATCATGGCATCTGGTCCCATCACTTCATGGCAAATAGATGGGAAAACAATTAAAACAGTGTCAGACTTTATTTCTGGGGGCTCCAAAATCACTGCAGATGGTGACTGCAGCCATGAAATAAAAAGACGCTTGTTCTTTGGAAGAAAAGTTATGACCAACCTAGACAGCATATTCAAAAGCAGAGACATTACTTTGCCAACAAAGGTCCGTCTAGTCAAGGCTATGGTTTTTCCAGTAGTCATGTAAGGATGTGAGAGTTGGACTACAAAGAAGGCTGAGCACCAAAGAATTGATGCTTTTGAACTGTGGTGTTGGAGAAGACTCTTGAGAGTCCCTTGGCCTGCAAGGAGATCCAACCAGTCCATCCTAAAAGAGATCAGTCCTGAATATTCATTGGAAGGACTGATGCTCAATCTGAAACTCCAATACTTTGGCTACCTGATGCAAAGAGCTGACTCACTGCAAAAGACCTGATGTTGGGAAGACTGAAGGTGGGAGGAGAATGGGACGAAAGAGGATGAGACGGTTGGTTGGCATCACTGACTCAATGGACATGAGATTGAGTAAACTCGGGGAGTTGGTGATCGACAGGAGGCCTGGTGTGCTTCAGTGCATGGGGTCGCAAAGAGTTGGACATGACTGGGCGACTGAACTGATCGACTGACTGAGTTCTTTATCCAAACAAACCACTGCTTCCTTAGACCTTCCCTCAAACCACCAAAACAAAGACCAAATCCTGCTACTGCCTCTTTCAAACACATTTTTATTTAGAGCAGTTATGGTCGGCCATGGTATATGTTCTCCCTGAATGCAAGTACTAAACCCATGCTGCCCAATTACAAGAGTATTCCTGGAGGTCTTTGGCTGGAGGGCAGGACAGTTAGAAAATGAAATACAGAAACTCTCAAGTGCAAATTGTATAATAATACTAAGGTATACATCTATGCCTCTCTAGTCACTGGGTGAGAATAACATGAAATGTTTACCACCTCTATTTACTTAGGAAATAGCTTCAGGTAGTAAACATGGTTTTCAGTGAGCAAATGACATAAATCCAGCCACCTTCTCTTCATTTTGGTTGAGTCGAAGTGTGTTTTATAAACTAAAAATCCAAATTCTTCTGTGTGACCTAATCACCATTCTGTACAAGGTAGTGTTTTCTATAGGATGTCTCCTAGACCACAAGTACCATTTTTAAAAGATGACATTATTCTACACTGATGAATCAAATGAAATTAGGAAGATTTCTTATTACTTGTAAAATTCCATATCTTACATGATTCACTGAAAAAGTATATTAATATCCATAAAATAAGAAGTATAAGTATCAACATATACAAAAAATTTCAGAAAGAAGTTTAAAACTGGATGAATTATTCACCTCATAAACGTATTTTCTAAAAATTGCCATCACATTTACATAAAGAAAACTGTTACTCACGCTTCATTAAGGGGTACAAAAATAAAATCCTTCTCAAAAATATCTACATGCCGGGTCCATGTTTTTACTCTTCCATGTCGCTTCTGCTGTATTCTGTAAGACAAGAGGAGAACTATCAAGCTTCTGAAATGTTTCCAGTGTTGTCAGCCTATATGCAGCAATTTATACATTACAGTGATTAAGATGTCAACAGATCAAACAGCTGTATAAGAGGATTTAACAAGATGTGAAAAGAAAGCAAAATATCTGAGATGGAGCTGGGAAGATGTGAAACTGACCATCACTGAATCTGGAAGAAAGAGATTCTTTAATTCCTACTATTTCTTACTAGGGTGCTTATTGTTGCAGAACTGGTTTTAGCAAAAATATTGAGTGTGTATCAGACTGTGACCTATAAGAACTAAGGTGAAGAGAGCAGGGAAAGTGAGCACTGTTTTACAGTAGGTAAAACAGGACAAATTATCAGGACTGGTCAAAACCAACCACTACCATCAACTCTGGGCTTCCGATAGCTCCGCTGGTAAAGCATTCACCTGCAATGCAGGAGACCTGGGTTTGATCCCTGGATTGGGAAGATCCCCTGGACAAGGGAAAGACTACCCACTCCAGTATTCTGGCCTGGAGAATTCCATGGAGTGTATAGTCCATGGGGTTGCAAAGAGTAGGACACTACTGAGTGACTTTCACTTTCTTTCTTTCACCATAAACTCTAAGATACAAAATTAGATATCACTGAAACAGTGGAAAATTTATTTATATTGTACACAACAGCCATTGATTCAAGACATTTAATAGCACTGATAACAACAACGGACTCTCGTGTGTATCTTGTAACCAATTACCAGCAAGTATTAGAGCTGGATGCACTCGCTATATGGAAAGGCATTATAAATAACTCAGGGCTCATATGTAGAATACTGTTTCCTTGTCTGAGAATTATTATCCAAAGAACTTATTAATATTACAGATTCACAGATTCCACTGTTAAAGATCCTACAGATGGAACATGTAGGGTAAAACAGAGCAATTGGTATTTAATAACTTTCAAGATTTAATAAGATTCAAGTAATTTTCCTTTTTTAAACTTTCAGATATATTTGGAAAATATTGATCGACATATTAGACCTAAAACCTTTACGAATCCCAGGTATTCTTTGGGTTTTAAATATTATAAGCTATATAAATTTTGCTAATTGAGACTAGAAGGAAAAAAAGTTGCTTTAATATAAATAAGTGATGTTTTTCCTAAGTTAAACTTAAGTGACTTACTGTGCTATGCTAAGTCACTTCAGTCATGTACGACTCTGTGCGACCCCACAGACGGCAGCCCACCAGGCTCCCCCGTCCCTGGGATTCTCCAGGCAAGAACACTGGAGTGGGTTGCCATTTTCTTCTCCAATGCATGAAAGTGAAAAGTGAAAGTGAAGTCGCTCAGTCGTGTCCGACTCTTAGCGACCCCGTGGACTGCAGCTTACCAATATCTATTAAATATTTTCAAAAAGCTTGACTTACGATAGATTAGTTGTTTCATGAAGATTTCTCCTCTCCCTTTGATTAAGGCGTTTATAGAAAAAAGAACTGAATATATGAATTCGGTCAGCTTCTTCTTTCTTCAATTTTTCAAGCACCAAATACCTGTTTTATACGAAGCAATTCCAAACAGAATGAATTTAAGTTTGTGTACTAAAAACAGAGTGATCAAATACCTATTCACCACCAATCTCCATTCCTTTAAACTGAAAGACTTTATAAACAAAATTTCACATTCTAGACAATGATTACTATCAGATTATTTCTAAGTAATAAAACATGATATTTAAGAGTAAAACTAGAACTTGAAAGATCTAATCTTTTTAAACAAGGGCACATTTATGAACATTCACATAAACTTTATCAAAGCCAACAGAAATGCTAGAAATGCTCATCAATCAATGAATGGAAAATGTGGTATACCCATACAATGGAAAATTACACAGCAATAAAAAGAAATGAAGTTGATGCATGTAGTTTGATAAAAAGAACCTTGAAAATGATATGCTAAGTGAAAGAAGCCAGCCACAGAAAAGCACATATTGTATGATTCCATGTATATGAAATGTTCAGAATATGCAAATCCATAGACATAGTGAGGAGACTGGTGGTTGCCAGAGCTGCGAGTAAGGTTCGAGGGAAATGGGGAGTCACTCCTAATGGGTACTGAATTCTGTGAGGGATGAAAATGTTCTAGTATTAATTATGGTGGTGGCTTCAAAATTGAACACACTAAAAACCACTGGAATTATACAGTTGAAATGTGTGATCTGTATGGTATATGCACTATATCTTAATAAAGCTATCTTTATGTATTATTTTGTTTTAAACACTTTAAATAAACCATGGATGACCTAGCCATAGACTACTTTTTATAAAAACAGAAATGAAACAGAAAGAACCTGTACAGTGGTGAGGTTGTAACAATGACTAGTCTTT